>NC_092873.1:371754686-372415936 GCF_028372415.1 Notamacropus eugenii
GTCAGCTGGATATTGTGCTCCTTTCCCTCAGGCTTGGTATAGCACTGGATATCCTCCCCACCTCTTCCCCCCTCCCACCCCCATCCTGATCTGTCCTACAATTTCTGTTTCTCAGTTTTCTAGGCTAGCACTGGAGGTTCAGGGTTTTGCAGCACTGTTTGCCCCAGCACTGGTAATTTAGAGGTTTGCAGCACCAGTGCTTCCACATTCCAGTTTCTGGAAGGTTTTTGCTCCTGAAGGGCTGTGGCCAAGCTGGCTGTGGAGACCAGAGCAAACTTCCAATCCCTGGAGCACAGCCCTAGAAGTGGAAGGGAGGAACAAGGGTAGGGGTAAGTTTTGTTGTTGTGTCCTGTCTGTGGGGCTGATAGCGCAATCTCACAGCACAGGAGCTGTCTAGGGAGGGATGATGAACGAGCTCAGAGTCAGTAAGCATCATTCAGAGGTTTTTCAAGGATTCTTTTGTTGGCACTGTTGTTTATTATCTTCTTTTGGATTCCTGGTGTCCTAGACCACAGAGACAGATGGAATTGTTTTATCTTTGGTGCATAATTTCTATTTCAGAAAGGTTTGAGAGGTCATGGGGAATCAGAGAAAATGTCAAGTCCTTCATCTTGCTGCTCATGTGAACTAGAATACTAACTCTTGAGACTAAATACTTTCTACTGTATTAAAGAAAAATCCTTTTATTCCTGTTTTTATAATTTTTTCATAAATGAATATTTATACTTTATTCGATGACTACACAGTAGATTGATATGACCAGATAAATTTTAACTGTTTTTTAATGATGCACTGTGTTAATTTTATACTTAATACTAAAACATCATTAAGAATCTTTAATATTTTCTCTAATAATATTGAATGAACTTCGAAATTAAACTCAAAGAAAAGTGATGGTTAATTTTGTTCAGATGTAATTTCTTTGAGTATAATTCAAGAACCCTATAAAGAAACATGGAAATATTGCTGTTTGCAACTGTTTGCAAATTTGTCATTTCCTAGAAAATAAATTGGTGCATTTACTTAAGAAGGCTAGAAAAATGACAGAGAATATTGTTCCATTCCAAGAAAGATAAGAAACAATAAATAAAATTTAAAAGGGTCTTTTAAAAAAGACAATCAAAATCTTACTGGGTAAACCTTCAGCCTCCAGCAAAGCCCTGAAACTTGTAGAGGAGGACTGTAAACAGGATCTGCCCTCTGGCGCAAAGTGCTAAGGAGAAAGAAAACACCCTTATGTCAATTTATAACAGCTAAGTAAATCAAACTTTATGGCAACTGAAATCTTACAAGTATTGCTAAAAGAAAACCATCAACTATGAAAAATTACTTTTGTGATATGTAAACTTATATTCCTGAACCAAGAATCAAAGATAAATGAACTGATTTAGTTATATTTTAAAAATATTTCCAAATAGTGTTTTTTATAATGACCAATCCAGGTTTACACTTGGGGACAGTTAAAGAAATTAACTCCAAAATGGCTGAAACAATAAAACAATACTTTGCACTGAATTTACTATTGTGATCTATAATATCTAGTTATTATGAAAAGAAACAAGAATGCAGAGCAATTGAAAGAGACCAGGTAAGCAACATGTTCAAGACTGTAACAGTGATACTGTCAGCATTAAGATTAGCATTTAACAGCTTTATTCCTAGTCTTGTTCATGAACTACATTCCTGCTTCCTTAGACATGGTGAATCAGAGAAACTGCCTAGTCCTCTATCTCGCTGCTCATGTACTTAACATTAAGAAATAACATGGGAAACAGTATTAATGTGTGAAGGCATCAGACTTTTCCCACTATATACTCAATATTTTGATCAATAAAAATATTCTATAATGATTACTGAAGTAAAGGACAAGTGTTATAACTTCTTACAGTTCTGCCTTTACAGATTAAACTTATTTATAAACAATTCTCATTTATAATGGCAAGTTTTGTACATATGAAATAATGAGATTGCCAAATAGTCTTACCTGAAGTTCTCTAAAACAAAAGTAGTTGAATCATAAGCTGGTACTAATTCACTAAAAAGACAAAACATATAATCCAAGAAATTATTTCACTTTGTAAAACAAGTAAAAAAAATTAAGATATTAGACTCTCAGATAAAATTTATAATCCTAGCAAACAACAGTATGAATGATCAATACTATTGATCAAGTATAGTACTTCAACATATAGTACATCAACAAGTATTTATTGAGTATCAACTCCTAGGACCTAGACAGATTACAATTCATTATTGTTCACTGGCAATAAGCTAGTACAATTTCACAATGTTAAGATTCATGTTACATATCATGAGAACCAAGAATAGTTGTAAGCAAAATAGTCAGAAACACAGATCCCAGGGGCACAGTAAAGGATATTTCTAAATATTACTTTTATTTTAATTCACATATATTTAATGAAAGAAAATTCTGCTCTGTGGCACATGAATATTTCTTTAATGTAAGTCAGTATGCATGTATTACTTGCCTAAGGCAAAAAAGAGCACTGTCCCCTTTTAGTATGTGTTGGAATGCTTAAGAAGTACAAAAATAAGCCTCTGCAGGCACAGAATTATCTAAATATCCTCCCCCACCGCCAATCAATAGATGTTGGAAGCAATTGTGACAATACTATAAACCACTATTATTAGAAAAATGCAAATTAAAACAATTCTGAGGTACCACCGCACACTTATCAGATTGGCTAGTATGACAGAAAAGGAAAATGATTAAATGTTGGAGAAAATGCTGGAAAATTGGAACACTAATTGGTGGAATTATGAACTAATCCAACCATTTTGGAGAACAGTTTGTAACTATGCCCAAAGAAATATAAAACTATGTATACGCTTTGATTCATCAATACTACTACTAGGTCTATATCACAAAGAAATCATAAAAAAAGGGGAAAGGACATATATGTGCAAAAATATTTTAGCAGCATTTTTTGTGATGGCAAAGAACTGGAAATTGCAGGAATACCCATCAATTGAGGAAAGGGTGAACAAGTTGCAGTATATGAATGTAATGAATACTATTGTGCTATAAGAAATGATGAACAGGCAGATTTCAGAAAAACCAAAGACTTATATGAACTAATGAAGTGAGCAGAACCTGGAGAACACTGTAACACAGTCACAGCAACACTGTTCAATGATCAATTTTGATAGATTTAGTTCTTCTCAGCCATACAACGTTCTAAGACAATTCCAAAAGACTAGTGATGGGAAATGTTATCCACATCAAGAGAAGAGTCTAAATGCAGATTGACTTATTTTCCACTTTTGTCTTGTTTTGTTTTTTCTTTCTTGTGGTTTTTCCCTTTTGTTCTGATTCTTCTTTCACAACATGACTAATGTGGAAATATGTTTAACATGATTACACAAGTATAACCCATATTAGACTGCTTCTAGTCTTGGAGAGGTAGGAGAGAAGGTGGGGACAGGAGGGAGGAAAATCTGGAACTCACAATCTTACAAAAATGAATGTTGAAAACTATCTTTACATGTAATTGGGAAAAAAAATACTATTAAGTTAAAAAAAAAGAAATTGTGACAATATTCAAAGATAAGCACCCTCAGGGCACAGGGTAATTTGACACAGTCAAAGTAATTTTGAAACGCTTAAGTGATAAACTTATGATGAGTTAAAGTCACTAGCAGAATATTTATACTAGGAGAGTTGTTACACTCTACATTCTCTAAAAATTTATGTGCATAAGGTAAGTGAGGAAGTAATTATGAACTTTAGAGGTTTCATCAAAAGATTCTTTTAAGTAGCAAATTACTCTACTGCATTTAAAATACAGTCTAATTTCATGCCCTACAAACTGGCAATGATGTCAAAAGATGAGTCTCAATGTGGGAGTTGTGGGAAGGTAGGCACATTGGTGTATTGTTGGTGGAATTGTGAAACAGTATAATTATTTAGGAAAGTGATTTGGAATTATGTAACTGTAACAAATACTACTGCGCTATTAAAAAAAATGAAGGGGACGGTTTCTGAGAAACCTGAGAAAATTTGTACGAACTGATGCAGAGTGAAATGAGCACAAGGAGTAGAATTAATACAGTAACGATTAGACAATTAACTGTGAAAGACTTAAGTACTCTAACTGATACAAAGACCAGCCACAATTCCAGATGATTCATGATGAAACATGCTATTTACCTCCTCAGAGGGAAGCAGTAAGAGTCAGAATACAGACTGAGACCTTTTTTTTTTTAGATATGAACTATGTGGGAATTTGTTTTACTTGATTATGTTACGAGAGTTGTGTTTTCCTTTTTTTTTCAGTGGAGGAGGGAGAGATGGGGCAATTTTCATGAATTTAAAAAAAATTTTCAATTAAAAAAAATTACTATATTATGCATAACTGAAAAGGCCAGAACAGGAAAAAGTTGGGTTTTTTTTCATAATGAATACAAGAAGTTTGCCATTTAATTAACTGATTATAACTACGATCCAGAGTACCTAACACTATTTGTAGTACTAGATGCTACATTCACAATCAGAGCCCTTTGTGCAAAATAAACTTTTTACTCTTCAGAGCTACATACTAGCCTAAAACTGTTTTTCAGCCATTTCATTCCACTGTATTGCTTAGGCTTGGGTTTCCCTCTACACATCTCTTTTCAATCCATCCTGGATATGACTGCATGGTCTTATTATATCATTATAAGTCTCAAAGGCCTTCAGAACCTACCAAATAAAAAATCTAAACTGATATTAAGGTTCTCCAAATTTTAGTTCCAACTTTCTCTCACCTTATTTCTTCTCACATAGAGTCAACCTCTTTCCCACCTTATTATTCTTCACTCTCTGTGAAGTTCATTGTATGACTTTAGGCAAGTTATTTAACCTATTTGGATCTAAGGTTCCTCAACTGTAAAGTGAAGGGGAGTGAACTAGAAAAGTCTCAAAAATCTCTTCCAGCTTTCAATCTACAATCCTATTGTCTTCTAAGTCGATAAACATATCACCTAAATTTCTTTAGGATTCCATTCACTACTACTAACTCCTTATTAACTCTAGGCCACAAATTCCTCAGCCTCACATTTAAAGCCCTCTATATCATCCCTCTATGTTATCTTTCCAAACTTACATTATATTATTTTCCTTCTTGTACTCTATATGTTCCAACCAACTAAGCCCACAAGCTTGGTGTTCCCTAAATTCAGCATTCCAACTCACATCTCTATCCCTTCCCAGGATAATCCTCCCATACCTTAAGTACATTCCTTCTTTAATTCCACTTCTTGGAATCCTTAGTTTTCTAGGCATAGCTAAGCTCAGATGCCACTTTCTATGCAAAATTCTCCTTACCCCAATTTTTAGTGCTGTTCTTACTAAAATAATCTTGTTTTTGTTTGCATTCATATGGAATTGTCTTATGGAATATAAAATATCCCCAGAATCTAGTAGATAGTATGCATTCATCATGTGCTAAACTGACTCAATTTTACTTGATACCAATTCAAGTATAACTCCTTGAAGAGTTCATGAAGCAGTTTGTTTTTCTTAAAGAGTTTAAAAATGTTTCTGTAAATGAAATGAGACTGCTTGAGAAAAAAAACTGGAAAAGAAATGAGAGTTTTGAAAAAAAAAGAATTAGAAATGGAATTAACAGCTTGGAAAAAGAGAATACAATATGTTTTGGTTTGTTTTATGATTTCTCCCATACATTTTAATTCTTCTATGCAACATGACTAAGGTGAAAATGTATTTAATAGGAATATATGTGTAGAACTATATATAACTGTATGCCATATCAGGGAGGGAGTGGGGAGGTAGGGGATAAGGGGGTGAGGGAAGGGAAAAAACTAAGATATATGGAAGTGATTGTAGTACACTGAAAACAAATAAAATAATGATAATAATAATAAAAGAAAAAGAGAATACAAAACCTTGCCCCCATGCAACAAACTCCTTGAAAATTAGAATGGACCAAACAAAATCAATGAATCCATGAAACAATAAGAAACATTAAAGCAAGGTAGAAAAACAGAAAAAAATAGAAAAAACATATTTTTTTCTCAAAGCAAAAACAACTGCCTTGGAAAACAGATCAAGGAGGAAAAAAATTTAAGAATCAATCAGCTACTTGCTACTTTAAAGCCATGATCAAAAAAAGAACCTAAACAAATCTTAAAAGAAATCTATCCAGATCTCTAAGAACCAGAGGGCAATGTAGTAACAGAAAGAATCAAACCAATTCCCTCCTAAAAAACAAACAAACAAACAAAAAAAACAAGAAAAGAAAACCTAAAGGAACAATTATAGCCAAAATTCAGAGCTTCTGAGACAATTTAAAAATCCTGTAATCAGCTAGAGAAAAGGAATTCAAGTATCAAGGAGCCAGTCAGGATCACACATAATTTAGTAGTCATCAACTACAAAGGAGCAAATAACTTGGAATATAAAATTCCAGAAAACAAAGAGAGTGTGAGAGAGTGTGTGTGTGTGTGTGTGTGTGTGTGTGTGTGTGTGTGTGTCTGTCCAATAATAACTTATCCAGAAAAATAGTATAATCCTAAAAGGGAAAAAATGGACAGGAAGGGGGAGAAAATCTAAGACTTATAGAAGTGATTGTAGAAAACTGAAAACAAATAAATTAATAAGAAAAAGAAAAACTGGACCAATGGCCCTTTAATGAAATTAGCAGACTTCTAAGCATTTCTGACGAAAACAGCTGAGCAGTGCAGAAACTTTAAAGTTCAAACACAAGAGTGAAGAGAAACATAAAAAGGTAAATGTGAAAAAACAACGATAAAGGACAAAACAGGGATAAACTTCTTATATTCGAATATGTTGAAATGATACATGTGTAGTAGGTAGCTAGATAGCTTAGACCTTGAATCAGGAAGACCTGAGTTCAAATCCAGTCCCAGACACTGGCTATAGGAACCTGGGCAAGTTACTTAACCTCTGTTTGCCTCAAGTTTCTTCATCTGCAAAATGGGGATAATAATAGCACCTACCCCCCAGGGTTGTTGTGAACATCAAAGGAGACTGCAATCATAAAACACTTTAGCATATAGCACCTCTACAGAAATGTTAGCTATTATTACTGTTAATATTATTACTCTCTAAACACTATTATCATCAGGGGCCATAGAAGAAATCTAATTAGATAAAGTATGAGAGCGGTTCTGTTGTGTCTTGATGATCTTAAGAATGGACAGAGAGACAAATTAGAATATGCAGAGAGGAGGCCAGGGAAAGGGAGATTAGGGAAAATCTTCTCACTTGAATTTCATTCTCATCTGAACTGAGCAAAAAAGGGAAGGTATACACACATAGAATTGTATACAGAAATCAAAAGGAAAACCTAAATCAAGAGGAAAATAATAATAAGGAAGGAGAGAAGCAAGAATTAAAGAGAGGGTAGATTAAGAGAGATTAGATTAAAAGAAGGTTGATTAAAGAATTAAAACAATTCTAAGAATGTACAAAAGTATTTATAGTTCATTTTCAGGTGGCAAAGAAATCCTGAGAGGAGGTCTAAAAACTGAGGAACACTTGAACACTTTAAGGTATATAAATGCAGTAGAATACTATTCTGCTATACAAAATGAAGAAAGGGATCATTTAAGAGAAATCTGGTAGATCTTGCATGAATTGATGCAGGGTAAAGTGAACAGAATAATTTATAATTTATTAATGACAACAATATGGCAAAGATAAAAAACTTTGAAAAAATTAAGAACTCTGATCAAAGTAACGATCAACCACAATTTCAAAGAAATAACGATGAAACATGCCAGGCCTAGAGGCCTGTGTGGGCTACCCGAGTCTTCTTACCTCACCTCCGAGGTCTTCGGTTGGCCAAAACCGGATGCTCATATGAGAGAAAGGACGTTCCAGAGTCGAACAAGGGTTGAGCTTTATTTCAGGGTCTAGGTTACAAGTGCAGGGGGGTCTTCCTTAGGAGGAAGAGGGGGAGATTTCCTAAGGAGGCTAAGATCTTAAGGGATTGGAAGAAGAAGTACAAGCGGGGAGAGAGGGGGAGGGGAGAGAGGAAAGAAGAAAGCAGAGCCTACTGTCCTCTTGGCTCCTCACGTGCTAAGAGAGCTTTCAGGCTTCCTCAATCCTACTTAACCTTCAGCCGCATAGTTTTGCATCTGAATACCGTGCTGTTAGGTAACTAGGTGTGCCCAGATCCGGGACAATCTCGAGGGCGGGGAGATCTCTCCCCCATCACGTTTCTCACGGGAAGAGGCGGAATTACTCAAGATAGCTCGGTTCACCTCGATCCCCTGCCGTTTCCTGGGAGGGTCTCGTGAGAGCTCTAAGATTTAGAAGCTCCCACCTTTACCCGCCCGAGACTGTCCACACGGAATTGAGCTTCCAATCCCAACAGAAACATGCTACCCACAGTTCCTAATGGACAGGTGAAGAACTTCAGAGGGCAGAATGAGATATATTTTTTTCAGACATAGCCAAGATAGAAATTTGTTTTGGTTGAGTACACATATTTAACAGGAAGTTTTGTTTTTCTTTCTTTCTCAAACAAGGAGAGTGGAGTGGTAGAAAAGAAAGAAGTTT
This sequence comes from Notamacropus eugenii, assembly GCF_028372415.1. NCBI lineage: Eukaryota > Metazoa > Chordata > Mammalia > Diprotodontia > Macropodidae > Notamacropus > Notamacropus eugenii. The sequence goes on from NC_092873.1 coordinate 371,763,235, forward strand.
AATTTTTGGTGACTGAAAAATATACACATATATATTTTTAATTAGTAACAGATTTCTTAATTATCTGAAGATATACTCTCTGTTAAGAAATAGATTAATACTGACTACACAAGAAATGCCAGTGCTATCATCACCTCCCAAATGAAAGGTGAAAAGACAATTGCCATAGCAGTGACATCTGAACAGAATCTAGGCTAGCATTCCCCTATTTGGGTACTAAACAACACAAATAAATGAAAAGCACCTGTTATGCTCTTACTAGGTGCCATCACTTCTGCAATCACAGTTAGTAAATCTTTTAAAAAGAGTGGAATCCAGCTGAAGATATCTAATTTGACCTGGCTAACTATCATATCATTGTAGGATAGCTTTAAAATATTGGTGAAATTCTTTAGGAAATCAAATTTGCTTATTTGAGTATCCAGCTCTGTTGATGTTCAGGTTATTTTGCTAACTAAATATACTGAAAACATTTCCTTCTTCATTATACTGAAAACAGCTTCTTCTTTAATAGCTCAGATTGAAATACATCCTTGGTGCACTACTTGAGCATTCTTGTACTACTAAAGTTTTGATGTTCATCATGGCTCTGAGAAATGCATCCTTAATGAACACAGTTTAGAGAAATCTTGATAATGTTCCCTGGATTATCTTCATGTCGAACCTGGAGGAAAAATGGTATCTGAAGCAATATGACTTCAATTACAGAAATGCCTAAATACAAATGTTATTCAGCAACCTACGTAAGAGAAGGCTAGCCAAGATGTTGCCAAAGATGCCACAATTGTGACATCTCATATTTTTTTTAATCTTTCATCTGAGAGACAGTGTTAATTGAGGTACTTTCTAGTCTTATGTTTCTCCAGTGGTTCACATGAGTTGTTCTGCTAAGAAAAAAACACAACAAACATTGTGACAAGGCAGATGAAGGGAGTCTGAGAAAGAATGATCAGATAATATTACTTCTTCTGAAGATAACAGTACCAGAGAAAGGGATGTCCCTTCAGTTAGGATCAACTTAACTCGCAGACTAAATCTTGATTAAACCTTCCAAGCTGTTTTTGGAAGGAAAACCTGAGCATCTATACCAAGAACATTATACTGGTCATGTCATAGTGAAATATTAAACAGGTTAGGACTGATAAAGAAAATTAATTTGGAACTTTTAAATTAAGAACTAACATTTTAAATAAAACTTATAAAGTCAAGGGGATTCAGAATCTATGCCATACCTTGTAAAATCTGGTGGTACTGGGGTTGTAACAAAGGATGCCATGGGTTTTCTATGAACCTGCTGAAACATCATGAGGATCTCTGAGCTTTTGGAGATTAATTCACTCTTGCTACACGAACGCAGCTGCAGAAAGGACAATTTTTTAAAAATCAGAGTAAACACAAAGAATTATTTAATTAACTTATAATTAAGTAATAAAACAAGAATGGTTCCTATTTTATAGTTAAGAAAACTAGAACAAAAGTTAAAGGCTTTAAAGTAAACTTAAGGCAGATCGAGGAATAGGATGAATCTAATTCTATGTTCAGGCTAGTAATATATAAAACACATCAAAATGTCACATAAACAAATTGCCTGGATAATTAGAATTCTTATAAACATTAGGATAAGGTAAATAGTTATTACCAGAGAACCAAGTTAAACCTTGCCAAGGTAGGCCAAGTTAAATGTATTTTCCACGTACACACTGAATTGATCAAGCATATTAACAAAGTCACGCATACTGACTTAAGACCTTTAAGTTAAAGCTTCATTCCACACTTTTTAAAAGATTCAATAACTGTAACTGCAAAAGTGATGACACCTAGTAAGAGCTTAACAGATGCTTTTCGTTTATTTGTGTTGTTCAGTACCCAAACAGTATAATCCTAGCCTGGATTCTATTCAGCTACCACAGCTATAACAATCAGTCTTTTTTTCACCTTTCATTTGGGAGATGATAACACTGACATTTCTTGTGTGGTTGACATTATTACTCTTTTTGTTAACAGAGAGCAGAGAAGCAATATAACTTCAAGTCTAGTCAGATTAGATAAATAATTGAAAGGAGCCTAATGAAGAATAAGAAATTCTAAAGTTCTAAACAACCTGAATTGTGCGTTTTAATTTACTGATGTTCAACACTGTACTTACAAAGGACCATTCAGAAAATAAAAACAAGACTTTGCCTACACAAATGACTGGACTAATGAATCAAAAAACAACAGACGACATCTCAGAAAGTTATTAGTCCAATTCAGTCATCTTCATGGACAAAATAAAGAGATGATATGGTTATTGATACAACTGGATTAATTATTCTATGACTAATTGTTCGCAACTAATAGCTGGGATGAGCCAGAAAAATCCAAGAGACTGTCATAAATCAATCTAATGACAAGTTCAAAAAATGCCTACACAGCAAAACATCATTCATCTTTACAACAATCAGAAAAAAATTATTATTTTATAGAACCAGAATATAGAAATTTTTATTAAGAGACCTATAGTTGATTTTAAGAGTAGAGAATGAAAAAACGGACTTCTCAAAAAATACCCAAACCATTTTAGTGCATTTTTGTCTACTATTAAAATATAAATTAATGAACAATTAAAACTGGCTTCCCCTCCTTTTGTAGCTAAGATAAAAGGAATTCAAGTGATCCTCTTTAATAGTTATCAAATCAAACTATCAGGAAATTATCAGTTCCAAGATGACGTTGATTCAGACAGTACTAATCAAAGAACTATTAATTCTGAAAATAAAATTATTCAAATAGATTTCTTTAAAAAAATTATTCAAACAGATCTTTAAAAAAATAAACAGAAGCTCATAATTGAGCAGTATTTTTAATGCGAGAAACTAGGTTCCTAGGAACTAGGTTGAATTCACTAAATAGAAATGGGAGGAAAAAGAAATGGTTTCTTTTATTTTTTAAGGCTACAAAAACACCACTAAAAAAGCACTCACCAAAGTAAATGTGCACATTACTTCACTAAAGAATAGGGAGTATTTTGGTTTTGCATTCAGTTCTCCAAATGCTTCTTTTACGCTTTACATGTAATTATTCAATGTGTCTTTTTGATAAGTGACTCACAAAGAATTTGATTAGATATAACAGATGTAAAATGCTTAAAATGAATACAGCTAATAGCAACAGGACACAACTATTAATTTGTCAAAGAAGTATTTTTTTAAAATTTGCTTTCAAAATATAAGTATATAGAAACAGGAATAAACCCAACAAACTACTGAAATCTCAAGGATATAAGAGAAGATTACAGAGGTTGAGATCTAGAGGTTTCAAATACTCCAATGTCATCTTTTTTCAATGTACTGATTTATTTTACTGAGCTGGTTTTCTTCTTTATTTTTTGTTGGAAAGAATGGTTTTCTGGGTGAGTTTAGGGTAAAGCCACAATGCATAATGCAATGCAAAAACAAAAGATGTCTATTAAATTTTTCCTTAAACTCCTAAGTGTGCCATTTTGGTTCTGTCTTTAATATTGACTTCCTCCCCCCATGATAATTTCAAGGTCCAATTGTACTGCTTCAAGAAACTCATTACTAGGTAGGCCACAAGATAATTAACTTTTAAGCCACAGCAATACTTCAAAACTATCTATTTATATCTCTCTATGCTTACTTCAAAAAATGAGAAAAAGCAGATCAACTAATTGGGCAACAAAAAAGACCAACAAATTATAAATATATTTAATGAAAATATAGTTTCTTTAACACACTCATTCTTTGGGATGAGATTTAGTTCATAATTAATTTTTAATTTTCCAAGGTCCTTTTATTGAATATAATTTTTACTGCATCATGGTCCCAAAAGAGTGTATTTAGTATTTCTACTTTTCTGCATTTGTTTGTGAGGTTTTTAATCCCATAATACATGGTTGGGTATTTTTTTTTTGAAGGTGCCATGTACAACTGAGAAAAGGCACATTTCTTTCTATTCCATTCAATTTTGTCCAGAAGTCTATTGTATCTAACTTTACTAAAATTCTATTTGTTGCCTTAACTTTCATCTTATTTAATTCATGGTTAGACTTATTTAGTTCTTAGAGGGAATGCTGAGGTCTTACACTAGTCTAGTATTACTACCTATTTTCCTCTTGTGACTCAATGACCTTTTCCTTAAGGATTTAGATGCTATACCATTTGGTACATACATTTGTAGTACTGATGTTGCTTCACTGTCTATTGTGGCTTTTAGCAAAATATAGTTTCCTTGCTTATCTCTTTTAATTAAGTCTACTTTTGCTTTTGTTTTGTTCAAATCATGATTGCTACCCCTGCTTTTTTTTAAACTTTTGAAACATAACAGATTCTGATCCTGCCCCCTTTTTTTTCACTATGCGTGTTTCTGTTTCAAGTGCACTTCTTGTAAACATCATATTGTTGGATCTGGTGTCTAGTTATTTCTGCCATCTGCTTCTATTCTATAGGTGAGTTTATCCCATTCACACTTAACAGTTATGATGACTAATTATATTTTCCTCCGTTCTATTTTCTTTTGTTATCCTTCTCTTTTTTACCTTGCTCCTCCTCAAAATTCTGTTTTGCTTCTGACCAATGCCTTTCAATCTACCATCCCTCTGGTCACCTTTCTCCCACCCCTCCTTTTCTTACCCCTTCCCTTCTTACTTCTGTGTCAGGCAAGATAGATGTCTATACTCAACTATGTGTCTACATGTATGTGTGATATACATACATAATACATATAAATACATGTGTGCATACAACATATATATACACACATACATATACATACTTTTTATTCCCTCTTTGAACCAGTTTAGATAAGAGTGAGGTTCAAGCATTGCCTACCCCCTCCACTATAAAAGCTCTTCTTAGCACACTTCTTTCATGTAATACAATTTTCTTCACTCTTCTCCCTTCCTACTTCTCCCAGTGCATCCTTCCTTCTCATTCCTCCAAAATACTTTCTATTTGACCTGGAAGTATTATAATTTCACTATAATATTCCTGGAAGTTTTCATCTTTCATTTTCAGATCTTTTCCATGAGGTGATCAATGGATTCCTTCAATTTTATTTTGCCCTGTTATTCTAAGATGCCATAACAATTTTCCTTTATGACTGCTGGACTTTTTTTTTAATCAGGGCTTTCAGTAGTCCAATAATTCTTAAATTATCTCACCTTGATGTATTTTACAGGTCAGTTATTTTTCCAATGACATATTTTACATTTTCTTCAATTTTTTAAAAATTTTTTAAAAAATTCTTTTAAATTTTATTGTTTCTTTTTTTTAAATTTAATTTAACTTTTAACATTCATTTTCACAAAATTTTGGGTTCCAAATTTTCTCCCCATTTGTCCCCTTCCCCCCCACCCCAAAACACCGAGCATTCTGATTGCCCCTATCATCAATCTGCCCTCCCTTGTCCCCATCTTCTCTTTTGTCCTGTAGAGCTAGATAACTTTCTATACCCCATTACCTGTATTTCTTATTTCCTAGTAGCAAGAACAGTACTCGACAGTTGTTCCTAAAACTTTGAGTTCCAACTTCTCTTCATCCCTCCCTCCCTACCCATTCCCTTTGGGAAGGCAAGCAATTCAATATAGGCCGTATCTGTGTAGTTTTGCAAATGACTTCCATAATAGTCATGTTGTGTAAGACTAACTATATTTCCCTCCATCCTATCCTGCCTGTCATTGCTTCTATTCTCTCTTTTGATCCTGTCCCTCCCCAAGAGTGTTGACTTCAAATTGCTCCCTCCTCCCATTGCCCTCCCTTTCATCATCCCCCCCCACCCCGCTTATCCCCTTCTCCCCCACTTTCCTGTATTGTAAGATAGGTTTTCATACCAAAATGAGTGTGCATTTTATTCCTTCCTTCAGTCAAATGTGATGAGAGTAAACTTCATGTTTTTTCTCTCACCTCCCCTCTTTTTCCCTCCACTAAAAAGTCTTTTTCTGTCTCTTTTATGAGAGATAATTTCCCCCATTCCATTTCTCCCTTTCTCCTCCCAATATATTTCTCTCTCACCACTTAATTTCATTTTTTTAAGACATGATCCCATCTTATTCCATTCACTCTGTGCTCTCTGTCTCTGTGTGTGTGTGCGTGTGTGTGTATGTGTAATCCCACCAACTACCCAGATACTGAAAAGTTTCAAGAGTTACAAATATTGTCTTTCCATGTAGGAATGTAAACAGTTCAACTTTAGTAAGTCCCTTATGACTTCTCTTTACTGTTTACCTTTTCATGCTTCTCTTCACTCTTCTGTTTGAAAGTCAAATTTTCTTTTCAGCTCTGGTCTTTTCATCAAGAATGCTTGAAAGTCCTCTATTTCATTGAAAGACCAATTTTTCCCCTGAAGTATTATACTCAGTTTTGCTGAGTAGGTGATTCTTGGTTTTAGTCCTAGTTCCTTTGACTTCTGCAATGTCATATTCCATGCCCTTCGATCCCTTAATGTAGAAGCTGCTAGATCTTGCGTTAATCCTGAATGTATTTCCACAATACTTGAATTGTTTCTTTCTAGCTGCTTGCAATATTTTCTCCTTGACCAGGGAACCCTGGAATTTGGCCACAATGTTCCTAGGAGTTTCTCTTTTTGGATCTCTTTCAGGTGGTGATCTGTGGGTTCCTTGAATACTTATTTTGCCCTTTGGTTCTAGAATATCAGGGCAGTTTTCCTTGATAATTTCATGAAAGATGATGTCTAGGCTCTTTTTTTGATCATGGCTTTCAGGTTGGCCCATAATTTTTTAATCGTCTCTCCTGGATCTATTTTCCAGGTCAGTTGTTTTTCCAATGAGATATTTCACATTATCTTCCATTTTTTCATTCTTTTGGTTTTGTTTTGTGATTTCTTGGTTTCTCATAAAGTCATTAGCCTCCATCTGTTCCATTCTAATTTTGAAAGAACTATTTTCTTCAGTGAGCTTTTGAACCTCCTTTTCCATGTGGCTAATTCTGCTTTTGAAAGCATTCTTCTCCTCATTGGCTTTTTGAACCTCTTTTGCAATTGAGTTAGCCTATTTTTCAGGGTGTTATTTTCTTCAGCATTTTTTTGGGTCTCCTTTAGCAAGCTGTTGACCTGCTTTTCATGCTTTACTTGCATCTCTCTCATTTCTCTTCCTAGTTTTTCCTCCACCTCTCTAACTTGATTTTCAAAATCCTTTTTGAGCTCTTCCATGGCCTGAGCCCATTGGGTGGGCTGGGATACAGAAGCCTTGATTTCTATGTCTTTCCCTGATGGTAAGCATTGTTCTTCCTCATCAGAAAGGAAGGGAGGAAATACCTGTTCACCAAGAAAGTAACCTTCTATAGTCTTATTTTTTTCCCCTTTTCTGGGTATTTTCCCAGCCAGTGACTTGATTTCTCAGTGCCCTCTCCACACCCACCTGGCCTCCAGATCCGCCCAGCCAGCACTTGGAGTCTGAGATTCAAATGCTGATTCCCAGCCTCAGGGCTTTTGGGCGGGGGCAGGGCTGCTATTCAATGTGAGATTAAGTTCAGGTGCTCAGGTTGGGGCAAGGCCACCACACGGGGTTCAGTCCCCTCAGGGGGTTTATGCAGAGACCTTGAACAATGGATCTGAGCTCCTACCTGCTTTGGGAGCCCCTGTCAACTGTTGCCTCGGCTGCTGTCTCCCCCAGGGGGCCTGAGTTATGGAGACACCCCGCTCCCCCCTGCGTGAGCCAAAGAGACTCTCTCACTGACCTTTAGCACCTGTGGGTGGAGGGACCTGCACGGCCGCTGGAGATTCTGTCCCTGGAGCCTGCTCAGATCTGCTCCTCTCGGTGCCACACGGCCAAGGCAGGGCTGGGCTCCACTCTGGTCCGGGTGCACGACGGACCTTTCGTGTCAATTTTTCAGGGCTCTCTGGAACAGAAATCTCCTCCACTCTGTTGTTCTGTGGCTTCTGCTGCTCCAGAACTTGTTGGGAGTTCTTCTTTACAGGTATTTTATGGGCTGTGGGTTTGGAGCTAGCATATGTGTATCTTTCTACTCCACCATCTTGGCTCCTCCAAATTTTATTGTTTCTTGATGCTCATGGAGTCATTAGCTTCCATTTGCCCAATTGTAATTTTTTTTTACTGACTTTTTTTAACCTCTTTTGCCATTTGACTAAGTCTGTTCTCAAGGTGTTATTTTCTTCAGTTAAATCTCTTCATAATTTTCTTGCATTGTTCTCATTTCTTTTCCCAATTTTTTGTCTACCATTCTTATCTGATTTTCAAATCTTTTTTTGGGGGGGTGGGGGTGGGAGGGTCCTTCTAAGAATTCTCCTTGGGTCCAATCTGCATTTTTATTTTTGGTTTTGTTTGTAGATGTTTTCACAGTTGTCTTCTTCAAAGTTTGTGTCTTGAACTTCCTTATCACCATAGTAGCTTTTCATGGACAGGTCCTTTTTGTTGTTTTTTGTTCATTTTTCCAGCCTATTTCTTACCTTTGAACTCTATGTTAAAGTTGAGCTATGCTGACTGTGAGGGAAAGAAAGTCACAGCTCCAAATTGTAGGTTTTATTTGCCTTTCTATTTTCATGGCTAGTTCTGAGGATTTTTAATTTTTCAGTGTTTCCAAGGTGGTATCACCTGGGGAGAGGTGTAATCACGGTTCTATTGGTCTGCACACTGATCCTTACCCAAGAAGTTCCTACTCCCTTGCATCCACAAATGCTAGAATTCCTCTTTGCCTTAGAACTCTGAATAGTGCCTTGGCTCCTTTGTGACTGAAAGCTCTCTTCTCCACCCTGGAACTGCAACCCAGAATTTTATATGGGCAATGGAGTTGCCAAACAATGCCTGGTCCTGTGCACAATACTAGCACAGAGGCATCTCCTATCTCTTTCTGACCAATTTTCCAATCCTCTTACCAGATATGGATGATGAGAGCTCCTGAAGCTGCTGCTGCTTTAAGTCCCACCACAGCCTATGACTGATATTGCTACCATGTGTACTCTGGACCAGTAACCACTCCATGATCACAGATCTCTTCTTCCTACCTCCTAAATGGTCTCAGGTTGGAAAAATGTCTCACTCAACCTTTTGCTGGCTATGCCAGCAAATTCCATGTGACATGTTATTTTAAAGTTGTTTAGAGAGAAATGCTAGAAAAAGTTAGCTATAATGTTCCTTCTACTCTACCATCTTGGCACTCATATTTTATGTTAATACTTCAACAGATCCATAACATCCATCAACATGGGTACTTCATCTAACCAAACACTATAATCCATCTAAGTCTTCTCATCCTATGTGATGCTTAACCATGTTCTCCCATAAATTCTCTATAAAAGATGTACCCAACATACCAGACACATCTCTCTAGGTTTTTTAACATTCCACAAATACTAGAGCAGTACTCAAGATTTCTATCCATATCATTATATTATTCCTTGACAAAGGTATCAGAAGGGACTACTAGGTTTTTGTAAACAAGGTTCTATAGCACCATATATTTACAGTTGTATGGTTAGTTACTAAAATGAACACAGAACTTCCTTTTGGGGGTTTTTATTAACTCTAAAAAATAAATTCAAGTTTTGAGAATAAAAATGCCACTATACTCTTTCAACCAAGTTCTCCAATATATTTACCAAAAATCATACTTCCTTTAAATATATAACAAGAGATCACTTTGTTCAATGATTATTAATATCAATAATATGTCCACTAAAGTGTTTGCAGCTGGCCTACAGGTTGACCAACAGAGTCTAAAAAGAGGGATTCCTTATTGATGAGGAAGTCATCATGCTCCTGTTTGGAGATGGTATTATTCCAAATATGTCAAGCACTGGAACACTGTTGACCTCCTAAATGAGATCTATAACCACTCGAGTATTTGCCCTAACTATCCACAATGGAACAAATGAATAAAAAACAGGTATTATCCAGACAATAATGTGCAACTAGATAAACAAACTTTAGGGATGGTCAGTCAGCCATAAATCTTGGACATGATCTAAGCCTAGAATTTAAAACGATAACAGGCTGCATTTTATACACTGCACAGTGCTTTTAATGACCCCTGAGCTTTCTGCAGCATTTTTTAAATATCCCCCAGGAAACCCCCAGGCTGCATCTTTTAAATATCAATATCCTTCCAATGATACTGTACTACTGTGAGTCACGAATTTTAGTCTTTGAAATCTAAAAGCATTCAACATAGTAGCAGTGAAAGCTAGATTCCCATAAAGAAAATCATTATAGATTGATGTATGATAAGAAAATGAGCCAGTCATATAACAAGAATAAGGAATAATGGATTATCCCCATGCTACACTGGCATCCAAATGTTGGCAAGAAATTTAGAGAAAGGTCCCCAGGATGCTGGAAGACTCCCTCCCCTAAATGGAGAACTTGCAAGAAAGCATGGGCAAGAGTTGCACAGTAGAGAAAGGCATGAATAATTGTTAGGCATACCTACACAAATGAGATCACAAATCTAGTAAAGTATATTATAAAATGCTACAGAAAAAAGTAGAGAGATAAAAAAAGTAAATGGTTAAAGTAGACTGAAGATTTATGAAATTTTTTAGAGTTGGAAAAATAACATAAATCCAAATCTTCTTATATTGCAAATGAAACAACTGGGATTACAGAGCTAGTCTGAAAGCCCAGATCAAAAACAAAGTCTCATCTCAGTCCAATGCTTTTTTTTTTTTTAACAATGCCATGATGTCTCAAGAGATTTGCAATGGATTAAGAGCATTAATGAGAGAAAGAAGAAACAGTAGAAGTTAGAAGGTTAAAGGACACTAAGGGCACCAAGAATACGATCAGAATTTATGTATATCTCATATTTCTTTCATAGGAATGGGCCACCAAAAGCTACAGTGATAGAATGCAATGATAAGCTGTTAAAAGGAACAGGAATGTTGTGAAAAGGCCAAATAAAATTTTAAAATTGTTTAAAAAATATTAATGTGTTCCTATGAAAAAGGTTAAGAAGAAGCATTAGCTCTAGTTCCATCTTGTAGCAATCTTCAGAATGGATAAGAATTTTAACTTAATTAAATATATATGTGTAGGTTTTGTGTGTGTGTGTGATAATTTAGGTGATGGTCTACTTTTGAAACTTAAGTATTTCCACAAAATATTTTGAAAAAATTCAGTTAACTATTTTGATAAAAAAAATTATGATAAAAGAAGAAAAATATTTCTCTGAACTAAAAACAAAATAAAACAAAACAAAATTTACTTTCCAACAAAAGCTGAAACCAAGATTCAGGACAAAGAAGTTTGAATGTTCAAGATAAGCAAACTTTTGACCTTCTACCCCTCCAAGAAAAAAAAATCCTAGAAAATATAAGCTATACCAGCAAAGTAGAGTTTCTGGTAGATACCACACCAAACTGGAAAGGTTCCACATATGGGCCCAATGACAGACTGTGTAAATGATATCCAAAGACCAGTATAACTAAATTCAGAGACGTTCATCATCAAAAAGTTGCTCCAGGAAAAAAGATTGTGAATGTTTTTTAACCAGTCAACTCAAAGATCTAAAGTGGTAATGCTCACATAAATGCAATCCCAGTTCCTTCAAGGGCACATACACAAAGTTGATAAGAAAAACTTTCTTAGCTTTCGTTCATACTACACATATATCAATATAGTTCAAAAGCAGCTAAGAGGAAAGACCTTGAGGAGAAAGCATCTTATATTTACACCACACTTACAATTTATATAGTACTTCGATGTTCGGTTTCTGATTCTGTAGGCAACACAGCTAATGAGGAAGAGCAAATCTTATTATCATCATCAGGGTTTTTAAAATAAGGAAAGGGAAGTTCAGTGCCTTATTGAAGACCACCTACCTACTGATGGAACTAGGACTTAAACACCCAGACTGGTGGTTGTTCAATCACTACCCAATGGTGCCTTTCAGAAATAAACGGATACTGACAAGAAAGGCAACATGTCCAGTAGATAAAGAGCAGGTCTCTTTCTACAGCATCATTTGGTATATGTTGTTCCTATGGAATTAATGCCTTAACTAATTTCACCAATCATCACGTGTTCATGGGCTCAATTTATACATGGTGTCTCAAAAGTCCCAGGTGCAGTTTTAAGCCCTCTAATTTAAACTAGTTTAAAACTGCAATGAGACTTCTGGGATACCCTGTATTTTGAGACAAGATATGTGCCTTCATTCAACAAATGAAGGACTAAAATGGATAAAGAATTCATCTAGTTTCTAATATTTAAGATATCATATATTAATTACCTGATGTTCTACCTCCTGGAGTAGAGATTCCAAAAGTTCTGTTTCTTGTGTCAGAGATGTCTTTTGACCTGTTTAAAAAATAAAAACAAAAAGGAACAATACTCATCCCCATTATCAGCTGAAAATGAAGCCATAATTTTCAATAAAAACTGCTTATTCTTCATTTTGCTTAAAAATTCTTGACATAAAAATTACTTCAAGGAAGCTCAAATTCTAAATTAAGCTATATCACACAATACCCTAACAACTTCAAGAGTTATCAACACAATTTCTAGGTTTAATGCAATTTAATTCTTGGAAATTTATTTCAAATCAATAAATATTTTGAGTACCTGTTATCATTAGCATTAAATATGGTCTTCTTAATATGGATGGTACCCCTAAAATGAAGTTATAGTAATAGCAGACATTAGCATAGCACTTTAAAGTTTACAAAGCACTTTACATTTATTTGATCCTCAAAACTCTGATAAAAATTATCAATATCCTCATTTTATAGAAGACAAAGCTGAGGCTCAAAGAGGATTAAGAGGTTTACCCTTGTCACACAATTAATAAGTCTCAGAAGTACCAATCTATTGGAAAGGAAATTTGTAAATATGCACTGAAAAAATCATACTGCTTATACCCTCTATTAAAGTCAGATTTGGAGAAAAGGTACAATCTATATTCAGACTAAGACACCACATACAATGAATTATGCTAGGCACTGAAAAAGACAGAAAAAATGAAGAGCTGAAAGAATACTGAAGAGCTAAGGCTCCTAAAGTTGCAAACCTAGCTGACTTAAAGAATGGTGGTACTCTGATAGAAATACTGAAAAGAGATGTATTTCTAAGTTTCAAGGTTGAGTTGTGATCCCCATGGATAATCCAGGTGGATATGCCAAACAGATGAATGATGATACAGGAGAGAGATGGGAGGTAAATTAGTAGATTTGAGGTTACCTGCATAGAGACAATAGTTCATCAGCCCAGGAAGGCTGATGAGATCTATCAGGAGATTACAGAAATGAGAAGATGACAAATCGTTCAGTAAATGTGGTTTTATCACAGACAAGAATACTAAAATAGACGCATTACTATCTGCTTTGACAATGTATTCTAAGGACCACTGGGCCTTTTCCATCTGTCCTATACCTAAAACCTCCTAAATGTACTGTCTCCACCACTTGAATGTGAGCTCTTTAAGAACAGAAAGGATGGAGCCAAGATGGTGGAGTAGAAGCAGGGACCTACCTGAGTTCTCCACCCAAATCCTTCAAAACACCTACAACAAATGACTGAACAAATTCTAGAGCAGCAGAAGCCACAAAATGACAGAGTGAAACATATTTTCAGCCCAAGACAATCTGGAAGGCCGACGGGAGGGATCTATCACACCAGGCTTGCAGAGCCTAGCAGATGGAACTGGAGCAGGCCTGAGGGTGATAAATCACTGCACTGCAGTTTCCAAACTTCTCAACACACAAACACCAAAGACAGCTTCAAAGGTCAGTGGGAAAGCTCTCTTACCTGAGAGAGGATGGTCTGGTCCTAGCCTCAACCTCAGGGCAGCAGCAATAGCCAGCTGCTTCTGGAGCTCTTGGCCTAGAGACAGTGGTGGAATCTAGCAGCTGATGTAGGTCAAAGTCCTGGGTAGTGGTCCTGGGGCAAGAACGAGCACTTCTTGTGCTGGTAGTGGTCATGGAGAGTGAATCTTACTTGCAGATCCATGGCAGAAAAGAGTGCTTGTGGTTGCTCACAGACCAGAGTAAACACCTCTCCTTTGATCATACCACTTTGGAGGAGCTAAGAATTTACAGGTCCCTAGAGATATCTCTGAAAGCAACTGCACAAAGCCCCTGAAACTTGGGGCAGTGCACTCTCCACTTAACAAAGAGTTCAGAGGTCAAGTAAATGGCTGGGAAAATGACCAAAAGGGGGGGAAATAAGACTACAGAAGGTTACTTTCTTGGTGAAAAGGTATTTTCTTTCTACAAGGAAGATCAAAGCATACAACCAGAGGAAGATGGCAAGGTCCGTTCTCCTACATTCAAAGCCTCCAAGAAAAATATGAAATGGTCTCAGGTCATGGAAGAGCTCAAAAAGGATTTTGAAAATCAAGTAAGAAAAGTAGAGGAAAAATTGGGAAGAGAAATGAGATGCAAGAAAATCATGAAAAGTGAGTCAACAGCTTGCTAAAGGAGACCTCCCAAAAAAATGCTGAAGAAAATAACACCTTTAAAAACAGACTAACCCAAATGGCAAAAGAGGTCCAAAAAGCCAATGAGGAGACAAATGCCTTAAAAAATCAAAATTGCCTAAATGGAAAAGGAGGTCCAAAAGTTCAATGAAGAAAATGATTCCTTCAAAATTATAATGGAGCAAAAGGAAGCCAATGACTTTAGGAGAAACCAAAAAATTATAAAATAAAACCAAGAGAATGAAAAAAATACAAGACAATGTGAAATATCTCATTGGAAAAACAAATGACCTAGAAAATAAATCCAGGAGAGATAATTTTTAAATTATTGGTCTACCTGAAAACCACATCCAAAAAAAGAGCCTAGACATCATCTTTAAAGAAATTATCAAGGAAAACCACTCTGACATTCTAGAACCAGAGGTAAAATAGAAACAGAAAGAATCCACCAATCACCTCCTGAAAGAGATTCCCAAAAGGAAAACTCCTAGGAATATTGTTGCCAAATTCCAGAAGTCCCAAGTCAAGGAGAAAATATTACAAGCAGCCAGAAAGAAACAATTCAAGTACTGTGGAAACATAATCAGGATAACACAGGATTTAGCAGCTTCTACACTAAGGGATCAAAGGGCTTGGAATATGATATTACAGAGGTCAAAGAAAATAGGATTAAATCACCTACCCAGCAAAAGTGAGTATAATACTTCAGGGGAAAAAATGGAATTTCAATGAAATAGAGGACTTCCAAGTATTCTTGTTGAAAAGACCAGAGCTGAATAAAAAATCTGACTTTCAAATACAAGGATCAAGAGAAACATGAAAAGGTAAACAGGAAAGAGAAGCAATAAGGGATTTACTAAAGTTGAAATGTTCACATTCCTACATGGAAAGATGATATCTGTAACTCATGAGACCTTCCTTGGTATTAGGGCAGTTAGAGGGTGTGTGTGTGTATATATATATCTCAATACATACATATATACAGATACATATGTCTAACCCTCATATAGATAGATAGATATAGATATAGATATATATGGGTGTGGGTATGTGTCAGAAAGTGTTCATTCTTTGTTTTCAAGGATCATGACATCAGAGAAATGATGGCATGACTTGCATTTGACTTTGTTTTGAGTGGAGGGCTGTGCAAGGCCACCAGTCTCACTTTCTCCTCCTGATCCATCTCAATCCAGTGACCAGATATTCATCAGGATGACTGGAGAAGACCCAGAATGCAATGGGAGACCTTGGCCTATTCAGATATGTGTATATGTGTGTAAGTATATGTACGTCTATGTATATATACATGTGTGTATGTATATATGTATATGAGGAGAGAGAGGGAGAGAGAGGGCACAAGGTGAGCTGAATATGAAGGGATTATACCTAAAAAATAAAATTAAGTGTTGAGAGGAATGTAATGGAAGAAAGAGAAAGAGAGAGGTAGAATGAAGTAAAGCATCTCACATAATAGAGTCAAGAAAGCTTTTACAATGGAGGGGAAGAGGGGGGAAGTGAGAGGGAATGAATGAGCCTTACTCTCATTGAATTTGGCCTAAGGAGAGAATAAAACACATTCAACTGGGTGAGGAAATCTATCTTACCCTACAGAAAGGCAGGGGGGAAGGGGACAGAAGAGGGAGGATAATACAAGGGACTACAGATTGGGGGAAGGGATAATCAGAAGCAAACACTATTGTGGGGGGATAGGTCAAGGGAGAGAATGGAATAAATGGAAGGTAGGACAAAATAGAGGGAAATGTGGTCTTTCACAACATGACTTTTATGGAAATGTTTTTTTGCATGGCTACACATGTGTGACCTATATCGAATTGCTTGCTTGCTCAATAAGGGTGGGTAAAGAGGGAGGAAGGGAGAGAATGTGGAACTCAAATCTTTAAAAACAAATGTTAAAAATTGTTTTTGCATGCAAGTTGTGTAGACAATGGGGCATAGAAATCTATCTTGCCCTACAGAAGAATAGAGGGGAGGGGAATGAGAGAAAGGGGGGATGACAGAAAAAAGGACAGATTGGTAAAACGGGTGGTTGGGGGGAGGGGAGAGATGGGGAGAAAATTCAGAATTCAAAATCTTGTAGAAGTGAATTCTGAAAACTGAAAATAAATAAATTATATTTTAAAAACAAGAACTTAGTTGGCTCAGACAACTAAAGTCTCAGGCTGCTGTCACTTTCTCATCTCCTAAGTACCATGGAGCCAAGAAGAATGGAAGGAGATGGGAGATTCTAGGCTACTGGATCAAGATGAAAGCTTTGCCCAAGAATTCAACTCAATGTCTATCCTCAATGTCTAGCCAGGCTTTTCCTGCTATGGTTAAATAAATTTTTTTTAATTAAAAAAAAAAAGAGCAAGGACTATCTTGTTTTTCAATTTGCAACTCCAGCACTTAGCACAGTGCTTTTGCACATCATAAAGACTTAGTAGCTAGGCAGCTAGGTGGCTCAGTGCATAGAGCACAGGGCCTGGAGAAAGGAAGATCTGAGTTCAAATCCAGCCTCTGACATTTATTAGCTGTATGTCACTTAACTCTATTTGCCTCAGTTTCCTCATCTGTAAAAAGAGGTGGAGAAGGAAATGACAAACCACTTCAATATCTTTGCCCAGAAAACTTCAAATGGAGTCACAAGTTGGATACAACTGAAACAACTGAACAATAATAACAAAGACTTGGTAATTTTTTTCTTCATTCAAAAGAGAATGGAACATGGGTGATAGATGGCTAACAAGAGACTAAGGAGGAATAGTCATTAAAACAGCATAACTAAGACAGGGAAATAGTCAAGGGAAAAAAGTAGTCAACAGTCTCAAAACACTGCCAGAAGATCAAGAAGGATAAGACTGAAAGAGGGCCAATGGATTTAGCAACTAAGAAGTTGTTGGCAATCTTAGGAGCATGCATTCGTAAACTTTTTGTGTGTGTTATAGATCCCTTTGGAAGTCTGGTAAAGCCTATGGATACCTCCTCAGAATTTTTTTTTACCTGTTATTTGTTAGCTTTATTCCATATTTATAACAATATAATAAACTGTCTGGTGGTACTGAAAATTTCTTCTACAATCACAAAATATACACTTAAAAGTTCCTATCCAGGAAAAATGCCCCTCTATCTCTACATCATCCTTCAGCTTTATCTTGACCTTAATTTTCTTTTTAAATACAGGAGCATTTAATAAATCAGTCATCTGGGTGTTCAATGTTTATCCCTCACCTCTTAATTTAAACACAGAATATGCTGTGATGAAAATGTTTGGTATTTTCCATTTCACCTATCAACTAATACAAAACTGATATTCTGCAAGCATTCATATAAGAGAAGAGGTAAACAACAAAATCCACAGTTTTTCTTTAAAAAATCCAAGCTTGTAATAAGGACATTTATCAGTCAGTAAGCAGCAAGTGAACAAGGATTCTCAATGGCCATTTGCTTTTTCTTCTAATTAACAAGTGCTTTTTAAAATCAGAAGCACAGGTAAATACGGAGTAAATGGGTTTTTAAATCTCCTCAGGTTCTTATAGTGAGCACTTCTGATGTTATAACTTATTACTAAAGTATTATGGCACACAAAATTCAAACCACTAAGTGTAAATCATCTTTATAGAAGGTTTTCTGTCCCTAGTATTTGTGAGGAATTGAGATAGTCACTATTCAAATCCTCTAGTGTATTAAAAAGTAGCAGTTGTTACTGTCCATCAATTTTAGCTCCTTTGTAGGGCTTTTTACAATAGATTCTTAGGTATAGTTTTCAATCACAGAAACATAGCAATGACAGACATCTAAATACAAAATGCTTGAATTTTTCTGTCTGCTTTAAAAATATGGTCAACATACCATTTATTTGTTACTTGTGCTGAGAATTACAAACCACAGACTCTACATGTTTTACTTCACAAAGAGAGAGTAATTAACAGTTGAAAAAATTAGTACATTTCTTAAAAAAAAACTCACAGAAATTTGTTATTAAACTGAAACTACTACAAAAGGAACACATGACTCGACAGCAAATGCACTAAAAAATGTTTACATTTGAGCCAAGAGTAGTCAGAATTTCAGTTTACTAACTAATGTTTACATATTTTATGTCATATATTATGAAACTATCATGTACAAGAAATCAAAAAATAAAGCACCTTGAAATCTAACTAAACTGCATATTCTAGGAATACAAGCTATAGAATAAAAAATGTTTGCACACAGTAGTTAGTTGAGAAAAGCTGTTCATTCACTTTTTGGCTTGTAAAAAAAAACATTTTCCAGAATTCACTCTAAATGATTAACAAAACCTTTAACTATTACGTGTAGCAGGTACTTTGTTTTCTCCTTCTATTTCTTCTACCCCTGCTTGGGTCATAAGGTCAGCAATGTTTTTCTCCAGATCATCAATGCGACTGCTCATATCATCAATTCGACCAATTATCTGGTCTGACATGGTCTGAAACTTGTCCTGCATCTGCTGGAGAAGCGTTTGAACCACAGCGGTCAGGTCCTGTACAGTTTTGGCGTCTGTCTCCACCATAGCGCCAGCTCCTGATTGCACTCCTCAGAATATTTTTAAATACATAAAGTACATAGGATTACAAAGGAAACCAATTACATTGAAATACAGTTAAAAAAATTTTTAAGTTTATGAAACCCAGGTTTAGAAACCCTACCCCTAGTTTCATTTGGATAATTAGATAAGAAGCCAGAATGGAAGGGGCAGAGAAGTGAAAATGGAAACAACACGAATAGACAGCTTTTTCCAGGAGTGTGGAAAGAGTACTGGGTAAAGAGAATATGTATAGGAGAATCGTTTAAGTAGATGGAAGGGTGAAGTGAAGGTTGTTTTATTTTAAAGAGTAGGGAATATCAGTTTGTTCATAAGCAGTAGGAAATGAGCCAGTGGATGAAGAGCAAAGGAAAATTATTAGAGAGGGAGATGTACAAAGGGGCAAGCTGCTGGAAGAGAAAGGATTTAGATCAAAAGAACAAGCAGAATTACTTCACCTTGGCAAGAACCAAACCACTACTTTCCTCATGCTCTTCTCTAAGGATAATGTTGAGGGGATGTGAATTTAGAAATGGGAAGAGGAGAGAGCTCACAAAGGATGGCCTCAATGTTCTTACTAAGGTTCTCAACTGAAGCAGAAGAGAAAAAGGATGATGTAGGGGACTTGAGGACAGGGGAAAAAAAGCTTACAACAGACATGTTGGAAGCATGAGAGAAACTACAACTAACACTTGAGAGAGCAGGGATGCTTCTAGGAGAGCAAGGTTTCTGTGATTGAAAAAAGACTGGAAGAAAAAGGAAGAAGGCTAATATAAATGACAGTTTATTAATAACAGGATTCCTGGAGTTATGAGGGAGGGATGGATAGAATAAGGGATAATGGAGAGATAAAGCTGAGACAATTGGAGATGAGAGCAGAGATTGGTAACAGAGGAAAAATTCTTTCCATTAAGCTAAACTTCAACTCTGAATCAGCAAGGATTTTTAAGTGGAACTGGTCAATGATTTAAAATTATATCAATGTGATTTTTTTCAAATTTGTATCTTGGAACTGCCTGATACCAAAACTACACACAAACTGCATAGACTGGTCTGTACTGAACTTAGTGGGGGACAAGGGAGGTATTTCCAGAAAAGAAAAAAGGAAGAGGTTAGGATACATAAGTATGTTAATTTCTCTTTCTTACTCACTATTACTCTTTTCAACACTTAGGTAAAATGACAGCAAAAAAAAAAAATCTAAAGCCAACATTCAAATGGAAGTGGGATTTCTAATTGTCAAGCTGGAGGAGTCTTCATTCAGTAAGTACCCCTTATGAGAGACAAAATGCAGCACCCTAATTTATCTGAGGGACAGCAAAAATAGAACATTCTGTTTGAAGACTAAAAATTGGACCTATAAAATACTAAGGTTTAGGGGTATCATGGAACTCTTTTTTTCCTTTCAAATAAATGTGGGGAAAAAATGGAACTGGACTAATGCCAAGAGAGGAAGTTTTGATACGATCAGAGTTTAGCTACTTTTAGAATAGCAGGGGTCACCTGAGAATTTTTCTGTCTCTTCGCAATCATCAACTACATACATCTCTGTAACTCTGCTTCACTTTGGGAAGCAGCACACTCTACCATATCTTATCCATCAAGAAGACTGATTAAAAACAGATCCACCATATATACACCAAAATATTCATAGCAGCACTGTGTGGTAATAAAAAGCTGTAATAGAACTCTGTGCTAAACAACTGAGTAGCTGAATAGAGAGAGCATGGTAAATAAATCTAAGGAATGATAAATATTAAATCTTCAGAGAAGCTTAGAATAATATAAACTAACATAAAGTTGATATATGTGTAATATGAACGAAATAACTAATACGAACTTAAAAGAGAGACTCCAAGGAAAAATATGCACAAAAACAGATGCAGGGTCAATGAAATTATTTTTTTAAATATTTTGATATAATTATTTCCTTTGTAATCCTATGTATTTTATTCTATTCATATAAAAACATTATTCTGAGAAGGGGTCCGTAAGCTTCACTATACTGCCAAAGGAGTTCATGACATAAAAAAGGGTGTAGTATAGTGCTATGTGGTATAGTGGTCTGAGAATTGGCTGTGGAGTCAAGCTAGACTAGAGAGAAATGTCTGTGGTAGCAAGGGAGCAGAGAGAAGTCTCTCTAGGCCAGAGGGTTCTCAAAAGAATACAGAATAAAATAAGCAGAGCCAGAGTATACGATCACTACAACAATGTAAGTGAAAAGAACACTAAAAGGAAGCTGAGCTCTTAGTAATTAAAATAACCAGTTTTGGGGGGCAGAGCCAAGATGGCGGAGTAGAAAGACGCACATACACATAGCTCCGAACCCACAACCCATAGAACATCTACAAAGAAGTAACTCATGGCGAATTCTGCACCCAGAGGCCACAGAACGTTGGAGCGAGGGAGATTTCTGTTCAGGAGAGACCTGCAAACCTCTCGCAAAAGGTCCTTCGCACCGCGGACTGGGCGCCGGGACTGGGAGCTGAGTACAGCCCTGTTGCGGCCCCAGCACCGAGAGGAAAAGATCCGAGCAGGCTTCAGGGGTGGGATCTCCAGCAGCCACGCGGGTCCCTCCACCCACAGGTGACGGGGGTCGGTGAGAGGGTCTCTTTGGCGGGTCGAGAGGGGAGTGGGGTGCCCCCATAACTCAGGCCCCCTCGGGAGGCAACAGCAGAGGCAGGAGCAGACCAGGGCTCCCCAAGCAAGCAGGAGCCCTGATCCATTGTTGAAGGTCTCTGCATAAACCCCCTGAGGGAACTGAGTCCCGAGTGGCAGCCCTGCCCCAACCTGAGCAACTGAACTTAATCTCACACTGAATAGCAGCCCTGCCCCCACCCAAAGCACTGAGGCTGGGAAGCAGCATTTGATTCTCAGACCCTAAGCGCGGGCTGGGAGGATCCGGAGGCAAGGTGGGTGTGAGGAGAATATTCAGAGCTCAAGTCACTGGCTGGGAAAATGCCCAGAAAAGGGAAAAAAACCAAGACTATTGAGGGTTACTTTCTCAGTAAGCAGGTTTCTCCTCCCCTCCCTTCTGATGAGGAAGAGCAGTGCTCACCATCAGGGGAAGACACGGAAGTCAGTGCTTCTACATCCCAGCCCACTCAATGGGATCAGTTCTGGGAAAAGGTCTTAAAGAGCCCAAACAATTTTCAAAATCATAATAGAGAGGTGAAGGAAAAACTGGAAAGAGTAATAAAAGACTTGCAAGCAAAGTATGAACAACAAATCAGCACCCTGCTAAAGGAGACCCAAAAAAATGCGGAAGAAAATAACACCCTGAAAAATAGGCTAACTCAATTGGCAAAGGAGGTTCAAGAAGCCAAGGAGGAGAAGAATGCTTTCAAAAGCAGAATTAGCCAGATGGAAAAGGAGATTCAAAAGCTCACTGAAGAAAATAATTCTTTCAAAATTAGAATGGAACAGATAAAGGCTAATGACTTTATGAGAAACCAAGAAATCACAAAACAAAACCAAAAGAATGAAAAAATGGAAGATAATGTGAAATATCTCATTGGAAAAACAACTGACCTGGAGAACAAATCCAGGAGAGACAATTTAAAAATTATGGGCCTACCTGAAAGCTAGGATCAAAAAAAGAGCCTAGACATCATCTTTCATGAAATTATCAAGGAAAACTGCCCTGAGATTCTAGAACCAGAGGGCAAAATAAGTATTCAAGGAATCCACAGATCACCGCCTGAAAGAGATCCAAAAAGAGAAACTCCTAGGAACATTGTGGCCAAATTCCAGAGTTCCCAGGTCAAGGAGAAAATATTGCAAGCAGCTAGAAAGAAACAATTCAAGTACTGTGGAAATACAATCAGGATAACACAAGATCAAGCAGCTTCCACATTAAGGGATCGAAGGGCATGGAATAGGATATTCCAGAAGTCAAAGGAACTAGGACTAAAACCAAGAATCACCTACCCAGCAAAACTGAGTATACTACTTCAGGGGAAAAATTGGTCTTTCAATGAAATAGAGGACTTTCAAGCATTCTTGATGAAAAGACCAGAGCTGAAAAGAAAATTTGACTTTCAAACACAAGAATGAAGAGAAGCATGAAAAAGTAAATAGCAAAGAGAAGTCATAAGGGACTTACAAAAGATGAACTGTTTACATTCCTACATGGAAAGACAATATTTGTAACTCTTGAAACTATTCAGCATCTGGGTACTGGATGGGATAACACACACACACATGCACACGCACACGCACACACACATAGAGACAGAGTGCACAGAGTGAACTGAAGAGGAGGGGATCATATCTTAAAAAAAAAAAATGAAATCAAGCAGTGAGAGAAAAATATATTGGGAGGAGAAAGGGAAAAATGGAATGGGGCAAATTATCTCTCATAAAAGAGGCAAGCAAAAGACTTTTTAGTGAAGGGAAAAAGAGGGGAGGTGAGAGAAAAACATGAAGTTTACTCTCATCACATTCCACTAAAGGAAGGAATAAAATGCACAATCATTTTGGTATGAAAACCTATCTTACAATAGAGGAAAGTGGGGGATAAGGGGATAAGCAGGGTGGGGGGGATGATGGAAGGGAGGGCAATGGGAGGAGGGAGCAATTTGAGGTCAACACTCATGGGGAGGGACAGGATCAAAAGAGAGAACAGAAGTAATGGGGGACAGGATAGGATGGAGGGAAATATAATTAGTTCTTACACAACACTACTATTATGGAAGTCATTTGCAAAACTACACAGATCTGGCCTATACTGAATTGCTTGCCTTCCAAAGGGAAGGGGTGGGGAGGGAGGGAGGGCAGATTGGCAGACAGGGGCAATTAGAACGCTCGGTGTTTTGGGGTGGGGGGAGGGGACAAAAGGGGAGAAAATGTGGAACCCAAAATTTTGTGAAAATGAATGTTAAAAGTTAAATAAATTAATTTAAATAAATAAATAAATAAAATAAAATAAATAAAATAACCAGTTTTGGTCCTACAGAAAAAAAATGAAACATCTCTACCAAGAGGAGAGGGACATAAAGGGCAGATTTTTACACAAATTGTCAGGCACAGTCATTGTATCAATTTTTTCTGTTTAACTGCTCTTTATCACAACAGAGTTCAACTCCTGAAATTAGGGCAAGGAGAGGGATAACATCCAGAAATGACTGTGAAATAAAAACAAAGGGCATCAATAAAACTTATTTTTGAATAACAGGTTACTGAAGTCAATGACAACAGATGAAAGTTCATCCTGCTGAAAGCAATTATATGTAGGAAAGAAATGTGGATCCAGAAGTGTAGATCAGAAATCATCTTAACTCGACAGTAAGTGGCAGGGACAAAAACAGTATGACACAGCCATAAATAAAAGCCAGAAATTAACTAAAAATCTAGAAATATAGGCTGGTAGACTGTCTGAAGAGAGTTTTCCTTGCCTGACATTGAACTTTAAACTTATTTAGTCATACAAGCAAAAAAAAAACAAAACAGAAACAAATGATAGCTTATAATTTTCTACCAATTGAATTAATTTGCACAAAAGTAAGGAGATATTAATTGGCAAGTGAAGGCAATTTAAAAGGATGTGTCAGTTTAAATTTAAAATACCTTTTACAAATAATATGAAAAAAGCAAAATTTTTTATGACGAGGTAAAAGGAATAGACAGAATCTTGGAGCGCCAAGACAAACAGGTAAAAACAATTACCTGACTTGCTAAACTTTATTTAATATTGTACTATGAACTGCAATATACAACTGTTAAAAGTACAGTTCACAAAGAATTATTACTTCATTTAACAGTTGCCAGATTCTTCGTAAAAATCTATTTTTAATCCTATATTCTAGGTTTTACAATTTAAGAAGAACATAGATATTTTATATGGGAAGAAAGGTGAACAAGGAAAAAAATTAAGAGTGAAAAATAAAATTAAAACTTAAAGAACCAAAGTTCTTTATCCTAAAGAAAAGTTTCAGGAATTACATCAAAGTTAAGTATGAAACCAAACCAACTCTTCATTTTTACAAAAGATATTTGAAAAGAAATGAATTAAAAACTCCTAACAGTAGGAATTTTTCTTATATATAAGAATTTCTCTGCTCTAGCTAAAAGCATACCACTAAGTTGGTAAAAGACATTATAGCCTCTTTTCTGTATGTTTCTATATACACATAAGACAACTGTCTTTCTAGGTAGGATATATAAGAGTAAACAGTAAAGGTCCATCCTAGATCTAGAGCTGGAAGGGATCTCAAAGGTCATCTAGTGTAATGCTGTCATTTTACAAGTGAAGAAGTAGAGACAGGTCCAGGATGATTAATCAACTTGCTTAAGGTCACACTGGGAGGAAGCATCTGAAAGAGATTTTGACCTCAGGTCATCTTGACTGCACAGCCAGTGTTCAGACCATTATACCACATAGAGCTTAATGATTCCCAAGTGCTTTCATAAACAGTATTGCCTTTGATGATCAGAAAAACCAAATGAAGTCAATATTATTAACATTTCCCATTAAAGAAACTATGTCTCAGAGAAGTTAACTGATTTGCAAAAGGACACTATTGTAAATGTTAGAGATGGACCACAACCTATGTCTAAAGGCAGGAGCTCTTTTGATGACATCATCATTTCTTATGTTAAAAGGGTATACTGAGAAATGGGGATGCAGTCAAGATGGCAGAGTGAGAGCAACTACTCACCTAAGTTCTAAGACAAACTCCTTCAGATAACTCTAAAACAAGAATCTGAACAGATTTTGGAGTGGCAGAATCCAAGAGGAGACAGACTGTAGCAGATTTCCAGCCCAGGAAAGGCTGGAAGGTCAACAGGAAGGATCTGTTGCACAGGGCTAGAAAATCATACAGCACACGGGCTGGACCAGTGCAGTCCCCACTGTGGCAAGGCCGAGCAGGAAGCACCAGCGGTCTGAGGCAGCGGCTGCACTGCGAAATCTTGGGCGTATCAGCCCAGGACAGGAGTCCAGTGAAAGTGAGTGACAAGAGAGCCACAGAGTCCCAGGTAACTGCAGTAGCTGCTCCTGAGACTATAAGCCCACATAATGTCTGTAAGTCACCTACTTGAACTTCCAGGAGCCAAGATGGTAGATGATCAGTAAATACTCTAACCCTCCCCTTGCTGACCTTGAAAATTCCATAAAATATTTCCCCAGGAAAAATCCTGGAACAGTGGGATCAGCAGAAGAGACAAACAGTCTCTTAGCCCATGAGGCTAGGAAAATTCTAAAGACAGGTCCCTCCTCCTGTGGCTGAAGGGGACCAGTGCAAGACTGGAGCTGTCCCAGACAGCCCCACCTCAGCCAACCAGGAGGAGATCCTGAGCCCCAGTGGGGTGGAGCCGCAATTGTCAACACCAAGACCCTAGGTGTGCCTCAGCACAGCCAGGGGAATAGGAAAGACACTAGTGCAAACATTAGTTCACCAACCACTGAGCCTGCCTATGCTCAGGAGAGGAGACCTCCTGTGGCCAAATCACCCTTCCCCCAAGCTTAATGCAGCTAGCTCCAGCGAAACTCAGAAAGACTTCACCTGGCCTCTGCTTTGACACATCAGCCAGCTTAGCACCAGGTAAGCTACAGCATTCTAGCCTCTAGGTGGAAGAGCCAGAAGCCACAATAAACAAAGCCTTAAGTTCCAACTATAAGAACGGTGGGACAGAGCCCCTTGTGCCCCAGAAGCAGAGATCAACATTAAAAGCCAGGAAAAGGGCATCATGAGTAAGAAGCAAAGCAGAAAAGAAAAGACCATAGAATCTTTCTATGGGGACTCCAAACACCAAAACACGAACACCAAAGAGGGCAACATTGAGACTGTACTCCCATCTAAAACTTCAGAAGGTAATATGAACTGGTCTCAAGCCTAAAGAGCATTCTTGGAAGAGTTCAAGAAGGATTTTAAAAGCCAAATTAGGGAAATAGAGGAAAAACTGGCCAATGATTTTAAAAATATGAAAAAAAAATCACAGAAGAATTTAAAAGGAAAATTGGACTAATGGAAAAGGAATCATAAAACCTAACTGGGAAAACTGCACAAATGGAAAAGGAAATAGAAAAACTAATTGGAGAAAATAACTCCTTAAAAGGGACAATTGGACAGATGGAAAAGGAGATGTAAAAGTTAACTGAAGAAAATATTTGATAAAAATTAAAATCAGGCAGGTAGAAGCTAATGACTCTATGAGACATCAAGAATCAGTCAGATTCTAAAGAAAGAAAAGATAGAAGAAAATATAAAATATCTAACTGGAAAAACAACTGACCTGGAAAATAGATCCAGGAGAGAAAAATCTAAGAATTATTGGTCTACCAGAAAGCCATGAAGAAAAAAAGAGCCTGGACAATATCTTCCAAGAAATCATCAAGAAGTCATCTGCCCAGAAGTCCTACATCCAGAGGGCAAAATAGTCATCGAAAGAATCCACCATTTACCTCCTGAAAGGGATCCCAAACAAAAAATACCAAGGAATATCGTTGCCAAATTCCAGAACTATCAAGTGAAGGAGAAAATATTGCAGGCAGTAAGGAAGAAACAATTCAAATATTGAGGAGGTATGGTCAGGATCACACAGGACCTAGCAGCTTTTACATTAAAAGATCAAAGGGATTAGAATATGATATTCCATAAGGCAAAGAAGCTGGGACTACAACCCAGCAAAACTGAGCATAACATTTCAGGCAAGGAGACAGACATTCAATGAAATAAGGATTTCCAGACCTTCTTGAGGAAAAGGTCAGAGCTCAATAGAAAATTCAATCTTCAAACACAAGTATCAAAAGAGGCATAAAAAGGTAAATAAGGGGGAAAAAAAACCTTGTTATTCAATATGGGCAAACTGTTTACATCCCTAGAAGGGAAAATGATACTTGATAATCTTGAGAATTGTATATCTATTATGATATATAAAAGGGATATACATAGATAGAAGAGGTGGGATAAAGTAAATGGTGTGATGATAAAAATGTGATTTAAGGGTACGAAAGGACTGTAATGGGAGATGTGAAAAGTAAGAGGAAGAAAAAGGTAAACTACATCACAGGAAGAGGCACAAAATTATTTTACAGTAAAGGAAAAGAGGGGAAGGAGATAAGCATTGTTTGAGATTTACTCTCATCTGATTGGGTTCAAGGAAGGAACAACAAAACTCAGTTAAGTATAGAAATCTAACTAGCCACACAGGCCGTAGGAGAGGAAGGGGGAAAGAAAAGAGAGGGGAGGCTAAAATAGAGGGAAGAAGTACTAAGGGAAAAGGATAGTAAAAGGGAGGGAGGATGAAAAAAGGAAGGGAAGATTGAGGGAGGCGGTGGTTAAAAATTAAAACTCTATTGTGGAGGAGAAGGCAGAAAGGAGAACTAAAAGCATAAATGGGAGGAAAGAGGATGAAGGGGAAGACACAAATAGTAATCATAACTGTGAATGTGAATGGAATATACTCTCCCATAAAATGGAGACAGCAGAATGGATTAAAAACCAGAATTTTTTGAAACGGGGGAATTCACACAGGGTAAAAGTAAAAAGGTTGGAGCAGAATATATTGTGCTTCAGCTGATGTAAAAAAAGCAGGGATAGCAATCCTAATCTCAGACAAAGCAAAAGCAGGAACAGATCTAATCAAAAGAGATAAGGAAAGCAACTATATCTTGCTAAAAGGCACCATAGACAATGAAGCAGTATCATTACTAAACATATATGCTCCAAGTGGTATAGCATCCAAATTCTTAGAGGAAAAGTTAAAGGAGTTACAGGAAGAAATAGAGAGAAAAACTATACTACAGGGGGACTTCAACCTCCCCTCACTCTGCATTTGATAAATCTAACCTCAAAATAAACAAGAAAGAAGTTAAGGAGGTGAATAAAACTCTGGCTAAGGTAGATTAAGAGAGATCTCTGGAGAAAACTGAATGGGGATAGAAAGGAATATACCTTTTTCTCAGCAGTACATGGCACATATACAAAAACTGACCATGTAATAGGTCCAGTGCAGAAAGGCAGAGATAGTCAATGCATCCTTCTCAGATTATAATGCAATAAAAATTATATGTAATAAAAGGTCATGGAAAGACTGACCAAAAATTAATTGGAAACCAAATAATGTAATCCTAAAGAATGAGAGGATTAAACAACAAATCATAGAAACAATCAACAACTACATTCAAGAGAATGCCAATAATGAGACAATCTGCCAAATCTTATGGGATACTGCAAAAGTAGTTCTTAGGGGAAGCTTTATATCTTTGAATGGCTACATGAATAAAATAGATAAAGAGGAGGTCAATGAATTGGGCATGCAGCTAAAAAAGCTCAAAAAAGAACAAACAGAAACTCTCCAAGTAAATACCAAATTAGAAATACTGAAAACCAAAGGAGATTACTAAAATTGAAATTAAGTAAACTATTGAACTAATAAACAAAACTAAGAGTTGGTTTTATGAAAAAAACAATAAAACTGATAAATCCTTGGTCAATTTGATTTAAAAAAAGAAAGAAGAAAACCAAATTATCAATATCAAAAATGAAAAGGGTGAACTCACCTCAAATGAGGAGGAAATTAAAACAATAATTAGAAATTACTTTGCCCAACTGTATGCCTATAAATTCAACAATCTAAATGAGATGGATGGTAATTTTAAAAAATATAAATTGCCTAGATTAACAGAAG
This sequence comes from Notamacropus eugenii, assembly GCF_028372415.1. Lineage (NCBI taxonomy): Eukaryota > Metazoa > Chordata > Mammalia > Diprotodontia > Macropodidae > Notamacropus > Notamacropus eugenii. The sequence goes on from NC_092873.1 coordinate 371,792,800, forward strand.
AGGAAGTTGAACACTTAAATAAGTCCATCTCAGAAAAAGAAACTGAACAAGCCATCAATGAACTCCCTAGGAAAAAATCTCCAGGACCAGATGGATTTACAAGTGAATTCTATCAAACATTTAAAGAACAGTTAATTCCAATACTAAATAGACTTTTTGGAAAAATTGAGGAAGGAGTCCTATCAAATTCTTTTTATGATACAAATATGGTTCTGATACCTAAACCAAGAAGAGCCAAAACAGAGAAAGAAATTTATAGACCAATTTCTCTAATGAATATAGATGCAAAAATTTTAAATAAGATATTAGCAAAAAGAATACAGCAACTTCTCATGAGAATAATACATTATGATCAGGTAGGATTTATACCAGGAATGCAGGGCTGGTTCAATATTAGGAAAACAATTAGCATTATTGATCATATCAACAAGAAAACTGACAGAAGCCACATGATGATCTCAATAGATGCAGAAAAAGCTTTTGACAAAATACAACACCCAGTCCTACTGAAAATACTGGACAAGCAAAGAAATAAATGGAACTTTCCATAAAATAATAAGCAGTATCTACCTAAAACCATCAGCTAGCATTATATGCAATGGGGATAAGCCAGATGCATTTTCAATAAAATCAGAAGTGAAACAAGGATGTCCATTATCATCACTGTTATATATGGTACTAGAAATGTTACCTGTAGCAATAAGAGAAGAAAAAAGAAACTGAAGGAATCAGAACAAAGAAGAAACTAAGTTATCACTCTTTGCAGATGATACGATGATATACTCAGAGAATCCCAGAGAATCAAGTAAAAAACTACTTAAAATAATAAACAACTTTGGCCAATTTGCAGGTTACAAAATAAACCCACATGAATCATCTGCATTTCTATTTGTTACTAACAAAACCCAACAGCAAGAGATGAAAAGAGAAATCCCATTTAAAGCTACGGAAGACACTCGCAGACACTACGAAATATCTGGGAGTCTAGTTGCCAAAATAAACCCAGGGACTGTAATACAAACACAATTACAAAACACTTCGCACAAATAAAGTCAAATCTAAGTAAGTGGAAAAACATCCGTTGATCATGGGTAGGCCAAGTCAATACAATAAAAATGACATTTCTACCAAAATTAATTTACTTAGTGCTATACCAATCAAACTACCAGATAATCATTTTCTAGAGACATAAAAAATAGTATCAAAATTCATCTGGAAGAACAAAAGGTCCAGAATGTCAAGGGAATTAATGAAAAGAAATGCTAGGGAAGGTGGCCTAGCCCCACCAGATCTCAAATTGTATAAACCAGCAATCATCAAAATCACTTGGTAAGGCTAAGAAACAGAAGGGTAGAGCAGTAGAATAGGTTAGGTACTCAAGACAAAGTAGTCAATGAATATAGCAATCTACTGTTTGATAAACCCAAGGACCCCACTTTCTGGGATAAGTCACTGTTTGACAAAAATTGCTGGGAAAACTGGACAACTGTGATGGAAAATGGGCACAGACCAATGCCTAACACTGTACACAAGAATAAAGTCCAAATGGACACATGATAATAGGTATAAAGATTGATACCATAAACAAATTAGGGGAGCAAGGAATAGTGTTTTTGTCAGATTTATGGGATGGAGAAATTTTTGACCAAACAAGAGATAGAGAACTGTTACAAAGTGTAAAATGGATAATTTTGATGACATCAAATTGAAAGGTTTTTGCACAAACAAACCCAATGTAACCAAGATTAGGAGGGAAGCAGAAAACTGCGAAAGAATTTTTGCAACTAGTGTCTGTGATAAAGACCTCATTTCTAAAATATACAGAGAACTGAATCAAATGTACAAGAATACAAGTCATTCTCCAATTGATAAATGGTCAAAGATATGAACAGGCAATTTTCAGAAGAAGACATTAAAAATATCTATAGTCATATGAAAAAATACTCTAAATCACATTGATTAGAGAGTTGCAAATCAAAACAACTCTGAGGTACCACATCACACTATGTAAGATTGCCTAACATGACAAAGTAGTAAGATGATAAATGTTGGAGAAAATGTGGAAGGGTTGGAACACTAATTCATTGTTGGTAGTGCTGCGAGCTGATCCAACCTTTCTGGAGAGCAATTTGGAACTATGCCCAAAGGGCTACAAAAATGTGCATACCCTTTGACTCAGCAATATCACTTCTAGGACTGTATCCCAAAGAGATCAAAAAGTGAATAAGGGTCCTACATGTACAAAAATATTTATAGCAGCTCTCTTTGTGGTGCCCAAAAACTGGAAATCAAGGGGATGCCCATCAATTGGGGAAAGGCTAAACAAGTTGTGGAATATAAATGTAATGGAGTACTACTGCACTATAAGAAATGATGAACAGGAAGACTTCAGAGAGGCTTGGAAAGACTTATATGAACTGATGCTGAGTGAAAGGAGCAGAACCAAGAGAACTTATACACAGCAAAAACCACAGTGTGTGAGGAATTTTTCTGGTAGACTTAGTCCTTCATAGCAATGCAAAGACCTAAAAAATTCCCAGTGATCTTCTGAGGCAAAATGCCTTCCACATCCAGAGAAAGAACTATGGATTTGGATCGCAGAACAAAGAAGACCATTTTCTTTTGTACTATGTTTTTTGTTTTGTTTTATGGTTTCTCCTATTCATTTTAATTCTTTTATGCAACATGACTAAAGCAAAAATGTTTTAACAGGAATGTAATAGAAGCTATATAAGATTGTATGCTGTCTCAGGGCGGGAGTCTGAAAGAGGAGAAAGGAGGGAGAAAATTCTAAGATATGTGCAAGTGATTGTAGAACAGTGAAAACAAAATAATTTTTTAAAAAGCGTATACTCAAATAACATGCCACATCATCATTTTGTAAAGATGTAAAATAGTTTTCCAGTAAATCTCAAGAGGAAAGTCAAGGTATTATAAGAAAACTGGCAAAAAGCACTTACCCATTAATGTTATAAGTTTATTCTTCAGCTGTGTATCTAAACGTGCAATCATCATCTCCACTGCATTTCTAATTTCTCGAACACGTTCATCCTTTGCACTTCGTACTGCCTCTACATTTCTTTCCTAAGGGATTAACAAGTTAAAAGTTTTTTTATTTGAAAATGTCAACAAAAACAAATACAACTTACTAGTCAATTTCTCTGGAAGGCTTTTGACTGCCAAAAACTAACAATAAAATGTAAACTAAATTTATACAAAATGTATACAAAAAAGCTGCCAATGGACCTGAAAAAATAAAAAAAATAATTTTTTAAAATGTATTTCTCAATTCAAGTGTAAATTGAAACTTAATGAAAGGAAGGCCCACAAGTTCTCCTAAAAGAGGTTAAGAAGTTAACTCTATTATCCATCAAAGAGTAATAGGTCCCTTCTTCCCTAGAGCAGGTAGAAGGTGAACAGTAGAGAGCTTCTCTCTCATCCTCCATTTAAGGATGGGGCTCAGATAAGATGGCAGAGTAGAGGGAATATTCTAGCTGAACTCTTTCCAATATTGCTCTCTAAACAACTTTAAAGAAACACCTCAAATCGAATTCTGAGTGACACAGCCAACATAAGATTGGAGTGAAACATTTTTCCAGCCCAAGACAACTCAGGAGGTTGGAAGGAAAAGTATATGACACTGGGTGGGAGCTGGCCAGGAGTACAGCCTGACAACAACACCAGTTGTGGGCCTTGGAGGTGTGATGGCAATAACAGCAACAGCAGTTTCAGGCACTCTCATCACCTAGAGACAGTAAGCGGATTTCACAACTGGTCAAAAAGAGATTAGAGAAGACTTCTGTGTTGGCACTGAGTGCAGAATCAGGTAATGCTTGGCAATTCCACTGCCCATTATTCAGATCTGGGTTGCAGTTCCAAAGCATCAAGGAGTTTCTGCAGTTGCCAGGGAGCAGGGGGATTGGTCACAATTACAGAACGAAGAGAGAGAAGGGGACCTTGTTCCAGATCACATTAGGGTTTGTGGTTACAAGGTAGGACTAGAGTACAGACCAGGAGAGCAGTGATCACACCTCTCCCCAGATCATACCACAATTAGAAGCATGGAAAACTTACAATTCCTCAGAACTAGACAGATAAAGCCTAAAGCTTGGGGCAGTGACCTTCCTCCTCCAAAGTGAACAGAGCCCAACTCTCATAAAATTGAAAGTAAAGAAATAGGCTGAAAAATAAGCAAATAACAGAAACAAAAAAAGAACATGACCATAAAAAGGTACTATGGTGGTAAAAAAGCTCAAGACACAAACTCTGAAAAAGACGACCATGTGAAAACATCTATATAAGCAAAACCTCAACAGAAAAATGCAGATTGGACCCAGGCCCAACGAGAATTCCTAAGGGAAAAAAAAGGGGGGGGGAGGGTATGGGGGAGGCAGCTAGGTGGCCCAATGGATAGATACCCACCCTAGACTCAGGAGAACCTGATTTCAAATCCAACTTCAGACACCTGACACTTACTAGCTATGTAGCACTGGATAAATCACTTAACCCCAACTGCCTCACACACAAAAAAAAATAGAACAAAAAAGAATTCCTGAAAAAAGCAGGCAGAGATCAGTGCCTTTTTCTATTTGTAGAAAAAGAAATGCACTATCCTCAATGTTTAGCTTAGCACAATGACTGACACATAATAAACATAAAAAAATAGTAAAAAAGTCTGTTTCTCGAGGAAATTTTGTACATTCTGTACTAACGTGTTTATTTTTCTTCCAATTCATTTACTTCCTTTTCCACTCTTTACTTGACTCCATGAAGCAATAAATATTCTAGTATTGAAAAACTGAAAAATACCAGAAAATTTAAGCTACCTCCTATCAAAAACAACTGACATGGAAAACAGATAAAAGCTAAATAATCTAAGAATAATTAAACTATCAGGAAAAACCTAATCATAAACAAAGCCTATATACTATGTATTTCAAAAAAATCATGAATAATAAAAACTATACAGACCTATTAGAACCAGAAGACAAAGTGAAAATAGAATCTACCAGTCACCTCTAGAGAGAAACCTCAAATGAAAATTCCCAATAACACAATAGCCAAAATTCAGAGCTTCCCGGTCAAAAAAAAAAAATCTCCAGTAGCCAAAAGAAAGGGTTCAAATATCACAGTAAGGATCACACCATAACTGGATATTTCTTACCATGAGAAAGGACAGGAAAGTCTGAAATCTCTTTATTCCTAAAACCAAAACACAAAGGCCAATAACCAAGAATAACTTAACCCTGCAAAACTAAGCATAATTTTAAGGGAGGAAATGGGTGGTTAAGAAAGAGGTGGATTTTTTCATGTCTATTTAACTTCCAATTCCTGATAAAGAGGCCAGAATTGAGGATATTTTGGAATAAAAACATAAAGAGGCAAGAAAAACAGAAATGCAAATACATTTGAGTAATTATAAGGCATTTTCTCAAAACCCTAATGTCTTCAAGAGTCATAGGGACAGAGGGCCTGGGAGTTCTGTTATATTGTCCATGACCTTAAGAGGAAAAAAATAAAAGGGAAGGAAAAAGGAATAAAGTAGGGAAAAAAGGGCGAGTCAACTTACTATCATGTATATTTGGTTCCTCATTCAGGGGAACTGCTTGTTATGTTTTATTTTTGCTTTCTTTCTGTTTTAGTTTTTCTTGTCTTCTTCCACTGCTGCTCAAGCCTTCAGCGATAGCTTTAAAGCCAGATTAGACTCAAGTGGATAACAAACTCTCATTTCAAACCTCACACTAATCTCTTCAGTTTTGTTAGATACATGTAAAGTTCTAGTCTATTCAACTTAATCAACACCCTATCCTGGTGAAATATCCTTTCCTGGATACAGTCAAGTACACTTCCTTTTGTTAGTTATTAGATAATCTGCAAGTATCTCATTTCATTCTAATCTCAAACTTGAACTATCAGAGAGGCATGAGTTAGACGTGGCCTACTATAACTGGAAGCCTCACAATTATAAGAGGGTTTGAGGAAGGCAGATATTAGTAAACATAAGGGAGAACATAGAAAAGAGTTGAAAAAGATATACAGGCATGGCTGGGCTTCAATTTGTATCACTACAAGAAATACCAGCATCAATGAAATTCTAAGTTTTGGGAGAATATTCTACACAATAAAGTAATTTAAGGCTACATCACAGCCTATAAAATCCCAAGAGTGAATTATTATATCTTCACCTATGTTACAAGCTAGTTTTGAAAATATACTGAATCTGGCGGAGGAGTCAAGATGGCGGAGTGGAAAGATGCATATACTCTAGCGCTTCCCCCACAGCCCACAAAATACCTGTAAAAAATGACTCTCAACAAATTCTAAAGCAGCAGAAGCCACAGAACAACAGAGTGAAAGAGATTTCCAGCCAAAGGTAAACTGGAAGGCTGACAGGAAAGGTATATCCCACAGGATGCAAAGCAGAGCCCAGCCCTGGTCACGTGGCACTGGGAGGAACAGGACCTGAATAGACCTCTGGGGAAGAATTACCGGCAGGGAGGGTCTCAGATCCCTCAACCCACAAAGGACAAAGAAAGCTTCAAAGGTCAGTGTGGGAGGACTTTCCCAGCTGGGTGAGAGGGGAGCAGGGTCCCTCCACCACTGGCCCCAGGCAGCAGCAACAGCAGCAGGTGGTGGGCAGCTACAGTGGCCGGTGGTCATGGAAGCAGACTGAGTTCACTGTCCAAGTGGCTCAGCTTAAAGCCTCTGGGGGAGCAGGGGATCTGAACCTCAGTCCTCAGTGGTGGACCCACACCCACCCAAAGCCTTGGAGGAATTGAGTAGCTGATCTGAATCTCAGCCCTGAGCACCGTCCTGGAGAGAGGAGAAGCACTGGGACCCTCCTCTTGACTAAGGATTGAGAAGTCAAGTAACTGGCTAGGAAAATGCCTAAAAAAGGGAAAAAAAATAAGACCATAGAAGGGTACTTTCTTAGTGAACAGGTGTCTCCTTCCATCCTTTCAGATGAGGAAGAACACTGCATACTGTCAGAGGAAGTCAAGGCTTCTGCCGCCAGTACCTCCAAAATGAATATGAAATGGGCTCAGGTCATAGAAGAGCTTGAAAAGCAGGTCAGCAACTTGCTAAAGGAGAACCAAAAAAATGCTGAGGAAAATAACACCTTTAAAAAAAGGCTAACTCAATTGGAAAAAGAGGTCCAAAAAGCCAATAAGGAGAAGGCGGCTTTAAAAAGCAGAATTAGCCAAATGGAAAAGGAGGTTCAAAAGTTCACTGAACAAAACAGTTCATTAAAAATGAGAGTGGAGTTCAGGGAAGCTAATGACTATAGGATGAAACAAGAAGTTACAAAACAAAACCAAAAGAATGAAAAAATAGACGGTAATGTGAAACATCTCATTGGAAAAACAACTAACCTGGAAAATAGATCCAGGAAAGACAGTTTAAAAATTATAGGATCTGAAAGCCATGATTAAAAAAAGAGCCTAGACATTATCCTTCATGAAATTATCAAAGAAAACTGCCCTGATATTCTAGAACCAGAGGGCAAATAAATACTGAAAGAATTCACTAATCACCTCCTAAAAGAGACCCAAAAAGAGAAACTCCTAGGAATATTGGGGCCAAATTTCAGAGCTTCCAGGTCAAGGAGAAAATATTGCAAACAGCTAGAAAGAAACAATGTGAGTACTGTGGAAATACAATCAGGATAACACAGGATCTGGCAGCTTCTACATTAACGGATCAAAGGGCTTGGAATAGGATATTCCAGAAGTCAAAGGAACTGGGATTAAAACCAAGAATCACCTACCCAGTAAAACTGAGTATAATACTTCAGAGGAAAAAATGGTCATTCAATGATATAGAGGACTTTCAAGCATTCATGATGAAAAGATCGGAACTGAATAGAAAATTTAACTTTCAAACACAAGAATCAAGAGAAGCATGAAAAGGTAAACAGGAAAGAGAAATCATAAAGGTGTTTCTAAAGCTGAACTGTTTACATTCCTACATGGAAAGATAATATTTGTAACTCCTGAGGCTTTTCTCAGTATTTGGGTAGGTGGAGGGACTATACACACACATACACACATATAATCAGAAGAGATGACATCCACAAAAAATTAGATTAAATTAAGGGGTGGTGAGAGAGGAAAATACTGGGAGGAGAAAGGGAGAAATGGAAAGGGACAGACTATCACTCATAAAAGAAAAATCTTTTTCAATGGAGGAGAAAAGGGAGGAGGTGAGAGGGGAAAAGTGAAGCTTACTCTCTTCACATATGGCTTAAGGAAGGAATAACATGCTCACCAAATTTGGTATGAAAATCTATCTTATACTACAGGAAAGTAGAGGAAAAGGGGACAAGTGGGGTGAAGGGGATAATAGAAGGGAGGGCAAATGGGAGAAGGGAGTAACTAGAAGTAAACAATTTTGGGAAGGGACAAGGTCAAATGAGAGAATAGAAAAAAAGGGGGGGGACAGGGTAGGATGGAGGGTAATATAGTTAGTCTTATTATGGAAGTCTTTTGCAAAACAGGAATGGGTGGGGAGGGAAGGAGAGAAGTTGGAATTCAAAGTATTAGAAACAAATGTTGAGAATTGTTATTGCGTATAACTGGGAAATAAAAAATACAGGTAATGGGGCATAGAAATGTACCTTGCCCTACAAGAAAAGACAGAAGATGGGGATAAGGGAAGGGTGGGGTATAACAGAAGGGAGGGCACATTGAGGAAAGGGGTAACCAGAATGCAAGGTGTTATGGGGTGGGGAGAGGGGAGAGATGAGGAGAAAAATTGGAATTTAAAATTTTGTGGAAATGAATGTCGAAATCTAAAAAAAAATAAAACTATTTTTTTTAAAAAAGAAAATATACTGAATTTTACAGGAAATAATAGGCATATATGTTTGCCAAACCCTTGATATCTCTGAATCAAATGAAAAAAGCATTTATCAAATAACTATGTGCTAGGCTAAACACCAAAGATACATGTACAAAAATCAAGAGTCCTTTCCCTCAAGGAGCTTACATTCTATTAGTGAAAGACAAAACATAGGGGGAAAGGAATAGCCAGGAAAAGGTGTTTTGGTCTAAGAAGTGCAAGTGCTGGTGAATGGAGTCATGAAGCAATTAATTGATGTACCTTTCGTAATGGCAGAATTGATTTAATTATTGTTCCCATAGTAAGAGCAAATTGGGGAAGAAGGATAAGGTGTGGGGAGACAAGGTTACTTGACATGGCAAGAAGATGTCCAGAGTGGAATGTGGTAAGTCTGGGGACATCTAAATAGGGTAAATTATTTGGTCCTCCAAATGACAGTTCCAGTGTTCAGTCGAAGGAAGAGGAAGACAGTAAAACTCGGTGCTGATATTTTCTAATAAATATCAAGATGTGAACACTATATATCAAAGATGGCTTTTGGCCAAAAATATCATACCCAGCAAAGTTAAGCATAATTCTGAATGAATAAACTGGACATTTAATGAATGTCAGACTTTCAGGACTTAGTTTAAAAAAAAAAAAACCTGAAGAAGATTTGACATACGAGAGCCAAGAGACATAAGGTCCATAACAAAGACCAATTACAAGGGACCCAATAAGGACAGACTGTTTACCTTTTATGTATGTAAAACGTATATGTCTAAGATTGCTATTAATAACTGGGTGGTTCATAAGAAAGACTGGGGTAGACATGAGCATGATATGACTTCAAAAAAGTAAAACCATTCAGAAACAGCTAAAGAGTAATTCAAATGAGGTACAGGAGGAAGAACCAATACAGAGTGATTAAATGGGGAAGGAGGGCTGTTAGTTCTGGAAACCTACTTTCTTCAAGAATGGGTTCAAGAGGGAAAAATACATCTATATATCTAGAAGAGTATAAAAGTCTTCTAAATTCAGAAAGACTCTTATCTCCAAGTATTTTGGCAACCAAGTGATGAATTTTTTTGGCTCTAGAAATTCTTTATATGTAATTGGCAGAAAAAATAAAATACTATTAAGGGAAAAAAACATGGAAAGACTTGCATAAAATAATAAAGAGTGAAATGAGCAGAACCAAAAGAACATTGTATATAGTAACTGTAATACTGTTTTAAGAAAAACTCTGAGCAGGTAAGTTATTCTGATTATTAAAAATACCTAGATGAATTATAAAGGACATGAAGAAAGATGCTATCTGCCTTCAGAGAAAGAACAGATAAACAGATGTACAGAAGAATTTTACATATGCATACACACACACACACACACACACACACACACACACACACACACACACCCCTATTTGTATCTAATGGTAGCCCTCTCTATTTACATGATAATTTTACTGTATTTCTGAAAACAATACCAAATCATACATAGTAATGTGGAGGGAATTATGATTTTTTTATAATAACAGATATATGTAATGAATATACTAATAAATTAGATTTTTCAGAAGTGCCTTTTCAGCTTGTGACTCAAACTCACTGTCAATACAGCTTTGAACTGATCAATCAAACTTTGACAAGGCTCACAATCACTGGCATCCTTCTGCCTTCATATCTGAAGTGAAGTGCATCAAAGACTGTAGAACTTGTTCCCATAACAGAACTCTGGTCCTGTGACCCTCCAAGTAAAGACCTTCAAAGACTCAAGCAATATTGCTTCCATAGGAATCCAGAATTGTTGTATCCTTCTTCCATTTGTGGGTTTATTATGGGAAACCACTCAGGCCCTAGCAATGATTGTTTGCAATCCTTCTTGCCACTTCTGATTTATGTACATAATCTCTGTCTTCAATTCAGCAAGGTGGAATTCTGAAACTAATTATTTAAAGGACTACCTGCATATTGGCACATTGTCTCTGGCCTGCTGCTTCGTCATTCGCAGCTTAGAAACTAGTTCAGTAAAATCCTGTTAACAGTAGATTTGCCATTTAATGTGCAATTATTTTCTTTATTGTATTGTTATGGAAATGCTTGTTTTCTTTCATAAATTAAAAATAACATGTAAAAAATTAAAAAGTGCCATATTGAGTCTTTTTCAACTTAGTAATATTTGCCTATCCTTTGAGGATCCAGGGTTACTACCTTCATGCCAGATGAGATAAGTCTCTTTTCTGACTCTGTTTCTCCCACACTGATCAGAGTAGGGATTTTTTTGCGGGGCAGGGAAGATTGGAAGGGGAGAATTAACATTCATATAGCATCTAGTATTTGCCAAGCATTGTGCCAAATGCTTTATAAACATTATCTCATTTGATCCTCACAACAACCCTTTGAGCTGGTGCTGTTATTATACTCATTTTACAATTGAAGAAACTAAGGCAAATAGAGATTAAGTGACTCACCCACAATTACAGAGCTGGCAAGTATCTAAGGCCATATTTGAACTTAAGGTCTACCTGAGTCTGGACCTAGTGCTCTATCCACTGCAGCAACTAACCAGATTTAGTGCATAAAGTATAGTACTTTTTAAAGTATTGTGTTCTAATTCAGAAGAGCTAAAATACATCTCCTTACCACAAAATCAGCTTTTCCCTCAGCAGCTATGGAGGAAAAGAGCTGAAGGGTAGCTAGGGGAACCAGTAATTAATTATTTGAATTTTTAAAGGTTCAACCACCACTTCCCACTTATTAGACTACAATAAAAAAGAACAATTGTTCCTATGGAAGGACAGAGGCTAGAGATTTCAATACAATTGCTACCTCTTTGTATTTCCATAAAACTAAAGAGTTAATAAATTAAGAAATATTAGTAGATACTTCTTAAAGTCCTTTAAAATTTCAGTTCATAAAAATTTAATTTGCAGGGGAAGACATTTGGAATATAAGGATGAATAAGAATTTAACAATCAAATCAGTCTTTATTAAGCACCTCTACATATGACATCATGCTATACATGAGAAATTCAAAGATAAAAAAACAAACAGTACCTACACGAAATTCAAAGATAAAAAAACAAACAGTACCTACGTACAAGAAGCTTAGACTCTATTGATACAAAACAAACATACAAAATAAATACAAGGTGATTTGGGGGGAATGGACTCACAATGAGGGAAGGAGATCAGGAAAGGAGTTACATAAAAAGGTAGGGCTTGTGCTTTGAAGTAAACTAGAAATTCCAAAAGGCATAAGGAAGAAGTACATTAAAGGAATGAGGAATAGCCTGTGCAAAGGAATGGAGATGGGAAATGAAATATAGGTATAATAAAGAAGAGTAAGGAGATGAGGACTGTTAATAGTAGTTCTGCAGGATCATATGGTCTTTGCCTGAACCAGAAAGTACATGAAGTGGAATAAAGTATATAATAAGGCTGGAAAAGTAGACTGAAGCCAAATCATGAAGGGCTTATGCCAAATAGGAAAGTGCATATTTCACCCTAGAGGTAATAGGGAGTCAAAGGTTTTTATTAAACAAAGGAATGACATGGAAAGTCCTATCACTTTGGCAGCTATGTGGAAAATAAATGTAAAGATTTTTTAGGGCTATCCTTACCACTTCTTGAACCAAGCTTATTAATTCCATGAGTCGTCGACGAAGTTTTGCTACCTCTTCGTTCACTTTAGTGACATGTTGCTCATAAATTTCCGCCAAAGGTTTAAAAGTGTGTCCACCATGCTATTTAAATTAAATAAGAAAAGTATCTTTAGACCATTTTAGGTTATGCATGATCATTCTTTAGACATAAGTCAGAACACACTCAAAACTAAATTTCAGGCTTGTAGGTTTCTTTAATGCTATTAAAGCTGGTAGAGTTTACTTAAAAATTCACCTTATCTGTATCAAGGTTCCTGTATGAATGACTACTCACAGGCTTGGATTTTAACAAAATACCTTAAAATCTTTACATGTGCCTAGATCATCAGCAAGGACCCCAGTGCACAAGATCAGCTTAACCAAGAGCTTTTTTCACACTATTTTGGGAGATCGAGTATTCATTCAAATTTATAATCAATTTAGAGTGTTACTTTTGCCTGTTAAAAAAAGGAGGGGAAGTCTATAAAAATCATCCACTTGTACTCACACAACTAGTTTTGTAGTTAAAATTCAAAAACACTTATCAAATTCTAGCTCTTAATTAGAAATTGGAATTATTAAATTTCTGTTACAATGACCTTCTGTCAGGCATTCTGAGAAGAAAAATAACAAGAATGGTCTGCTTTAGTGCTTTATCACTTAGTCACAAACTTTAAGAGGAAATTGTAGAAAATGTGATTTAATGTGTCCAATCAAGAAAATACAGGAAAGGATGGTGGCATACTTCAGTACCAAGTTGGAGGAACTTGAGAGTTTTCCTAGTCAGCATATTAATATTCAAATTACAGGAGGGTCTCATGGAACATAACATTACTTGGTCTTCCTAAAATTAAAAGTTTTTAATGGAGTACCTTCATATGGTCAAATAAGCTTTTCAAAAAAAAAAAATCAAAAACACTCACTCTCTCTCTCTCTGGAAGGCACTACATCCAGAAATGTGATATCTACAAGAAGCAGTCAGCCATAACACACAGAAGCTGACCTCAGAATAAGAACAAATGGGACCAAATCCTACCTCTGACACATATGTTTACGTGACCATGGTCAAATCACTTAACTTTTTAGTGTGACCACACAACACACTGACTGAAACAATGAAAATTATTTTGAAAAAAATCACTCAAGTAGTTTCAGGGCAAAGGCTCAGGTCCCCTGATTCCAAGTCTAGTGCTTTTCCCCCAACATTTCTCATAATAACAGAGCTGAGGTTACTCTAACAAATGTGGGAAACACTAACTTCTAAGCTAACCAATAAATAAAATGGATGGTTTGGACTACATGATCTCTAAGACAGTTCTACTGTTCTACTAGTGTATGATTCTCCAGTGAGTGCCCACTAGAAAGTGCTTAGTGATATATGGTACTGCCTCAAAAAGCTTATCATCTAAATGAGGGATAAAACAACACATACACACACAAGAAAAATAATATGCTTGACAATTCTACTCACCATTCCTCCCCAAAGAGCACACTGATGGCAGATACACTTCTTACAAGTCCAGCAGAACACACTAAGCTTTTCATGGTGATTTTCACATCTAATTTTTTCAATGGAAAAGAGAAATAAATAGTTAAGAATTCATACGACTTTTCTCCAAAAGTCAGGCATTTTTAAGGCACATCTCAAGGAATATAGCATAAAAGTCCTCCTTTGGATCTACTTCTATAGCTTTGATTAAGCAGACTAGAAAAAGTCATTTTTAAAACTATAAATTTTTGCTAATAGTCTAAATTAGCCCTTTAAAAACTACATGCCAACTTCTAAAACAAGATCACAAAGACAAACACCTCATAACCAGAAGCTGAAGATGATGCTGAGGAAGAATAATAATCATTTCAGAGATATCAGGCTGGCTTTTATTCATTCCTGGATATGGGCAATATCTATGATACCATGTATCAAACTTGGACTATTTCCCAACATGTATCCTTCAGATCACCTGGTCACTTTATTTTTTTTTTGTTGTGCCTTTTTTAAAAAAAATTAAATTATTTTTAATGTTTTTAAAAAATTTTAAATTTTAAAATTCTTTCCCTTTCCCCCAGACCTTCCTCTGCCAATTGAGAAGACGAGCAATGTGATATCATTTATACATGAGGAGTCAAGCAAAAAATACTCCCACATTGGCCAGGTTACCTCCCCCCAAAAAAGCAAGAAAAATAAAGAAAGTGAAAAAAATATGCTTCAATCTGCACTCAAATCAAGTTCTCTCTGTAGATGGAGAGTAGTTTTAATCATGAGTCCTTTGAAACTGATCACTGATCTATTGATCAGAGTGGCTAAGTCTTTCACAGCTGATTATCACTACAATATTTCTGTTACTAAATACAATATTCTCTTGATTTTACAAACTTTACTTTGCATCAGTTTATATGTCCTCCCAGATTTTTCTAAAAAAAAAAACCCTAATTATTTCTTATTGCACAATTAATATTCCATCACAAACATATGCCACGACTTGTTGAGCCATTCCCCAATTGATGGATATCCTTTCAATCCCCACTTCTTTGCCACCACAAAAGGTGCTATTATAAATATTTGTACATATAGATCCTTTTCTTTTTTCCCCTCTGATCTCTGCGATACAAACCTAGCAGTGGTATTGTTGGGTCAAAGGGTATACAAAGTTTTATAGCCCTTTAGGCACAGTTCCCAGTTGTCCTCCAGAATAGCTGAACCAGTTTATGACTCCACCAACAGCATATATTAATGTACCTATTTTTCCATATCCTTTCCTGGACTTGTCATTTTCCTTTTCTGTCATGTTAGTTAATCTAATAGGTGTAAGTGGTACCTTAAGAGTTGCTGTAATTTGCATTTCTCTAATCAATATTTAGAACATTTTTTCATACCATTGATATCTTTTTCTTCTTCTGAAAACTGCTTATTATATCCTTTGATCACTTTTCATTTATCAACTGAGGAATAGAACTTAAATTTTATAAATTTGGCTCAGTTCCCTACATATTTGAGAAATGAGGCTTTTATCAGAGAAACTCGCTGCCAGAAGTTTCCATTTTCTGCTGTCCTTCTAATTTTGGCCACATTGGTTCTGTTTGTACAAAACTTTGTACTTTCATATAATCAAAATTATCTATTTTACTTATGATCCTCTCTACCTCTTGTTTGATCATAAGCTCTTTCCTAATCCATAGATATGACAAGTAAATTTCTTCATGCTCTCATTTATTTGTTATCAACCTTAACGTCTAAATCAAGTCTAAACTCATTTTGACTTTACCTAGGTATAAAGTGAGAGATATTGGGTTTATGCCTAACCTCTGCCAAACTGCTTTCCAGTTTTCCCAGCAATTTTTGTCAAATAATGAGTTCTTTTGTCAAATAATGAGTCCCAAAACCGCAGAACTTTGGGTTTACTAAACACTACATTACTCTGGTCATTTATTACTATATAATGTGTACCTAATCTCTTCCACTGACCCACCTGGTTACTTCAGACAAATTTCACTTTAGGATTTCTAAGTCCTAGACAGGTTACAAGCCGCATTATGCGTCAGTATGTATGTATGTATGTAGTATGCCTGTAAATATTATTTGTAAAAGGGCTACCACACATAGTAATCAACATACATATGGCTAATTGTCTTGATACAATGCTGCATCATCAAGGAATATGCACAAAGCAATTCTATATACTCTCTCTATCTCTGAAAGAAACTGCTTTATTTTAGTATATTACAACAAGTACTTCACTTCACAAGGCACTGAATATTCAGTGAACCTTTGAGTGAGCATATTTCTATATATTTGATTCCTTAGTCTGAATAGCAAATGAACTACTATTCAGTTGATGGTACGAGCTAGATCGTCCAACTATATGGAATTTCTCTCAAAATATACAAAATTCAATTACATTTCTTAGTTGCCTACAGGAAAAAAGAAAACCATTAAAAAACTGGAATGTTTCACACAGTCCTTTCAAAAGACTCTTACAGGGAGCAGTCAGGACGACACTTAAGAAGTGACATCTTTCAAGCTGGTATATGATACATTAGAACCTTAGAAAAGGAAGAGACTTTGAAAGTCTTGATTTTACAATTAAGGAAGCTTGCACTAGAGCTTTAAATAACTTGCCCCCATTCTGATTTTTACCCTGAACCTTTCTTTATCTATAAAAATTCTCATTACTCCAGGTCAGACAATATTTTTGGAAAGAATTAAATACTCCAACATTCTGAGAGGGCAGAAAAAAATTTGACAAGATAATTTCTGAATTCTCTTCCAGCTCTGAAATGGTGATCCTAAAAACCTCCATAAAGCAGACATACCAATAACTAGCAACTGCAATTTATTTCACTCTTCCAGAAAGTCCTGAATCTAAATCCTAACCTCAGTCATTTCTCTCAGCCTCAGTCTCCTCTTCTATAAAATGAGGATAATAAAAACACCTTTCTACAAGGCCCAATAAGATCATACATGTAAAGATTCATAAACCTTAAAGCACTACAGAAATGTTAGCTGGGCTTAGAATTCTACAAGAATTCATGAATTTATAAAAACTTTAAAGAAGAATTTCCAAGAGCCAAGACACTCAAGTTCTGTAACTTTCCTGGACTCCCTTGCAAGCAAAACCAAAAACAAATACACCCTCCGATAATGTATCCATGCTGCATGTTCTCCATCAGAAAAAGAAAAAATCACAAACGCTGACCTGCCAATCAATATTTCTCAAAATAGCACCAAGAAACTGCCAGTTTGGAAATACTCTTTACCAATGCAGATCTGGCCTTGTTCTGTGTACCTTAGATGCTCTACAGGGAGTTGTCCTGGAGCACTAAACCTGTATGTGTCAGAAGTGGGACTTCAGGGCAGGTCAGCCAGACTCTAAGACCAATCCTCTAGTCACTCACCATACTACCTCTCTAAACAAATACACAGTCCCCCAAAACTAAAGTGCTGTGATATTACCAATATTTGCACTATGAGTGGGACTAGGTCAAAGTTAATAACCAACAGAGTTAACAATCAGAATAGTCTTTAAAAAATTAGATACTTGGTAATATAATCTAAGAATCATTTTAACAAAACAGAATAATAAACTTTGGGGAGTTTCCTCTAATTAAAAATATCCATTGAAAATGATTTATTTTCTGATCACTGCAGTAAGCAATCATGACTTCAGAAGGCTGATGATTAAACATGCTACTGACCCTTTGGCAGAATAGTGAGGAACTAGAAATACAGAATGAGAAATACCTTTCAGACACTGATGATATGAATTGTTTTTATATTTATTTGTGAAAAAAAAAAAGTAACACAAATGGGTAGTGAGATCAAAAAAAAGGAGTAACAATAAAATATTTTAAATTATATACAAAAACAAAAAAAATCTCAGAAGACAACATAAACCAGGCAATTTTGTCACTAAAATATAAAATTTTATATACTTAAAAACCTGTACTAAACAGAGAATTAATATGCAATCCTCTTTTTTGTTCTTTGTATATTAAAATGCTCATGTTTATTAATAATTATAATAATAAAACAAAAAAATTTCCCCTTAAATGATTTTACATACTTGTCTTTTTCATTTTCTTCATGTTTGGTAAGACTACAAAGTTGAAGAGTGTCAAGCTGCTGGGTAACCTCTTCTGCCCAACGACAGTTTACCAGTTCTCGGAGCTGGAGGGGAGCACTGAAAAAGAAAGAATCTATAGTCTCTTTCAGGAACTCAGGATTTTAGCATTTAAAACAGCATATAAATAAATATTTGTTACCTCTTTCATGTAGTTATTCACTTGCAACAATAATTATAACATGAAAATAGTGAATTATGCTTATTTTTACGAAATGAATTAGTACCAAAAGTCTACCCTAAGAAAGTACACAATAAAATTCCTAAATAAAAAAATGGCAAAGAAAGACAAATCATCATCCAAACCTCTTGAGTGACTTTTAGGCAGATAAACTAGTTATGTTATTCTTCAGGACAGAGGGGAGAGAGAGGTTGTTTCTTTCAATCAAGTTTGTAGTGGGTGCTAGGAGCTGGGAATACAAACATAAAGAGCTATCACAATCCCTACTCACAAGAAGCTTATATCCTAATATGTGTGTGTGTTTGTCTTTCATAGCCAAAGAAAACCATGCCACCAGAGAAATAATGACATGACTTGCACTTGACTTTGTTTTTGAGTGAGGGAGGGCTGTGCAGGTCACCAGCCTCACTTCTCCTCCAAAGCCATCTGAATCCAGTAAGCAGATATTCACCAGGATGACTAGAGATGACCCAGGATAAGGCAAATGGGGTTAAGTGACTTGCCCAAGGTCACACAGCTAGTGACAATAAATACAGATATAAAGTTATTAAACAGAAATATATATCTCTCAAGTTGTCCAATACAAGGTAGAGTGAGAATGGGCCTTAGCTGCTAAGAGGACCAAGAAAGGCCTCATGAAGAAGAAGAGAAGACTCAAAGATGGAATAAAGGAGGAAATGCATCTAAGAGTATAGAAGAGCTACTACAAAGGCACAGCGGTGGAGTGTAATGTATGAGGAACAGAGAGAGCCCATTTCGATAGACTGCAGAGTATAGAAAGTCCAGTGAGGTCAGAAAGATAATGTGGGGTCAAAGCATGCCTCTACTAGATTTAAAAGCTAAATGGAAGAATTTATATTTAATCCTAGAGGCAATAAGAAGTCAGTGGAGTTAGTTGAGGAGGGGAGTCACAGTTAGATCTGGGCTTAAGAAAAATTACTTTGGCAGCACTGCGTAGACTATAGGAAGAGAGCTGAGACAGTTCAGAGGCTATTGCAATAATCTAGCCAAGAAGTAATGAGGGTTTACACTAAGGTAGCAGCTGGGAGTAAAGAAAAGAAGTCAGATGTAAAAGTTACCATGGAGGTAGAAATAACAAGATTTGGGAAGTGATTAAATATGTGAAGTGAGGAGGAATGAGGAATCCAGGGTAATGATGATATTATGAAAACAAGAAACTGGAAGGGATGGTGGTGCCTTTGACAGAATCAGTGAAGTCTAGAGGAGGAAAGGGTTTCAGGCAAAAGATAATTAATTTCACTTAACAAACTGAGTTTAGGATGTCTCCAGGACATCCTATTTGAAATGTCTAACAGTCAATTGGTAATGTAGGACTGAAGTTTGAAGGGGAGAGTGCAGAAGTGAATGATGGATGTTATGAATAAGAATTTCTCCTACATAAGTTAATATGTGCTTTTATGCCACTCTCTTCATACTAGCATATTCATAAAAATTATATAAAAAAACTTACCGACAATGAGGACATTGAGCTCTTTGTTCTGTCAGCCAACGCTTAGGAGGCAAAAGGGGAAAAAAACGATTTTCAGTTCCCAACAATACCAATATTTTTAAAGTATTAAAATGTAGTTTCATATTAGTTTGTAGGTTTAAGTTCTTCTCTCATCAAGTCCAAATTTCACACTGATTCTATAAAAAATATTTTCAGATAGTGAACTCTATTCTCCATACAGCAGTAAAACATTAAGCACTCAGTTGTTTCCATTGCCCAGGACAGAAGGAACAATATTAGCCCAGAACTAATCTATATCAGAAGGAGAAGCAGTACATAGAACTGACATGAAAAGAAGCTACTCAGAGTAGGAGGATGCAAACAGCCCCAGGAGAGGGTAGACAGCATATGCAAGTGACTTATGTGTAAATCATCCACATATTAATGATAATACTATAACTAAAACAAAAAGCAAAAATTATGGATGACATGATTCTAAATTACACTATAAGAAAACACTCATCTGGAAAATAATAGGTCAAAGGAGGTACTGACTTAATTTTTACTATCTCTTAGGAAATTTAACAAAAACAAATGTTACCACAATAAGACCAGAAAAGCCCAGAAATGGCCATACTGAACAAATACTTGACAAATGTTCAATGTAAGAAATATGCTAGTATTTCCAGTGATCATTCCTGATCATCTGTGACATCAGTAAATACTCCCTTTACCAAATGAATTAGGGTTACTTTGGGAGTCTGCAGAAAATCACTGAAGAGAGGAATTCAAGTCTCTCATCCATATTACTAGAAAATACAAGATCCTGCTGCATTTACAAAAAAAGAATTAAGTCAACAGAGCAGAACGGCTTCCAAGTCATACATCAAATAATACAGTAACAACAATGAGCATTTCCAAAGCACTTAAGGTTTGCAAAGAGCTTTACAAATGCTATTTCATTTTATCCTCACAACCATCCTAGGATATAGGGGCTACTATTATCCCCATTTTACAGTTGAGCAAACTGAAGCAAAAAGAAATGACTTGCTCAGATTCACACAGCTATCTTTAGGCTGGATTTGAACTAAGGTCTTTCTGACTCCAAGTCAAGTGCTCTATTACCCTCCTACTTTTTCAGTATTCTTATACCTTACATGCTCCTCTCCTCCCCAATGCCCGTACCATTCAATTCAATGACACTGCCTCCTTGCTGTTCCTCAGACTCCATCTCCAGACCTCTATTCATTGACCGTCCTCCATGACTGTATCTCTGCTTCCTGGTTTCCTTCAAGTCTCAGTTAAAATCCCTTTTACAAGTCTTTCCTAATTCCCCTTAATCCTAATGTCTTCCCTGTTGATTATTTACAATTTACTCCCTGTACATAGCTTATAGGTACATAATTGTTTGCAAATTGTCCTCCCACATTAGACTGTGAGAACAGGAACCATCCTTTTCCTTCTTATATTCTCAGCACTTAGTACAATGCCTGGCACAAAACAACCACTTAATAAATGTTTACTGACTATCCACTGCACTATCTCATTCATATTTAAGCTTATGCAAGATTCACTGATAGATGCAACCACAAAGAAAATTATGTCCAAAGATCCTATGATTATCATTTTCAAATGAGACTAAATAGAAGGGAAACATCCTTGCCAAAATTATTTACCACTATCATGGAAGATGTCCTGTGCAGAGTCTAAACAGATTAGGGATTCCCTGTAGATGGTCAGGGTCAACAGCT
Source organism: Notamacropus eugenii (assembly GCF_028372415.1). NCBI lineage: Eukaryota > Metazoa > Chordata > Mammalia > Diprotodontia > Macropodidae > Notamacropus > Notamacropus eugenii. The sequence goes on from NC_092873.1 coordinate 371,814,266, forward strand.
GCTCATTTGTAGATGATGTTACGTTGACAGCATTGAGTCACAGAACACTACGGGGCTCCAGAATATTACTGAATATGATGACATTCATGGCCATTAAAAAGAAAACGGCTTAATAAATCACACAGGAAAAACCCAGCAGATGAACAACATACACTGTGCAAAGTATGGCATGCAAATGGACAGGCATCTATTGAGTCAATATATTTTTCTACATGTTGGAAAGACACTATAGCTAGACAATAATCTTGGTCTAAAACTGAACTGAATTAACAGAAAAGCAGTCAGTCAATAAACATTTATTAAGCACCTATATGCCAGACACCAGGCTAAGCACTGCAGATAGAAAGAACAGCCAAAGACAGCCCCTGCCATTGAAAAACTCACAATCTCATATGCAAGGTAACAGGCAAATATATACAAACAAGCTATGACAGTTTACAAGTTTACAAGCAAGGTATATACAGGATAAATAGGAAATAGTCAACAGAGGGAGGGTATTAGAATTAAGGGGGATTGGCTCCTTGTAGAAGATGAGATTTTAGCTAGGAAGTGTAGGAAGCCAGGAGACGGAGATGAGGAGAGAGAGCATTCCAGACATGAGGAAATGCCAGTGAAAATACTTGGAGCTAAAAGATGAAAGTGTCTTATTCAAAGAATAGTTAAGAGGCAAATGTCACTGAATCAAAGAATATGTGGTAAGGTATAAGAGGACTCTAAAAGGGGAGTAAGGGAAGGGGAGGCTATACAGGGCTTTGAACATCAGAGGATTTTATATTTAATTATGAAGATGATAGAGACCCACTAGAGTTTACTGAGTGAGGGAGCGGGGGATACGGGGGGAAGGCATAGTGGAACAAGGTCAGACACTATGCTTCAGGAAAATCAATTTGGCCGTTGAACAGAAGATGGAGTGGAGTGCAGAACAACTTGTGGCAGGCAGATCCACCAACAGTCTATTACAAATGTCCAGGAATGAGGAGCTGAGAGCCTATATCATGGTGGTGGCAATATCAGACAAGAAAAAGGAGCATATTTGAAAGATACTACGAAGATGAAATAGACACACCTCGGCAACAGATAGGATATGGGGGTTAAGAGATAGTAAAGAATTCAGGATGACACTTAAGACAGCAAGATGGAGGACCTGAGAGGATGATTTTGCCCAGTAGAATAGGGAAGTCTGGAAGTAGAAAAGGTTTGAGAGAAAAGATAATGAGTTCAGTTCTGGACATGCTGAGTTTAACATATCTATAGGACATGAGGTTCAAGATGTCTAAAAGGCAGGTGGAGATGCAAGACTAGAGCTCAACAGAGAGGTTAGGGCTGGATGAGAAGGCTTGAGAATCATTAAGAAAGAGATAACAATTGAATCCACAGGAGCTGATGAGATCAACAAGTAAAACAGTATAGAAGAAGAAAAGGACCAGGACAGAGCCCCATGGGACACCCACTGTTAATGGGCCTGACTTGGATGAAGAACAAGTAAAGGAGACCAAGTATTATCTGTTCATAGGTAGGAGAACCAGGACAGAATAGTGTCCCAAAAACCTAAAGAGGAATCCAGAAAAGAGAGGAAGGTGAACAACAGTGTCAAAATCTATACAGAGTTCTTTTTCTGGCTGGAATCATGGCGAAAGAAAAGAATCTACCATTTATTCCAAAATCCCTTCTGAAAAAGCAAAAGGCTTTGCAATACTAAAGGCCAAATGCCTGAAGAAAGTGGCTATAAAAAAACTCTGAAAAATAAAGAGAAAGGTTATCTATGAAAAAGCTAAAGCCTAACATAAGGAATACAAACAGATGTACAGAAGTGAAATCCGACTGGCCAGAATGGCACAAAAAGCTGGCAACTACTATGTACCTGCTGAACCCAAGTTAGCTTTTGTGATCAGAATCAGAGCTAACAATGGTATTAGTCCAAGGTAAAAAAAAGTATTGCAGCTTCTTCATCTTCACCAAATCTTCAATGGCACTCTTGTTAAGCTTAACAAGGCTTAGATTAACTTGCTAAGGATTGTGGAACCATACATTGCATGGGGTTACCCAAACTGGAAGTCTGTGAATGACTTAATTACAAACATGGTTATGGCAAGATCAAGAAACAGAGAACTGCCCTGATGGATAATGCCCTTATTGCAAAATCTCTTGGTAAATATGGAATTATCTACATGGAGGACTTGATCCATGACACTGATGGCAAGCACTTCAAAGCTGCCAACACCTTCCTGTGGCCCTTCAAATTATCTTCTCCACAAGGCAGAATAAAGAAAAACACTACATACTTTGTGGAAGGTGGAGATGCTGGTAACAGGGAAGAACAGATCAACAGGCTTATTAGAAGAATGAACTCAAGGTCTCAACTATGATTATTTTTCTAATGGTCTTAATAAAAAAATGCTTGTGAAAAAATTTTGTAAAAAAGCTATATAGAGATATAAATAAAAATGAAGACCAAGAAAAGGTCTTTTGATTTAGCAATTAAGAGATCACTTAAGAGAGCAGTTTTAGTTGAATGATAACATCAGATGCCAGATTACAGAGAGATGAAAAGAAGAAAGGAAATGGAGGCACCTACTGAAGAAGGCCTTCTCAAGGAATTTAGCCACAAAAAGGAGACATGGAATATTATACCACTGGGGATGAAAGGATCAAATAAGGGTTTTTTTGAGATGAGGGAGACATGTTTATAGTCAGGAGAGAGTGAGAAATTAAACACAGCTGAGGAGATTGACAGCTACGGCAATTCGCTGGAGATTACATGGAATGAATCACTTGTGAAAGCAGAAGGGCTTGCCTTGGCAAGGAGAAGGGCCACTTCATTTGAGAAGGGTTACAAAGGAAGAGACAGTGACAGAAGATATCTGGGTGATGTGAGATGAGGAGAGATAAATAGGTAGCTCTCGGTGAATGTCTACAATTTTTTCAGTAAAATATGAGGCAAGATTCTCAGCACAGAATGTGGGAAGAAAGGGAGTCATTAGAGAGCTGAAGAGGAGTAAAAATGTTTCAAACAGTCATTGCAGTGAGTGGGACAGTGAGTTAAGTAAGGAGGTATAGAAGAATTGCCTAGCAGCAGTGAAGGTCCAGTTGAGGTTATGTAATACACATTTGTCATGCACCCAGTCATAAGGGTTACATGATTTTTCTCCACTTGGTTCAGCAGCACCAGGAAGACAATATACATAACAACAACAATATAATAGAAAGAACTATCAAACAAAACTGAACACTAATTATAATGGCCAAGATTGAAACCCTCAAGCACCTGAAAAAATTCACCTCCTTCTCTTCATGGAAGAGGTAAGGGACTCTAAGTAAGGAACACTTGACATACCATCAGAAGTAGCAGATGTGTTGGTTGGTTCTGTTGAATTACCTTTTTATCTCTTCTTGGGTGAGTGCATGGATTATTTGGAATGGAATGTGGTTAAGGGATATGAACAACTAGTTCTCAAAAGAATTGAAAACTATTAACAACTAAATGAAAGAATGATCCAAATCACTAATAATATATGGATACAAATCAAAATAATGCTGAGACTTCACCTCATACTTAAGAAACTGGAAAAAATGACAAAAGAATATTCAATGCTGAAGTGGTTGTTGGAAAAAAGGCACACTAGTAGAAGTAATAGCATGAACTTTCTAGAGCACTGCCCCCAAGACCAGCCTGTAAAAAATGGCTCTAAACAAATTCTAGAGATGCAGAACTCACAGAATGATGGAGTGAAGCAAATCTCCAGCCCAAGACATCCTGGAAGGTCCCTGGGAAGTGTCTATCGCACCATGCTAGGAACAGAGTGCAGTCCAGCGTGGGCCAAGCCAGCATAGACAGAACCGAAACAGGCCTTGGGAAGACTGAATCTCTCACACCTGTGGCAGTTTCCAGACTTCAGGACCCCAAATCTCCAAGGACAAATTGGAAGGTCAGTGGAAAAAGCCTGTGGGACCTGTGTGGGAAAGTGGAGAGGTCTGGCCCCAACCCTAGGGCAGCAGAGGAGGGAGGAGACAAAGGATCCCATGGCAGCCACAGCAGGAGCAGGGGCAGAGACAGCCACTGTTTCTGGAGCTCTAGGCCCACAAATTGTGGGGGGATCAAGAGGCTCACAGTACACCTCCCACCACGACTGAAAGCAGAGAACTACCCTGACAAAGAATTTCAAAAAGTCAAGTAAATGGCTGGGGAAATAAGCAAAAACCGGAAAAAGAATCAGACTATAGAATCTTACACTGGTGACAAGGAGGACCATAACATGCAAACAGAAGAAAACAAAGTTAAATCACCTCCATCAAAAGTCTCCAAGAAAAATATGAATTGTTCTCAGGCCACGGAAGAACTCAAAAAGGATTTTGAAAATCAAGTAAGAGAAGTAGAACAAAAACTGGGAAGAGAAATGAGAGTGATGCAAGAAAACCATGATAAGTGAGTTCACAGCTTACTAAAAGAGACCCAAAAAAATGCTGAAATAAATAACACTTTAAAAAATAGACTAACCTAATTGGCAAAAGAGATCTAAAAAACCACTGAGGAAAAGAATGCCCTAAAAAGCAGAATTGGCCAGATGGAAAAGGAGGTCCAAAAGTTCACAGAAGAAAATAATTCCTTGAAGATTAGAATGGAGCAGATAGAAGCTAATGACTTTATGAAAAATCAAGAAATTATAAAACAAAATCAAAGAATGAAAAAATAGCAGACAATGTGAAATATTTCACTGGAAAAACATCTAACCTGGAAAACAGATGCAGGAGAGACAATTTAAAATTTATGGGACTCTCTGAAAGCCATGATCAAAAAAAGAGCGCAGACATCATCTTTCATGAAATTACTAAGGAAAATTGCCCTGATATTCTAAAACCAGAGGGTAAAATAAATACTGAGAGAATTCACTGATCACCTCCTGAAAGAGATCCAAAAAAATTCCTAGGAATATTGTAGTATGTACACACACATATATATACACACACACATAATTACAACAATATAAATAGAAAGAACAACCAGCACAACACCACTGAAAGTCAATGTTGCAGAACTGCATGACCCCAGAGAAGAGATACAAGAAAACAACCCCACTTCCACTCCTTTGCAGAGGTGGGGTTAAAGTCAAGTCAAGAAGCATTGATTAAGCACTTAATTACCCAGCACTGAGCTGAACAAAGGCAAAACAGTCATTGCTCTCCAGATGCTTACTGTCCAATGGGGACACAGCATGCAAACAACATGCACAAACAAGACATGTTGAGGATAAAAATGGAAATAATTTCAGAGGGAAGGTACTAGAATTAAGGGTAAGGGGAGATCAGGGAAGTCCACAAGTAGAGAATACTGAATATATTTTCAGACTTTTTCAATGTATTCACTAAGTTATGCTTGTTTTTTTCTCTTTATATTTTTCTTTAAAAAAATATTCTGTTATAAAGGATAGCTCTCTGAGAAAAAGGAAGAGAGATAGGGAAGGATACTAGAAAAAATGTAGGTGATATAAAAATAAATGATAATAACAGCTGTTTTTTAAATTTTAACCTAGCTAGCCTTAGATCATGCTTTACATCTATCCACCCAGCGCAACTGGTCATCAGCCACGCTACTATATGACATTTCCATCCTATCCTGCTTTCTATATCTTACTCTACGAAGAGTAATCAAATCAATACTGTCACTGTTCCTGGAAAGAGTGCAACAATCAAATGTTCCAAGGTAACCTCCTCCAACCACAACTCCCTCTCCTTGACAACTACACCCTTAAATGTACTGTTTCCCTTTTAAAACATAAGCTCCTTGAGGACAGGAACTGTCTCACTTTTATATTTTAACCTTAGTACCAAATTTTGGCATTAAGCACTTTAAGAAATGCTTTTTCTTTCATTCATGACAAATCCAAAAACCAAAAGCATACACCCTACTAACACTGTATCTTTTTCACAGTGTCATTAAGAGATGTGAATATAAATAAGGAAAATGGTAGTGAAAGCTCTAAAAGATGAAAATATCCCCCCCAAAATGAATTATATAGAGGAAAGAGAAGGAATCCTAGATGGAATCCTTAAGATTTTTCACAGAGGAAGAGGCAGAGCTTCTAAAAACTTTGAAATAGTCAGAAATTGTCAAGACAGGCAGAAAGAGAAAGTGTTACGCATCCAGGGAAAAGGTTGTATACAAAAGATAAGAATATAGCTTTTAAACTCCTAGTGAGGCACTTACTGAAGACACTGCAAATTTCATTTCAAAGCTATGAATGGAAATCAGACTTAAAGAGAGTGGGATAAACTGAAGCATAAAAATAAGAGAAATCTTATAGATAATCTGGTCAAACCCCTTCACTTGACAGATGAGGAAACTAATGTAGACATCAAAAAAGCTGAACTAACTTGCCAACAGAAGCAGGACTTAGACCCCAAGTCCCAGTATGGTGCTCTTTCCACCATACCACAGACTGAAAAAACTGGAGGAAGCGTATAATAGTGATGACAAAAGAGAGACGGCTTTTCTAAGGCACTCACACTAAAGGAGTAGGTAGATAAAAGTCTAAGATAAAGTGAAGTTTAAGGATGAGGAAAAAAGTCATTACGAGGCCCCAAAGTATAACCATTATGTTATTACCTTTCACATCACCCTCACACATTCTGAGGTAAGTAAGTATTCACTTGGAGAATAATGTCAATGAAGCACAAAGAAAAAAATTAATCCAAACCCTTCCCATTCATTTCACTGACAATAATAAAATTATCACATTTTAAAATAAGAATTGCAATAGCCAGGGAAGAACAACAAAGAAATGGAAAGTCCACCTTAGCAATCTATCAGAAGTCTCCTTAAGTCATAACCCAACCTACTTACTTCTAACTAAAAAGAACAGTACTTACCCGGATGCAGCTGAAACAACAGAGCTTGGAGCAATGTGGACACAGACGTGCATCACGCAATTTCTCCATACAAATGAAACATCGGAAAACCTCAGCAATACTCTAAGAAAATAATTAAACCACTACATCAGGCAACTGAATCAACATTAATATAATACCTTATTGGGAATTCTAAATGCATTCTGTGAGAGAAATGGGTTGAACAGTTCAACAAACATTAAGTATCTACTACATGCATGGCAGTGTGCTAGACACTGGAAATTCACTAAGAACCAAAAGAAAAAGAGCAAGACCCTAGAGTTTGTATCTATTAGGGTAGGGGTTCCCAGTCTGGTATAAATGTTCCCCCAGGAAATAAGAAAACCTTGTCAAGGGAGTAGAGGAATATTTGGTAAATAAATGTCAGTCTATTGAAATACTTCAAAAGTAATAGTGTTAGTGAAAAAAATGAGTGAATTGAGAGAAAAATGGTGAAGAAGCAGGGGCAGGGTAGGAAAGGCAGGAGCACTTTAAAAATCTGAAAGGGAGAATGAATATTTTTTATAGACCAAAACCAAATAAATGAGGTTTGGAATATGAAACTTTTCATTTGGATCTGGAAAAAAATATCAACATCCCAGTGAAAGATGAACCAATTCATCTCCACAGTAACTAGAGACTTCAAAATGATTTCCAATCAATAAAGTTACAAAACTTGGGGTATACCTTTGGAAAACAGTAAGCCATTCTTATATGTTCACAAAGCTTTAATTTCATTTATAACAATTTGTCTTTGGGAATCAGGTTTCTCAATCCTGTTCTCAATTAAATCTAAAGCAAGAAAAAAAGTGGAAGCTGGATATGGCATGCAGATATCTCTTTCAAAAATTGTACCAAAAATAAAACTGTTGACAAGAAGAATGAAAGGTCTCACTAATTTATCTTAATATGTTCTAACACAACATTTGATGGGGGAAAAAACCTTTATAATACTAAACGGGTTATGTACCAAATAAAGCTTTCTTTATTAAAAAAATAATTTCTCTTTCATTTCTTATATGCACGTACATAGTAAACTCTAGAATTTATTTCCTTTCATATTGAATAAAAGGGTACCAGAAAGTTGACTGAAAGCCTAGGGATCTGAGGATGCAATCCAAAAAGGTTGGGAACTCCCGAGGGGGAAAGGGGATAGAATATAACCTAACGGAACGTGCGTGTAACAAAACTGGAACGTAGTGTAAGGGGACAGCTAACAGGACAGCTACGCTGAGGGAAATCGAAGTAAATAAGCGTACAGCAATAAACCGACAAATACGTCCCAGCTAGTAAGAGGGCAGCGAGGGTCCTCACCGGCCACCTTCGGCAGCACTTGGGGGCTCAGGGTGCCTTAGCACACGTCCCAGAGTAAGCCCCCACCCTTCTCGGGGTTGTTCCCCAGGGGTAGAGGGAAGCTGGGGAGGGGGCTAAGCTCTGGTTCTCATTCCCCTTGCCTCCGGCAGACGCGGCGCCTCAGAGCCCGAACTTCTGCACGTCTTTACCCATCCCTTGGAGGCAGGCAGGTTACCAGGCAGAGAAAAAAGGGCCCGGCAGTGCGGTAAGGGGGAATCGGGGCACCGCTACGAGCCGGGTGCACAGAGTGCGGGCACACGGGCACCCATTCCTTCGCATTCCATTTCTGGACAGGGATTATTGTGCAAAGGCATCTCCCGGGAAGGAGCACCAGAGGCGCACCCAGCTGACTGCGGCACTTGGGGGGGTGCCGGGAGGGGGGCCATCGGTGTTGGGGGGTCGCCGGTGGGAGGGGGTGGGCCGGTGGGGGGGCATCGGTGTTGGGGGGCGTGGCGCCGAGAACCAAGCGAGCCTGGCTCCTTTGGAGCACGCGACACGCCCCCCTCGGAAAAGGCTAAGAGGGCGGGGGGGGGGGGGGGGGGTCGGAGCTGCCCCGGTGAAGAACGCCCCCTCCCCTCCCCTCGGCAGTGACGTCGCCCCTCTTCTCTCACCTCCACGCTCTGCTCATCCATTGCCTCCAGCTCCCGCCAGGCCCCGCGGTATCCCGCGGAGTCCGTCCTTCTCCTCCACCAGGTGTTAGAACCGGGTGGCCAGGTCCGGTTGGCCTGAGAGAACAGCAGGATGCCCGGGGTGGGGGTCAGGGGCTCGGGTCTACCCGGTCCCGCCTCGGCGCCCCGCCGCTCCCGCCTCCACGCCGCCTAACCCCATTTCGCCATTTTTGTCCGCGCGCGCCCCACCCGGGCGCCCCTCCCTTCTCCAGTCAGCCGGCCCCGCGCGCCAGGCTCAGCCCAGCCCAGCCCAGCCTAGCCCGGGGGGTCGAGCGGGCGAACAGGGAGGACAATGGGCCGAGCGTGAACCCCCACAGCGGCTCCCTCCCCCCCACCCCCCCCGTGACAGGGGGAACGGCTCTATCCCGCCTAAGTGCTGGCGCGGGGCTAGGAGAGGGGAGTACCGGGACACCAACGGTAACCAGGGCAGCTGGTGGCTAGGGTGGTGGCGGCAGCGGGAGGGGAGCAACGCGCATGCGTAGGAGGCCTCCGCAAGAGAGGAGAAACGTGCTCTTCGCGACGCGGCGGAGCACGAGACCGTCCCGCGGCTGCCGCAGTGTCGCGCGCCGCCCCCCGCGGGCCTGTAGCGGCTGGCTGGGAGCGGGGCGGCGGTTGGCTCGGAGTCCGCGCGCCCGCGGAGGGGGCGGGGCCTGGAATACCGCAGAGGGCGGGGACTAACCGGAGGAGGGGCAGCGAGCGCTCCTCCCCCCCCGCCGGAGAGCGTGCTGACCCGGACTGCGCGACTCGGCCGGATCTTGGAAGAGTCTCCTGGATGCCCTGCCCCCCGTTACCGCGCGAAAATCGCCCTTCCGCCGCGTGGAGAGCGCGCCGGGCCGGTAGGCCGGGCCTCCAGATGCCCCGCCCCCGGGACAGCTCCCGGGCTTTCTCAGAGCCGAACTCGAGCCAGGTGCCCTGGGAGGCTGCACCTCGGTGGGTCTTGTCCGGGTGACTGGCCCGGGATAGGTGGGCGGGTGGACGAAGGAGTGCATTGGAAATAAGGCTTTGCTCGCGCTGCTTCTGGCGGGTCCGGTCGGGGTCTGGGCCAGCGGAGGACGAACGCGGCCGCCTCGGCCGCTGGCACGTGTCAGGCGGCTCGCTGGGTGCCTTTCCAGCCCTTGGGAACGCCCTGCGTGGAAAGGTTCCCGTCTGCCTGTGAGCCCTCTGGAGGAAGCGAGGCCCCCTCCCACGCCCCCGGGAGGAAGAATGGCGGGGATTTGTATTGTATTCTGAATGTAACGGCTGAGAGAAGGAGCGTTCGTTCATTCAGAACAGAATAGGACAGATTGGCTAGGGAAAGGCAGCTCCGCCCGGCAGGGCCAGCCTCCTAACGTGCTGTTACGGAAGGGCCCCCGCGGGACGTGCCGCCACTCACCTTGGCACTTCCCGCAGTAACCTCGGGGCATCCTGCCACCGCGGGAGGAGGAAGGAGGACATCAGTCTGCTTATATGTCGTATTTCTCAGCTCTTCCCCTGACCCTGGCCGCTGCTCTAAGGACTGTCATTCTCACAGTCTAACCTCGCTTTCTCTGGAAAGAGTCATGAGCTTCCTTGGCTGCTACCCTCAGCATCCCACCCCTGATGCCACGATGCGCTTTCCTAGTAACAGTGGCATTCATGTAGTGCCTCCTGTGTGCCAGGCTCTTTACAGGTATCTCAGAACAACCCTGGGAGGTGCTGCCATTCTCCCCATTTTACAGCGGAGGAAACTGAGGCACACACGCATCGATTAAGAGACTTGCCATGGTCACAGCTAGTGTCCGGGGTCCAGTTTGAACTCAGGTCTAGGCCGGGTGCCACCTCGCACTCTCACTACTAAAAATAGAGGCTCCTTGAGGACTCTTGCTTTTTATTTAATCTTAGCCCCTGAATACAGAGCCTGGCACTGGAGAAGGGCTTCGGCAGTTCGGGAAGGAAGGGATAAGAAAAGAATGATGTTTTCAATCAAGAAAATTAGCTCCTACCTCTCTCCAGGCCCCCACCCTTAAGTCTTTCCAGACTTGTGTCCCTCTAGGTCTCTAAACCCTCTTTGTGTTTCCTTCTAACTATTGCCTCTTAGGGGCTTCCTTCCCCTTTAACTTGCCTAGCCCTCCTCCTACTGACTCGTTTGGGGGTCTTAAGTCTGTATTCATCTTTTTTCTCAGCTTTGGGGAAGAATCTATTGATATGTATCAAAATATATGTAGTTCTAATTGAGCCCCCAAACTGGGAAAAATCTCAACAATTAAAAAAAGAATCACAGTCCCTGTCTCTTTCCTCCACTTCCCCCTTAGGCAACCATAGTATGTTACTCGGGGCACAAACTGAGTATCAGAGAAACAATTTTCTTTTGATTGCACTTGACAAATACAAAAAGCAAACAAACTCCCAAAGAAGTAGGAAATCACATTTAGACTCAGCACAAGAACTAAAGGGAGGTAAAGGAAGGAAACAAGCATTTATTAAACCCTTTATGGTGCTCCAGGCACTGTGTTTAAATGCAAAGAGCGTAAATGCAAGCACAAAGAAAAGTCTCTTCCTTCCAGGAGCTTACTTTCTAAGGAGGAAAAATCACACGCTAAAGAAAGCTGAAAGGGGGCTGTGGAGGAGAGGAAGCAACAAGAAAGGGGAGGACCACGAAGGCAGATTGGCCTGGTAATCATCACAAAATAGAGACTTCAGGAGGAACTTGCCAAAGGGAGAAGGATGACAGGCCTTGGGGAGAAATATTGCTGGCTATTAGGCAAGGAGGCTCTTGGAATCAGAACAGGGAAGTAGGCATTTCAGCAGATTTGTTCTCATAATCAAAGACGGTCCCCACCATTCTGCATTGGCTTGAGCTACATACAGTGTTTTCCTAGCATCTCGTCTCCCCCAACAAGAAATAGCATTAGTGGTAGTGCTGAACACCAACCAGTAATTCTAATCTGTTCCCCGTCCCTGCTTCAGTTGTTTACACACCCCCTTCCCTTAGGACTAGTTGCCAGTTCTTGGGTTATAGTACACCAAAGACTTCTGTCCTATTCTGAAGGCATCCATCCCAGCTGCATTTTAATTCCTTGGGTAAAAGGCTTCTACAAATGTTTTGTTCTTGTTCATTCAGGGGATTTTTTTTCCCCAGACCTGGGGCTTAAGCCAAATCATGTGTGCTGACAATACAGTTGGCTGCCCCAGTAACAAGGTCGAGTTAGTCTATGCCAGAGGTGGGGAACCTGCAGCCTCAAGGCTACATGTGGACCCCCAGGCCCTCAAATGCAGCCCTTTGAATGAATCCAAACTTTACAGAACAAATGTTTGGACAAACAAAAGTTTGGATTCAGTCAAAAGGCCACAAGTTCCTCACCCTGGACTCTATGCATATCCTCCATCCCTTTTTTCATATTCACTGAGCTCACAGGTCTAATGAGTAAGGATCAGAGAATCGTGTAAGTCTTAGGGCAATAGATTACCAGATCTAGAGCGAAAAACAGATCCTCCAGGTTATCTAGTCTTAACACCTTTATTTTGCAGATGAGGATTACAGGAATGAGGAATGAAGTAATGTACCCAAGGTCTCACAGCAAAAGGGGAGGGTGGGGATGGGGGGTGACTAGCCAATGAGGGGCCTAGTCCTAGCAGTATACACAAATGCTTCTGTCTGCTGCCAAAGTATGTAGATGCTTGAGTGGTCTGCTTCTGGAAGTGAGATGTAACAGAATGGAGAGGCCACATCTTCCACTTCAGAGCATATGCAAACACTGACTTTTCTGTTCACCTGCGATATCATCCTGGAAAACCTTTTTATTGACTACTGATCCAAAACTGAGTGTGCATAATAAAGATACTGACAATTCAATCCCTCTCTTCCCTGCTTGCCATTGTAGGCCCTCCCCAACCAGTATAATGTGCCTTGGAATATATGGCACCTATGTTGCTTTTGTCTCTGTTGTGTCTCCTATTTTTAGAAGGAAGAAAGGAGATGAGCTTAGAGGTCACTAAATCCTATAATAAGGATACCTACAGCCACATATTGACTTAGTTTTAAAATGTAATAATCTATATCTTATTATGTTTTGTCTTCTTAAATATTTCCTAATTACATTTTAATCTAATTTCAGCAACATTAGGGAATGTTGTGAGCTACATGCAGCTCTGACCCAGTAACACTTCTATCCTAGAATATTTAAGGAAAAGATACAATAGCTACTCTCAGGGACCCAGTCTATTAGTGGGAGTAGGAGCTAAAATAAGAACTCCTCCACTTTTTTTTTGTTTCTGTTGCTATATAGGTAGCAGAGCTGGGCTTCAAATCCATAATGTAATTTTTTTTATTACACCATGCTACTGGAAAGTCCTAGTTATTGAGCTATTTTAAGCATTAAGTACCCTTAGTAGATCAAGGAAACATAAAAAGACATTGGTGGGGTTTTTTATTGACTTTTGTGTAGTGTGCCCATTTCCTCCCCTCACCCCTTCTGAGTCATTATTTCTGTGATAAGCTAATTAATGCCCAAAACAGATTGTGAGAAAAGATTATTATCACTGTGGCGTGAAAAGGGGTTTAAGAGACAAAAAAATACAAAGGCCCAAATTCCTGCCTGTCAATTCAATCCAATCCAATCCTACAAATGTTTGTTTTAAACATCTGCTAAGTACCAGCATTGTGCTGGAGACCAGGATGTAAAGGCTAGAATAACAACAACAAAAATAAAAAATAACCAGAGAGAACTTACTTTCTACTTGAGGGGGGAGGAGGAGAGCAGAGAAGGGAGAGGAGAAGCACACATGCCAGTGATCCTTAAAGGGGATGGCTGTATGGAATGCTAAGTGTGCTGCGGAATTCCTTCCCATACCCTGAGACTTCTACCTTCTCCCAGCTGCAGCTTGCTTCCTGTTTTTCCTGCCTTGAGTCAGGAAGGTCACGGTAGCAGTTATATCCACCACAGTGCAAAGCTGCCTCCTCAACTGGGAGTCAAAGGGAAGTAAAGTGGGAGAGGAAAGGAAAGGCAAAGAAATCCCAATCCCCAGATAAAGGCTGCTGTAGGCCTGACTGCCCAGGAACCGTTATTTGTTGCCAACTTAAACATTCAGTGTCTTGTGATTTTTCACAACAAAGAATACTTTGCTCTGAAGGGGGGAAAAAAGGTTTGATTCACAAAGTTAAGTAAATACAAAGGTTATCCAAAGTAATTACAAGAAGAAACCAGGAAAGCCTTTCTATAGGAGGAGGTAATCCCTACATTGTGCTTTAGACAAAGCTGATTTCTGAGAAGTAGAGGTGAGCAGTGACTGCATTCTCAACATGAAGTCTACCTTGTGCAAAGGGCTAAAAGTGGGAGGTGGCACACCACGTTTGGGGAACAGCAAGGGTGTGTGGATGGTAATATAAAATATTACCGGAAAGGTATAGGGGACCCATGGTGTGGAGGATGTGAAAAATCAGACTGAAGATTTTGTATTTTATCCTTACAACAGGGATTCTTAATTTGGGGTTCAGTGAACTTTTTTTTTTTAATTATTGTATTTCAATGTAATTGGTCTCCTTTGCAATCCTATGGATTTTATGTGTTTAAAAATATTATTCTAAGAAGGGGTTCATAGGCTTTATAAGACCCCCAAAGGAGTCCCATGATACAAAAGGGGTTAAAAACCTTCATCCTAGGGGCAGTTAGGTGATGCAGTGAATACAGCCTGAGGTCTGGAGTCAGGAGGACCTGAGTTCAAATTCAGTGTCAGACGTTTGACACTCCCTAGCTATTTGACCTTGGGCAAGTCACTTAACTCCAAATGCTTTTCCTAGAGGCAAGAGGAGCTACTGAAAAATTTGAGTAGGGAAGTAATACAGTCAGTTGCATGTAGTACCAGAGTCACCTGACCTTCTGGCATATAGACTTCTCCAGGTTCAAGGTGCTCTGTGGATCTTTTTCCACTCAAAATTATAATCCAACCCTCCACCAATATTTTCATTTCTAGTAGTTAGTGCGTTGCAGGGTCAATTTTTAAAGAATGGAGGAGACCCTGGCATGTTTATGGGCAGTGAGGAAAGAACTAGAGGGTAATGAAAGGAAGTAGAAACAGTTAAAGAGGAAAGCTCCCAGTAGAGATGGGAAAGGATATGGTCAAGAATACGGTAGAGAGGCTGGCTTTATCATGGAGAAGGGCCACCATTTCATAAGAGATTGATCACAAGAAGAGAGGAGAGAATGACAGAGTTTTGAAGTAGAGAGTAGGGGAATGAAAAGATGAACTTTGTTAGCAATGGCATCTCTTCTCAGTGGAATAAGAGGTCAGGTTCTGTGCTGAGATGGTGGAGAGAGAAGGTTGTCTAGATATGAGAAGAGAGAAGGTTTAGAACAGCCACTGTGGAACGTGCAATACAGGAAAGAATAAAAGGACTGCCATGCGGCAGTGAGACCCCAGTGGAGATTAAATAACATAAATTTGTAGTGAGCCTAACTGACAACGCTGCATAATTTTCCTCAGCTGCATTCAAGGATCTATGCTCGTGCCCTCCTAATCTGTGTTTCGGTTCCCTCTCAGGATATATTTCCTGGGCCATCTATTGGTAACACAAAGAATCCATGGAGGGGAGGCAGAGAGGAAAAGGAATAAGCAGTTATATAGGGCCTACAAGGTGCTGGGCACTTTATAAATATTATCTCCTCACTATACGTTTGAAAAATAGGGGATATTATTATCCCCAGACCGCAGTTGAGGAAAATGAAGCAAACAGAGGTTAAGTGACTTGTCCAGGGTCACATAGTATCTGAGGTCAGATTTGAATTCAGGTCTTCCTGTCTCCTGGCCTGGAGCTCTATCCACTTCACCATGAAACTATCTCTAGAGTAGAGCATCATGCTTAATGACTTGATCTTGTGTTTTTGTTTTTAATCTGAGGGTCCCTTACCTCCAAGATTTTATCTTCATCCCTCCACTTCAGTGCCTATCTTGCATAGCACCACAGTTGGTCACAGGGGTGAAAAAAGAGGCCAATTCAGCTTTTCAAGTGATCATACATAGCATATAAATTAAAGGAGAGGAGAAAACCATGTTTACATGGCCTTCTGAGTGTCCCTTATACACTTATGGTTCTATAGAGCTTTGAATAATGGGTTCCTTACAAAATTCCGCAACCTAACAAGCAAGCAAAAGTGTCACAAGAGATTTGCATATGTTTGTGTTATTTAACACAGATAGTTACATCTTTACTTGGAATCTATAAAGAGTGTTGCTCTTGTAATTATGTCAGTCAGCTAGCATTTATTGAGCATCTACAATGTTCTAGGCACTGAGCTAAGTGCTGAAAGTCAAAGAAAGGCAAAAAGTAGTACCCCTGATCTCAAGGAACTTACAGTCAATTGGGGATGGAGGAGAACCAACCACATGCAAACAAATACATACAAATAAAATATATACAGGCTAAATTGGAGATAATCAACAGAAGGAAGGCCCTAGCATAGTACATACACATGATCAGAACTCATGACTCACTTAAAAGCTATTCGTCTGCACTATAATTTGCAATAGTAAAATGATATGTCGACTTAATATAATAAAAACTATATTCATCAAAAGATTCCCATCACAAAGTGAAGTGAGCAGAACCAGGAGAACACTGTATACAGTAATAGCAATACTGTACAATGATCAACTGTGAATCGCTTAGCTATTCTCAGCAATAGAATGATCCAAGACAATACCAAGACTTATAATGAAAAATGCTATCCAACTCCAAAGAAAAAACTGATGGAGTCTGAATGTGGATCAAAGCATACTTTTTTACTTTTCTAATTATTCTTGGCCTTTTTGGTCTGCATTTTCTTTTGCAATGTGGCTAATGTGGAAATGATTTGCATGATTGTACATGTATAATCTATATAAAATCACTTGCCGTCTCAAGGAAAGAGGAAGGGAGAAAATTTGGAACTCAAAATTTTTTTTAAATGAATTTTAAATGAATTAAAAATTTTTGTTTACATATAATTGAGAAAATGAAATTAAAAATTAAGTTCCAACTAAAAAATAAAATAAATTGCCTTAAAAGAAAAGGACATCCCATGAAAAGGAAAAAAAACAGATCCTCACCACCAAAACCTCAATATCTTTTTCCATCATGGACTCCTGTTGCTCTCATGCCCCAGACCATTCAATTATGTTATTAATTATGATTCATCAATCAGTATAAATGCATACTGAATCCCACATTTCACCCTTAAGGTGTCATATTTATTATAGCATATCCTGTTCCAAGCTCAGTTCATTGATATAATTTTTCTTTTCATTTTATTTTACCAAACCAGTTATGACCAAACCATGGCAGCTGTTCATTTCCAAGCGACTGCCATTATTTCTTTTACTCCTCTGGGAAGGCAATATTGTTTTTGAGTTGTAAGTTATAATTTTAGAGGATAAAGAGAGCTCTGTTATTAAACTTTTGACTGTCCAATCATGATGGCTCTAACATTTATAGTCAGGGAACTAATATGGAAGCTGTACCCATTAATACTGCGATTCCTATAATATGTGCAAAGAAACAGCGTTTTATAATAGATGGGATGTTGGACTTGAGTCTCGAAGACTTAGGTTTAAGCTGTATGATCACAGTGATGCTACCTCCTCCCTATTTGGTATGTATCTTATTATTTACATGTCTCCCCCATTATGTGAGCTCCTTGAAGGCAAGGACTGTTTTTACCTTACCTTTCTTGGTATATCCCCAGCACTTATCAAAGTGCCTGGCGCATAATGAACATTTAACAAATGCTTATTTATTTGACTGAGTCTCAGTTTCCCCATCTATAAAACAGAGGCAATACATATAGCAGCTACTTCACAGGATTGTTATGAGGATCCAATGATATGATGCATTGCAATACCTCATAAATAAGAATTATTACTCAAGGATGAATGAGACAATTATAGGGTGCAGTTTGGGACTCATTGACCCAAAAGTGAGGTGGGCTCTCACTATCACTCATGTAATGATTTGTCCCCTACAGTCTCCAAACCTAAAAGATAGCCCCATTTCTTATTTGGGTCCCCCAGCACTAGAGTGACTTCTGAGTTTAGGAGGATTTTACAGAAGAGTAATGCACAAAAATGGCCTCATGTCTCAGTGAAGTTGGATCAAGGGGATCCTTCCTTCCCTCAACAGGTGACTAGGGGACTCTTAAACTGGCTTATTTCAATAAGTGCAGAAGAAATCCCATGATAGGGCTCTTCTTTCCTTTACTGTGAACTTTCTGTACAACTCTAGAAGAACGTTCATGGGCTGTTTATGATTTGCTCCTTAGAGATCACATTGGGACATAATTTATTTCATCCGTGTTTGGGCAGAATAACAGTTAGGTAGGTAGTAGAGAAGATAGAATTCTGACCTTAGAGTAAGGAAGACATGAGTTGGAATCCTGCCTTAGACGCTGTTAGTGATGATCCTAGAAGGGGAATTGAAAATCCCTTTACTTCCCACTGCCTTTTCTAGACTCTCTCTTTGCCACCTTTACTCAACCATCTCTCCTTTGAAATTCACAGTATCAAAATTTTCTACCATTTAAGCATCCTGGTGCCAATTGTCTACTTGCCTCATAATATACTCCTTCCTTTCTCAAGGGATTTAGCTCATTATCTTCCTTTCCTCCTCAACTTCTACCCTTACACTAAAAGACTTCATCTTCCATGTTGATTCTTTATCAAGCTCTTTAACATCCCAATTCCTCAGTCTCCTCAAACCTTACAACTTATTCCTTCACTCCACATTAGCTACACATAGGGATGGTCATATCCTTGATCTCACCATTACCCACAAGTGTTTTACTTCCTTCATCAGCTTTGATATTCTTCTCTCTGCTAGAATATCCTATCATTACATTTTTTCCATATGCTTCACCTCTCCTATAATTTTTTTTTTTGCCTTTATCATGACCTCCAATTCCTCCATCCCTTAGTATTTCCTTAGGCCATACCCTTGCTCTAATTTCATTTTCTTTCTTTCCCAGTCTTGGTCTTATAGTTAACCAATTTAACACACAGTCATCAACTCTCAAATATCTTGCCCCCTTTTTTTTTAAATCACCACTCATCTCTTTCCATACCCCAAACCTAGATTATTTCCTCCGTCCACCTCCTTTACCCTACTTACTTGCTGCTGAACGGGGCTGGAGGAAGTCACACAACTGTGCTGACTACACTATAAATACATGTTATTCAACTCCAACTGATCTCTCAGCATAGCAAGGCAATCCTTTTATTCCTCAATAATTAACTCTCTATTTCATTTCCCTCAGAAGTTATGTAAAACTTCTCATCAAGGCTCCCAAATAATTTCTCCCTGCCCCACTCCTCACTCCTTACCCTACACACACAATCTTTTAGCTGAGGGCCTCAGATATTAACAGAGAAGATTGGATTATCATCTATAAGCCACTTTTATGTTAAAATCCCTCAAGTCCTATCCTCTACTTGTTCCTCCTTACCCACGTTCATAATAATGACATGATCTTTCTCTTTAATAAGGCCAAGCTTTCTACATATGTCTTTGATCCCATCTCCTTCCATCTTTTCTAGCAGATTGTCCCTTCAATCATCACCTCACTCTTTTAAATCTTCACCCTCTATTGGTCCCTTCCCTACTGCTTTTAGTAATACCTAGGTTTCCTCCATCCTTATGTAGCCCATGTAAGTTCTAGGGTTCCTTATCCCAACTGTCATACTGAGGAATTTGTCCCTCACAGCCAGACTATATCTCCTCCTTTAGGATCTAGGGATATTCCTAAGAGGTTATAGGATGTTTTTCTCTAATCCTACTGGCTTGCTCTCCCATTTGGATGTGTTCTTATCTATATTAATCACTATTAGTGATTAGTACCATAGTATCAACCAATTAATATCACTGGGCTCTTACAAACATTCTTACTAAGAAGATATAGCAAAGACAGGAGAAACATTCTCACTAATATCTAGGGGTGGTGTTGTTCAGTCATGTATGACTCTTCATGACCTCATGGATCATACTGTCCATGTCTTGGTAAAGATACTGGAATGATTTACCTTTTCCTTCTCCAGTATACTAAGGCAAACAGAGGTTAAGTGACTTGCCCCCAGGGTTACACAGTGCCTGAGGCTGAATTAGAACTCAGATCTTCCTGCTAGGCCCAGAAATTTATCCACTGACCTATCTGGCTACTTCCATATTACCTTCCTCCAGGTCTACTTGGAGGTTTCCTGGCTAGAACAATCATGTCAGAACCAGAAGACCTCCCAGGACTGCCCTACCTCATCCTCAGTCCTCTCCCTGGATGTCCCTCCTCCTTCCCCAACTGCCTGCTGGGTTCTTGGTGTCTCCTTTTGGCGATCTAGACTGGAAGAAGATGCTCACTGTAGTGTCACTCTTTATTTCCCAATGATCATTGAGTCTGTCACTCTTTTATCTTTTCTAGAGTACATTACACCAGAAAGGGGTGAAAAGGGAGTTTAATAAGCATTTACTAATAAGCACTTTTTGCAGATATTACTTAATCCTCACAACAACCCTGGGAGGTAGGTACTGTTATTATCCCCATTATACAGTTGTGCTGTTCATCTGTTTTCAAAGAGGACCAGTGATATCACAGGTAGTGTCTTGACTTGCATTTGAATTGGATTCAGGCTCATTGTCTTCTCCAGAGTCATCGAAGTCCAGTGGCAGGACAAAAATCAAGATGACTGGCAATGGCCTAGGATCCATTGGAAGACCTTGGCATGTTTGATGCCTGACCAATCTCTAAGCATTCCACAGCTCTCTCTTGGCTGTTGGAACAAATTGTTCTCAACCACCCATTCCGTCAAGGAAGTTGCCACATGCTTGACTTAGACATATCCCTAACTCACCGACATGTTTGAGAGCTGTCAGTGACCCTGGGTTAGCCTGTTTACTGGGGTGTGGTTGCTGCCCATGCTACAACTTCTTGGAGCCACAGATGAGAGTTGGGTGAAGGTGGACACCAAAAGTGGATGGGCAGCCCTGAAAAAAGCTCAGCAAACCCTCACACCGGTGTCGCTAGTCCTCCCTAAACACCTCATACGCCCCACAATTGAAAAAACGGAAGCAAAGAGAGATTAAATGGCTTGCCCAGGATCACACAGTTGCTAAGTGACTGAGGCTGGATTTGAACTCATCTTCCTCACTCCAGGCCCAGTGTACCATAGCACCACGTAGATATACAGAAGCAAGGCCTAGTTCTTAATGCCCTCCTGATTGTCATGGAAATAGTTCCAGCAAAACTCCACAAAAGCACAGGACTCAGTGCTCAGTAATCACACAAGCTGACAATTCCCATTCTTTCGTGAGACCCCATAGTTTTAGAGATTACAATCATTCCCAAATACAAAGTTATACAAATTCACCAAACAAAGGAGGACATATCATAGGAGGTCTCATTTCTAAGATGCACTGCAGAGCACAGGCTTCTAGTCTCCCAGTCCTGGGTAAAAGTCATTCATCCATGGTTTCTAGAACACCTTGTCTCTAGCTCTTGTAATTCCATGGAATCAAGATGCTCCCATTGCCATGCCATGTTGCATCCCTAGTTAATTTTTATTTTATAAACCTCATTTGCAGCACCAGTTTGTGGGAGTGGTTGCTAGAAATGCCCATAGTAATGCTGCTACAGCCATCTTCAACCCAGCTTGGTTCATTTCCCAATTTTCTGTATTAAGGAAGGAAAGGGATCCAATGACTGATTAATTTGTGTAGTATATTATTTGGCCACCAGATGACACTCTTCCTATGAATAACCTCTCCTCACTGCTTGCTCTGAAGGCTGTAAGGCAACTCCTATCCATCTATCCTTCTCCTCCTGCCACCCCGCCCCGGTTCAAAAAGAGTTCTGGAGATGTGATCTAGAATAAATTTTTTAGAAATAGGAAAAAACAAATCCATGTCAGTTCTACTCTTTTAAGCCCCCATTTCATGGTTGAACTTCTCCCTCCTCATACACTACTCCTTATTCAGAAGATTTGACAATTCACAATAAAGGATGTCATATATTGATTGATGACAGTTCACTTACTGGACATGTGACTTATCAAAACACTCAAATAGCATAAAAGCACAAGAAAATCACAGAAAGCCTTCAACTAGCTAACTGCAGTATCTATTGGAGCCTGGATGGATAGACTCTCCTTACTCCAACCCCTCTTCCCAACAGGTAAAAGATATTGAGGTGATAGAAATAAAGGATTTTAGAAATCATGGCAATTTCCCCAGAATGCAATGAGGGAAAAGGGAAGGAGGAAGTCCTGTAATAGATTCTACCAAAACTATTTCTTTGTACAGGTCTCTCATCTTGCCTGTTCAATTCCCACCTCTGTTTCTTCTTGCCTGTCCTATATTCAGAGCTTCCTGGGTATTTTCCTGGAGCTGGCACTCCAAAAGCAATCTCAAGTTTCACTCTACTCTTCTTGCTTGCTATGGTACCAGTGTCTAGCATCTTATCCTGCTCCACATCTTGGAAAGGAAATCCAAAATGAAATGTGACCAGATTTCTCTCTAGACAAAAACCTATGAAACAGTCAAGGGTCAAGACAAAATCACACATACCTGCATAGGAGATTGAACCCTTTTCTTGATTCTTTTCTGTTAATGGGATTTTGTTTTTTCCAATTGCATGTAAAGAGAGTTTTCAGAATTCACTTTTATAAGATTTTGAGTTCCAAATTTTTTTCTCCCTCTCTTCCCTTCCTCTTCCCCAAGATGACATGCAATCTGATGTAGGCTACACATGTACAATCGTATTAAACATGTCCTTCTTGATTCATGTAGACAATGCCATCTTGAATTTACTTGGCAGGAGAGGGAGAAAGTCTTGTAAATCTCACCACAAAAATGGTGGACCCCTTCAAACAAAAAAAAATGCACTTGAGAAAAAACATATATTTTACACTATTCACATAGTGGAAAGCTGTCATTACAAGTATTTTACTAATGTGGCATCATAATAAAACCAAAAGTTTTTTGGGTTCTTCTCAGCTGGGGTTGATGAATAACTGTATCTGAATTCCAATCTGTCTCTCTGGAGGCACAGGCATCATTGGATGAGGTAGAATTTAGTGCAACCAGAGTACCCCTACACCAGCAGGGCAAGAAAAGGCACATTTAGACTAAGAGAAGCCCAGTTCAGCCAGAAGACCCCTACACTACCAAGATAGGGCCTACCATAGCATGGCAACTTAGTGAAAGCAAAGCCCTCTGACCAGCAAGATTCTGCCACATCTTTACCTAGGTTCTTTCCCCAAGGTCAGTAAACTTTCTCTCATCTCTTATTTTCCCAGTTTCAGTGGTACTGAATCCCCAAGTACCTGAGAGGAAACTACCCTACTTCCTAATCCTCATTTCGTGTCTCTTTATCCTTATCCATAGCAACTCTGCCCTTTCAATGACACATTAACTCTGGTCTCCCCTTTCACTGTGACCTCTGGAATTCCTGCTTCATTATAAACTAGCATTCCTTTTTTTTTTTTCAAAACCCCTTCCTTTCATGTTCCTTCCATCTCCTAGTTCCCTCAGAAATCTGGCTCCCTCTGATGGCCCACAGCCTGGACCATCTATAAAATGGCAATCGTTGTACTGTGAGCTCCCAGAGGACAAGCATTAACTTTTGCCTGTCCCCAGTGCTTAGTACACTGTCTGGCTAATAGCAGGCACTTAATAAATGCTTTTTTAATATAAATAGTATTTTATTTTTTCCAATTACATGTAAAGACAGTTTTCAACATTCATTTTTATAAGATTTTTTGAGTTCCAAATTTTTCTCCTACCCTCTCCTCCCCAAGACAGCATGTAATCTGATATAGGCTATACATGTACAATCATATCAAACATGTTCCCACATTAGTCATTTCATGAAAGAAAAATCAGAGCAAAAGGGAAAACCCAAGAGAAAAAAACAAAAAGAGAAAATAATATTCTTTGATCTGCCTTCAGACTCCATAGTGCTTTCTCTGGATGTGGATAGCATTTTCCATCATGAGTCTTTTGAAATTGTCTTAGATGATTGTATTGCTGGGAAGAACTACGTCTATCAAAACTGATCATCACACAGTGTTGCTGTTACTGTGTACAATGTTCTCCTGGTTCTGCTCACTTCACTTAGCATCAGTTCATGTAAGTCTTTCCAGGTTTTTCTGAAATGCACCTGTTCATCATTTCTTATAGAATAATAGTATTACATTACACTCATATACCACAATTTGTTCAGCCATTCCCCCAATTGATGGGCATCCCCTCAATTTCCAATTATTCACCACTACAGAAAGAGCTACTATAAATATTTTTGTACATGTGGGTCCTTTTCCTTTTTTTATGATCTCTTTGGGATACAGACGTAGTAGTGATATGGAATGATTGGATCAGTTCACAACTCTACCAATAATGCATTAGTGTCCCATTAATAAATACCTTTGTTGTTGTTTAACCATATCCAATGCTCCCTGATCCCATTTGGGGTTTTCTTGGCAAAGGTACTGGAGTAGTTTGCCATTTCCTTCTCCACTTCATTTTACAAATGTGGAAACTGAGGCCAGCAGGGTCAAGTGACTTGCTCAGGGACACAACTTACTGACTAATAATACTTGTATTTGCTTTCTCACATGATTAGCGTATGAAACTAGATGGCATATGTAAAAGTACATTTCACCAGCACAACTCTGGGAGCAGCAGCACAGCCTGACCACCAACCTTGATTTGATTTTTGATATCCCCCAGATATCCCCCAAAATGGCTTCTACTGTCAAGGATCAGTTGATTTTGAGTATCCTGAAGAAAGGCCAGGTTCCCCAGAACAAGATCACTGTTGTTGGGATTGGTGCAATTAGCATGGCATGTGCCATTAGTATCTTAACAAAGGATTAGGTTGATGAATTTGCCCTAGTGGATGTAAAAGAAGACAAACCAAAGGGAGAGATGATGGACCTCCAACATGGCAGCCTTTTCTTTAAAATGTCAAAGATTGTTTCTGGCAAAGACGACAGTGTGACTGCAAACTCAAAAGTGGTCATTTTTATGGTTGGGGCAGGTCAACAGGAGGGAGAAAGTTGTTTTAATTTGGTCCAGCGTAATGTGAATATCTTTAAATTCATCATTCCCAATATTGTTAAATACTGCCCTATTTGCAAGTTGCTTATTGTCTCCAATTCAGTTGATACTTTGACACATGTGGCCTTGAAATTAAGTGGCTTTCCTAAAAACTGCATTATTGGAAGTGGTTGAAATCTGGATTCTGCCTGTTTCCATTACCTAATGGGGGAGAGACTTGGTTTCCATTAGTCAAGCTGTCATGGATGGGTCCTTGGGGAACATGGAGACTCCAATGTTCCTGTGTGGAATGGTTTGAATCTTGCTGGTGTGTCTCTGAAGAATCTTCATCCTCCTTTGAGAACTGATGCTGATCCAGAGAATTGGAAAGATGTCATAAACAGGTAGTTGAAATTGCTTATGAAGTGATCAAGCTGAAGGGCTACACTTCATGGGCAATTGGCTTGTCTGTGGCAGATCTGGCAGAAAGCATTGTAAAGAATCTGAGATTCCTTCCAATTTCCACCATGATTAAGGGTTTATATGGCATTCATGAGGATATCTTCCTTAGTGGTCCATGTGTCTTGGGGCAGAATGGCATTTCAGATGTGGTGAAGGTAAACCAGAATCTAGAGGAGAGTCATTTAAAGAAGAGTGCAGATACTCTTTGGGGAATCCGGAAGGAGCTGCAATTTTAAAACCTTTTAATGTGCTACCATCAAGAAAATATGACAGTGGTTAAGGTGTTATGATGTACTTTTCAAATAGGTCAAATGCTTCCTCTGATTAGTGATTGAAAGCCAAAAAGGTAAAACCTGTGAACACACTCTAGTTTCTTCCTAAAGTTAGAAATGAGGAATAGTACAGTGTGACTACTACTTGTTAAATCCTATTGTTGTTTCCATATATAACTTGTATAGTCTCAGTACTTGGTGTCAAGCAGAGCCAGCACCACACAGGTATATAAACTACCTGCCTTGTAGTAGGTGCTACTAGTTCCCATAGGTCCAGAAGACAACACTCCTGGATATAAAATACCATATAGTAGTAATTCTTTATTGCCACATTATTACCTTTGTGCTCCCCTCCATTAGGGTTCTACAGCATGGCCCTATCTATCACCTTTCCAGAGTAACTGATTTGGTGTGTATATATATATATATATATATATATATATATATATATATACACACATATATATATATATATGTATATATATATGTATGTATGTATGTATGTATGTATGTATGTATGTGTGTGTGTGTGTGTAGATCTCAATAGTTGTAAATTTCCATATTATATAAAAAGATCTGTATATGTACAACGATGCAACCAATTCCTCAAGTGTCATACTAACCCTAAATACGGAATAAACAACAAATAACTGAAAAAAAATACCATGCACCCACAATGCTACTATGGAAAGGAATAGTTTAATGCACACTGACAAGAGAAATCTTACTATAATAGATGACAGTCCTGTGAAGGTATGATCTAATATAAAAATTAAAGATTCCTTATGTGATTTGGTTATAATCCTTTTGCAAGAAGTAGACACAGTACAAAGATCATTAATTATATTATATGCTTTTCTCTTATGTGTATACGTAGTATTTTTTGTTACGGTTACATATGTATTAGATGTCCCCATTAGACTAGAATCAATCCATACTCAACCAGTAAGCATTTATTAAGTGCCTATGATGAGCCAGGAAATATTCTAGGCCCTGGGCATACAAGTTCAAAGAATAACACAATCCCTGCTCTCAAAGAGCTTATAGTCAAATGGCGGACACAGCATAAGTGTGGAAACAGACGACATGTATATATATATACATATATATATGTAATTGTATATATATTTTTATAATTTATATAGTATATTTAAGCACAAGGTAGTTTGGCAGGGAGAGCATTAGCAGATAGGAGATTAGGAAAGACTTCATGCTGAAGATGGGACCTGGGCTGCATTTAATTTTATTTTGAAAATTTATTTATCTTTAGTTTCCAACATTCGCTTCCATAAGATTTTGAGTTCCAAATTTTCTCATCATCTCTCCCCTCCTCCCACCTCAAGATGGCATGTAATTTCATATAGGCTCTACATATACCTTCATATTAAACATATTTTCCCATTAGTCGTGTTGCAAAGAAGAATTAGAACCAATGGGAGAAACCATGAGAAAGAAGAAGCAAACACAAAAAGAGAGAGAACGCAAATAATATGCTGCAATTTGCATTCAGACTCCACAGTTCTTTTTCTGGATGTGGATAGCATTTTCCATTATGAGTCTTTTGGAATTGTCTTAGATTCTTGTGTTGCTAAGAAGACATGAATCTATCAGACTTAGTCATTGCACAATGTGACTGTTAAAATGTTCTCCTGGTTCTGCTCACTTCATTTAGCATCAGTTTATACAAGTGTTTCCAGGTTTTTCTGAGTCCAGAGCTGCATTTTAAGAGAAGAGAAAGGCTTCTATGAGGAAGAGGTAAGGAGGGCATGGAGAATCACCAGTACAGAGGCACAGAGATGGAAAATGAGGTGTCATTTAAGAGAAACAGAGAAAAGGCTAGTTTGGTTGGATCTCAGAGTACAGGAAGGGAAGTAATATCCAACGAGACTGGAAAGATAGATTAGGCCAGGTTTTATAAGGCTTTAAAATCTAAACAGGAGTTTTCAAATAGGGAAGTCATTCAGACTGGAGTGGTGAGAGACTTGAGGCAGAGTGACCAATCAGGTGACTGTTGCAATCAATAATCTGAACTAGAAGTGAACTAAAGTAGGAGCTATATGAGTAGAGAAGAAGGGATAGATGGTAAGGATATTGTGGAAGTAGAAATAGCAATACTGTATTTGGAAACTCATTGGATATGTGGGGGCATGGGAAACTCCAGCAGAGTAGAGAGAATGTCTTACCTAAACTTCCTTTCTCATATGCTCACCCAGGAAAATTCTCTCTATACAGTAGAGGCTTAAGTAGACATACGGAATCAGAAGGAAACCACTTCCCCTATGCCATCCTCTTGGGCCCCAGGAGTTCTGATTTTGGGGTATGCAAGGGGTATGCCATTTGAAGTTACTTAGTATTTGTGATCAATATCTGGTATCTGGAAATTACTCAGAATCATTTGAAGCATCAGCCAACTCAGAGCTGAGGGATATGTCCTGTCCCATCTCCACTTCCACCTGAGGCTTTTAATGGTTTGGAATTTTCAGAAAGTGAACTGGTCATGAATACTTCCATATATGATCATATTCATTTTATAGCAATCCTATGTAGGAATTTTATGAAAAGAGAACTTTCTGCATAGGGATATGAGAATGAAGTGCCAGTCTGATAGCTTATGGAATCACCACAGACTTCTGTGTTCCACTGAATTTAGTGTTAATTGAATTGTATTGTTTCATATCAATTCAGTCTCCTTTCTCTCATGTTTTTGACCTTTCTGGTCATGATAAATTGGCATGGTTGGCTAATCTGAATGCTCCTCTTTTTTCCCATATATAACCTTTCATTTGAATAGCACTCTGACATTTTCCCTATCCCTTTCATGGTATGCTTTTATGCATACTTAGCATATCCAACAACTTGAGCATCTGGGATAAGCAGCACCAAGAGAGCCCTTAGGTCAACTTTGTAATTCATGAGGTGAAAATAATACAAGAAAGAGATGGTTAGGAGTTCTTAACCTGGCATCTGTGAACTTGGTTTAAAAAAATCATTTTGATAACTCGTTTAATATGATGGATTTTCGTTGTAGTTCTATGTATTTTATTTGACACTTTTAAAAATATTATTCTGAGAAGGCTTCCATAGGCTTCATCAGATTGCCACAGGGGTTTAAGACACAAAAAAGATTAAGAACCTTTGAATTAGGACAAAATCGGTTGACTCAGATGGGAAATGGCAGGATACAACCCTATGAGGCAACACACCTAGTATACCTAGATATATTATCTAGCCCCCAAAAGATCATAGTTTTGAAATCGAAGGGATCTAAGGGGATATCCAATCTAATCTCATTTTATAGAAGAAGAAATCAAGACTAGAGAGAGAGATTAAATAATCTACCCAAATTTACACTGCTAGGAAGGGGCAGATCTAGGATTTGAGCCATAGAATCATAGATTCAGAAGGGAAGGACTTTGTATGTTGTTGTTCAGTCCTGTCTGACTCATGATCCCATTTGAATTTTTTTGACATAGATTCTGGAATGGTTTGTAATTTCCTTCTCCAGATCATTTTACAGATGAAGAAACTGAGGCAAACAGGGTTATGTGACTTGCCCAAGGTCACACAGTTAGTAAGCATCTGAGGCCAGATTTGAACTCAGGAAGATCTTCCTGACTCCTAGCCAGGTGTTGTATCCACTGCACCACCTAGCTGTTTCATGGGAAGGACCTTAGAAGTCATCAAATCCTTCATTTTGCAAATGAGGAAACAGATCTAGGGAGGTTGGTATTTGTGGTGAGATTTGAACACAAGTTTTCCTGATTTCGTGTCCCACTATACCACACTGCCTCTCAGTCCTTCTGACTCCAAATTCAAATACACCATTATTTCTACCGCATGGTACTGCCTTCTTGCTCTCTAAAAGATAAGATTCTGGAATATCACAATGCCTTTGCTGAGGAGACTGTTACCCAGAGGGAAGGAGGCCAGGGTAGGGAAGATATCACTCAGGGTAAGAAGGGTAGAAGCAACATTCCGGGTAACTTCTTATTTTAATAATTGTTTTTAGAAAATAAATTTGTATTAGTATGTTTTGCATATTACATTGTTTAGCTTTCACCCTGTATCTGTCCCCGTCCCAGAGAGTCATCCCACATAATAACAAATTTTTACATGAATTATTCTTGATAACCAGATGCCAAGGTCAGTTGTTTCTATGCTAGTAAAGGAGTACAAGAGGCAGCTGGGTGGCACAGAGGGCAGAGCCTGGAGTAAGGAAGACTGATTTTCCTGTGTCCATATATGGCCTCAGACACTTAGTAGCTGTGTGACCCGGGGCAAGTCACTTAACCCTGTTTGCCTCAGTTTCCTCATCTGTAAAATGAGTTGGAGAAGGAAATCACAAACCACTCCAGTATCTTTGCCAAGAAAATCCCAGTATGGGAATATGAATAATTTAACATGACTGAAATGACTAAACAAAAGCAAAGGAGTATAGGTGCTATAAAAATGCAAACATAACTTTTTATAATTACACAATCTTTAAAAATGATTATTTAAAATAGTTTTAAATTTTAGTGCCCTAGGACAGAGCTCTGATCTCCCTGTTCTAGATATGGCTGTGTTTAGAAATCATCCAGTTATTGCATTTGGGTCTAACCTTGTGTTTATGGGTTCTTTAATTTGCTTTTAGGCACTACTTTCTTCTTTACCTTCCTCCTACTCCCACAAAAAAGGCTGTTTCTCTCTCCCACCCCCACCTCCTTATCCCCTAGCCCCAGTGACTTCTAAATGTGAGACATTCTAGAAAGTTGATAATTTTATTTCCTTTTGTTTTGTGCATTAATACTTTTACTTGACAATATCTGAGAGAGAGAGAGAGAGAAAGAGAAAATTTTGTGTGATGGAGTTTAAGGGTTTAATTGCTCTCTTTAGCAGACATTTTATAAATTAATATCAATATGATTCTTAGGAAAGTGTCTCAATCTGTATTGCAATTACAACAGTTTAGAGTGATTTTTATGTAACTATTCTTGTGAAATAATGTTTAATCCAATAGAATGATTAAATAGTACTGAATTTAAAAGTTCAAATGCTCTTTTAAATGACTTCCTTAATTCATCTTTCTTAAACACTGGATGTTATATTCCCCAAGTACTTAATAATTTGAGATTTCTGTTGCTAAGGGGAAAATCACATTATTTCTGAAAATGGTAGTTGAATTTCATATGTTCTGGTTCAGGCAATTTTATTACACTAAGAAACAAGATTAGATTCTTGGTTACTATGGTACCTACAGTATTAAAATTCATAGAATTTTAGAACTAGGAAGAACCTTGGATATATAATTCAACAAGGATTTATTGAGTGCTTACTGTGTACAGAACAATATAGCAGTTGCTTGAGGAGATATGACGTGTGTGTATCCTTTGTCCCAAATCTCTTTCTCCTCATTTTGTGCCTTAGTCTTTTCCTTACCTGAATTAAAATGCATTCATGTGTAAGAGGGGATTGGCCAATGAGGGTGTAGTCTGGGAGCATGTGTAGGGTACCAGTATAGATGTTTAGTGAGCCAGTCTCTGGGTATTCATTAAAAGAGGGCTCTGTTCTTCACTTCAGAGCATGCATAGATGTTCTAGGACTGTTTCCTCTTAGCTTCTTGTGTAATGACAGAAAACCTTGGTTGCTAAGTTGAATTCAGTAAATACAAAAAGCATTAACCAAATCAAACTCTCTCTTTCCTGGTTGTGATTGGGCAACAATTTCTGTAAGCTTCTGGTTGGGAAGAAAGAGACAGACAGACAGAGACAGTGAGAGAAAGAGAGACAGACAGAAAGAGAGAGCGCAAGCACCAGCAGCCTAGCCTCCCTAAGTAGGTTTCATATAAATCCATTAGCACATGATAGTAGTGCTAGCTAGCTAGATAGTAGTGCTAGATAGCATTTTGGTTCCTATTGTACCTCTCTTTCCTGCCTTAGACAGCAGAGAACTGGAGATAAAACAGAAGGCT
Source organism: Notamacropus eugenii (assembly GCF_028372415.1). Taxonomy (NCBI): domain Eukaryota; kingdom Metazoa; phylum Chordata; class Mammalia; order Diprotodontia; family Macropodidae; genus Notamacropus; species Notamacropus eugenii. Next base: position 371,845,856 of record NC_092873.1, read on the forward strand.
TTGAATCTGTGAGCTTTGAAAGATCAGAGGAACATTAGAAGTCTAGAAAAGAAGGCCATAACAGAGTTCACCAGGTAAATGTGCCAGCCCAGTCTCAAGGGCTGCAAGGTTCAGCACAGCAGCGGATTGATCTGAGAAACTGCTTCCTGCAGAAAGGAATGACTCATCTAATAACTATGCAGTGAACTTTGGCTCTTTACATCTACAGATGTCACAACCATTTTACATTTGACCCACCTACCTAGGGACTGAGATAGTAAAGCAGAGAGTATATCTCAGTTCTCAGGCATATTTTTGCATTTCTGTTCTTGCTTTATCTTCTTAGTAAATATCACTTTGTGAATGCTAACTGGTTTAAATTTAGTTGTTCAGTCATTTCAGTCATGTCCCACTCTTCATCACCCCATTTGGGGTTTTCTTGGCAAAGATACTGGAATGGTTTGCTCTTTCATTCTCCAGATCATTTTACAAATGAAGAAACTAAAGCAGAGTTAAGTGACTTGTATAGTCAGATAGTGTCTGAGGCTGGATTTGAACTCAGGTTCTGCCATTATGGTTAATGTGACCCAGAAAGGGTCTCTAATTAGACCTCTAATGATGTCTTTTTAGCAGGGCATAAATCAGGATCAGACTATTCTCGGCTCATTGATCAATAAGAACGATTTGGGAGACGGGCTGGAGACAGAAGAGCTGCTACACACAGAGAGCAAGCATGGGTCTCTGGGAGGTAAGAAAACCTGTTTATCTGCATAACATCCCATCCCCAGTAGGGAACTGCTCAGTTCCAGAGATGACAGCAAGATGAGGCAGTGGACTTCCTGGAGGAAAAACGACTCAGTGCAGGAATTCTAGGACCAGAGCCTAGGTGTAATGAGAGGAAGCCACCATGAGCAGGAACAAACACTGACCTTGTATTTCTTTAGAATGAATGAATAAACCAATGAATGAATGAATGAACAAATGAATGAATGAACAAACGAACGAATGAATGAATGAAAAAGCATTTATCAAACACTCACTCTATACAAACACTGTGCTGAGCTCTGGTGCTTAGCATCCCCACAAGCAGAAAGGCAAAGCAATCCCTGATCTCAAGGAACTACATTTTAATGAAGAAGGCTACATATACAGAGATGGCATTTTCTCTACATCATTTACACTGATAAAACTGTATCCATGTTGGATCCTGAACCATTTGACCATGCCAGTGACTCTTCTGGGGAAAATTTCCCTTTTCAGTTGTTTGGTAGCTGTTATTACTTAAGGAGATAAGATCGCCAGGCTGGCTATAAGGACTAACCTGAGAAGAGACGGAGAAAGGGAAAAGTGACACGCTCCTTACCCAGTCCCCCCATGATACCTAAGGCAGTTTGATGTCTCAGTGGAGAAAGCACTGGGCTTGGAGTCAGGAAGACCTGAGTTCAAATTCAGCTTCAGATACTTACTAGCTGTGTCACTTTGGGCAAGTTACTTAATTGCTGTCTGTCTCAGTTTCCTCAACTGTAAAATAGGGATAATAAAAATATTCTCCTCACAGGGTCTTTGCCATTTAAATGGCACAGTGTCTGGCACTAGTAAGTACTATGTAAATGTTTATTTCCTTTCCCATGATCAGGAAAGATAATTCTACCATCTCCATGAGTTTCTCTAGGAGGTACTTTCCTGTAAAGGGCTTGGAACTCATGGGAAGTTGAGGCATCAGCCTGTAGATGTGGAAACATCGGGGCTGATTGCATTCCCTCACATGACGACCTGCTCACAAGGCTCCTTCCTGGACATGAGGCAGAAGGAACCAAGGCTTGATCTTTTCGCTAATTGGCTGTTGTGATTAAAGCATGAGCTGTGCACAAGTATGGAACTAAGGCTTGTACTGCATATATACTCTGAGCTTGCTAAAAATAAACGGAGCTTCCACCATCTTTGTTTCCCACCTCATCACTGCGTTCTGAGATCCCGAGACCCTTTGTTGGCAAGGGGTCTCAACAACTGAGCCGGGTGGAGCAATCTTTAATACTTTCCCATCAAGGCCTAAAGGAAATTGTACCTATTTTGTGTAAAAAGAAGAGAAATGAGAATAACAATGCTTTTTTTTGATGCCTTTTTTTAATTTTATCATCATTTTCCAATAACTCATCTCTCCCACCAAATAGAAGCCTCCTTATAACAAAGAAGAGTTAAGCAAAACAAATCAACACATTGGGCATGTCTGACAAAGCATGCCTTTATTTTCCTGAGTCACAGTGCTGTAATGTTTTAATTAAATACTGCAGTTTGTGAACATTGGATAAGAAAGGACTCAAACTATGACTTGCATAATGGATTATACAAAACACCATGAACTGGAGTACAGCTTGGGACCTGAATGAAGATACTAGTCCCAACCCTAAAGCAGTTTATAGTTTAATTGGGAGGGGGGCGGATTTCAGTAACTATGTGGATAATTATAAAAGAACATTTGAGAGGCACAGAGCAAAATGTTAAGTGAGGGGCAAGTTTGTTATCAGTTGGAAGTATGAGCAGGAGAGGAGGTAACATCTGAATTGAGTTTTCTGGTAAGGAAGGAAGTCAACAGAAGAAGGAGAAGGACAACATTCCTGGAATATGGAACAGCAGAAGTAAAGGCACATGGAAAAGCATTGAACGCATGCCAGAGATTTAGCTCTGTGTGGCTAGAGGGCAGCATGTATGAAGGGAGAAAATGTAAGATAAGTCAGAAAAGGTAGGATGCTACCATGTTTTGCAAGATCTTGAGTATATGAATCTATTTAATAAATCAAATGCTAATTAAGGTTTGCTTGTTTTTTGCAGATTGGCATGACCATAATAAGGAAGGTAGTGTGACAGTATGGACTAAAGGTTACATAGGAAAGGAGAGAGACTGAAAGAAGACCCATTAGGAAGCTATCATGATAGTGCAGCTAGGTGGTAATGAAATCTTGTTCTAGGCTTGTGGCAATGGGAATGGAGAAGAGGAGGATGGATGAATATAGGAGATGTTGAGGAAACAAAATTAATAAGGGACTAGTCAGATATGACAGATGAGGGAAGGGAAAGGTCACAGGAGAGATGCAAGTTTGCAGCAAAAGATAAACTGAGATTCATATATGTTGGATTTAAGGGCCTGTCCTTTTAAGCATTTGAGAATCAAAGGATCATAAAATATAGAGATGGAAGAGACCTAAACTGAGGTCCATAGAAGTGACTTCATAGAGATCACAGAGCAGAGACAGGATTTGAACTCAGGTCCTTTAACCCCAAATCCAACATTCTTTCCAATGGACTATGCTGCTAAGCTCTGTTTTAACAAGTAAGCATCTTTTGTGGTAAAAGTTTTGCCAACTGGGATAAACTTACGACAGGTTCAAGATAGCTTTGAAGCCCAAGGAGACTTTTCTGAGGCCCAGAGAAATTGATTTACCCAGAGAGCTTGGCTCTGGTGAAGAGATGAGAAAATGTGCCTCCCTCTCCCACTACAGATGAGGGGAATTGTGGATATGGAGTATTTCATATACTGTTAGACACAGTTGATGTTTGTATTAGTTTTGCCAAACTCTTTTCCTCCTTTTTAATCTTTGTTATAAGGGATGACCCTCTGGGCAGAGGAAAAAGGAGAGATAGATACAGCAATGAATGTAAAGTATCAATAAAAATATGATGTTTTAAAAAAATCTGAGCCTTATAAGAAATGATGAACAGGAAGACTTCAGAGAGGCCTGGAAAGATTTATATGAACTGATGCTGAGTGAAAGAAGAACCAGGAGAACTTCATACACAGCACAGTGTGTGAGGAATTTTTCTGGTAGACTGAATACTTCATTGCAATGCAAGGACTTAAAACCTTCCACATTCAGAGAAAGAACTATGGAATTCGATCGCAGAATGAAGCAGACCATTTTCTCTTGCATTATGTTTTGGTTTGTTTTGTGATTTCTCCCATTGATTTTAATTCTTCTGTGCAACATGGCTAAGGTGAAAATGTATTTAATAGGAATGTATGTGTAGAATCTATATAAAACTGTATGCCATCTCAGGGAGGGAGTGGGGAGGGGGTGGGGGGAAATGAGGGGAAAAAAATCTGAGATACATGGAAGTGATTGTAGAACACTGAAAACAAATAAAATTGTAATAATAATAATAACAAAAACCTGTGCCTTCTTATTTCCTGTTCAGGTGTTGGGAACTTTAAAATAATTTAAAATAAACTGAGATAATCACATCTTAGAACTGAGACAGTTTAACCTCTAGCAAATCAAGGGAAAAATTTATTCCACATTAAAAATAAAATCCTGAAGCATAACGATGATGGTCCATCCTCCTACTGTGGGAAAACTTTATTGCATTGTTTGAATCTAAGCCCTGTGTGTCTGAGAGATCAGGCTTATTGCTTAGAGACTAGATTTGTTTAATGCTTAATTCAAGACTGCAAGTTATGCTGACTTCCTGCCGTTCTCCAAAAATAAATAAATAAATAAATGAAATTTAAAACAAAACAAAACATCCTCCCAGGGGAGCCACATCTAATGACTGATGAAAGAAACGTAAAGAGTTTCCTCCTGTTTATCAGTCTCAAGCAATCTATTTATTTGGAAACTGTCTGCATGCTGGTCAATCAGCAAGTGTTTCCTTGTTCCTTTGTTTGAATGCTTATAAAATATAAAACTTACAGAGAATGATGAGGGGAGCTTGGGGTGAGGAAGTCATAATTTTTTGGCTCTCCCCACTATTAGACAACTTCATAAACTTCTAAATATTTTCAGTTCTGGGTTTGTTTTCTGCCAATACTATATAAGCAGTACACAGTAGAGAGGAAGACCATGAGAAAAGGAGGGTTATGGGACAGTTCCATTTGAGAACTCTGATGCTTTAGTTATTTATGAATTCTTAAAGCTGAGTGAGCTTTATTTGGTTCTTTAACTATTAGGATGAGAACTGCAGTGTAATTTGAAAAGCAACCTAAATACATTGGCTTAACTGTATTGCCTATCTAGCTTCTTGACCCTTTTCAATCTTGTTAAGTGAAAAGAAAATAGTCTGCTCTAAATTTACCTTCCCCCATCCAGGGCAAGTCTATCTTTGGGGACTCAAAACAAGCTGGAAACTTAAATCACCAAAGGCATTCACTATTTTCATTTTAAAATGAGCTTCATGAAAAATGAAACAGCATCCACCAAGAGCAAATACAAACTGCTCTACTTGGCATTAAACGCTCCTTGTAACTTGACCTCAATATATGTTTCTAGGCTAATTGTAATAAATTTGCTTTTCTTGGTCCAGGCAGTCTACCTTTGTTACTGTTCTCTACATGGCCCAGCTGCTGTTGCACCTGACATCCCCCACATCTGGAATGCACTCCCTTGTTTCTTTTAAGACTCATCTTAAGCATTCTATTGGGGCAGCTAGGTGGTGCAGTGGATAGAGCACCACTGCAGAAGTCAGGAGGGCCTGAGTTCAAATCTCACCTCAGACACTTGACACTCACTAGCTGTGTGACCTTGGGCAAGTCACTTAACCCCAACTGCCTCATCCTGGGTCATCTCCAGTCATCCTGATGAATACCTGGTCACTGCATTCAGATGGCTCTGGAGGAGAAGTGAGGCTGGTGACCTGCACTGCCCTCCCTTACTCAAAACAAAGTTAAGTGCAAGTCATGTCATTACTTCTCTGATGGCATGGTCTTCTTTGGCAACGAAGGACGAACACACATAAACATTCTACCTGAAGCCCTTCCTCTTTTCTCCAGCTGTTAGTATCTCCCCTTCCATCCCACTTTAATATAGTTACATATGTATATGCTAGAGCAGCTAGGTGACATAGTGGATAGAGTGGCCTTTCATCAGGAAGATTCGTTCATCTTTCTGAGTTCAAATCTGACCCCAGACACTTACTAGCTGTGTGACCCTATGCAAATCATTAACCCTGTTTGCCTTAGTTTCTCATCTGTAAAATGAGCTGGGGAAGGAAATGGCAAACTACTCCAAAATCTTTGCGCAGAAAACCCCAAATGGGGTCACAAAGAATCAGACACAACTGAAAAGTGACTGAAAACATTTATACGTTCTTTCCTATAAAATGTAAGTTCATTGAAGAGGTATTTTCCCTTTATTCTTTGTATCCAAAGCATCTAGTGCAACACCTGGCACATAGTAGGTACTTCATAAAAGCATTGCTGATATGTCAATTTAAGCAAATTAAGTTGTAATAATTCAAGAATGTTCTGGATTGAAATTTACCTTTATTTGTATAACCCATGTCTTAATGCCCTTTAGTAGGGAATTCTTAGTTGTACAAATGAAGGCCCTGCCCCAATGAAGCAAGGCAGAGTTGAAGAGAGGCAAGAGCTTCAGTTCTAAGCAGTTGCCCTTTGGAGATTCTCTAATTAAGTCTTCAGTCAAGTTGGCTTTTTGCTTCCAACTTCAAGAGAGCAGATGAAATAGGACAATCCCACTTAAGATTGCTGAAGGAAGACTCTGGGAAGACATGGTAGAAGTGAGCAATCTCCCTTATGTCCTTATTCACCGTAGAGACTGGGAAATTTCCCCTTGGGTGAGATCTAAGACAGTCATCATTTGAGCTGTTATCTTGATCCCAATGGAAGAGCACTTTTACTCCTATGTGTACCTTCTCTGGTTTCTGTTTTGCTATGATTTGGATAGATGAATTTCTTTGCTTTATTATTCTCTATGTGGATTCATTGTGAACCCGGTATTTAGTGAAGAAGGCATCAAGACTTGAATATAGAGCTAGAGGTTTTCTCTTCCCCACAAAATGACAAAACAATAAAAAGTTACATGGAACCTGATCATATCTCTTAGATGAACAATAAGAGAGCAGATATTCCAGCTTTGCACCTCCTCTATCTGAGGACAGAGTAGTGGTCTCTGGCCATAATGTCTAGGCAGGAATGACAGTTTCTCTTGGAGAAGGGTGAGGGGAGAAGCTGGAGATATCTATTCTGTCTCCCTTTGAGCCATTCAAGGACAACATTACCCTCCCCATATTTGGGCCATGCTACACATGTGGGTCCCATATTCCATACAGGTGCTAAACTCTTTCTTCAGAAGTTTTATTTCTTAAAACTAGGTTCTGGGGTGGCTAAGTGGTACATTGTTTAGAGCACTGGCCCTAGAATCAGGAGAACCTGAGTTCAAATCCAGTATCAGACATTTACTAGCTGTGTGACCCTGGCCAAGTCACTTAACCCTGTCTCTAAAAAACAGGTTCTTAAAACTTTCTATTTATGCTTTGAAATTAGAACTATTATTTCTTGAAATCTAGCTGGCCAACTAGGAAGAGTTAAGTGTATCAGATGGACAGTCTGAGAGCTACGTTGCTCCTTATGAAACATAAATGAAACCTAGAAGACAGCCTTCCTTCCACATACTGAATAGATCGTCTTTGGAAGGACTATAAGAGAACATGGACGAGAATTACATGGATTGAGGTATGGATGAGTTGCCATTTGAACAAATGGAAGGGGTGCCCACATAGATGAGATCATAGATTCAATTATTTTATGATTCATCCTTTACTGATTCAGGCAGGGCCTTACCAGTTTGCTCATATTAATGAAACTTAATACAAATGCACACAAATTACTGAGAGTTTGGTTTTAGGAGTAATTGTATATTGATTGTGTGAACAATGCGTGAGTAAATGAATAGAGCTTTTATTAAGTTTTACTATATGCAAAGCACTAGGAATACAAATAGAAAAGCAACACAATTCCTTACTTTTCCATTCTAATGGGAAACTCAACACATATGGAAGGTTTTAGCTGCAAATCATATGTAAAAGTCCCATGGTCCTTAGGGTGCTTTGATGGAGCAGATGGTGTTGCTTCTTCTTTAAAGTTATTTCCAGTGATAAAATCATATATCATATCACATCATAAAAATAATGATATCTTACTTTACTGAAACCTTTTACGTTACTGAAGAATTCACATCTTAATTTAGGCCTATAAATTAAAAGACAATAATTTTTGATGTAAATGTTATATATGGAATAATGGAATGAGTGTCTTTGACCTCACTGTCTGATGTTATATAACTGTTTTTGCATATTTAATTTTAAATATTTTATATGGATTATCAGTATGATCTTTTAACCTTAAAAAACTTTTCAGAAAAAATACAACAAATCTGCTTGTTAAAAGTGTTGGAATATTCTAATTTAACAAATCCAGTACAATGATATTAATTAGCATGCACTTCCAAGACATGATAAACTTAATGGATTTATATACAAAATCTGAAATAAGCATTGAAATAAAATACTTAAAATGACCACCGGGATCACAGAAACCAAAGAGTAGTTAATATCATCACAGCACACCAAGTAAAATAGTAAAAGGAAATACACAAAAAGCTCTTTAGCTTTTCCCATTAAAATTATGTTGTACTTTTAATTCTCAAAACACACAATAATATTTATCCTTCTATATGAGTTCATAAAGACACTGTGGACACCTTTTATTTTATCTTTATCAGGTTAAGAAAATAAAAGCAGGCATTTGAAAAAAAAATGATCAAGTCTAGACCCAAGCAATGACAATAAAACTTCACATGCTGACAATTCCTACCCCAAGGAATTTGTTTGTCTGTAGATACAATATTTTCTTCATCACTGGGAGGTGGATAAAACAAATTAAATCTTAATTTCCTAAAGAGGAAAACTAAGACTGGGGAGGTTAAATGCACTTCTCAAATATAGCAATTTAGGGATTGATTTTGACTACTAAGCTCTCAAACACTTCTGTCTTAAAGCTCCAAAGAAACACTCTACTTCACTGAATAGAGAGAACTTAGACTAATTCCCAGGATACAAAAGTAAAACATGATGCAGTTAAAAACAGTACTTAGATGGTTTACAGATTTTTTTTTGTCTTAAAGGAACACTTCTTACAAATAGTTAATATAGCACAAGCAAGTCTCACCACATATTTATCACCATATCATCACTGTCAAAATAACAGCTTCCTGGCACATGAGGAGATAATGCTCATTTCATGCATCGAAATGAACAGACTCTTTGTCTTTAATCTGCCTTGTTCATCTTACTATTTCCATTTTTCTTAACTTCAGTTCTTTCCAGCTTTGTAGCTTAGTCTCCTGGCTCTCACATTCATCAGTATCATCTGTTCATCAGTATCATATTCAGTAGAGTTCTATAAAAATGGGGGAAAGATCATTAAAAAAAAGATTAGGAAGACTGGTTCCCAAAATTATTACTTTGGCCAAATTTTCCTTCCAGATATAGACATCTATTGCTAATATTAAATGAAAACTCAAATTTGCTAATTTTTAAAATTTAAGTTGGCAATTAAAAATGAAATTTCATTATCCAGTTTCCATTTATCCCAGTAAATAAGTGTACAAATCACATACCCTAAGGTTTATTTTATTATAACAGATCCCACTAAGAAGCTGTGGGTTCAGCCAGCAGAAACAATACTGAATATAGATTTGGAAACACTATTGCCACAGAATGGCTAAAAGACGAATCATAGAAAGGACAAGTATCCATTGATAAATGGGCAGTGAGAGGGTACCATCACTTCCTCAGGTGAGTGTAGACAGTGTTGAGTCACAAGTTGAATCTACGTAGTCTTAAATGTATTCTTATTAGCAGCTGCTGCCCCTAGCAACCTTATTTCCTCACAGCAACTTTCCCTATCCCTATCTATTCCATTGGACAGGTGAACAAGGTCCCAAGACTTTTCTCATGAAGACAAAGATAAAGCTTTTCCTTGCAGGAAATAGGCAAGGCCCAGACTCAGAAGCCTTACTATCTCACAGGAGGACTAATGGAGTTGGACCATAGAGTATTACAGAGGTAGAGAATTCCTCAGGGTTTCCAAACTCACATGGACTCTCACTGTCAAAATACTCTGAGTACCCCTCACTGTGTAGTAACCTCCTCACAAAGGGGTATGCAGAATTGAAAAGGGAGCAACTCTGTTGCTCAGTACATAGTACACAATAGGAGCTCAATAAATATTTATGGAATTTAACTAAATTGGGCCATCAATATCAAGAGTCCTTAACACAGCATGAAGCTAATTCCATTAGGGTCACATGATTACTTGAAGTTTCTGGCTAGACTTATCCCTTAAGTTCCTCGCCATACTTCTAGTTCTCGGATTCTTGGATTCCTTAATATAAATTCGTGGCACTTGGGTTTGTTCTAACCTTGCTTCCTGGAGCCCTGAGGCATTTGTCAAATGCAGAGAAGCTCACCATAAAGAAGTTATTTCATTTGACTATATGGTCCTAGGTAAATTCCTGTATTTTGTAGATCTCAGATGCTTCCTAGCTGGGATCTAATAACCTCACTCTGTAAGACCTAGTCAAATAATATAAAGTTGAAAAAGACTCCAGCAGAAGTTCTTTTGCCCATACCACATGATATAGCTCTCATCAATCCCTGCCAAATTATTTACCTTAAATAACTTCATAGGTATAGTTCTGTCAGGATAGACTCTAAATGTTGTCTATTACACCCAAAATGGGAACCTTTGATTCCCCCCCAGCACCATCACACTTACTAGATGTCTTTGTAAAATTCCACGCTATTTTTCTCAACAAATTGGGTCTTTTCATCTAGTATTTCCCTCCAGAAGCAAGCAAGTCTCAACCATAAATGTTCAGCTACTGATTACTGCTATACCTTTCTATCTCTGGGGGGAAATCAAATAACTTAGAAGACTTATAATTCTTTATTATTCTTTCATCAGTCTTTGATGGATAGGAAATAGAGGTCAAATTCTACATGGAACTGGAGCTATTATTGCTTCTTTGAAGCCTGAAGCATATTATTGCTAAAATTTGAATGGACAGGAATTGATGACATAAAATTAGAATCTTAAAAGTGACCAAAACAGCTGCATCTCCTTCCTTTTAATTTATAACGTGGTATAGCACTGAGATGAAGCTATCTATGTATATGTTACAATTGTGGGGAAAAAATGACAATTTTAGGTCTAACTAGAAATGGACTTAAGAAGTAGTTGTACCTGTTGGCTGAGTACCAACTATATATATTAAAATTAAAATCACTGCATTGGTATACAGGGCTGGACTGGTTTATCTTTGAGGTTGTTTCAAAGTCTAACATGCTATTTAAATGAACAATATCAAATAAGCAAAACCTTTATTTAGATTATGCTAATTTATCTTGGTGGACCCATTGAGGTACAATTCTACTTAAAAATCAGATACTGTATAGAGGCTATTCTGAGGTTCTTTTGTGATTGAGATGGAGGATCATTAACACTTGTCCTTAAAACTTTTCTGGACTCAAAATTCTGTAGCAGGTTAAATAGTGTTATAGTTCTTGGACGTCTCAACCAAGTATTGTCTATATGATGGAGCAGATTCAAAGCTGTCTTTTGAAGAAGAATACTAATTAATAAACAAAAAACAAACATTAAAGGCCTACTATGTGCCAGGTATTGTGATAAACACGGAATACCAAAAGAGGCAACGAGCAGTCCCTACCCTCAAGGAGCTTATAACCTAATGGGAGAGACATGTAAACAAATGCATACAAAATAAGTTGTATATGGGATAAATAATTAACAGAGAGAAGTCATTAGATTTAAGGAAGGTTGGATAAGGCTTCCAATAAAAGGTGGGATTTTAGTTGAGATTTAAAGGAAGCCAGGGAGGTCAGTAAAATAGAGGAGAGGAGGGAGAATAGCCAGAGAGAATGCCAGGAGCCAAGAGATAGTCTCGTTGGTGGAAGAGGCCAGTTTTACTGGACTGATGAGTAACTGTTCTGGAAGTAAGGTGTAAGAAGACTGGAAAGGCAGGTGAAGGCTAAGTTATGAAGGGCTCTGAATGCCAAGCAGATCACTCTGTATTTGTATTTAATTTTATCCATATATACTCTTGTATTCCAACTCTGCATGGAAGTGGGCTGTTACTCTGCTTCGACCAAGAGCAAGTCATGGCCCAAAATCTTCATAACAGAATTCTTCTGCTGCCTTTGGCATAGTTGATTTCCAAAACATATGGATCTTTCATTAATTAGCAGCACAGAATATCAACACTTCCTGAACTCATTATGAATTTGTTGTAATCCTGTACTTGTCAACAGCTCCTTAGAGACGTCTGATATTTCAAAGAGATGGTGTAACAGAAGTTAACTCTCCTTTGTTCTACACCAATGTTGTTAAATGCCAATAGAAACAGGGCTACTCAGTCCAAAAACAAGGATCCCCATGGGCTATATATTGACTTAGAAAACAGCATATTAATATTATCTGTTTTATTGTACTTTGTTAAATATTTCCCAATTACATTTTAATCTGGTTCAGGTCACACTAGGAAATGTAGTGGGTTGTATGTTTAATATCTTTGCTCTAGGCTCTCCAAACTGAATTAATTTGGCTCATCAGAAAGTAATATACCTAGACCATATTTGCTCAGCTGAGGACAGAAATGCTTGAGTTAAAATTTAATGTCATGCCTTCAGCTTTTATGGAGAGTTGATATAAGAAATGTCAATTTCAATTTGTGTCGTCTGTAAAACCACTGCTATTATCCAATGTTCCTGTGATTATCCAATTATCCATGTGATAAAACATTTTTCCTTGATATTCAACACCAGGAAAAAGACTCTCCAAACAAACTTGCACTTTTTCTTTTAATCAGACAGAAAAGAAATATGTAAGTCAACATGTATCCCTTTTTATCTCAGCTGCCTGGATACTCAGAGCTAAATTTCAGCAATGAACCAATTTCAGGTACCTGGTAACATTTGCTCATTCTATTTGGTTTTGTTATGTGCTTTTATTATGTGTTTTTTGTTTTCCTATGTGCTTTAGAAAATTTAAGTTGTACTGTTTTGGATACTTAATTTTATAAGCTACCTCAAATCTTCTTGGAAGAGGGTAAGGTATGAATTATTAAAAAGCTTATTCCCATATGTTTAATATGATTATTCATGTGTAGTCTAAATCAGACTGCTTGCCATCTTGGGGGGGAGGGGAAAGGGAAGGAGAAAAAATTTGGAACTCAAAATCTTATAAAAGTGAATGTTGAAAACTATATTCACATGCAATTGGAAAAAATAAAATACTATTAAGTAGGAAAAATAAAAAAAGGTTATTTCATATAAAAAATTAAAATGTGACTCATCATATAGTTAAAAAAAAGCTTATTTCCTTGGGATGCTAACATTCAACTTGGTATTAAGCAATCACCTTGCATCTTATCAGACTAGTCAAAAGCCCCCACACTAAAGTCTTTCTCTGTCATCTCACTGGCATGGGAATGAGAAAGTGAAGAGGCATCTAGAAACATATGGTAGGAGAATGCAGGTTCTAGCAGGTTCGACAGAGTCAGACCAGCTTTGCCTATGGGCTACTTCTGGACCACCACCTCTGAACCAGCTCATCTGAAGATCAGAGTGGCTGAGTTCAAAAAGGCTCATCATTAGAGAAAGCAAAGAAGTGCAGGACATGGTACCAGATTTCCAGAACCTTAAAATTTGATTCAGGAGATGATGTACCCAAGTCTTTACGATATAAAAAAGATGACTCCCAGACAAGATGGCTACTCAAGCAGGAGGCAGAACCACCCAAGCCTCAACATATTCACTTCAGCAAAACACTGACACTCACACTAGACCAAATAATAGCTAAGAATTACAGTGAAATACTATACTAAGAAGCTGAAAAGGTAGTCGATTTTGTTAGTTGTGTCTTTCCTTCCTTTTACATAATATTCTTCCTAAGATTTCTGAATGAGGAGATGTGTGTGTATGTTTGTATGTAAGGAGGATTTTGTTATTTTTAGTTTAGTTTCTCAGGATCCATGGCCATGGGAATGTCTAGTTTCCACGTGTTAGATAATAACTCCCAGAATAGTTCCAAGGATTCTAGATAGTAATTCTCAGAATCATGACAGACAGTCCTACTGTGAGATAAAGGGTGACATAATGTAATGTTTAGTACACTTGCACAGAATGACAATATTGCTAAAGTTAACCTGTGAGGCCACTGTTGGCAAGATGCCTTCTTTGTCTGTTGCCCTATAAAGCCAGTAGGCACTGGTTAATGAGTGGGGAAAACCAGGGGAATCCATAGGGAAATCTGTGTGTGCCTCAACTGGCCCCCGCTGAAGCTTGAGGAGATTTAGGGTAGTGCACAAGTGGTGTCTGTCTTGATTGACCCCATTGAGACGCCTGGATAGTTGCCCCTTCTTCTCCTCGGTCCCTGTGAAAAGGGTGATTAGGGAATGCCATAGAAGCTGATTCTCCCAGCAACCATTTGAGAAGACTAGACTAGAATAAAGCTGATTATTAACCCCTCCAAAGCCGTCTGCCTGTCTGACCAGATCAAGATTGAACCTGTTAGAGGCTGGAGTCCCAAAATTCCAGGGCCTCCCATGTGTTATCTGTGAAACAATGTTTTATAAATATATAGTATACAAATACATATAAAACACACATATATGTGTGTATACATACATATATGTAATATGTATATGTGGGTGTATACCTATATATATCCTAAATCTATAGGTTACCAATACAAATATCTTTATTTCAGGCTTGATGAAACCTCAGCCCATTGTTGATGAAACTTGCCATTGTCAATCACCTCCAAGTAATGAGTTCTATAAAACTCTGTACCTCCTCTGTACTTTGTTACTGCTTATGGTAGTTTCTTAGCTCCCACACTATGATGCTTTTGTACTAATTTGTTGATGATCTGAGTTTTCCTACTCCTGTAAAGGTGCACATAACTTGTATTGAGCTATATGAAATGTTTTTACCAGGATCTACCTAAAGCAATCCTGTGGGCTTGGTTCTCTTGGCAACCTGCCCCATAGCAAGAATATAATTGTTCTGTTCTTCTTTTTATGTAAAGAAATGTTTCATTTAAATATTTTAAAATGGACTTTTCCCACAGATGTTGATTATTTTTTTTCACTTCTTAAATAAAATGCGATACTCTTGATGTCACAAAAGTAACAATGAAAAAACTATCCATTGTTAACATGGTTTCCTTTTACCATCATCTGCCTAAAATACTCATTTCAACTACATTGCTTCAATGTGCAGACTTAGTCCAAATGAAGCCCCTCAAATGAATGCTCAATCAGTGTGAGGGCTCCAGTAATTATGAAGTACAAGTACAAACTGGTCATTTAGGGAAAAGGACAAAGGAGAGGGTTTCCAAGTACACAGCTTTGCAGGCTTACAGGGATCTCTCTGTCTTTTACAAGAGGCAGAGGCCAGGGCAGATGGAAAAGCAAAGAACCAGGGAGGATGTTTAGTTTCTGTCTCTAGGGAAGAGAAAAGGAAGATTGGTATTTTCCTGCTTTGAGCGCCCCCTTGTGGTTAAGCATCACAAGAGTCTTTTTAATGTAATAGCTGTTTAACATAAGTTCCAAGTACAGAAAACTATACATCAATATCTCTGTATTTAGTCATCTCTAGTTCTGTTAACATGCAGGGCTGAAAAGGTGGTAAATGAAAGGTTTTTTTGGTCAGTATGGTTCAATAGTATCCTTTAAGAACCTGATGGAGTATTCAAATTACAGCTCCATATCTTTAGATATGCATTGTTTTAGATACCTGTGTTAATTAAATCTAATCTATTAGTAGAGCTTTGGTACAATTGCAGGCTTATCCTAGAGAATCTGAATTACATCAATCAATGAATATGAAAAAGTTATTCCTGGTGTACTTAAATTTTTTTTCTTTTAGTTATGTGCCCTCTTAGGTTAAGGCAACTTACTTTACAAGCACACCAAAACAAATGCCTTCATAATAATTTAAGAATTTATATTTTTCCAGAAGTAGCTTCATCTAATTGATTTTCAGAAATGGTAATTCATAATAAAAAATAATTAAGGCTATGTAATATGAAACTTTAGGTTTTCTCAATGTCAACATAGACTATAAGGGACCTGGAAGACCTAAAATCGTATTATCTTAGCTAGGTTTAGTTATGATATAGTCTATCAACAATTCAGTAAGGATTTATTTAAATGTCTTCTATTTGCAAGGCACTCTGATAGCAGTGAGGAATACAAAGACTAAAATGAATAGCCCTGACCTAAAATTATACCCTACTAAAAGGATTATCCTGAATGTGCAATCTTAATCTATCACAAAAAGCAAATTTTAAATGAAACAATTTGAGAATTGTTTAACAGATATAAACCACAAATGCCTTATTCAGAAAAAAAATCATACATACACATAACTTTTTACAAAGTTGATTTTGGTCAGAAGTTTGAACAGCATTTACCTGTTTGAAATTGTGATGAAAACTTCAACCAAGGTGACTGAAAGGAAACAAGATAAAAAGTTTTCATATTTTCTGTCTTCTGATTTTAAAAATTAATCCTTTTTATGAGTTGTACCACTTAAAACAAAAACTTTGTACTATCAACTATCTCCTTGTCCAAGTGCTGTTCCCCACCCCCTTCTAATTTCACCAACACTAACTGACATCAAGTATAGCTCTCTCAGAGCCACCACACGATCTGCTCAGCTGCCAGGAAATCCATTTAAGAAAGCTGTCTGTCTTCTCCTAAGTTAGCTCAAGGAAAGAGCAAACTAACAACATAATCATATTACCATTTCTCTAAATAGGAATCAAAAAATACCTTTTATCTTCTTTCAAAAACAACAAAATTCCAATTATTTGCAATTTTGGCAGGTTTTTTTTGGCTGAAATAAGCATCTATCTTCCATCCTTGTGTTGCCTACTACTATTACTGAAACTTAACAGGCAAAAAAGACTGATTGATCAACAGAGGCAGCTGCTTGTTTCTCTGAATTCTGCTTATGTGGCTTTTCTTATGTACAACATAGAAACACCAAATAGAAAAAACAATTGCTGTGCAGAGGGATGGATGAAAGTTAAGTCAAAATACAAGGGCCTTCTGAAACATTACAGAGACCGTGGCCACCAGCTTATGGGAAACAACAGCAGCCAGGCTAGATAGATGGTGGGGTGAACAGAATGAAATTTCCTGGCCTACATAAGAAGTTAGTTTGCTATCTCTTCAGATATTCCTCTGATATTTTTAGTTATATATTGTATTACACAGGAAGATGGGTAAGTCACAATTAGGCCATAACCAGTCACAGGAGTACAATTATTTGCACCAGTGATGTCTAAGCTTAAAAAATATAATACAGGTGATAACACCTTTATACATCCTTCTTTCTTTAATTTCAGAAGTACCTTCATCTATGCTTTTTCTTGATTCGATGACTATTCTCACAACATCCCTGAAAGGTAAACTGGGACAGGAATATTATTCCCATTATTCAGATAAGGACACTGAAGCACAGAGATTTGAAGTGACTGCCCAAAAATAACAAAGCTAGCCAGGGCAAAATTGGGCATATAACTCAAGTAACCAGACTGGTCTAATGGTCTTTACATCAAACTACTTAAAATCACTACTGAATAATACTCACCTAAATATAACAAGAAATCAGGAGAGTATTTTGCACAATAACATATATAATAGGTGTTTATTGTTGAATGAATGAAAGCAGATGGAAGAATTCATATGGAGCAAAAACTACTCATCTGCAGGTACTTTTACTGTCCCGTCATCTCTTGATTTCTTAGCTTTCTGTCTTATGAAGCTTCCCCAGGGTCCCTCTATATCTTCCTCCATTTCCCCCTCAGAATTTCTATATCTATGACTTCAGCCATTAACCTGTTGTTTTTTTTTTTACCTTAGATTAGATAACGTGCATGTATTTTTTCAATTGGACTGGATCTTAATTAACTGGTACAGAGTTATACCAATTATATAAATGAAAATTCACACAGCACACGCAAACAAAGAACTATTGTTCTTTGAAATATGTCACTTCAGGTTTCCTTCTAGATTTAATAGTGCTAATTGTTCTTTTCTTCTTTCAAAATAAAGACAATGTACAAACAGAAAACAAAATATTAAATATGTACATACAAACACTCATGCTAGAAAACTACATTAGAGTTGTCTTATGCAAGTCGATTCCTCCTGAAGTCTGGCATGTTGAATGGGATTGTAATTGCTCTACTGCGGTCTGCTCTTCCTTAGTCAGAGGTGACAACTAGATAAGAAAGAATACGATATGGTCTTTATTTCATATTCTTTAAGCTTCTAAGTTTTACAGCAAAATACATTTTTTTTACAGTTTTACTAGTTATATGATCTCCAATTATGGAAGAAAAGATGAATCAATTAAATGTATTACATTACACTATGCAGTTATTAAAGAGAGATGTTCTATCAAATTCATATCTACATTTTTCTCCTTCAGTCTTTTATTTTGTTTTTCTCTACAACCCCATAAAGTAAACCCATTTTTAGAAAAGGGCAAATCCAATTTGTATGAAACTAATAATAATGATAGCCAACATTTATTTAGCACTTTACAATTATTATCTCATTTGATCTTCATAACAACCTTGGGAGGTAGGTGCTATTATTATCCTCATTTTACAGATAAGGAAACTTGGAGGTCAGGTGACTGGCTCAGGTTCACAAAGCTAGTGAGGTTTTGAGGCCGTATTTAAACTCAGGTTTTCCTGACTCCAGGCCTGGGTGAACATGAACAGAAATAACAACAAAAATGCACTGAGCATATGCACTGTGTACAATGCACTGTCTTAAGTTGAGGGGGAGGGGGAAGGGAATAAGGGGGACAAGTAATTTTATAATGAAAGAAATGTTTCAAGTAATTTATAATCTAGTTGAAAAATGATAAAATTTAGGTAATAAATCAAGATTTAACAAAATAGAACATGAGTAAATGCTGAATGAATTACATAGATAATTAAAGGAGTTTAGAAGAGGTAAAGATTACGGTGGGCTAGAAAGATTTCATAGAGGAAAATGGATTGAACTGGATTTGGAAGGATGAGTAGAATTTGGACAGTCAGAGAGGAAGGGACACATTTCAGAGTGAATGTTTAAGGATGGAGTGAAAAGCCATCATAGCGGTAGAACTGAAAGGAATATTTGATTGAATGTGCTTGGTGGAAGAGATGAGGAATTTAAGACAGCACTGGTTTCCAGTTAGGGTAATTGGGTTAATAATGGTGACCTTACATGAAATAAGTCCAGAAGGGGAACAAGTTTTAGGTTAGTTAAGAAGTGCTGGAAAGACAGCTCAGTATAGATAGATGCCTAGCAGCGAGGTTTGGAGCGTGCGTGCGTGCGTGCGTGTGTGTGTGTGTGTGTGTGTGTACGTGTGTGTCTCACACACACACACATACATAAATATGACTATAAATCCACAGAGATGTCAAAGTTTCAGCCATGGAAATGGATGAGATTACCAAGGAGAATTCAGAAAAGTGGGTGAGGGACAGATTCTTTGAGTAGCTTCACAATGCAGCAGTATGTGGAGCAAGAGGTGGGAAAGATTGAGAAGTAGCTAGAGAGGCAGAACCAGATGAGTTCATTGTCATGAAATCAAGAGAAGAGACCTTATTAAGAAGGCAGAGGTATTCAACAGTAGCAAATGTCACAGAATAGATAAAGAAAATGAGAACTGAGCACAGGACATTAGATTTAGAAATTAGGAAAGTATTGGTAACTTCTTTCAAACAGTAGTTTCAGTAGAGTGATAAAGGCAGAGGTCATTTGCAAGGGATTTAGAAATGAGTGCAGCAGTATATAAGCTTCTCAATGACATGGGCTGTTTTATTTTATCTTTATTTGTACTATCCTACTACAGTACTTTAAAATCAATAACAATCAATCACCCAGCACTGATTAATCACCTTCTGTGTGTTGGGATAGGAGGGCTGCGAATACAAAAGTGAGACAGTCCTTGACTTCAAGGGATTCTAATATAGGGATCTGACCTCTCCAGAGGGAAATGAACACAAGATATACATGCACAGGAGAATACATTGGGATCAGGAAAGGCCCTTGAATCTTGAAAGGGACTAAGAATTTCATGAAGTGAAGAGAGAGAGCATTCCAGGCGCAGGTACCTGGGATTAAGTGGGAGACAAAATGTTGTTTATTGGGGGGGGGAAGGGGGGGCAGCAAACAGGCCAGTAGCATTTGGCTGGAATTAGAGTGTCACAGGAGAGTAATAACCCATCAGCCTGGAAATATGAACTGAAGTCAGATTGTGAAAGACTTTAAATACTGAACAAATGAGTTTGTATTTTATTGTAAAGGCAATAAGGAGCCACTGAAACTTTTTGAGTAGGGGAGTGAAGATTCCTTGTACTTTGGGAATATAAGTTTAGCAACTATAGAGAAGATGGATTGGAAAGAGAAGTGATTGAGTGCAGAGTGAATTAGAAAGCTATTACAATAGTTCAGGAGAAGAGTGATAAGAGTCTGGACTAGCGTAGACATTTTATGACTAGAAAGATGAGCACTGGCGTGCAAAATACTGAAGGGATGAAATTGATAAGATCTGACAACTGGTTGGATATGGGATAATAAGTGAGAATGAAGAGCTGAAGGTGACTCAGGTTTTGAACTTGGATGAGTAGAAAAATGAAAAAACAGCAGTGCTCTGGCCAGATACAGGATGTAGAATTTGAGATGTTAATGTGACATCTGGGTGGAATGTCCAGCAAGTAGACAGAAATCAGCTGTCAAGTCTTGTCCATGCTACTCTCTCAAAACTGCCATCTTCCTCCTCTCCATTCACAAAGCCATTATCATAATCTAAGACCTAGAACCTTCTAGGTCCTCATTTCCTGCAATAGCCTCCTCATTGGCCTCCCTGTACATAGTCTTTCTGCTTGCCAATCCATCCTTTGTACATTGATATTCCTAAAGCACATTTCCCTGCTGAAATATCTCTCTACCAACTCTAACTGAAAACAGAAAATCCTCCATTTAAGCTTTACAGTAATCACAATGTGGTTGCAGCTTACCTTTCCAGGTAGATTACATACCATTCCCCTTTCCGCATTCTCCCTTACTGCCACACTGGCCTACTTGTGGTTTATCACATAGGAGACTCCTACTCCTGCCTTTGGGCTTTTGCCCAAGATTGGAATCCCTCTCTGCTCACCTCTGCTCTTTAGAATCCCTAGACTTAACTAATCCCACTCAGCCCCTAATATCCCCACCCAAAATGATTTTATATCTTCTTTTGTGTTTACTATATTTAGTTGCATATGTAAATGTTTCCCCTATCAAGCTCCTGAAGGGAAGGGGTTATTTATTTATTTATTTTTGACTTTGTATCCCCAGTGCTTGGCACAAAGCAGTTAATAAATGCCTGATGAGAAGGTAGCTGAATCTATGGAAGCTGATTAGATCAACAAAAGACAGAGGAGAGGCTCCAGGGCTGAGCCCGGGTTATACATACATACCTGCATAACAAACAGTACATGGATTAGGAGTCTACAAAGGACCACAGTTTCTAAATTTAGACTGGAAAGTCTTCTAGTCTACCCCGTCTCTATATACATGAACAAACTAAAGTCCAGAGAGGTTAAGTGAGTTAATTAATGTTCATGGGTTAAGGAAAACTCAGATGTGGGATTAGGGCCTAGGTTCTCTGACTCCAAATCCACAGCTCTTTCTGCACCACATTGCCAATCTAGATCTGAACCCCTAGGTCTCCTGACTTCAAGCCTGGGTCTCTATCCATTGCACCAAAAGGCCTCTATAGGCCGTTCTCTTGTATATTTCTTAGGAGAAACTTTGTAACTTTTATTGCCGTAAGCACAATAAAGTAAGTGACAAACCAATAGAAGACTACAGCCAATAGTGAAGATGAAAGCTGTTTCACTCTTTAAGTCTCAGTTTCAAGGGCTGGAAGACCCAATTCTTTTAGACTTCTATAATGGAACAAAATGTGACAGGCTAGATATGAATTTGGCAGAATTATTCAAAATTACTTTTCCTGTGGTTTTGAAAGAGATCTTTTAAAGTCAAAGGAGAAGGATCGAAGATGCAGGAGAGCAAAGCGATGTGCTTTGGGAAGGCAGGAAAGGATGGGGTAGAGGATACAAGTAGAAGGGTTAAGCTGGGGAAAAAAATAAGTTATCTTTTCTTATTCGACAGAAAGGAAGGAAGAAAGGGTGGAGATAAGAGAGGGTTTAGGATGCAGAGAATGGCAACTGAAGGAACTCAGTTCAGTTAGCTGCAATCTCTCTGAAGTCACTTGCTGACAGAAGCTGTTTCTTGCAGTCACAGATAAAAGGAACAAAAAGTTCTTCTGAAATCCTGATAGTGTTGTTTCTAAAAGAAAGATTGAATTGCTAGTGTTTGAATAACTTGTTTCCCTTTCCCAAAGTAATAACTTAATCCCTTCCCCCAAATGAAGCATAATATACTAAGGGCTAACTACATATTATTATGGGACCTGAATTTAGAGTGCAAAAAGATGATGATTTGAATTGTGACTTTAGGAAACCCAAGGATATATGTCAAATCAATTGTTATAACCCTAAGTGTGAAAGTCCTTTAAACATTTTCAATGAGTGATTTGTTTTTTCTGTTCTGTGACACAGAAAACTTAAAATAAGCATTACCTCCAGATTTGCTTGTTGCTCTAGTTGTTGTACCATTTTCATGGTATTATTCAAAGTAGCACGAATACAGTTCATAGATTCTTTCTGTTCAACAGCAACTTGTTCCAACTGAGCACACAAAGTCTTATATCGAGACTTCATCATTGACAATTCCTTTAACAGTGTAAGTGGATTTTCCTATATCAGATGGAAAACATACACAGAAAGGAGAAACTACATTAAGTTTAAATAAAAAATGAATCACATCACAGTATAGCAAATCTTTAGCAAATCACATCTAAATTGGTATTTATTCATTACCAAATACATTCAGGATATTATTTAGATATACTTTGTTCCCCTCAATGTGAGAGAGGCCCTGCCTTCAAAGCAATTATAAATATGTATGTATACATATGCATAGTCATATACATGTGTATTTACATATAAAATCATATATACATGAAAACTTAAGTTCTAAAGTCCTACATCAATGAAGAATTACACTAAAATAGTCACTAAAGAGAAGCAAACCCTTTGACCCACACTGCTACTAGTGTGGGTCAAAACTTCAACTTCAAAGGAGGTTGAAAAATAAGGGAAAGGTTTCATATATACAAAAATATTTTGGAGCAGTGATTTTCATAATAGCAAAAAACTGGAAGGAAAAGCAAGTATTCACTGGTTGGGAAATGCCTAAATACACTGGATATATGAATGTAAGGGAAAAATATTATGGTGCTATAAGAAATGGCAATTATGAAGCATACAGAGAAACCCTGTCAGATTTATATGAACTGAACCATAGTGAAACAGAACCAGAAGAACATTTTTCATGATCATCACAATAATGTAAAGGAAAACAACATTAAAAGATTTTAGAGTGTCAGTAAATGCAGCGATGACAAATTATGACTTCAGAAGACTTGATGGTAAAGGACACCTCTTGCCCATCAGCAAAGAGTTAATGAACAATAGGTGCTGAGTGCAGCAAGCAATTTCAGATACGACCAAAGCGTGGATTAGTTTGCTTGTCTGTATTTATTTGTTACAAGGGATGGTTCTGTTTTGGGGAGAGGGATTACCATTGGAAACTTAATAGTGATGTTTAAAAGAAATCAGTATCAATACAACATGCTTAAAAATTGATTTACCACCTCAAAAAAAAAGTTTATTTGAGGGTACACTAAATGCTACTTGTCACAAGCCAATTTTCTGCCCTCTCTGCAAGCGTACATATGAATTGCTAGTTATGGCTTTGCAGTCCTTTTATTAATTTTTTGTTAATTCCCCATATTAGCAGATTCAAACTGTCAATCTTCTGAGCTTCTAGTCCCAACCTCCTGTTACTCTCTTCTGGTAGACTACCTTACCTTCTACTTTATAAAGGAACTTGAAAACCTCCAGTAGAAGCCCAGGCTTCTCTCCTTATGGCCTTAGAATGTTCATTTCTATGTCAATATTCTCATTCCTCCCTTCTAGTTCAGAGGAATACATTTTTTTCTCCTTTCATTACCAAATTTCACCATTCTTATACCTTCCCTATTTCTGATGCATTAATCATCCCTCTTTTTCAGAATATTCTCAGTTCAAATATGGGTCTCAGATGCTTATTAGAGCTGTGTGATCCTGGGCAAGTCTCTTAACCTCTGCTTACTTCAGTTTCTTCAAATGTAAAATAGGAGTAATAATAATATCAACTGTTCCCCATGGTTATTGTAAGAATCAAATGAGATAATATTTGCAAAGTAATTAGCACAGTGCCTGACACATAGTAAGCTCTTAATGCTTGTTTCTTTCCTTCCTTGCCCTTAGCTTCAACTGGGATTAATACCAAACCGCTATCATAATTGACATTTACATAGAACATTAAAAATTTGCAAAGCACTTTATACACATTATCTAATGTGAGTCTAAGAACTACTCTGTGAGAGATATCACCTCCTAACTATCAGATTGGCTAGGATGACATAAAATGAAAACGACCAATGCTGGAGGGGTTGTCGGAAAACAGGCACACTGATGTACTGTTAGTGGAGCTGTTAATTAGTCTAACCATTCTGTAAAGCAGTTTGGAACTATGCCCCAAAAGCTATTAAACTGAAAACCCTTTGACCCAGCAATACTACTACCATGTCTATAACCCAAAGAGATCAAATAAAAAGGAAAATGACCCATGTGTACAAAAAAGATTCGTAACAGCTCTTTCTGTGGTAGCAAAAAATTGGAAACTAAGGGGATGCCTATCAATTATGTAATGGTTGAACAAGTTATAGTATATGAATGTGATAGAATGCTATTATGTTTTAAGAAATGATGAAGAGGATGATTTCAGAAAAACCTGGGAAGATTTGTACGAATGGAAAGTGAAGTGAGCAGAACCAGAACAATTTACATGGTAAAAGTAATACTGTAAAAATAATCAGCTTTGTAAGACTTAGGAACTCTGATCAACACAAGACCAATCACAAACCCAAAGGACTCGTGATGAAAACATGATAGTCATCTCTACATAGGGACCTGATGGACTCAAGTACAAACTGAAGCATATTTTTCTCTCTTCTTTTTGGACATGGCTAATGTGGGAAATTTGTCTTGCATGACTATTCGTATTTGTAATCAGCTTTGTTTTTCTTGCCTTATCAATGACTGGAGGAAGGGAGAGAATTCAGAACTGAAAACAAAACTTAATTTAAAAAAAAAAAACAAAAATAGAATTAAGCCTTTTGGAATGCCCAAAATTAGAGTAGGATGCAGAGCACTGAAAGAAACAAAAGGAAGTTAGAAAAACAGAATAGTGTAGTGTCATATAAGGCAAGAAAAAGTTTTAAGAAAGAGAGTGATACAACAATATCTAAATGCAACAGAAGTCAAAGAAAATAAGAACAGATAAAAGTACACTGGATGTAGCCATCAGACAGCCAAACTTGCCTTTAAAAAAGCAAAGCAGTTTCACCATAGTGGTAAGGATAGAAGCCATGAAGAGCCAGAAAGAGGAAGTGTACAAACACTGTGAATGGAGTTCAGGGAAACTTGGAAACCATGTTTCTCCAGTGCTCCAAGCCCACACTTCAGCAAATCAGCAATACTGTGGAAGAGCAGGAACTTGAGAAAGATGTTGTCTGGGTTTGGTTCTGAAACTGACATCAGAAGGGCAAACACAGCAATAGCAACTCACCTCGAGAAGATTTTGAGGCAGCTGGTTCCTTCCCTGGTGGACCTATACCTTTTCCCCTAGCTCCAGGCCCTCCATTCAGCCCTGGATAACCCCTAGTTATGAGGTTCCTCATTTCACCACTCTCTATTCCCCAGCTCCTTTCACAGAGGGGGATGCATTTTCCTCTCTCCCTGTTACCCCTCTAGGCTCCACCATGCATTCAAGTTGAAGGGCTTAAACCATCCTTGGGCAGAGGAGATGAGACTAGACATGAGGAACCCAACAAATTATTTTAAGGTCTGGGAGGTCATGATCAAGTTCTCTGTATCCTGGGAGGTGTATAGGAACAGGGAAGAATGGGATCAATATTTCAGAGATTCATAAACAGATTTTTTTGAGGGGAACAGGTGGGAGGGTAGTTGGAAAATTTGCTGTTAATTAGTTCTGCATCTCCCAAGTCTTAAATAAAGCAACCTGAGAGGCAAAAAGAGAAAAAAAAAAAGAAAACAAACCAAAAAAAGACATTTCTAAAAAAGTATGCTTTGATCTGCATTCCGACTCCATTAGTTCTTTCTCTGAAGATGGTTAACATTTTTCATCGTAATTCCTTGGATCATTATATTTCTGAGAATAGCTAAGTCATTCTCAGTTGATTACTATACAGTATTACTGTTACCGTATACACTGTTCTCCTGGTTTTGATCACTTCATTTTGCATCAGTTCATGTAAGTCTTTTCAGGTTTTTCTAAAAGAAGCCTGCTCATCATTTCTTAGAACATAATGAAATAATATACACTTTCAGTGGAGGTTAGCAGTTTCTATACTAGTAATTAAATAAAACCACAAATGAACTTTTTTTTACTTAAATGCTGATGCCTGAGAGTTTTAAAAATGAATTTTATTGATATCATTTTTACACCACCTAGAGTTCCCACTGCATCTCCCCTTTCCCATTCCTAGAGAGCCATTCCTTATAATAAAGTATAAAAAAAGGAAGCAAGAAAAAACTTCAAGAAACTAAACAACATATTTTTAAAAGTCTGACATTATACACAGTATTCTATAGCCATGGTTACCCACTTCTGCAAAGAACCAGGCTGGGGGTTAGGAGAGATTTGAGAGGAAGGAGGAAATTGATTTAATTAGATCTGGATGGATGAAATAGCTAGAGAGAGTTTTGAGAAGATTCTGAAGAGGTCTTTTGGATATGTTCAAGAGTCTCTCATGTTAATGGAACTGATTTTTTTTAATCTTGTCTAATTTTACTTTAGAATATATAGCTTTTTTTCCCTCTGATCCAGTTGTGTCACTGACACTACTCTTCATGCTCAACAGCTCTTTGGGGATAATGTTTTAGCTTATGAATGCAATGAAGAGAAGACGAAATAATGGAGAGATTGTCCTGACATAATGGCAAGAGATGGGAGAGAAGAAACAAAAGGATATTTGTTTATGAATGGGAATAAGGTTGCTTAAGTAAGGTGGCATTAGATAACTGGTGAAAGAAAAAGGGGAAACATTGAATTCATACCAACTCTCTTCTTTGAGGGGCTTGGCAACAGTAGAGTTTATTGGGTAGCATGGTGAACTCCTCTAGCTATGGACAAGGGAACAAGGTAGAAGGAGGAACAGAACCTTCTCTCCTAAAGGATGGGGTCTACACACTGACCCTCCTAAAGCAGATAGTGTATATGCATCTGAATGAATCAGAGCTGCTCTCAAGGACTGGGAGTCACTCTTCCCACTCTCATGAAGGGGCTCCCCAAGGATGGGATGAGATTAAAACCTGACACAAGTCCATGCCCCATGTCTGTGCTCCCACAGCTGATACTGAGGCAAGGGTCCCAAGTCACTTCCAGGGTGGCTTTGGCCTGGGGGTGGTCAGATACTTCTGGGGAGTAGCTGGTTCTGAGAAGCTGACAGAATGAGCTCTGGGGGTCACCAAACGGCTCCAGAAGGTCACCACAGCTGTCTGAGCCCAAGCCTGCCGCTGCCCCCTCTGGTGGAAGGGACTAGTGGCAAGGGAGTGTCCCACAGGGGAGGCATTCAGGCGGGTAAATGACCAGGAGCACCCTCCCCTTGAAGGAGCCATCCCAGGGCCTCTGCCAAATGTCTGACTTATTCCTGTTCTTTGGCTCAGAGGAAGACATAAGGTGAATGACCCACAGTAGGGTCTCCTTGGGATGGGGTGAGCAACTAGCCCAGGATGTTGATGGTGGGGTCCAAAGGAGGGGCTGGAGCTTCAGAGAGTCTTCCTTCTTTATTCACGGTGCCTCCCATGTGGGTCCCTCCTCTCATGAGCCAAAGAGAATCTCATCACAGTAGAACGGTGTGTGCCTGATGAGCCTATATTTAATTTTTTTCCTGGGGATTTGAGAAGAGGTACTGCTGCTGCCTTTGGTCAGGTCTGAATCCAGGATCCATTTTGTACCCTCAGAATTAGGGGTTGGTGGTATGGCCTTCCCAGATCTGGTCTTGTCTGCCCAAGGAGGATCAAACTCTGATGGGGCTGGCTGAGCTCCTGAAGGCTGCCAAACAGTCTCATGCATGTAGGAAATGCTGGACTTGACCTGGTAGCCACCTTGGCCTTTGTGTTGCAGCTGGAGGGCCTAAATCCCACTGATGGTAAAGTCTTCTGAAGACTTCATGCTGTTGCTGCTGAATCTGGGGGGAGCAGGAACCTGCTGACCTGGCGGTTCCCAGATGCCCAGTGACACTGGGTCTGGAGAGCCCCCTAAGCAGTCCTGACCACTCTTGTAGCAAAGAGCGCTGAGGACATGACCATTCTCCCATTCTCTAAGGGAGGATGGGGAAGGTCAGTGCCCAGCCCACTTTCCCCATGGCCTGCGCTACTCGGACCCCCCCATACCAACTCTCTTAGAAGAAAGAAGGTAGTAGGAAAGATAGAATAGACCAGAGCACTCAACTTAAGAGCTAGAGGAAATCTTAAAAGATAATCTTATCCAATTTCATTTTATAGATGAGGAGACTGAGCTCCAGAGAGGAACTGCCCAGTTGTATAGGTATTAAATAATAAAACTTATATTTAAATTCAGATCCTCTGATTTCAAATCCAGTGTTTTTTCCACTATAATACACAGCCTTCTCCATACAAATTATAAGGAGCCACCACTGAGTCAAGGCAACTAGGTTATAAACTAGGGAGTATCATAATAAGACAGAGGAAAAAGAGAGCAGGGAAGAAAAATCAGGTCTACTGAATTCTTTTTTTTTTTATTTGTTTATTTATTTAACTTTTAACATTCATTTTCACAAAATTTTGGGTTCCAAATTTTCTCCCCTTTTGTCCCCTCCCCCCACCCCAAAACAACAAGCATTCTAATTGCCCCTATCACCAATCTGCTCTCTCTTCTATCATCCCTCTCTGCCCTTGTCTCCATCTTCTCTTTTGTCCTGTAGGGCCAAATAACTTTCTATACCCCTTTACCTGTATTTCTTGTTTCCTAGTAGCAAGAACAGTGCTCAACAGCTGTTCCTAAAACTTTGAGTTCCAACTTCTCTTCCTCCCTCCCTCCCCACCCCTTCCCTTTGGAAGGCAAGCAATTCAATATAGGCCATATCTGTGTGGTTTTGCAAATGACTTCCATAATAGTTGTGTTGTATAAGACTAACTATATTTCCCTCTATCCTATCCTGTCCCCCATTGCTTCTATTCTCTCTTTTGATCCTGTCCCTCCCCATGAGTGTTGACCTCAAATTGCTCCCTCATCCCCATGCCCTCCCTTCCATCATCCCCCCCACCCTGCTTATCCCCTTATCCCCCACTTTCCTCTATTGTAAGATAGGTTTTCATACCAAAATGAGTGTGCATTTTATTCCTTCCTTTAGTGGAATGTGATGAGAGTAAACTTCATGTTTTTCTCTCACCTCCCCTCTTTATCCCTCCACTAATAAGTCTTTTGCTTGCCTCTTTTATGAGAGATAATTTGCCCCATTCCATTTCTCCCTTTCTCCTCCCAATATATTTCTCTCACTGCTTTATTTCATTTTTTTAAGATATGATCCCATCCTCTTCAATTCACTCTGTGCACTGTCTCTATGTGTGTGTGCATGTGCGTGAGCATGTGTGTGTGTGTAATCCCACCCAGTACCCAGATACTGAAAAGTTTCAAGTTACAAATATTGTCTTTCCATGTAGGAATGTAAACAGTTCAACTTTAGTAAGTCCCTTATGACTTCTCTTTGCTGTTTACCTTTTCATGCTTCTCTTCATTCTTGTGCTTGAAAGTCAAATTTTCTTTTCAGTTCTGGTCTTTTCATCAAGAATGTTTGAAAGTCCTCTATTTCATTGAAAGACCAGGTCTACTGAATTCTAAGAATTCTTATGGGAAAGTGCTTTCTAAAAATCTTGAGTCCTGTTCATCTCAGAGATTGCATTTCTAATCCTTTTTATTTCTGTAGTGAGGGTACAAGTCAGTACTCATAGGATTTCTTATTTCTAGATTATTCCTAGATATCTCTAGATCTAGAAAGCATCTTCTGTCAATGATATGCATCCTGTCATTCTCTACTCCTAATTACAACTCAAAATCCAAGATTATATTGAAGGACACAGCTCTAAAATAAAGAACTATTAAAGGAGAAATGGAGTAAAGAAAAGCATGCTTGAAAAAAGAACAAATGGCCTGTGTATCTGATTGGTATTCTCATAATCTTAAAATCATAAATTTAGAGCTGGGTAGTAAAACTTGAACCCAGTCAAAAGGCCACACCGAAGGACCTAGAAGGCCACATAGAAGGACCTAGAATACCACATGTGGCCTCAAGGCCCCAGGTTCCCCACCCCTGATCTAAGCCAACCCCCTCATTTTAGAAATGAAGAAACTGAAGTCCAAAGAGTTGAGGGAGGTTACTTGTTTGAGATCTCATGGGGTAGGTAAGTCAAAGACAAGATTAGAAACCTCAGTCCTCTAACTCCAGAATCAGTTCTCCTTCCACTGTCTCTCAAGAAAAAGTGAAAAAGGTCCCTGTATGTTAGATTGACCTCCTTTGGAGAACTTATTGGAAGACTCAGACAAGAGGTGACTCTTGCTTAGAAGGAACATACACAGTTACAATCACACAAGATCAAATGGCTTTTGATTACAGTATTACCAACAACATATATGCCATAAGATCTCACAGCCACAGAGTAATATCTTATTTCAAAATATTTTAAAATAATATATTTATTGTATAGGTTACCTCTTCTGATGAATCATCAGGAAGACTTTTCTTGACTTCAAATTCCAGCTTGTGTTGGATGTAATCCAGATCAGATTCTGCTTTCTGGAACTAAGACATGCAAGAGTAGACAAAAAGGTATTAATTTATGAAGCATAAACACATAACCAAAATGTAGCTTAATAGTTTTATTACCCATTCCTCCCTTTCCCTTAGATTTTTAACTGAAGGTCAAAATATTACATGCAATTGAAAAGTCAACAGAAAAAAATAATGACTAAAAAGATCAAACAATGTGGTATAAGGAGTCACTGTAAGGTTACATATTTTTGTATTTATATATATCCTTTTCCTGTGAACTAGGAAGGAACTCAAAAGTTCCCAAGAAATACTGAAACTCTGCAGCTAACTATATGCTGTTTTTGTTGGAACAATACATGGTTAAGAAACAAGCCCTCCCCTCAATCTTTCCAAGTTTAAATCATTAAGTTATGCTGTATGTTTAGGACCTGAAAAATTTCTGGGCAAAATGTTATCAGAATAGATAAACATGGAATATATTGTATAAGAGGGGATTATGCCTTCTCTTTCTAAGAGGAAAAAAATTTTAAATAAATTGTTCACATAAAACAAATACTATATTATCTTTTGAGGTAGAGGGAATGAGAGTCAGGGGGAAGGGGAAAACTACTTTACATTATAGGGACTTAAATAAAGTTCAAAATGGATTTAATAACCAATGATACTCTCAGATTATTTGACTGTGACTTAAAACTATTTTTTTAAAATAGTATTTTAATTTTTACCAATTATGTGTCAGGACAATTTTTAGCATTCATTTTTACAAGATTTTGAGTTCCAAATTTTTCTCCCTCCCTCCTCTTCTTCCTAAAATGGTAGGCAATTTGATATAGGTTATATATGTGCAATCATGTAAAACATATTTCCATATTAGTCACAGTAACAGAAAAAAACATGAAAAAGAATAAAGTAAGTGAAAAAAGTATGAAATCTGCACTCAGAGTCCTTTATCTGGATACGGATAGCATTTTCCATCATCAGTCCTTTGTACTTATCTTGGATCACTGTGTTGCTGAGAAAAACTAAGTCTTTCATAGTAGATCAGCACACACTGTTGCTGACACAATGTACAATGTTTTCCTGGTTCTCTCCATTTCACTTTGTATCAGTTCATACAAGTCTTTAAAAGCTTTTCTGAAATCTGCCTGGTCATCATTTCTTATTGCACAATAGTATTGCATTACATTCGTATACCACAGCTTGTTTAGCCATTCCCCAAGTGATGGGCATCCCTTCAATTTCCAATATTTTGCTACCATGAAAAGGCCTGCTACAAATATTTTTGTACATGTAAGTCCTTTCCCCTTTTTTATAATCTCTTTAGGATAAAGATCTAGTGACAGTATTACTGGGTCAAAGGGTATGCACAGTTTGGTTGCCCTTTGAGCATAGCTCTAAATGCCCCCCCCCCCCCCCAAAATGGCTAGATCAGTTCACACCTCCACCAACAGTGCATTAGTGTCCCAATTTTCCCACATTCTCTCCAACATGTCATTTTCCTTTTTTGTCATATTAGCCAATCTGATAGGTATGAGATACTTACAACTATTATTAACCAAGAAAACGCTTACTAACTTGTTCTCTTTTATAGAGAGAGCCTAGTGTAATGTTGTAATATAAACAATAAAAAGTCTTAAAGGGTTGCATGCTACATATGTAGCCCAATAGTTAAAATTTTGGGTATCAACGGTCTGTATGGTCTCAGAAGCAGACTATACTACTGGTACTGCTCAAAATGGGAAAATTACTGCCATTGGGGTGGGAGAAATGGTCAATAACTTAATGGAGAAAAAAATTCAGGAGGTAATAGACGTGAATGTTGTTCCCATAACAAGTAGCAAAGACTTAGAAATGAAGTACATGCCCATTAATTGGGAAAGGGCTAAACAAACTGTGGTAAATTAATATAATGGAATATTACTGAACTACATGAAATCAAGAACCTGAAGAATCCATGAAAATATACGAACTAATGCAGAGAAAGTAAAAAAAATCAGGAGAAAAAAATTCAAATATTCATAATGACATCAAAGTAAGAAGAAAGAGAAGAGGGGTGGAAGAAAGGGAAAGGGAAGGAAATGAAAAAAAACAATGATAGCAAGTCATCCTGACCAAGCATGGCTCTGGGGAAAAGCTGAAAAAATTTACCTTTCTTTCATTGTAGTGATGTAGGATTTATGTGCGTGGAACATGTCTACACGTATTATTAGACACAGCCCATATGTTGGTTAGTTCTATTGAACTACTTTTTTAAACCTATCTTCTTTTAAAATCTTTACTACAAAAGATGGGTCAGTGGGTAGGGGAGGAGGAAAAGGGATAGATTTCAAAAGTAATTTGACATTAAAACTAAAAACATCCTTAAAAATAAGATAAAAGTTTTAAAAAACTGAATGTCCTTTCTCCTCATCACCTAAAGAGCGTTCATTCTCATAGATGAGGGGTTCTTGGGATCTGTATTTCAAAACAATTGTTTTCCTTTGTAATCCTGTGTATTTTATACATTTAAAAACATTATTATGAGAAGGGGTCCATGGGTTTCACCAGACTGTCAAAGGGATCCACGACACAAAAGATCAAGACCTTTGCTATAAAGTACATGTATAATAGGTATTGAATAAAAAAAAAAATTGCTGAATGAGTTAAATGGGAAGGCTAGAGATAAAACAATTTTTTTCTCTAGTTTTTCCTTTTATTTTCCATCTTTCTCACCACATTTGGGCATGAGGACAGAGTGAGATAGGTTACAGGGAAATTTTTTTCTAAAAAACTTTTTCCAAGAGATAAAACAAATGCTCTTTCCAATGAACTTTCTTTTTGAATTTAAGTTTCCCTGAGGATAGTATTATTACATATTATCAATTTAAGAGCATACAAATTCAATCAAAAATACCTTTCTTAGCATCAAATTTAAACCTTTTCTTTTGGGTCTCTCTCACTGTTATTTATAGTAAATAAGACGCCACAGTGAATTGAAATTTGTGCAAAGTTGTACTTGGACACTACTCACAATACCAATCATGAATAAAATTTATTGATGTGATTTGCCCAACTACAATGAACAAGCATTATCTTTTCCCTTGGGAGATATGCAAGCCTAACTCAAGTATATAGCTGTTAAGTAGGAAAGGGTAGAAAAGAACACATTCATTTTCAACAAAAAATGATGAAACTGCACTAACAAGGTCCACTACAAATTCATGTGACATAATCTCAAGTGGGTTCTTACTGCTACAAGGAAATGTTTTTATACCTCCTTAACTAACCCACTATCTGACTCAGCAGAATAGCTTTTCCAGATCTTTTTATTCCTCTTTAAACTTCCACCATGGACTACCCTTTCCCAATCCTCTCAGCTGAGAACCTTGTCTCATATTCCCCCCAAATTCTGCCAAAACTGAGGCTAATAACAGAGGTTCTTCTCCTATCTTCTTCAGCTTACATCTCCTAAAATGCCTTCTGCCACTTATTTCCACTTTCATCTTTAATGAGATGGCCCTTTTCTTTGTCAAGACAATCAAGTGATCCCATTCCGCTCCTTCTATCATCTCCAGTCTCCCCTTGACAATTGGTTCCTTCCCTACTTGCTACAAAAAAGTCATCTTTCCCAAAATTAAAAAAAAAAAAAAATGAAACACCCTCACTTTGATCCATTTATCCCCACTAGTTATTGTCTTTTATGGAAGGGACTCACTTAGGGCTCTCCCAAATTTCCCTCCAAATAACTTTAACTCTGCAAAATGAATTCTGGAGTGGCAGAACCAACAAAAAGAGTAAAATAACTTTCCAGCCCAAGACAACTCAGGTCAGCAGGAAAGACCTGTCTCACTGGGGAGAAAGTGGAGCATAGTTTAACATAGGCCATGCCCTGGCAAGCTAGTAGTGAACTGGAGAGGGGATGGGAAATGAATTGGAAGCAGAGGCTTCTAGAGCTCTCAGTCCACAGATGGTAAGGGGGTCAGATAACTGAACAGAAGGAGATTACATGGGATCCTTTGCTGGCACTGGTTGCATGTCTCTGTTGTACTTCCCATATGTGGCTCCAAATTGCAGTCCCTAGGTGAAAAGAATCACTAGAATACTAGAGGATGCCACAAGGCAGTAGGGACTCTGGTCATAGTTCTGGTGCATAAAAGAGTGCTTGTGGTAGCTCACTGAACAGAGAATAGGCCAGGAGAGCAGTAACTAGATCATACCATCTTGAAAGAACAGAAAACTTACAGAACTCTGAAAATAGCAGAATGAAAAACCTAAAGCTTGGGATAATGCCCATTCTACCCTGGCAGCAGAGCAAGAAACAGACTGGGGAAAAAAAATGAGCAAAAAAAAAAAATTGCAAACTGGTCTCTAGCTCCAAAAGAATATCTGGAAGATCTCAAAAAAAAAAAACAAAAAAAAACCCAAAGATGTCAAAATAAGAGAGGTAGAGGAAAAATTGGAAAAAGAAGCAAGAGTAATAAGAAAATCATGAAAAAAAGAGTCAACAGCTTGATAAATGGACAAAGACATACAAAATATTCACTGAAGAGAACTCCTTAAAAAGTAGAATTGGTCAAGTGGAAAAGGAGGTACAAAAACTAACTGAAGAAAATAATTCCTTAAAAATTAGAATTGGGCAAGTGGAATCTAATGACTCCATGAGACATACAGAAACAATAAAATGAAATGAAAAAAATGTAAGAAATGTGAACTATCACTTTGGAAAAACAATTAACCTGGAAAATACATTTAGGAGAGGTAATGTTAGAATTTCTGGACTACCTAAAAGCCATGATTAAGTAACCTAGACATCAAAATTCAAGAAATTATCACGGGAAATTGCCCTGATAACCTAGAACCAGAGGGTAAAATAAAAATTGAAAGAATCCGCTGATCACCTCCTAAAAGAGATCTCAAAATGAAAACTTCCAGGAATCTTATAGCCAAATTCCAAAACTCCCAAGTCAAGGACCAAAATATTGCAAGCAGCCAAAAAGAAACAATTCAAATATCATGGAGCCACAGTCAAGATAATGTAACACTTAGCGGTTTCTACTGTAAAAGACTGGAGGGTTTGGAATGTGATATTCTGGAAGGCAAAGGAACTAGGATTACAACCAAGAATCACCTATTCAGAAAAACTGAATATAATCCTTTGGGGGGAAAAATGGACATATTTAATGAAATACAGGACTTTCAAGTATTCCTGATGAAAAGACCTGAGCTGAAAAGAAAATTTGACTTTCAAATATAAGACTCAAGAGAAACATAAAAAAGTAAATAGCAAAGAGAAATCATAGGGGTTCAATAAGGTTAAAATAAAGGGGTGAGAAAGAGGAATGACTATGATGGGATATCAGAGAAAATAAAATTAAAGTTTGAGAAAGAGGGATGAATTTGGAAAAGGGGGAAGGGAGAGTTAGAATGGGATATCCTACCTCAGATAAAACAGGCATTAAAGTGCTTTTACAGTAGAGGGGAAGTTGGAAGGGTGATGAACAATATTTGAACCTTACTCTCATCAGAATTGGCTTAATGACGAAATAATATACACACTCAGTTGGGAATAGAAATATATCTTACCCTACAAGGAAGTAAGAGGGAAAGATTTTAAGAAGTGGGGAATTGATAGAAAGAATGGCAGATTGGGAAGGTGATTGTCAGAAGCAAAACACTTTTCAAGGAGGACAGGGTGAAAGGAGACAGAATAGAATAAATGAAAATGTAAATGAAAAACAAATGGAAGGAAATATATAGTAATCATAATTGAAAAATACTTCTACAAGTTTCTCTGATAACGGCTTCATTTCTCAAAAAATGTAAAGAACTGAGTCAAATTTATAGGAATACAAGTCATTTCCCAATTGATACATGGTCAGGGCATATGAACAGGCAGTTTTCAGATGAAAAAATCAAAGCAATCTATGGTCATATGAAAAAATGCTCTAAATCACTATTGATTAGAGAAATGCAAATGAAATAACTGAGGCACTACCTCACACCTAACAGATTAGCTGATATGACAGAAAGAAAATGACAAATGCTGGAGGGAATGTGGGAAAATTGGAACACTAAAGCACTGATGGCAGAATTGTTAACTGATTTAAGCATTTTGGAGCAAGCAATGTGATCTATGCCCAAAGCTATAAAATTGCGTATACCAGTTGACCCAGGAATACCACTACTAGGTCTGTATCCAAAAGAGATTTAAAAAAAGAAAAGAAAGAAAATGACCTATGTGTACAAAAATATTTATAGCTGCTCTTTTTGGGGTGGGAGAGTTGGCAATTGAGGGGATACCCATTAATTGGGGAATG
This sequence comes from Notamacropus eugenii, assembly GCF_028372415.1. Lineage (NCBI taxonomy): Eukaryota > Metazoa > Chordata > Mammalia > Diprotodontia > Macropodidae > Notamacropus > Notamacropus eugenii. The sequence goes on from NC_092873.1 coordinate 371,883,049, forward strand.
TCACAAGTTGTAGAATATGATTATGATGAGATACTATGTGCTCTAAGAAGTGACAAGCAAAATACTTTTAGAAAAACCTAGAAAGATTTATATTAACTGATACAAAGTGAAATGATCAGAACCAGGAGAACAGTATACATGATAATAACAATAATTTACAATGATCAACTGTGAACAACTTAGCTATTCTCAGCAATATAATGATTTAAGATAATTTTGAAAAATGCAGTCCATCTCCAAAGAAAGAACTGATGGAGTCTGAATGAAGATCAAAGCATACTTTTTAAAACTTTATTTTTCTGGAATTTTTTTTTTGGGGGGAGGGAATGTGTTTTCTTTCATAACATCACTAATATAGAACTGTTTTACACATCAGCACAGGTATAACCTATAACACATTGTTTGCCTTCTCAATGAGGGAGAAGGGGAGTAAGGAAGAGAATTTGGAACTCAAATTTTTTTAAAAGAATGTTAAAAATTGTTTTTACATGTAATTAGAAAAAAATAAAATATTAAATAAATAGGTCAACTACAATTTATGTCTCCACTTCCTCTTCCATTACTCAGTTCTCAACTCTCTACAGTCTGATTTTGGATGTCATCATTCAAACGAAATTGTTGCATCCAAACTCACTAATCTCTCAACTGTCAAACATAATGACTTTTTAAAAATTCATCCTTCTTGACCTCTCTACAAGTCTCTGACAATGTACATCACCCTCTACTCCTTGACAGTCTTCTTCCTAGGTTTTTTGGACACTGCTCTTTCCCAGTTCTCCTACCTATCAACTTTTCAGTCTCCTTTGCTGGAATCTTCATCTAGGTGCTAATTATCAAATATATTTATCTAGCCCCAACCTCTCTGCTGCCCTCCAGTATCTCATCTTCAATTGGACATTTCAAAACAGATATCTCATAGACCTCTTAAACCTAATATATCCAAAACTGAACTCATTATATTTTTCCCCAAGACCTTCCTCTCCTCCTAACTTCCCTATTACTGTTCATTACTCCTAGTCCCCAAAGATTAAAACCCAGGTTTCATTCTCTACTCTTCATTCTGATCCTCCTTATCCAATCTGTTGCCAAGGCTGCTGCCATCTTGGTACAAGTTCCTATCACTTCATACTTGGACTACTGAAATAATCTGCTTGTTGGTCTCCTGGCTACAAGTCTCTCCTCACACCAGGTTCATCTTCCACTCAAGCTGCCAAAGTGAACTTCCTAAAGGAAAGAGGTAATAATGTCACCCACTTAATAAATACCACTGGCTCCCTAGAACCTCCAGGGCTGATTATAAAATCATGAGTATTAAAAGCTTTTCATAACCTACCTTTCCCCCTCAAGTTTCCAGTCTTTTAACACATTATACCCTACCACATACTGTGCAATCCAATGATGCTGGCTTCCTGGCTGTTCTTTAAACAAGACAGGGCATCTCCTGATTCAGGGCATTTTCACCAGCTATCTTTTATGCCTTCTTCCTTACCATATCTGCCTCCTAGTTTCCCTGATTCTTTCAAGTATCAGCTAATATTCCACCTCTTACAGGAAGTTTTTTCCGTTCCTTTTAATTCTGTTGCCTTTCTTCTGTTTATTATCTCCAAATTTATTCTATTAGAATTTGTTTATACATAAGTGCTTGCATGTTGTCTCACCTAACTGTGAGACTCCTTGAGAACAAGGACTGTCTTTTGTTTTTTGTAGTCTCTGCACTTAATGCAGTGCCTGGCACTGCATATAGGAGGTGCTTAATAAAAGTTTTTTGTTGTTCAATCATTTCAGTCATGTCCGAGTCTTTGAGACCTTATTTGAAATTTTCTTGGCACAGATACTGGAGTGGTCTACCATTTCCCTCTCTAGTTCATTTTATAGATAAGGACACGGGCAAATAAGGTTAAGTGACTTGCCCCAGGGTCACAGAGCTAGTAAGTGTCTGAGGCTGGATTTGAAATCAAGTCCTCCTGAATCTGGACCTGGCACTCTATCCACTGAGTCATCTAACTTCTCATTTGGCAGGACTGTGCAACCTCTATTCCTCTCTCTCTTCCCAATTGTGGGTCTTTGGAAGCCAGAGCAGCAGGGTGATCTCAGGGGTGCCAAGACAGCCTGCAGGTCATCAGGCAGGGAACCAAAGATGGTGTCAATATGCAGACCCACCTGCCGCAACATCTCCTTCCTTCACCAGGAGCCAATGAGCCTGAGCTTGGATGAACTTTCTTTTTTTTAAAATTTATTTAAGTTTTCAACATTCATTTCCACAAAATTTTGGGTTCCAAATTTTCTCCCCATTTCTCCCCTTCCCCAACCCCAAAATGCTGTGCATTCTAATTACCCCTATCACCAATCTGCCCTCCCTTCTAACATTCCTCCCTTCCCTTATCCCCATCTTCTCTTTTGTCCTGTAGGGCAAGATAACTTTCTATATCCCATTACCTGTATTTCTCATTTCCTAGTTGTATGCAAGAACAATACTCAACAGTTGTTCCTAAAACTTTGAGTTCTAACTTCTCTTCCTCCCTCCCTCCCTACCCAACACCTTTGGGAAGGCAAGTAATTCAATATAGGCCATATCTGTGTAGTTTTACAAATGACTTCCATAATAGTCATGTTGTGTAAGACTAACTATATTTCCCTCCATCCTATCCTGCCCCCATTTCTTCTGCTCTCTCTTTTGACCCTGTCCCTCCCCAAGAATGTTGACTTCTAATTGCTCCCTCCTCCCATTGCCCTCCCCTTCCATCATCCTCCCCACCCTGCTTATCCCCTTTCCCCCCACTTTCCTCTATTGTAAGATAGGTTTTCATACCAAAATGAGTATGCATTTTATTCCTTCCTTGAGTTGAATGTGATGAGAGTAAGCTTCAGGTTTTTTCTCTCACCTACCCTTTTTCCCTCCACTGCAGTCTTTTACTTGCCTCTTTTATGAGAGATGATTTGCCCCATTTCATTTCTCCCTTTCTTCTCCCAATATATTTCTCTCTCACCCCTTAATTTCATTTTTTTACGATATGATCCCATTCTATTCAATTCACCCTATGCTCTCTGTCTCTCTATCTATGTATGTGGACATGTATGTGTGTGTATGTGTGTGTGTGTGTGTGTGTGTGTGTGTGTGTGTGTGTGTGTAATCCCACCAACTACCCAGATACTGAAAAAAGTTTCAAGAGTTACAAATATTGTTTTTCCGTGTAGGAATGTAAACAGTTCAACTTTAGTAAGTCCCTTATGGTTTCTTTTTGCTGTTTACCTTTTCATGCTTCTCTTCACTCTTGTGTTTGAAAGTCAAATTTTCTTTTCAGCTCTGGTCTTTTCATCAAGAAATGCTTGAAAGTCCTCAATAGAGTATTATACTCAGCTTTGCTGGGTAGGTGATTCTTGGTTTTAGTCCCAGTTCCTTTGATTTCTGGAATATCATATTCCCTGCCCTTTGATCCCTTAATGTAGAAGCTGCTAGATCTTGTGTTATCCTGATTGTATTTCCACAATACTTGAATTGTTTCTTTCTAGCTGCTTGCAATATTTTTTCCCTGACCTGGGAACTCTGAAATTTGGCCACAATGTTCCTAGGAGTTTCTCTTTTTGGATCTCTTTCAGGAGGTGATAAGTGGATTCTTTCAATATTTATTTTGCCCCCTGGTTCTAGAATATCAGGGCAGTTTTCCTTGATAATTTCATAAAAGATGATATCTAGCCTCGTTTTTTTGATAATGGCTTTCAGGTAGTCCCATAATTTTTAAACTGTCTCTCCTGGATCTATTTTCCAGGTCAGTTGTTTCTCCAATGAGATATTTCACATTATCTTCCATCTTTTCATTCTTTTGGTTTTGTTTTGTGATTTCTTGGTTTCTCATAAAGTCATTAGCCTCCATCTGTTCCATTCTAATTTTTAAAACTATTTTCTTCAATGAGCTTTTGAACCTCCTTTTCCATTTGGCTAATTCTGCTTTTTAAAACATTCTTCTCCTCATTGACTTTTTGAACCTCTTTTGCCAACTGAGTTAGCCTATTTTTAAAGGTGTTATTTTCTTCAGCATTTTTTGGGGTCTCCTTTAGCAAGGTGTTGACCTGCTTTTCATGCTTTTCTTGCATCTCTCTCATTTCTCTTCCCAGTTTTTCCTCCATCTCTCTTACTTGATTTTCAAAATCCTTTTTGAGCTCTTCCATGGTCTGAGACCATTGAATATTTATTTTGGATGCTTGGGATACAGAAGCCTTGACTTTTATGTCTTTCCTTGATGGTAAGCATTGTTCTTCCTCATCTGAAAGGATGGCAGAAGATATCTGTTCACCAAGAAAGTAACCTTCTATAGTCTTATTTTTTTTCCCCTCTTTTGGGCATTTTCCCAACCAGTTATTTGACTTTTGGGTCCTTTGTCAAGAGTAGGGTATGTAAGATCTCAGTTCCTCCTAGGTGGCACAATCAAGGGCGTACACTGGTCTGGGAGCAGGGAGAGATTTTTGTGCCCAGAATCTTAGCAGAGTTTCCTCTCCACAGTGACCTGGCCTCCAGTTCCACCAAGCCAGCACTGGGGGGCTAGGATTCAGTCAAGTTGTTGGGGGAGGGCCGCCATTCAGTGCGAGACAAAGATCAGCTCCCTCAGGGCCTCTACACAGGGGCAAGGTAATAATTAGCCCCTCAGGGCCCCGGGAGTTTTTACCATCCAACAATGGATTCAGGCTGCTGTGGGGGCTGCCATGAGAAATGCTGCCGCCTGCCTGCTGTGACCTCTACCTGAGGCCAGAGCTATGGGAAGGCCCTTCCCCCTTCCCAGCCAGCTGAAAAAATCCAGTCACTGACCTTTGGCACCTGTGGGTTAAGGGTTTTGTGAACCCAAACCCGCTGCTACTGGGACTGGGGATTCTGTGACTGGAGATTCCACCCCGAGGGCTGTTCGGAAGCCACGTGCTGGGCAGCCAAGGCTGGGCTGGGCTCCACTCTGCATCCGGTGCAACAGACGTTTCCCGTGGGCCTTTCAGGTCACCCTGGGCTGGAAATCTCCTCCACTCTGTTGTTCTCCACTTCTGCTGCTCCAAAATTTGTTGAGAGTCCCTCTCTACAGGTATTTTATGGGCTGTGTGGGGAGAGCCTCCATATGTGTGCCTTTCTATTCCGCCATCTTGGCTCCGCCCCCCGGATGAACTTTTCTTGAAGCTTCAGGACAAGATTGAAGATCTCAACTTTAGACCTGTCCTTCATTCAGATCAGGATGTTTGCCTCACAGATCATTTCCAGATGCAAGGCCTCCAGGTTCAGAGGTATCTTCCTATGCTTCTGCTGGTATTAGCCATCAAAATTACGGGACTTGAAAAACCACCTATACAGGTCTAGCCAATCACCCTTGAGGACACAAGTGTGCTGGGGGCCAACATGCTCCAGGGTTTTCAGGAAGTCATCTGGATGGAAAGAATGGATTTGAGGGGGGAGTCTTTCAGGGAGTGATTGCCCTGTGCAGGGGCATCAGGCTTGTCATGTAGTGCTCCAGGGGGATGATGAAACTCTGGGTGAGCTCCAAGAAAACTGTAGAATCAGAGCACTCTGCACCCTGAAGGACACTCTTTAGATGCCCTTCAACAACCTCTTAATGAGTGTTTATCCTTGTGTCTAGGTGTAGAGCCCTGGCTTGGTGTCCAGGGTCTTCAACTTTGTGAGTTTCTTCATCATGCCACAGTTCTTTGAGTTAAAAGTATAATAATAGCTTTCCCTTGGATTTTTAACTGTCAAAAAATTATTATGTAATTGAAAGTCACATGCACTGCACAGTACTTTAAGACTTGTGCTATGGTAGATTTTTAAACAAACATTTTTCAAGTAGTATTGTTTGTTCACAAACTAACAAAACTTCTGACAGTTTAGGATTTAGAACTTCCAATAGTATCTGAAACTAGCATTTTCATCTACAGCTTCCTTCAAATCAAGCTATGAAACAGTAACTTAGACTAATTTTTTAAAAAACTTAACACATTATAGTTTAAAAAGTTCAAAAAGAATAAACTTATTAACCACTGTCCTCTCTCTGAAGTGAGTGGTTTCAGGTGCAGATACCTTCAACTGTTAGGTAAGCACTTACAGCATAAAAGGATTCAATAGTAATCAAGAAATAGTGTTTGTCTGCCAGGAACATTTACGTTAAGACTAGAGCAACTAACACTGACAGTTTCTTTTTAATGGATTTATTCTTGCATTTAATTCTTGCACTGGTCTTATTATCTCCACTGCACTTGTGTTTAAAAAAGACTTCACAGCAGAAGCAGAGTTACACATGGGCTATGAAGGACAGAATGAGAAGTAACCAGACAGGGAGTAGCAAATGATGCCAAGAACTGGGCAATAATTGGAGCTAAGAAGGGAGAAATAAAGAACTGTTTGCCTGACTATAGTTATCTCAGTGGACAAGAGAGTAGCAGGAGGTGATTAAAGAAACATTTCAACTAGGGCAAAATCTAAATATGATATTGGCAATAAAGTTGATGAAGTTTACATGCCTACTGAAGTGGATAAAGCTGGAAGTCAGCAGCTGAAACTAAACTAAAAAATGTTAAAGTTAAAAAATAAACACACTAGCTCCATAATCACAAAAGTCTCATAGAAGTCCAACATGACTAATAAGTGCTTCTCATCGGCAATAAACTTGGTCAGCAAATAGCTGAGAGAGGGTGAGTCCAAGATTCTATCTTTTCCACTGTTAATTTGGGCAAATACTTCACCTCTGGGCCATAATAGTCATTTAACAAAGGACAATAAAGGATGTCATCAAGGAACTGTATGACAGAAAAAGACTGGCTAATCACATGACAGATGGATAACCAAAGTGTTTCACTGGTACCCTTGTGATGCTGGAAGGTCTCCAACACATTGAGTGGATTCTTAAGAGGTGACCTTTTAGGAAAACATGGACAAGAGTTACATAGGATACGCAGGAATGGATGGGGTATGATCTGAATTGTTAGAAGGATCTCTCAAATCCATGAATATTTTGTTGGATTGGACCACATCTTCACCTGTAAAATGACAATGTGGGTCTGAAGTTCTAGCTCACCCCCTCTGAAATGGTAAAAATGACAAAAGGCAGGACAGTCAATGTTGGAGAGGGTCTGGACAGGCACACCAATATGTGGCTTGTGGAGCTGTGATTTAGTCTAACTATTCTGGAAAAAACTAATAAAGGAATGAATGAAATGATCATATGCTTTGACCTACTGGTCTTACATTGAGGTATATACCCCAATGAGGTCAATGATAAAAAGAAGGGCTATATAATATTTAGAAAATATTCTAAAATATTTTTTGTTGTGGGACGGAACTAGAAAAAAAGTAGATGCCCATAAAATAGGGAATAGATGAAGAAACATAATCATATATTACCACATTTATAAAAAATGACAAAAATGACAAATTCAGAGAAATCTGGGAAGACTTGTATGAATTGAATCAGAATTAAGTGAGCAAAAACAGAACAATTTAGACAAGTATAATAATGTAAAAGAAAATGACTCTGAAAGACTTAGTAACTGTGAACAATCTAATAATCAATCACGACTTTAGCAAAGTAATGATGAAGCATGTTACCCAACTCTCTAGTAAGAGAAGTGTAGTTGCATATATAATCCTCTTTTTCTAACAGTCTGAATTCAAATCTAGCCTCAGACACTAGCTGTGTGACTCTTGGGCAGGTCACTTACCCTCTGATTCAGTTTCTTCATCTAGAAAATGTGGATAATAATGGCATCTACCTCCCAGGGTTGTTGTGAGGACAAAATGAGATAATATTTATAAACCACTTTGTAAACCTTAAAGTACTATACATACACTATTATGATTTAAAAGAAAAATTTTAAATATTATCATGCTCTAAGAAACAGAATATAAATATGATTAACAAAGAGGAGCACAATAAGACATTATGAACTGCTGCACAATGAAACAAGCAGAATCAGGAAATATATAGTTACTATCACAACGTAAATGAGAAAAAAACAATTAAAATTGAAGGCTATGAAATTATAATGACTAAGCTTGCCTTCAAAGAGATATAAGAATTCACCTTACTCCTTTCAATGCACAAGTGAGGAACTATGGATAGAAGTAGAATACAGAATATAACATAGAACTTGATTGATATTTAGTTTTGCTGAACTTTTTTTACCTTTTAAAAAATTCTGTTATAAGAGAAAACTCTCTGGAAGAAGGAAGGGGCAGGGATATACTGGGAAATGTGGGCAATATGAAAACAAAAGTTATAAATAAAATTTTTAAATGATAGTTATAAATTATCTTCAGCATTAAAATTCTATGATCTTTGGCAATCCCTATGGCAATTAGTACATAAAAAGTTTGATTTGTTTTTAAAAATTATATTACAAAGAAAAATGATGAATATGCGGACTGTACTGAGAAGCATAACTTCCAAGTATAAGGTGTTAGTCCTGATGTACTATGCTCAGACTTCAGGGGCCACTGAGACCACATAAGGAGTTTTGTGTTCAATACTGGGCACACTTCATAAAGGACACTGATAAGCTGAAGAGCATCCAGAGGAAAGCAATTACAACACTGAAGGGGCAAGAATCTGAGCTACATGAAGACTGGGTGAAGATATTGGGGGATGTTTGGATTGAAGAAATTAGGCCTAAGAGTCATCTTCAAATTTGTAAAAGGCTATCTATCTTGTTCTGTTTGGCCTCAAAGACCTTGGAGAACTAAAAGACTATTAGTTGCTAGGAGGCTATTTTGGGTTTGATGTTAGGAAAAACTTCTTTGTAATTAGAAGAATCCAAAAATGAAATGGACTACTTTGGGAGGTAGCAGGCTGACCCTAATTGGAGCTCATGAGACAAGTGCTAGATTTACCACTTGTCAGGTATATTGTGGGGGGAATTATTTTTCATATATGGGCTGGTGAATACCCTTCCATCTAATTCATAAATTTTGTGATTCCGTGGCCTTCTAACAACAACAAAAGTATAGGTATTCAATATTTTCTTTGATTTGTATTAATGAGAATGCTAGCTAAAACTCTGTTTTTTCTAATCAAGGATGATGGCATCTTCTTTATCAGTTCTTCAGCCTGGCCACTGTTCTTTCCAAACACTAAAACCCTATAAGCAATATTGCACTACTCACAGCTATGTACACAGCAGAGACAATATCGATAGGGTTCTAGGATCTGGTAGTATCAACAGGAAATGCATTTTTAAATTACGCAGTAGGAAACTCAGTTTTATAATTGACCAATCATGATATTCCCCAAACTGATTAATACACAATAATTCAGACTGCTTAGTGGAATAAACTAATGATACTGCCACCACACTTCACTCAAATATCCCTCTCTCTGCTATAAATGAGACTCTTGGGAGCTGGATAATTGCCTTGTAAAACAGTGAAATGGCAGTTACTGCTTAATTAACTTTAGATTCTCCATTTTAATAACTATTAGGATCTTTAAAAAAAATCCACAGTACATTAAAATAGCTAAAGTAATACCAAGAAAACCTCACAATGTGATTTAGGAATTATAGTGTTTTAGTAAAGCTGGCATGAAAAGCAGCAGCATATATCTTTAGAGAACAAAATTCATTGAAAAGCCTGGGCAACTGGTTTGAAAGTCCATAGAAATAAATTTAGAGAGTCCCAAGGATTAGGTAATTTAAGATCTAACTAATTTTATATCTTATGAATTAATTTGGGAAACTAATGAATTTTTGTAAAATATAAAGTAATTATCTTGAAAGTCACAGGACAGTTGAGAAGTCATTTAAGAGGTCTGAGCTGTATGCGTTAAAAGTATAATGCATATTTCATAAGCTTATATATTCCATGTCAAGCTTTAAACATGCTTAACTTAATGTAGTGCACTGCTTATTAAAGTATGTAGTAATTAACTATATGAGAAAAGGTGGTCAGATGGAGAAAATGGGGGCAACACTTGGCTTAGGAACATGTGACTTGGGAACAAACAATAGTTACAGCTTGCCTAAAATAAATCCAATTTAAAAGTAAATTTAAAAAACAAAAGTTCAATCTTTTCTTCTAATGGAACTACGTCCTTCTGCTCTCTCATCTTCCTTTACCGTTGTGTAAGGAACTGAAGCTGATGGCCAAGCCAAAAAATGCCCTTAAAGTCCCACCCCTGGGGGAATCCTCACCTCTTTCTTTTTCCCCATCCCAATGTTAACAATTACTGGAAACTCAGCTGTACTCCTCCTTCCCCAACTCCCAGCCCCTGGGTCTCTTCTATGTACCATCTTGGAAATGACTCCACTCTGAAACGTGAACTGCCAGAAAACCTCTTTCCCCTCATCTACCCCTTACTCCCTCCTCTCTTACATCACTCGGAAGTCCCTAGCCCAAGCTCCTCTTGGGCTGATAATAGGATAGCAGGAGTTTCCCCTGCAAGTTTATGTGTTGGGGTTGGGATATGCTAGTAAGAGGGTTTCTTTGGTTACTGGGACTAGAGAAGGGAAGAGACCTCTCTCCCCACTTAGAATTTTCTCATGGAAATGATGATGAGAGAGCTAGTTCCTTATTGCTAGAGTACAGCTATGTTATGGATTTGACCCTAGAATCACAGATTAGAACTGTAAGGGTCATTGTCCTTATGTTATAAAGTGCAAACTGAGTTTTGGCAACTTGCATATTGTCACAAAGTAAACAGTGAGAATTGAAAATAAGAGTCCCGATCTGTGGGCTTATGTTCTTTCTACTGTATGAGGGCGCAAGTAGAATTCTATCTCCTGGTTTTGGAAACTACTCTTTAGAAGTAATATGCATTCAGTATTGATAAATTGTAGACTGCCTATAGTTTCGATGTAGCTAATTTGGGGGGGGCGGGGCGGTATACATCACCTACAATTTCATCTATTGCCCTCAATAAAATCTATTTGTCTATCTCTCATGTCTACAAGAGACACTTTTGTGCTTACCTAAAGTGGTAAGCAGTGAGGTACACAGGTGCTAGAGGGCTTCCTGCATACCATTCAGATAAATAGTATTGCCAAAGTGGAAGTGAGTGGGCAGAGGCTCCTTCCCACTAAAATGTATAGCCAAGGGGAATGAAGCTGGCATTTCAAATCCTGTGTTTATACAGGCTGTACAAAACCGTAGCTAGTTAGCATATATGTACATTAGTTTCTACTTGTCTTGAAGAAATGATTTTCAATCAAAAAAGCCTCTCTCTACTGGAGCATTTTCCTTAGTTTCAGGTTCTTCCTCTTCTCACATGATTAAACCTTTTGAAATGTCATATTCCATTTTATCCTGTTCTACATGTAAGGATCAAGAAACTGACAAACCTTTCTGAAATGACTGTGTACATTTTATATTTATTTACCGGTAGACAAGTTGGATTTGGAGTCAGAAGACCAGGGTTCAACTCTCAACGCTGCTTTCTATCTGTTTAACCTTGAGCAAGTCACTTTCCAGGCGAGGTGGTTTCTAAGGTCTCTTTCAGCTCAAAATCCATCACCTTAGGGTCTTAATCTCCTCGCCCATTAAAATATAAGCTTCTTGAGGGAAGGAATTCTTTCTTTTTGTCTATGTATCTCTAGAATTTGGAATGGTGTCTGGCACATAGTAGGTAATTAATAAATGTAGTTTCAAAATATGACCTTAGCAATCACTGGCCAAATTCTTGACTTGGTCAACCTAAATGCAAACATCTTATTATGACTCAAAATATCTAGATAACATAGGGGTTAGTATATCTCTTTGTGAACAACTTCTCTGCCCCAATGAGACTCTCATCCAGATTTTATGCATGTTGGTATTTAATTGCTTAAAAAAAAAACCCCAAAACCTGAAGTTAGGAGAAGCAACAAATTTCCATAGCCAACCATGCTCCAAAACCAAAGTAAAACTATGAGAAGCAGTGTGTGAGCAGCGGATATTTTCCTTAAATAAATCAGACTTTAGCATTTCAGGCAATGGATAGATGGGAGGATGTTTATCTGAAGAGGTAATATTCACTGAGAATAGTTTTTTTAAAACAAGTAAAAAACCTGCTAGTTCAATACTGGCTCTGAAGGACAAGCATGTTACAGAAGCATTAAGTGATATGTGTTTTCTTTAAAAAGGGAATAAATGTTGCTTATCTGCGGGGCTAAGAGTTTTTTTTCAAATAGGGAAGCCAACTGATTGTTTATATTAGGGTTATAAACAGATAAAACATAAGGCTACATTCCAATGGACTCAACTTTCAAGCAGATTTCAGACTTTCTGAAGCTATTGCTATAGATTTAAATGCTTTTGTTCCTTCTCTTATATGGCAATAAAGTGTTTATATATATATATACACATACACAGAGAGAGTCTAATTATGAGCTGCTTCAACAAAACTGGATTTACTGTATTTGCCAAAATCTCAAAACTACAAAAAAAAAAAAAAATAGTATAAATGATACGTAAGGCAATGTGCTAGGCATTGAAAAACAAAGAAGTCTTGGCCCAGGAGGGAAGATGTCAGAATTTAAGACTAAGTTAAAGACTTAGAGAAAAGTGGAGCACTGGCTAGAAATTGGGCCTTAAACCCAGGAAGACAGGTTCAAGACCTACTGACTTGTGTGACCATGGGCAAGACAAACTCTCAGGAGGGGATTTAATTTGTTCATTCATTCAACTGTTTGAATACATGCAAGGCTTGGGGGTGGAAGTGAGGGGGGTTGGCTGAAGAGGTGAAAAATAGATACAAAGATGAGTATGATACTGTCCCTTACCCTCTCAGAACTTACAATGCAGCAGAGAAGAAAGGCATAAACAATTAACTACAAGACGAGGCAGTGATGTGTCCTAACAAGAACTGTATTTTAAGGGATAAGATGAAATGTTGATGTGAAAACATGGCATTCTTGTCTAGGTACTACAGTGGACTTAAAATTCTGCCATTGCTTTAGAAAAGCTGATACACTAAAAACAAAAGACTACATCAAATTCCTTCAAAGCAAATTATGCTTATGGTGGATTCCTCTTGTAGTGCTCCATCTACTTTTTAAAATTTAAAATTCTACTATATTTGCTGCCCTTATTACGTTTGGGTTTCAAAATCCAAATGTAGAGAATGTCTCCAGGAATTTGTGTAGCATAGCTGTTTAATGAATATATTGATAGCATATAACAAAGTTTACAGCTGTTTCACACTTTAAAAGTCTTGAAACTAAGCATAAAAGCAATGATGGCTTACTGAAGCAAGAGTAAGAATGATTAAGTTGCATGGGATGTATATTTGCAAAACTTTTCCCTAATGATTTACTTCAAGAGAAATTAACTTTCTAATGACACTTAGCAATATTTGTCTTATTAAATTATCAATACTGCTAAATTGATGGTTCAAATGAAATTGCATGATGCAACATTATCAGAATTCTCAGTTCTAAACTCTTAAGTTATTATTTCTAATCCACTCGGTTAAAAAGTCTAAATTTCTTACAAATAAAAGGCATAGTTAACTTGATAATGACAGGACAGCACTTTTAGGTACTAAGTCAAAAAGCAAAGCTACAATGACTTTTCTTAATCTCTATCCCACTATTCTGGCTTTGAGTATATTTCTCCTCAAAAAACTACTCAGGTAGCCATGTTTGCTTCCCCAGATCGAATACCGCCTGATGGGGAAGGCCAATTTCATTTTTCTATTTGCATATCTAGCATCTACCACAGTGCCTGGAACATAGTAGGTACTCAATACTTGGAAACTGATAAAACTGCTGAGAAGTTTAACCATCAAACCTTTCCCTACAGACACTCTCTATTTTTTTTTATTTCCATTCTTCTGTTACTTAAGTGAGTCTACAAAAAAACCCCACACAAGCTGGGAGTGTGTGTTTCTCACTGTTTTACTTTTCTACTTGTAAATTAACACATTAAAACTGAAACTAAAGACTGCATACACAAACGATAGCAAAAGAAGTCAGCAGATTGGAGGAGTGTTTCTAATGTATTTTTATCACTGAGTTTCACTTCTAATGAATGTACTATTTCTTCTCATTTCACATGTCTATGTAAAATAGACAGGTAATATATGTAATGTTACATGTAATATGTAATAATAATCAGATGAGGTTTTACCTACATATAACCCAAAATACTTACAGCAACATTTTTGGGATAGCAAAGAATTGTAAACAAGGTATTTGCCATCATTTGGGGAAACAGCTAAATAAATTGTAGTACATGAACACAATGGAATATTATTGTGCTTTAAGAAATAACAAAAGTGATAAATACAGAAGAGCATGGAAAGACTAGCATGAACTGATGCAGAGTGAAGCAGAGCAAAGAAAAAAATATACACAATGATTACAATGCAAATGGAAAGAGTAACAACCACAAAGAGAATGATGCAAAAGTACAAAGCAAAAGGGATATGTAGAAGTGAAAGGTCCACATCTGTGGAACACTGGTATATTTTCAATTTTTTTTTGGCGTATTAATCAGTTTTACTGATCATTTTCTTCCTCTTTTTCCTCTGACTTTAAAAAATTCTTTCTCATATGAGATGGCTCTGTGGGCAAGGAAAGAGGAAGGGATGCTAGGAAAAACTTAAGACAATGTTAAAATAAAGATAATAATATATTTTAAATAATTTTTTAGCAATGAAAAGTTTAACATTTCCTAGTTACATTTCAAGACATTTTTATTGCTCAGTTTCTTAATTTGTAAAATAAGAGTTGCATCAGATGATACCAATGTTTCTTTCAGCTCTAGTTCTGATCATAGGATTTTGTCATGTTAGTGCCTGTGATATTTTTATATAACCTTATGAATGTATGTTAATTAAAATATATCACAATAAAAGTGCAAAAAAAGTATAAACACATATAGGAATTCTTTCATAGCATTCTTTCAAACAAAACTAGCTCCTTTCTTTTCTCTCATTTTCATACTAAATAAACATTTATGTCCAACACATAGGACTTAATACATTCTTGTTACATCAGCGTCAGTTAATTTAAGCTTCTCTCACTAAATTTTTGACTCAAAATCTCAGCTGGGGAATTGTAGGGAGAATTTTTAAAGTTTTTAAAACTTAGATCCTGAATTCAGATTTTGTGAGGAAAACAACATCTTTTCAGATTATCTATTTCAGTATTGAGCTAGGCCTTTCATCTATTCCTGTGCAAACTAGGAAAATAAAGAATTTGCTAAGCTCGCTCTTAAAATTTTTTTTAAAAATGTTTCCCCTACATTGATTGGCAAGTACCTTATAGTAAATAGATGGAACTTGCTATGATGAGAATAAGGATTTACTTTTATGATAACTCCATAACCACTTATTAAAGGAAATGTGTTATCCATTAAAAGAAAATTATTAAAGGAAAATTTAGATATATTTGGATTATATTCTTATCCACTGAGAATCACGCCGTAGAAAAGCAAAATTCTCACAGAATATCCTTACTGACATTTTCAGAGAGAATATTAATCTGGATGGACTTCTGATTTGTTCCAGAGTAATATTTTCTATGTTCTTGTGGTGCCTCCTTCTAAATCTTAAATTATCTAGCTTAAATTTCCAAAACAACTTTTAAAAAGTTGTCTTTTTTAGGGAAAGGGAAAAAAAACCACTTGAATAATCAATAGTCATCCCCAAAGAATTAAGGAATAAGGAAAAATAACCTTTTGTCTACTAAGCAAAGTATTTAAGGTACATTAGCCAACTTGTTCTCTCCACGCATTAGAGATATTTCAGCCTTTTTTTTAATATGGGATACCAAATAGAACCTGGATTCGAGTCCTAGTTTTACCCTGGGCAAAGCACATTATTTCTCTGAACCTGTTTCCTTTATTCCCCTTCTAGCTCTAAATTTCCATGAACTATGTATTATAGGAAGTGTATATTTAACTACTAGTAGAGAGGAGAGACATATTTTGCAATATAACCTTTTGTACTTCTATTTTCAAAATGCTGGCTCTATCCTGAAGAGAAAAAATTAAGTAAGCTCTTGGCTATTCAAAAAGTTACAATGTGTCACCTTTCTTGCCCTTTTAATTAATTTAGAGAGTTTCTCCAAGGCTAACACAAAGAATACATTCCCCTACCTGGAACAAATCACAGCCCCTATGTTGGTGAAATCCACTCTTTCTCAAACCTTCACATATTCCCTGGGCATAACATATTACCACTAAGGAAAGTCAAAAATAGCTGGCTTTCCCTAGTTTTCTGAGTCTAGTTTCAGGATCAAACTGAAGTGAGGCACAGAGGGACAACAAGAAGTACTTTCCTCCCAAACTGGAGATGCCTGGTATCCTTTACGTTATTATGGTGTAACCTTTTACCTGAGGATCCTAAAAACCTTACAACTTCATAAGTACTGGAGGAAGCAAGACTAAGCAATTGGCTCCTTGGTATTTTATCTTCAGACTAACCCTGTGAGAGACCAAAAAGATGTATATTACATTTGCAAGAGAAATTCATTTCACAGAGGAAAATAAATTGAGGCTTTTTTTCCAAGGTTAAAATTCATTCCAAGATACAACTCCACCCACTGCTGCAATTAGACCACTCATGAATGGTGAGAAATAAGTCAAAGAAAAGGAATGTAGCTATACTTGAGGCCAAGAAAGGGGGGTTCAGGAAGAGAACAGTATATTTTGGCATTAGAAATGAAATGGTTTTTCGATGAGCTATTATCATCCCCATTCCCTACAAATGATGTCCTTGGATCCATGCCCAAGATCTCTGGTATCTTTTAAAGCAGTTTTTAAATGTTATGTAAACCCGTCCGTTAGAATCCATGCCATGAATGTTTCTGCTGTATTTCTGAGCTATAGATCAAAAACTCATAATCTTCCTCCAAAAATAAAAGCACCAACAATAAAATAAAATACCATAAACAAATGACATAAAAATGTTTAAGAAATTTCCAGTTCAAGAATTCCTATGCAACACATTGTGTTTTTAAATAATAGAGCTCAGTTTGAAATATCGAAGTGTTTCATGTTGTTTCAACATTGTTTCAATATGAAATAAAAACTTAATGTGAAGAGCCTACACAGTAAGTAATTTTTAAAAGATAGCCAGTTTAGAATAAACATAAATTTAGTGTTAACAAAAATCAAATTAATAGGATCTATTCAGCAAAGATCTTATTTTAAAGTCTGACAGGAACTTAACAATACAAAGTGTCCTACTGATTCAGGCTCAGAGAAACTTTACTTATGAAAAACTTTTAGTTAAATCAATATATCCACATACCCTGCTTCTGTGAGGAAACAAATGACAAGAAAATAAGCTGGTATCCGCAATTTATTTTAAATACAGATAAATTTCCAGGATATGGTCTAGCACTGCTACGGAGTCAATTTCCTGCATCACACACAACGAGAAATGATGCTTATTTTATAATAACATATTTAAAAGCAAGCTGCATTTAATAGATTCATGTAGAATTGTATGTTCTTTGCATGTGCAAGTACTCATCTTTTTTAGCGTTTAAGTTAATAAAACATTTTAAGAGAATTTAAAATGTTTATGAGGCCAAGGAAGGCACTTATCTTGAACCATAAAATTAAATTATATTCAATATGCTAAGCTTGTTAAGGGTTGAAAGTATAATAATAGTTAACCAATAATCAATAAACATTAAGCATATACAATGTGCCAGACACTGCTAAATGCTGTGGATACAAATAAGATAAAGTCTGCCTTCAAGGAGCTTACAGTCTAATAGAGGAAGTTATTGATGTCCAGTCATGTCAGACTCTTGGTGGCCCCATTGGGGGTATTCCTGGCAAAGATCCTGGAGTGGGAAAAGAGGGGGCAGAGACAACACACAAAAGAAAGCTAAAAAGAAGGGTGGGAGGTGGGAGATGGTTAAAGAGCCAAATAAGTACGGAAATGACAAATCTCAGTAGATGTCAGTCCTATTTCTCTCCTTTAATGGAATTCATGGCTCCACCCTCCAATCAGATGGACAGAGAATACTGATGAGATGTAACAAGACTGACTGATTTTACAAAATAATGAGATTTCCCAGTGAGGAGTTCTAGACTACACAACAATGAGAATGCATACTAAAATTGGAAACATTTTCATTTACAAGAATTGAAAACAAAAAATTTTCAGTTAGCAATAAAATTAAGGAAGGAGGATATGTGAACACTTTTAAGTTGGAATGTGGTTGGAATACCATAAATTGTTAAAGGAGATAGATTATGATAGGTACGAGAGGTTAATATGTCGGAGAAAAATATCAAATAAGAATTTTTTGGTAAGAGTCTGTGTTAACAAAAGTCTGCTCATGAAATAAACATTCATTTCTGAAACTAATGAAAAAAGAAAAAACCTGGAAACATGTATATGAACTGATGTTGAGTGAAGTGAGCAGAAGTAGGAAAACAATATACACAGTAACAGCCACATTGTGCATTGACTAACTTTGACAGATTTAGCTCTTCTCAGCAATGCAAGGACCTAAAACAAATTCCAAGACTCATGATGGAAAATGTCATCTACAACCAGAGAAAGAAATATAGACTGAATGCAAATCAAAGTATACTATTTGTTCTCTTTTTGTTTTGTTTTTTCTTTCCCATGATTCCTCTCATTTGTTCTAATTCTTCTATACAATATGACTAATATGAAAATGTTTAATAAGAATGTATATGTAGAACCTATATCTGATTGAATGCTATCTTGGGGAGAGAGGAGGTGAGAGGGAGGTGGAGAAAATTTAAAGCTTATGAAAGTGAATGTTGAAAACTAAAAATTAATCAAAAAAAGAAAGTCAGAAAAAAAGAGGTATGGATTCAGTAACAAGTAGAAAGACAGTCAAAGTTTTATAACTTCAGATATGAATAATGATGCTCATTTAGCATTTTACAGGTATCAACCATGACAGTCTATTGTAAGTGTTCGTCCTTCATTGCCAAAGAAGACTATGCCATCAGAGAAATGATGACATGACTTGCACTTGACTCTTGTTTTGAGTGAGGGAGGGCTGTGCAGGTCACCAGCCTCACTTCTGCTCCAGAACCATCTGAATCCAGTGAAAATGGAGAGATGTATGGTAGAGTGAAAAGTACACAGGTCCTGAAGTCACGCTGCTTTTTGGTTACTGTTTGACGTGGTAGGAGTTATGTAACATTGCTAAGCTTCAGCTTTCTCACCTGCAAAATGGGATGTACTTAACTACTTTGGATGGCTATAAGGAAAGTACTCTATACACTAAAAAAATAGGAATCATGAGATGATAAAACCATGTAAAAGACCTGCAATTTCTTTTTTGAAACACCAGAGGAAATTCTAACCTTTGACTTGATAGCTAACTCTTAGAACTGCCCAGGGTATGGTACAAGGGAAAGAATGCTGGCTCTGAAACCAGAGGCCCTGGGTTCAAATGTCACCTCAAGGGTTCTACACTTACCTGTGTGATCTCAATTACTCTCAGACCTTTCTGGGCCTCAAATTTCCTCATTTGTAAAAGGAGGGTTTGGATTAGATGGCCTCTGAGGTCCCTTCCAGCTCTAGAGCTATAATCTCAGGTGACCTGCCTGGCATCTCATGGAAGATTTAAGCCCAGGTATCTGACTCCAGCCTCAATGTGTTATAAAATGGCAATGATAAAAATTTAAAGGAATCACTGGTACATGCAGCAGTATTTTTAATGTCATCCTATGGATATTAGCTATTTTATTGCCAAAGTGACATTCCTATAGCACAGGTCTAACTATCTCAACTCCGCAGTTTGGGTAGCTCCAGTGCTTCCTTCCACTTGTCTCTAGGACAAAATACAAACAGCTCTATTGGACACTGAAAGTCCTTAGGAATCTGGTACTAGTCTCCTTTCTGCAGACTCAATGCTTTCTTATCATACACTCTTCATTTTAGCTGATGTGGTTTACTTCTTCTTCTTACAGGCAGAGTGTTACCTCTTCAATATCAGTGATTTTATCTAGGATGTACTCAGCTTAGTAAAACCTCAGCTTCCTCCAAGGCTCTGCTAAAGTGCTAACTCCTCCAAAAGCCTAATCTGGATCCCTACTATTGTAGGTTCCTTAACTAGATCCCTACAATTTTTTGTTCCCTGCTCAAGTCTGGGAACTTACTTTGCATATTTATTTGTTTAGTTGTTTACTCACACGTGCTCCAGCAGCTCGAAGCCAGTCACTATCTCACTTTTGTAATTCTATTACCATAGTTTAGCATATGGTAAAACGCTTGTTGAATGAGATCTGCTATCCATTTTTGTTTCTGAGTATTATAACACTTAAGTGAATGACTTCATTTTTAAGGTTTTTATTCAAATAGTAGTGAATAAAGGGTTGGAATCACAGAGGCCTGGGTTCAAACCCTACTTCTACATATACTATTGTCAAGTCACATTAATGAGAGCCACACTGGCTCATGAAACAAAGATTGTATTATGTAGTAGCAGATATGCATGAAAGATTTTCACAATGAGTCCTGCATTAATGAAATCATATCAAAACATGTTTTAAATAATTCTATCACCACAGATTGTCAATTTAACAATGCTTCTAAGCACTTTTGGGATTTGTTGTCTAGTTCACATTCACTTTTTAAATTAATCCAAAAAGAAGAAAACCAAAAACCTGGAAAGATTTACATGAACTGATACAAAGTGAAATGAGTACAACCAGGACAACACTGTACAGAGTAAGAGCAACATTGTAAGAATGACCAACTGTGAATGACTTAGTTATTCTCAGCAATACAATGATCCAAGATAATTCCAAAGTACTCATGCTGAAAAATGCTTTCTGCTTCCAGAAAAAAATTAATGGAGTCTGAATGCAAATCTAAGCATACTATTTTTCCTTTTCTGTACCACCCCCTCCTTGGGTCTGTGTCTTTTTTCACAACATGACTATTATGGTAATATGTCTTGCATGACTGTATATGTATGTATAATATAATATAATAATAATATAATATAATATGTATAACCTATATCAAACTGCTGTCTCAAGGCGGGGGAGGTAAGGGAGAGAGGAAAAAATTAGAACTCAAAAATGTTTTTAAATGAATGCTAAAAACTGTCTTTCAGCTTTTACAATAGAGGGGAAGAGGGGGGAGGTGAGAGGGAATAAGTGAGCCTTACTCTCATGGGATTTGGCTTAAGGAGGGAATAACACACATTCAATTGGGTATAAAAATCTATCCTACTTTGCAGGAATGCAGAGGGGCAGGGGATAGGAGAGGAAGGATAATAGAAGGGATGGCAGACTGGGGGAAGGGGTAATCAGAAGTAAACCCTATTGTATGGGGACAGGCCAACGAAGAGAATGGAATAAATGGAGGGCAGGACAGCATAGAGGGAAATGTGGTTAGTCTTCCAAACATGACTGTTATGGAAGTGTTTTGCATGGGTACACATGTATAACCTATATCAAATTGCTTGCTTTCTCAATGAAGGTGGGTGGGGAGGGAGGAACGGAGAGAATGTGGAACTCAAAGCTTTAAAAATGAATGTTAAAAACTGTTTTTGCATGCAACTGGGAAATAAGTTGTACAGGCAATGGGGTATAGAAATCTATCTTACTCTACAGAAAAATAGAGGGGAGGAGGATGGGAGAAGGGCGTGATAATAGAAGGGAGGGCAGATTTGGGAAAGGGGTGGCTGGGGTATACGCTGTACTAGGGTGGTAGAGGGGAGAAATGGGGAGAAAATTTAGAATTCAAAATCTTGTGGAAGTGAATGTTGAAAACTGAAAATAAATTATATTAAATTATATTACATGTAACTAGGAAAAAAATATTTTAGAAAAATAGAAAAAAAGACAACTGAATCCAAGCTAAAAAGTACCCCCCAACTCTTACAACTCACTATTTTAGTTTACAGATAACATCATTTGTTATCTCTTACTTTTATTTCCTTTACTAATGGCATACCTAAACTTGTAACTAATAGTCCCAATGAACTCAAATGGACGTGACAGGGACTTTTTTGCCTCAAAAGTAAAATAGTCCTGACTTGAAATAGAACATGTAAGTGCCTCCCTGAGGGAAATTCATCTGCCTTTTTTCCAAATTAACAATGTTCTCAATCTGCCTAAAGGTCCAAGTACTACACAGAAATTAGTTAAGCAGAATTATAATGAACCAAATCAGAAATTACTTCATATATGCTTCACTAATAGCTTTCTACTGAAATGTCTTGATACTTTAAGAACTGATTTTAAAATATTTAACAGCTAAAATTAGTAAACTGAGTAATATTCATCAATTGAATAAATTCCAGACTTGGATTCTTCAATGAATGTGAATACTCCCAAGAAGAGACTGCTTTTCACAGGCTGAAAAGGAAAGGTTTATAATGAACATGGAAAAACATTTTATCTCAGAAAAATATCCAACTAGTAGTTGTCAAAAATCAAGTTTCAAAATTTGTTTGAATAGGGATTAAGATTATAGAACAATTTTCATAATAATGAAGTGATGAAATACAGTTGTGGAAGCAAAACAAAGTCTTTTTTACAATATACCAAATTTTAGGAAGGTGATACTCTATACACTTACAAATTAAGTTCACCTTTACCTCTTTCTGCTATTAAGACAATGTGTCTATCAATTAACATTTTTCTTAGTTTTTAAAACAAGTTTGTACAGAATTAAACCATACAAATAATTTCCTTTGAGAAAGTTACTAATAACTTAGCCAGACTACAGCTATAGATGTAGACATTCTTTCCAAAATTAAGTTTATAAATACATAAGAGTCTAAAACACATCTTTAAATTCAATATTTTAAAGTTATATTTTAAGCATATTTAAATTTTTAATATTTAAAACATTATCACAAATCTCAGTAATGTATAAAATTATAATTTCATCCATCACAAATGTCTTTCCAGTACAATTAGGAAATATACAAATTAAGTGAAAATCACACATAAGTTTTGAAGGAATCATAAGTCATTAGACAAGAATCAATATATTGCTGTGTATTCTGCTTTCAGATGCTTTGACAATACTATTGCACTGCTAGCTGTAAAGTACAGTAGTGCAATAAAGTCAGAGCATTCGTTAGCAGTATTATCATAAGAAATATTAGAGAGAACAAGGAGCACCCGTTGAGATTTTAAAGGATATATTATATAACATTTACAGTAAAGTTGTCATTTTGATATGAGAAACCCCCATTAATATCATCACCAAGATAGCCCAAATCAAAAAAAATCTTCATCTCAATGTGGATAAAAATTGGACTCAAATGCCAACTTGGGTACACAATACAATGATTTGTCCACTCTAAATGTCCTATCAGAAACACTACTTTAGAGTGCAATTAAAAACAAACAAACATGTCATAAAGCATCAAAGAACACATAGTAACTACCACTAATGGAAGTTGTAAAAAAAAAAAAAATTTCAGTTCTGTTAGGATATAAATTAAGTGTGATTGAATGCTGCAAAAAGCAACCCAACTTGACTTTTTGCTCACTATTTACTATGCAATGAATCTCCTTGTTAAATACTAAGAACCAAATGCATAGTTAAGATCATTAGGATGTACAGTTTCTTCGTATTCAGCCTATCTTTCCAGAAATTCCTGTAGTGCATTATATTTGTCTTCTCACCTCTTTTTGTCTTAAGAGTTTGGTGAGAGTAATCAATAACTCCCTTTGCTGAAAGCAACAAAACCAAGTGATGTTTCCTTGGCATTCAATGAGTCAATGTGCATTAAAGAGTACTCAGTATTACCACTCTTGTCAGTTGCACCTTTTTCTGTCTCTGAAGAAATTTTAATAATTTTAAATATCTCTCTACCATTCCTGCCACATTCCCTCCAGCTTTAATAGTAGGAAAGTATTTTCATTTCCCACAAACTTAAGTAACAAAATAATGGGCAGGAGACAACCCTGGTTTCAAGTTACTGTCATCTACTTCCTTTGTTTAAGGGGAACTAACCCAATTAGAAAGCTGAAGAATCCATTGAAAAGGCAGCTGTGGGAGCCCAGAAATGTGACCGGTATCACTGGCCAATGCCCTTTTAACATTGCACTGCTTTTTGTGCAGGATCACTAGTAGTACAACATAAAAAGGGCACTAGACAAATACCACTCAGTCAATAAGATGTCCAATCATACTAAAGAAAAAACAGATTAAGGAAACATCAAATATTACTGTGCAATATGCACAGTATGTTACTTATTTCAAATCATAAATACTTTTGAAATCATAATCAACAGAGCTAAATCTTGCTCAACCTCCCCTTTATGGCATGTCCATATGGCATGTAGAATAAAATCTACTCAGAAGAAAGGAAATTTCCTGCATTTAATACAGTTAAATAAAAGGGATAAAATGGTTCACTATTACAGTAGAACTTATCAGTTTCTTAAATCTCATGGTACATAAAACAATGTTAACACCAATATTACAAATGTTAACATCCATTACTTTTATCATCAATTACGCAGATCAAGTCACTTGCTATCCAAGTCTATGCAAAGCCTTTCCTCCCAAAGTTAAAAGCATACCATGAATACTATGCCTTTTCTTTTGGTAGGTTATCTGTCAATTAGACTAATTTATTATAGTAATTTGAAGTAAAAATTCCAGACTTGTATATAGGAAAGTATAATTTACTTTTAGCAATGCAGGAAATAAAACATTTAAAATCCATAATGCTTTTCAAGATTCATATTGAAAACCTCTGGAAAAAAAGAAGTGCCATTTTTAATCATAGTTATATTGTTTGATCAATAAAAAAGAAATAAAAATACTAAAAAGCTTGATAGCAAGGATACATGATTCCACAGAATCCCAAATCTGATCTTCTACATTCTATAATTCAATTTAAAAACATATAATTTAAGAAATTTAAGGGGAAAAAAAATCAAATAAAAAATGATCTTCCCTTCCTCAATAAATAAAAAGCTAACCCTTCCCAATCCTACCCTTATAAAGGATGTTTCCCTAGATAACTTTGTTTCATACAAATACTTAAGATCCCTTACTCTAATGTAGACAGAGTAAAAAAAGGATTAAGACATCGGAACTAAACCAGTGGCCACTAAAAAATGTATTACTTGTAACATCTAGCAACAAAAATTCAGTAAAAATATCTACTCTGAAGGCTGAAATTAAGGGACATAATTTTAATATGTCTATCTGTTCATAGTATTATTAGATACTCTAAAAATATTTACTACATTCTTAGAAGAATTTACTAATCCAAAAATAAACTCTTAGTAAACAAGCATTTATTAAGTGCTTACGATATGCCAGGGATCCAAAAAAGGCAACAATAATATATCCACCCTCAAGGTGTTCTAAAAATGATAACAATACCAAAAAAGTTTGACATTGTGTTTGAATAGTATATTAAGGACTGCCTAAAACACCTCTATCCCCAAGATCTGGGTGAGAAAAACTAATTTTAAGAATGTTACAGACGGAAATTAGAAAACATGCAGACACCACACACTGAAAATGTTTCCATTTGTAAAATAGAAAAAAACATCATACATTTATAAAAAATAACACTCCAGCTAAGTTGTTAAATTTCAGTACCTACATTTTTTTTAAAGGTATCTGGCTTTCCTAACTACAAAGTCAAGTTGAAAAAATTTTTAATTTTTAGCAAGTAGATCTTAAGTTTAACTACTTTTAAGTGGATTTATCCCAGAAAGGTTAACAATGATTAACACTATTCTAAAGCAATACAGAAAGGTTAGGAACTAAATTATCACACAGGAAAAAAAAGTTTAGCACAGAAAACAAAATTCATATTTATAGAAGGCAAGAATTTAAACTTAAGCAGTACAATTAAGCTCTATCCTCTATTGGAAACCTGAAGTGAGACAAATTCAAGCTGTCTGTGAAATATTGAATGTTCACTTCATGAAAAATGCCTAGCGGTTGAACAGTTGGCAGGGTTTACTAGATACCCTCGAAACAGTACAGAAGCCTATGTAATTGAGTTGACTAATCCATATTGGCAGAATTAATTTACCAAAACTTTTGTATTTAAAAATTTACCAAGAGGTTGCTAGGGTCAACTATCGTAGTTTGGGGCTCTTTTTAACTATGGCAAATTCTTTAACAATTCATACATTTAGTAGAAGAGGTGCTGAGATGAGTAAAGGCCAGACAAACAAGTCTGTGCTAGCTAAACCAAAAGTTGCATGGCTGTTTGTGGGCCTCAGCTGCCTCACCTCTAATGATTCTTCTGCAACAATAAGATCTGTATCTGGAGAGTCCTTCATAAATGTTTCTCATAATGCAGAAATTATTCCACTCTTCAAAGAATTTACTAGTTCAACGCATGAAAAGCACAATTATTTCTAAAACAATTACATAAGATAAAGTTTTAACTTTTTGGCTGCAAGAAAATCATTTCACTAACCTAGAAATAAACCTGAATTAATTTTAATGGAAAAGTACAAAAAACTGGAAGGCTTACATAATGCCTCGGATTGGAAATCAACCCACTGCCCAATACAGAACCAAGGAAAGTGAAAGTCCTTCATGAATACACAACAGATGGAAAAACATACCTTCCTGGAATATAAACAAACTTTAAAAGTGATAACTAAGGAAGAAGTATCACAATTACACTACGATGGAAGTAAAAAATCAATAGGTGCTAATTCTTTTTACAAAACACAGAATCCCTCAAAAGAGATTTTTTTTGATTTTAGGTTTTTTTTTTTTTTTTACCCTATCATCTGAAGTACTGGAATCGGCAGGTTTCCCACTTGGGTCCACATAACATACTTTTTTCATCTTCATTTCCAAGGCCTTCTACTACTCAATCCCTTTTCTTATCTCATGCTCACAGACATCTTCTATCCCAGCATCCACTCCTTTTTCCACTTCCAACTCCTCACATTCTTCCAAACCACACCCTAAGTTTGGAATAGTCTATTCTTTCCCATCTGCCAGATTACTTTTCTTTCTATAGCTTCTCAAAATTTATTCAAAGGAATCTTTTCCTGCTCTGCCCAAGGCTTCGGTTCTAACCATCTAATCTCAGATTCCCGAGCCGTGCCGCCCTTCTCCTTTGGGTCTTACCTGTTTCAAAGTTGACTCAATTCACCCTCAACAAGGATCTACAAAGGGCAGGACTCTGTTAAGTGCTGCGGTACTTGGCTATCAGCACTGCTGTTTTCTAAAAGTTCAGTAACATCGCATTCTTAGTAATTGGGAACTGAATAAAAGTATTCATTAGAGCTTTCATGTGGAAAAGTAAAACTGCTGTTCCGTTTCAGAAAGAATCTACTATGGGAAATAAATCACAAAACCCACTAAACTTGGCTGCATTTTTGACTACAGTATAAATCTGACAAAAACTGATCGGATTCCCATTATTAGTATTTTTGAAAGTCTGAGAAACGACCGAAGAACAATAACTCACTGAACGGTTTTCTAATTATTTGATACAGTAGCTACTCAAAATTAACCACCCAGTCAGCGAACATGTGAAAAACTGCAGGAGACAGGATTAAAAGTTAAAACACTCGGCGCCACTACACCTCCCACCTTAATCAAGGCCTCAAGTTAAATACCTTTCTAACGCTCAAAGCGGGCTGCAAGGGTGGGGAGACCAGGGAGGGAGGGGGGCGGGGAGCTGCTCCTCCCTGCACCCCCCCCCCCCCGCTCGTGCCAATCAAGGCGTCAAAACGAAGCCTGGGCAGCTGCTCGGAGGGGGCAGGCAGCACATGCACCCAGACCGCCGAAGCAGCAGCGCAGAGAGACGAGGCGAGACGAGGCGAGGCGAGGCGAGGCGAGGCGTGGCGGGCGGTGGGGAAGGAAGGTCGTCTCTCTCCAGAAGCTCCGGGGAAGGGGGGGAGCGAGCGAGGGGGAGGGGAGTTCAAGCCCAGAATCCCCTCCCCCCAATGCACAGCGCGCCCCTCGCCCGACGGGGAAGTCAGCCTGAGAATGAAGACGGGTACCGTGGGGGAGGGGAAAGCATAGCGAACAAGGAAATGTGGGGAGGGGGGCGGGGAGAGGGGTGGGAGAAAGAGGAAAGAAAGGGAGGGCGCCCTTAAAGAAAGAGAGGGAGGGAAGGAAGGAAGAAAGAAAGGGCCCCTAGCTTGGCCCCCTCCAGCCCGCCTCAGCGACCTCCCCCTCCGCCCCAAAGTCACCCCTCTCCTCGGCGGGAGTTGCTTCCAATCCAGTCCCCTCCCTCCCACTCCTGGTGATGAATGAAATCGACCTACGGAGAACGAATGGTACGACCCGCTCCCCACCCCCTACCCAGCCACGGCCGGGGGGAAGGAGAGTGCCGTCCACTTCCCGCCGTCCCGCACACGCCTCCCCTCAGTCCCTCCTCCCCACGCGGGGCAGGATTCGTGAGCAGATCCAGGAGCTCTCCTCCTGCCCCACCCCCCCTCCGCCCCCTCCAGGGGGTGTGTGAACTAAGGAGCCGAACAGCCACGTTGGAAATGAATTGGCCTACCGGAGCCCCCCCCGCAGAAAAGCAAATGGTTCAACCCGAAAGACATTCCGTGCCCCCCCACTCCTTTCCGGAGCCCGATTCTTCCACTATCCCCCCCACCCCCATAGCGTGTGAATGGACCAACCCCGCCCCTTCTCCAGGCACAGGGAGACCGATCCATTCACACCTTCTAGGGGGAAACGCGGGACGCGGGCTGCACCATCTTCCCCCTTCGGAAGGGGAGGGAACGCTCGGGCTACACCATTCATGCACCCCATCTAGGGAGATGGAATTCCACGGCCCCGAATCCTCAGCATCTCCCGCCATTTCCCTCCCGCGTTCCCCGGATGTAACTCGTTCCCCGCGGCGGTTAAACGGGCCCAGGCGGTGGCGACTCCCTTAAGCGAGGGAGGAGTGGGGGGGGGGGGGGGGAATTAAGTATCGGTGCAGCCCGAGTTGCCCAGAGTTCCCAGAGAGTCTATCGTGCTTTCTCCTCCTCCTGGTGAGAAGAGTGCACAAGTCCGTCTCCTTCGCTTTGCACTCACCATCACTTCCAGCTTAGTGACCGCCGCCTCCATGTTGAATAGTTGACATTCCTCAGGCAGCGACGGCGGCGGTGGTTAAGCCCTCGAACCCGAAAGATGCTAGCATGGAGCGTTCCCATTGGACAGCTGTCACTCAGCGCGGCTCATCCATTGGCTTTCCTGCTTCTCCACCACCCGCCCATTGGCGCCTGGGTCCCTCCCTTCAGAATGAAACAGAACCTCCTGTTGGACGAAGGTACAAAACGCCGCATCAGGATTGGGTCCGTTCTGCACTTTTCTTACTGGTTGCTCTTCCTTTCTACTTTCAATTTTATTGCAGAGTTTCTGCAGAATCAAGTTTCTAAGTGGTAGACTCGGAAGAAGCGCCAACCAATCAAACAAGAGCTTTCATCAGCCGCTTTATGAAGGTGGAGACACCCCCCTACAATCTTATTCGTACAAAAAGCGCCACTACTTCGATTGGCCAGGAAGTCGGGACGCATTATCCAATCACGAAATATCTTCGCTTCTTTCCCCACCGGGAGAGTTAATTGAGTAGAAATGATGGCTCTGATTGGCCCATCTGTGCCAAGGGTTTAATTTTGAATTCTCCTGGATGCTGCAGCCAGAGAGGACATTGCCCAGACTCTGTTTACCTCCCGGGGCTCTTATACTAGTAAGTGCAGGAAGATCTAACCTTGTTTTTCCTGGGACCGAGGCGCTTGGTGCTGCTTTGCTTCTTTTCCCTGCTTGCGGAGGGAGGCCAGTTTGGGTGGAAGGGGAGGACGAGGGAGGGAGGGAGGGATTACGGAAGACCGAACTTATCCGCCTCCATGGGAGGATTTGTCTGTCTGTTCTACTAACAACACTTCTCTGCGCGTACGTCCACCGTAGAAATCATCTGGGACCATTCGGTATCCCTTTGCACAATCAGGCCAAATAAGGTAGCAGTGTCGTACGTATTGGGTGCCTCCGGTGTGCGTCCCGGCGAGCTAAGGAAAAGACCGACACACCCGTCAGCTAGAGAACAGTGCAACGCAGTGTAAAAGATTAAATTAAATATAACTGAACGACAGATTTAGTTGTAGGTGGTGAAAAGGGACTTTATCTGAGAAGCAGTGGGATAAGCAGAACAAAAGTAGTTTTAGTAAATTTTTCGGTTTGGATCCGACCTGTGATTTCATCCGTTTAGGGTACCTAAATTCCTTCCATCAGTGCAAATCCAGAATTCTATGGGGGGCCGGGAGATTGTGACTTGTCCAGAATAGCATAACCAGTATGCATGTTCGAGGTAAGACTCAGCCTAGGTGTTCTGAATTGCAAGGTTGTAACTGACCATACTTCCTTTCAGTGATATTAACAATGTATTGTATACATTTACAGATTCTTAAACACTTTGGGTTCTTTCTTTGCCTTTATCGCATTTCACCTGTCATAGTTGTTTAGATGTCTTATCTATTCCCTCTTAGTGTGTTAACTTCTTGAAGGCACGTTGTGTTGTCTTGATGTTGAAAGAAGTGCCTGCCTGGTACAAAATCTTACTAAACCTACTTCAATCCTTAAAGTAGAGGTGAGTTCTTAATCTTGTGTCATGGACTCCTTTGGCACTCTGGTGAGGACTATAGATACTTACCTTAATTTGAAGGAAATGCTAAATTTCAGTTAGTGGTTAAAGAAAATGAAGGTGTCATTTTCTTCTCCATCCAAGTTCATAGATTCCCCCAGAAATCTCTGTGTACTTCTTTGGTCATCTTTGGACCGTTTGTTAGAATAAGTACTTCCTCCACTGTCACAGACTACAGTCTTTCTGACTTAGTACAGGGTAGAGTTACTTTGAACAAACACCCTCAAGAAATCGCAGTGTCAATCATTCAGCAAGCATTTATTAACTGCCAGGCACTGTGCTAAGTGCTAGGGATGAAAATCCAAAAATGAAGGTCTTTCTCTTCAAGACCATATCCTTTAAAAAAGGGAGATACCCAGGTTTCCAATTTAATTCTACAAATATTTGGGATCCTACTGCTTGCCAAACGTAGATTAGAAGTGGGGAGAGATGTAAAGTTTAGATAAGACCAGATGCCTTCTGGTATGCTGGAAAGAACACCTAATTAACCCAACTCTGAGCACACTTTCCTCCCTGTCCAACCTAAACCTAGTAGTTAGAATTTCAATTCTACATTGTCCTCTGATCTTCCATCCTTTGCTCTCTTTTTACCCACAGCCTTAGATTACTCCCTCCCACCTTCTGCTTCCTGTGCTCTTATTCACAGCCACTGAAGGAAGATGGAGGAAGTCCCACAAACTTGCTGAATACTGTACAAATTTAAGTTATCCAGACTCAAGTGAACCTTTACCACAATTAGACTATTTCTTTACTCCTCTCTAATTGATTCATTATCTCACTCCCCCAGAAGCTATTCTAAACCTCTTCTCTTCTCAAAGCCCCCAGGTCTTTTCCTCCTTTCTCTCACCTAGGGGCCTTGAGGTCATTTGACATTAGCTCCTTCTCCCATTCTCCTAATTTCAAGTTTCCTTGACATCTCTCACTTTCTCTTCCTTTTGGCTTCTGTGACAAAGAGGAAACTCTTTTCCTTGACTAGATCAGCCCCTCAACATGCATTTGAACACATACTCTGCCATCTTCTCCAGCAGATTACATCCTTAACTATCCCATCTCCAACTCCTATCAATTGATTCCCTTGCTATTACCCTCAAACATACCCAAGCCTTTCCCATCCTTAAAAAACCTTTATTAGACTTTTGTTGTTATTCAGTTTTTTTCAGTCGTGTCCAACTCTGTGACCTCATTTGGGATTTTCTTGGCAAAGGTATGGAGTGATTTGCCATTTCCTTCTCCAGTTCATTTTACAGATGAGAAAACTGAAGCAAACAGGGTTAAGTGACTTGCTGAGTCACACAGCTAGTTAAATATCTGAGGCTGGATTTGAACTCAAGTCTTCCTCACTCCAGCCACTCTATCCACTACAGCACCTAACTGCCTTTAGTAGACCTTGTTACCATCCCCTAAAGCAATCATCCTATATCTTTCCATGCTTTCTTGGCGAAACTTCTCAAAAGGTTGTCTATCCTCCCTGACTCTCCTTCCTCTCTTCTCACTCTTCAACCTTTTGCAATCTTTTGCAATCTTGACTTTCAGCCTCATCACTCATCTGAAACTGTTCTCTTCAAAGTTACCAGTGTTATCTTAATTGCTCATTCTGATGGTTTTTCCTTTGTCTGATCTTTCTCAATCTATCTGCTGCTTTTGACACCACTGCCCATTGTCTCTTCCTGTATCCTGTTTCTTCTCTGGGTTTTGTGACACTGCTCTCTCTTGTTTGCTTCTTGTCTGTCTGACCACTACTCAGTCTCCTTTGTTGGATCATCCTCCACACCACATCCTTAGATGGGGAGTGACATCTAAACTGTGCTTTGAAGGACATTAGAGATTCTGTGAAGGACAGGTAACATCCCAAATGGGGAGGATCACTTTGCAGAGGAATGGAGGTGGGGGAATGGAATGTCAGGTACAGGGAACAGCTCGAAGGCCAAAGCACTGTTCCCTCTAACCTACAGAATGAGCCTCGGTATTGAATTATATGTACATATATGTGTGTGTGTATATATGTGTGTGTGTGTGTACATATATATACATATTGTATATATATATACATACATACATACATATATATATATATATATATATATATATATATATATATATATATATATATATATATATATATATATACCTTTTGTTATGAAGTTGCACTGAGGATTTCTAAAAATTGCCAACCTTTCCCTATCCTCTTAGATCACTATATATGTATATATATATATATATATATATATATATATATATATATATATACACACACACACATGTATCTATCTATCTATCTATCTATCTATCTATCTATCTATATATGTTTCTTTAATATATATTTCTTTTAATGGTTCCTGGTTTAAATAATTGCATTGTAGCATCAGAAATAATCCAAAATAAAAGACATTCATAATTTACTGTGTAATATTTTATGGGAACAAAAAGTACTCTTGAGAGTCATGAAACAATGAATTTCTGTCCTAGGTTAGCAATTTGGATCCTACCTGAACCATGAGTAGGATTCATGTCTGTCATGGGTTCATGAAATGATTTTAGAAAAGATGGCAATTGTAAATGTTTAATGCTTTTGGAAAAATATGTTCCTTGAGTATGAAAGTTACTCTGCAAAAGTCATAGTTATATTAAGAACATAATAGAGTAACTGGATTTTTGTTTATTTTTAAGACTCAGTCTCCCTATCTCACCCAAGATAAAAATACAAAGGCCACATTCTGTTACTAATCAACATGGACGCTTTAAATGTACCATTTCCCACCTCCTCAGGTGACTCCCCGCCAAAAGCTAGGGGTTCCCCCTATACCAATCAAATTACAGGTTCTATTCTTATCTTTATTACTAATAACTAATAATACTATAATTACTAATAACTATAATTTTTTGGGTAGCTGTCGGGTTAAGTGACATACCTAGGATCACAGAGCTAGTAAGTATCTGAGGCCAAATTTGAACTCAGATCCTTCTGACTCCAGGGCGGTGTGCTTTCTATCCTGACAAAAAGGTTACGATGTTTTGAGAGGAAGAACACTGGACTTTCTAATATAGGTTCTGCCACTACTTAGCCATGGATCTTGGGTAACCACTCTATTTTTCAGTGTTCTTATGTCTAAAATAAAGGTTTGGATTAGACTGGGGGTTCTTAACCTGGGGTCTATGAACTACATATCTATCTCCAGACATATTATTTTTCCCAATTACATATAAAAACATTTTTGACATTTGTGGGTTTTTTTTTTAATTTTGAGCTCCAAATTCTCTTCTTCCCCTTGCCTCTCCTTGAGAAAGCAAGCAATTGGATATAGGTTTACTGTATGACAACATTATCTTAGAGACTACTTTCTTGCAAATCACTTGAAACACCTCCCCTCTCCAGGATTTCATTGGCTTAGGTACAGGTTCCCCCACCCTGGCTTAGGAAAATCCCATGAAGGAAATTCCCTCTATCAAGAAAGATGGTCACCTGCTATGTTTTTTGAGTCTTAGAGAGCTACCTGGGGGGCACTGAAAGCTAAGAGAAGTGCCGTGGATCACACCATGTTGGATATAGGCCTTGGACCTTTGTTGGAAGCCTACTTTCTGTGTCTTATGCCACCACTACCCTTTGATATGTGTAAAGTAATAAAATAGAGCTTCTCCAGGAGAACAGTTTATGTAACAACAATGACATTGTCATGGAGAATCAACTCTGAAAACTTTATTAGGAATTCTGTTCCACACAATTACCAACTAGAATTCAGAGGACTCATGATAAAATAGCCTATCCACCTCCTAAGAGAGGTGATGGACTCAGAATTCAGATTGAGACATTTTTTGGGACAGGGCCTAGTGAAGGAATTTGTTTTGTTTTACTATACGTTTGTAACAGGGGATTTTGTTTTTTCTTGCTTTCTTAGTGGGGATGGGGAAATATGGTTGGGAGGGAGAGTAGGCAGATCTTCATTGGAAAAAAAGTTTTTTTAAATCACAACTCACAAAAAAAAATTAATATAGCTACAAAGGATAATATGCATCATATTGTGGTAAAAAGAGCTCTGGATTTAGAACCATATAAGAGGGCTCTGCTACTAATTTACCTGCTGAATTTTTGGCAGTTCCTTTAATCACTCTGTTCCCATTTGTAGAATGGGAGGAGGGGAGTTGTCTAGTCCACCTCTTTGGTCCCTTCCAACTCTAAATCTATGATTCTAAGAGAAAAAAGAAGATAATACCTAGCTTCATTTAAATTACTTTAGGTCTTTCCATTTAAAATCATCCCCTCCACCGTAACACTATTCCTCCCACCCCCATGACACTTGTTTAGTGTAAGCCCTGTATGTAGTGGTTCCAAAGCAGGCTGCTAAATACTGCTACCTGGGCAAATTGGAGTGGATAGTCCTGACACAGTATGTGTCTGTTAAGAAAATCTGACGAGCCAGAATGATATTACTCTGCTCTATTCCAGCTGGATTACGTGTGTGTGTGTGTATGCATGTGTGTGTATGTATGTATATACATACATACATACACACACGTGTGTATGTATATATGTATTTTCCTTAAAAGGATTCTTTAAAAACGAACAATAACAACAAAAACCCTGAACAAAAAGAGGAAATATTACTCCAGGACAAAAGAGAGTTTACGTGCTGGGGGAGGAGGGAAGGTGAGATATTGTCACAGCTGTTCTTGTACTTATAACTTACCAAAGGTATTCATAACCACCTCCAAGCTTCAAGTTTTTCTCTGTGCCTTGAAGATGGGAGTGAATTCAAACACCACTTTTCAGTACATCTTCCAGGGCTCCAAGAATAAACCAGGGTGGGTCATTTGCTATTTTAAGTCTGACCCTCTGTTGCCTAGCAAAGTGCTGATAAGCAGGCCTCTTCCCCTGACCCCCAGTCGGTAGTAGCTGTCGGTGCCCCCATCCCACCTGACCCCACTTCACTGGCACGTTGCTGCCTTTGGCACCTGCCCTTCCCCTGTTTTCCCAACCCTGGCAGAGAGCTGTGTGAGCCAGAAGACAGTTGAAAGGAAAACCAAGTGTAGAGGTGCATACCAAGTGCCTGGAGTCCCCCAATGAACAAAGGCAGGAATTAAAGTATGGAGTCTAACAGCAGGTGGCTCCAATTCTAACACAAGTGTGGAGGGAAGGAGTCCAGGGTTGTGGTCAGAAAAGGAGGGGATGGGCAAGGTTATTTCTAGTTCTGCTACTCACTTGCTCATGAATCCAAGTGACTTCTCTCCTTATCTTCAGTTTGCTCTGTTATTAGAAGATGAGTAGTTAATAATAACCACAGCAACATTCTAAAGTTTGAAGAGTATTTATGAGTAAACTCTTTGGGAGTGTAAGATCACAACAGCTAATGTTTGTGTAGGTTGGTGCAGCATTTTATATATGTTATTTTATTGCATCTTTGCAACAACCCTGTGAGGTGGGTGCTATTATTATCCTCATTTTATAATTGAGAAAACTGAGACAGAGAGAATGAGTGACTTGTCCATGATGTTTCTGAGGTGGGATTTGAACTCAGGTCTATTCTGACTCCAAGTACCTACTCCAGCTATTATTCCAACTAGCAGTCCTTGAAGGGTACCTTTGCAGCAGTAAGTTTAAATCTCTTGAGTGAGTTCCCCAAGTTTCAACCCAGGAGTTTTCTAAGAAGCATGTTATTTTTAAAATGATATACTAGTTATGGGGCAGCTAGGTGGTACAGTGGATAGAGTGCTGGGCCTGGAGTCAAGAAGACTCATCTCTCTGAGTTCAAATCTTGCCTCACATATTTCTAGCTGTGTGATCCTGGGCAACTCACTTAACCCTGTTTGACTCAGTTTCTTCATCTGTCAAATGAGCTGGAGAAGGAAATGGCAAACTATTCCAGTATCCATGCCAAGAAAGCCCCCCAAATGGGGTCCTGAACAGTCAGACACTACTGGACGACAACATGAATGCATTTTGGATACAAACACAAAAACTGTGACACTCCCTGCCCTCAAGAAGTTTATTACATCCTAATAGAGGGAGGCCACACATACAGAGGAGTGTTGACCCTGAGAGATATTTTAGTTTGGAAAGTTACAACTGAATGGAAGTGTGGCTAGAACCAGGCCTGGATGTGGTAAACAACTGAGGCAATCAGCAGTAAAGACTGTCAGAGGAGACCTAGGGTGGAAATTCTGGGCAAGAAAGACTTAAGTCCTTCTGGACCTAAAGGTACTGTGGAGAGAAGTCAGAGCAGTGAAGTCCCCTTGGAGAAGTAAATAAAAGTTACATAAGCAAGGTTAGAAACCAAAAAAGCCAGGACTTTCCTCCTTCTCCTTCTCCTTCCCTTTCCTGCTAACCAAGAGTTTAAATCTCCATCTACAGTTTCTCCACAGAAAAAAATGACCAAGCACAAATACCGGAGAAGAAGGAAGTTGCAAGTCAGAACCAAAATGTTCACCAAAAAAAGAAAAGCTGTTCTCTCTGATCCTATTGCTTCTCCTCTTCCTCCTTACCCTCCTTCCTCTCCTTCATCTCCAACTCTACCTCCACCTGAAAGGTAAGCCCTGGTGCAGGGCAAAGGAAATTGTAGGTATTTAGTTAGAATTTCATTTTACTTAGGAGAATGGCTGAAACTCAGGGCTTTCAGTTTAACTGCTTGTTGGTGGGATTGGATAAACCACCTTGGGGTGGGGGGGTGGGGGATGGATAGAGAGAATAAAACTAACATCCATGAGACGGGAGAAAAGGATGCACCCTCAGTCTGAAGGCAGTTTGGGAGGGATGGGTGAGCCTTCTGAAAAGAATGACATCTCTCTTCTCTCTTGTCCTCCCCACCATACCCACATCCTCTTAAGACACCCTCTGGCCTGTTCCCCTGCCAATGTACAGATAATGGTATCTGCCTTTTTACCTGTAGGGGAAGGGCCCAGGGCTGGCACTCTGCACCCAGCACTCATGCTATATAATGGGGCTCCCTTAGCTCAGGGGGAGGTTCTGGTGGCATAGCTTTGGATTTCTTTTTTTCCCCCTACAGGATAATAGATGCCTCTCTCACAAACACATGTTGTAGCCAAAGTTATTCAAAGTTAGCCTGGAGCAAAACATTTTCCAGCATGAAGAATCTAATGAAATTCCTAGCAAAGAGAGTGTGGTCTTTCTATTGGTGTTGCCAGAGCAGTATTACACAGGTATGATTCTGACTGGCTCGTTCCTAGTTTTCCCTGTATATGTGTATTCAGGTAAATGATCCTCTGAGATCTTAATCATATGAGATCACAATATGAACTGGGAAGTTTTGGGGGCTTTCAGTTGTAGGATAACATTTGGTATGTCAGGCTATTGTCTCGTTGTACTTTTGGCTGCATCTTTTTTTGTGCCCCTAGGATTCAGACTTGTTTCTTTCTGGGCTTTAGAATTTAGAGATCTTGAAAGACTTCCTATTTCCATCCCGTATGTACTTCCGGGAACTCAGCCTGATCAGACAGCAGGTGGACAAGCTGGAAAATGAATTCTACAAGCTCCAGGAAGCACTGAAGGTCAGTTACAAGACTTATAGCTAAGACAATTTTTTTTGCCTGTTGTTTTCAGAATTAGAGCTATTGTCCTTTCCAGATTTTAGGTAATGGAAAATATCAATATGTAGCTATACTCACAGAAGATACTATATTTAGAATAAGTAATCTTAGTTCAATTCCCATCTTTTTTTTCATCATTTATTTTTTTCTTCCCTACCCCCCCCCCCCAAATTGGAAGAAAAAAGCGAAACAAAAAAAGGAACCCCTTGTAACCAATATGCAGTCAAATGATACAAAGTCCCATATTGGAAATGCCCCCAAATGTGTCTACTGCCTATTTAAGCCATCCTTTCTCTGTCAGGAGCTGGGCTGTAGGCTTTATCTTCAGTCCTCTAGAATCATGGTTGGCCATGGCATTGATCAAAGTTCTTAAGTCTTAGAAATCACTTTCTGTCCTTCTGTACTTTCCCAGTCATAGCTATACCTATTGACAGTTTGGCTAGTGACTGGGCTGTGACTCCATGAGGCAGCCAGACAATCAGTCCATATGTAATCTATTTCCAGGCTGGTAAAACTAAGCTCTCCTGCTGAAAGGGAGGAGGCGTGACTAACCTCAGTCAGCCAGCAAGCACAGACATGTGTTTGAGGAAATGTGTTTTACTGTCAGTCACTGACTGCAGTGATGAGAAAGCTCTGAAGCCTTTTGATACTATTTACCTTTACATGTAAATTGTTCTCCTGGTGTTGCTCATTTTCCTTTGTACTAGTTCCTATGACTTCCTCAGTTCTTCTGAATTCTTCGTGTTCAACAACACTTACAGGATGATAATGTTCTGTTTCATTCATATCCTACAATTTGTTCAGCCATTCCCCAGTTGATGACGTTAACTCTCCTTACAAGTTCTATTCACAAAAAGTGTTGCTATGGGTATTTTCTGCATATCGGGACCACCTGTCTTCACACACTCCTGGAAATGTTCTTTTGTGACTTTTTTCTCTCAAGCCTGTCCTTGATTTTCATTTTAACTTGATTTCATGCATAAACGAATTGCAGAAGAAGGAAGGAGTTTTATGGTATGTTCTATCTCTGGGGATGCCTCTAGACCTCAAGTCCCAGTCAGAGACAGTCCTGGTTTCAGTGGCAGCCTGACAAACAAATAATTTGTACTCACTGACTTGAGGGAAGCCTCTGCTGTCCTACCACAGTTCCCAGAATTTTTACAGGAACTGACAACAGCACATCTCTAAAATGAGGGGGTTGGACCAGATGATGTCTAGGCTTCCCTTTCTGCTCTAATGTTCTCTGGTTCTCTAACAATGGGTCATATGAAATCTCTTTGAAATCATCCCCTGGTTCTTCATGTGCTTTGTCCCAGCCATCCTAAGATTTTATTAGATATAGTCAAAATTATTAACTTCACTTGGGCATTTAACCATCTCAGCACTAAATCCATAATTAATAATTAAGATAAGCCATATCTGCTAGTAGCCATTCTTTTTTTTAATTTAATTTTATTTATTTTCAGTGTTCCACAATCACTTCCATACAACTTAGATTTTTTTTCCTCCCTCCTCCCTCCTCCCTCCTCCCCCCTCCCTCTCTGTGACGGCATACAGTTTTATGTAGGTTCTACACATACATTCCTATTAAATACATTTTTACCATAGTCATGTTGCATAGAAGAATTAAAAGGAATGGGAAAAATCATATAACAAACCAAAATGTAATACAAAAGAAAATGATCTGCTACATTCTGTGATTGAATTCCATAGTTCTTTCTCTGGAAGTGGAAGGCATTTTGCCTTAAAAGACCATTGGGAATTTTTTAAGTCCTTGCATTGAAGTGACGTTCTAAGTCGACCAGAAAACATCCTCGCACACCGTGGTTGTTGCTGTGTACAAAGTTCTCCTGGTTCTGCTCCTTTCACTCAGCATCAGTTCATATAAGTCTTTACAGGCCTCTCTGAACTCTTCCTGTTCATCATTTCTTATAGCACAATAGTATGCCATTACATTCATGTACCACAACTTGTGCAGCCATTCCCCAGTTGATGGGCAGTCCTTTGATTTCCAGTTTTTGGCCACCACAAAGAGAGCTGCTGGAAATATTTTTGTACATGTGGAACCCTTTTTTTTTTTTTTACAGTCTCTTGGGAATAGAGCCCTAGAAGTGATATTGCTGAGTCCAAGGGTGTTAGTAGCCATTCTTAAAACTTTAATCAAAGCCTCTAACTAGGCCAATCTGCCATTCAGTTGCTAAATCAAATGAGATAATATTTATAAAGCACTTTGAACAGTGCCTGGCACATCATAAGTGCTATGTTAATTCTAGCTATTGTTATTATTCAATTTAATCTCCTTTTCTTTCAGATCTCTCAGACCCGTGCCTCAAAGTGTTCTTCTTGCCAGGACTGCCTTAAAATATGTCACTTGAAGTCTCAACTTCCAGAGGACCTTGCTCAAGCTCAAACCACTATTAGAGAATTACCATCCATATTTCCACCTGTGACACTGCAGCCTATGGTTCTCCTTCCTCCTCCTCCTCCTCCTCCTCCACCTCCTCCACCCCCTCCACCACCTCTTCCTCCTCCACTCAGCTCAGCACCTTTGTTGCTCAAAAAAGCTGATAGTACCAAAGCACTTCAGGTAGGAGGCAATGACAGTGATTTCTCTTTTTCCCAGCAGTGATAACTGGTGTGATTCATGCAAGTTGTTTTGGTCTGGGTCCCAAAGGAGAGGCAGCTTACTCCTGGCTCAAGGTTCTTTAGTTTTTTGGATTCAGGAACTTGATTTTTTCAGCATCTGTTTAGAGGTGATCACCCCCTAAAGGTTTGATCCACATGTTTCTTGCCCTTATAAACCAAAATGCCAATTTATTTGTCTACCTGTAGAAACAGAACTGCAGAGTTGAATGGAATAACTCTGTTGGTCAGTCCCTACACTCTCTTCCCAGGAGAAAAGGCTCCTTAAGAATCAAATTCAGATCAGACCTCTGCCAGGTAATGACAGAGTGGGAATAAAGAGAGCTGGATGGATGTTGTGAAGGGATAAATGATGTCATACAACAATAATCTGATGTACCCTCCTTCACTGTAGTGATGTAACTGTCCAGCCAGATAGAATGTTTGGAGGTAGTGTGGTATATAGTATAACGATTGCTATATTGGAAATTGAGTTTTCATGATTAGAAAAGAGTTCTATTCCTGGTTCTGTCATTTGTGACCTAAAACAAATAACTTAGCCTTTCTTGGCCTCAGTTTCCTCATTTATCAAAAGACATCTGCTTTATTTACCTTTCAGGTATTGATCAAATGAAATAATGTATGTGAGAAGTCTTTATAAACTTGTTAATGTTTTATTGACACTGAAAAAAATTTTTTTTGTTATTCTCCAATATATTCTTCACCCCCAATGCAACTCTCCACCATAACAAGAGAAAACAGTTATAAGAACATTCATTTTGTTCTTCACTTTTTTTGGCAATGTATACAACATTCCACATCTGTAGTCCTGCCTCTCTATAGAGAGGAAGGAATTGTGTGAAAATCCTTTTTTATGGGCTATAGAAATTAAGGTATTACCTGCTAGAATGTAAGTTCCTTAAGGTCAAGGGTTGAATCCTACTGACTTTTCCTACAGAGCTTAGCACAGTGTTTGTCCAGTGGAAAGAACACTTGATTCAGCAGTCAGAGAGCCTGGGATCAAATCTCACCCCTGATGATTGATGTGTAACTGTGGGAAAGTCATTCAACTCCTCTGGCCTTGGTTTACTCATTGTAAATGAGGAGACTGGACTAGATAGTGTCTAATGTCCCTTGCCACTCTAAGTCTGCGATCTTTTCATTGGAAATAACACTTTTAAAGTTTTGCCCAGTGGTGACCCCAACGAACTCAAGCTAATTTCTGCCATTTCTAGAATTTAGCACATCATGTGTTACATGGTTTTGGGTGAATAGCCTTGGAACTAAGCCATCATTTGTGATTTTGATTTCTTAGGAAAATTCATTCTGAGCTTGAAACCCTTCTGAAACATATGACCTATTGGGGGCTTCCCAGCTTCTTGTATAAGAAAACAGTTGGGGGAGATACAGCAAAGTCTATAAAGACAGAAACTAATTTTCTTCTGACTTTTGTTTCAGGGTACTTCTTTCCATTCTTCATTTTCTAATTATGTGGCTGTATTATGGGACTGAAGTAGAATTTCCTTGATTTTTTTCCCCCTTTCCCCTCTCCCCCTTCTTTTTCTGTCTTTCTATCTCTCTCCTTCCCCTTTTCTCCCCCTGTTTTTTGTCTCTCCTCTCCTTTCTCTCTATCTCTCTGTCTCTCTTTCTTCTTTCTCTCTCTTTCCCCTCATCCCCTTTCCTCTTCTTTCACTCCCTCTCCTTCTCACTCTTCCTTTTCCAACTCCTTCTCTTCCTCTCTTTCGTCTCTCCTCTCTGTATGTATCTCTCTCTCCCTCCCCTTCTCTGTATCTTTCTCTCCCTTCCCCCTTCTTCTTCTTCCCCCATTTTCTGTCTCTTCCCCTCTTCCTCTTTCTGACTCTGATTCACTCTCTCCTTATTCCATATTTTTTCTCTTCATCTCTAACCTTCTTCTCCCTCTCTCTGTCTCTTTTCCCCTTCTATCTCTCTCCCCCCTCCCTCTGTCTCTCCCTTTCCTTCCCTTCTCTCTCCCCTACCTCTGTATTTTTCTCCTCCCTCTCTTTGTCTCTCCCTCTTCTTTCTCTAGCTGTCTTTCCACCTCTCCCCATTTCCCTCTCTGTCTCCCTGTCTCCTATCTTCCTCTTGCTCCCATCTCTTCTCTTCCTCTTTCTATCTCTCTTCCTCACCATTGCTCAATGATCCCTATTCAGTCTGCTGCTTCCTAGTTGCGGATGTTCTTGGTTTACTATGACCTCAGATGCTTGTCTGGGTCAAATGTAGGACATCAGACTGTATGTGCCCTAGATGTACATCTTCTTGCCTGTCGTTGTTGTGACTGTGAGACAATACCGGTAGTTTCCTAGATGATTAAGGCAAAATCCCAAATTTGATTGGAATGATCAGAGCGATGGTTCTGGTCTCCAGCTACTTTTGTTCTTGTGGCTGCTGAAGAAATTTTGTCCTGTGCATTCTGGCTACCATTGGAACCTTGGAATCAGATAGGTACCTTTTCAAATGCCTGTTATTCACTTTGGCACCAAGTCAAGTGAACATCCCATTTTTGGACAAGTAGTTACTTTTGAAAAAACTCTCAAAATAAACATGAATTCCTGCTTCCATCTCGTTACTGAAATGTAACAGAGCCCTAAAAACCAACTCCATATGGCTTCTACTTATGTTTGGCAAATCAAACCTTTCCTTGTGTTTTTAGACTATACCATCAAAACAAGATGTGCCCATGCATATAACTGTTAAAGATCTGCTCACTGTGAAGTTAAAGAAGACACAGAGTTCTACCAGTAGCAGTAAGGTAAAGTAGCTGTGACCATGTCCCTACACACACACACACACACACACACACACACACACACACACACAACACACACACACACACACACACACACACACACACACACACACACACACACACACACACACACACACACACACACCCCACACGAGTTTCTGCTCTCAATAAGGCCATCGCTGGATTAAAAATCAACCAGCCTTTCCTTATTCATTGAGGGCATCAAGGGAAAAGTATTCTATGTTTAATCTCATTCATCTGAATCTCTTCATATAAACTATTTAGTTGCCATATTAACTTAAAATACAATTTTATCCACTAAGCATTACATTGATTGTGCTGGAATGCCCAACAATGCACTGCTCTACATTCAGACATGGGGTAAAAACTGATTAGTGAGGTAATTGTTGCACTTCATGCAGAATAGACCTACAATAGTAATTTTATTTCGATATATTTAAAGTCAGCAAGATTATCTTTCAAAATATTGATGATAAATTTTCCTTTTGCATTTGAAGATTCTGTCTTCACCGAAGAAACGAAAGCCACTGGTGACAGTCTCTGATCTTCAGAGTATCTCCCTGAAACCTCAGTCCAAATTTCCGTCAACTCACATCAAAAATGTGATACTGTAAGGACCTAGGCAATTTTATACTGTTTTTTTTCTTATCAATGGCTTCTTTGGGATATAAGACCAGTAATGGAATCTCTGGTTCAAAGGATATGGACATTTTAATCACTTTATTTGCTTATCCATATTGCTTTCCAAAATATTTGTACCACTTCACAGCTCCACTAACAATTTATTAGTATGCCTATTTTTCCACAACCCCTCCAACA
Organism: Notamacropus eugenii; assembly: GCF_028372415.1. Taxonomy (NCBI): domain Eukaryota; kingdom Metazoa; phylum Chordata; class Mammalia; order Diprotodontia; family Macropodidae; genus Notamacropus; species Notamacropus eugenii. The sequence continues at coordinate 371,927,309 of NC_092873.1, forward strand.
TTGACTGTTGCCATTTTTTTTGCCAATTTTTGCCAGTTTTCCATTTTTGCCAATTTGTAGAGTGTGTGGTGAAACCTCAGGGTTGTTTTGATTTGCATTTCTTTTGTTATTAGTGATTTGGAACATTTGCTTCATGTAGTTGTGAATACTTTGAGGTGCTTTTGAGAACTATTTGTTTATATCTTCTGACCATTGATCTATTGGAAAATGGAAATTAGTCTCATATATGTTTATTAATTGTTTATGTATCTTGGATACCAAACCCTCATCAAAGAAACATGATACAAAGATTTTTCCCATTTGACTACTTCCATTCTTATCCCATATGCATTAATTTTGTCTGTGCAGAAGCTTTTCAGTTTCAAGGCATCAAAGTTAACTTTGTTCTCTTATAATTGCCTCTATCTCTTGTTTGGTTAAAAATATATCCTTACCCATAGTTGTAAGAAGTATATATATATATATATATATATATATATATATATATATATATATATATATATATATATATATATATATATATATATATATATATATATATATATATATATGACCTATTTGTCTTCTAATTTTTTATAGTATGATCTTTTAATAGTAAGATAATGTATCTATTTAGAATCTGTTGTTGTATAAGGTATTAGTCTAAGTCTAACTTCTTCCAGACTGCTTTCAAGTTTTCCTAGCAAACTGTTACTTTTTAATGTAACAAAAAACACCACACTTTTGAAAAAGTTGTTCTACAAAGGGTAGAGTAAAAAATTAACCACTAAGACTTTATTTTATCAGCACTCCCAGAAAAGGCCAAATGGATCTGAGGAAACTTCTTAGAAAAGTCAACATAGATAGGTAACATACTTCATAATTTCTTTGTGCTTTTTAAATACATATGAAAAGCTGGTTAAAAAAATAGCCTTTAATGTTTTCAATACCTTTCCTTTGCAGGAGCCCAGGAGGTACCCCTCTCATCAATAAAGAAAATATGGAAACTGGAACAGGGTTGACCCCAATCATGACCAAGGCTTTGCGGCAAAAGTTTCAGGCAAGCTTTTGGAAATGTTCATTCCTCCCCCTTTTCTGTTAAACTCATTTACTGAGATTTATAATCCACTGGGCATTTTTCAAACAATGCCTTTGTCAACCTCTTGGTCTCTCTGTAGGACTTTCATGTCTTCAGATGGTCAGTAAGAAAGAAGTACACAATAAATACTCAGTGAATAGCTATTGAATAAAACAACCTCTTCCCCTCCCCTAGAAAGAAAGAAAAAAAGAAATTTAGGAGACTAGGAATAAAACAACTTAAACATTCATTTCAGCAAATGCTCATGATGTGCCTACTGTGAGTGCTGGACTTCGAATCAAGAAGATCTAATTTCATTTCCTGCCTCTGACACTTAATAGTTGTTAGTTATGTGCATATTGTCTATTCTATTAGAAAATAAGGTCCTTGAAGGTAATGACTACTTTTGGCTTTTTTAAAAATTCCCCTAGCACTTAGCAACATGCCCCACATACAGTAAGTGCTTAATAAATTCTTGTGGATTGACTGACTGTTATTAGATATGAGACATTGTACTAGATTTTGAGGATACAGAGAGTGCAATGACATGGGCCTTGCTCTTAACGACCTTACAGTCAAGGGGGGTTGTTGTTGTTTAGTCATGTCTGACTCTTTGTGACCCCATTGAGGTTTTCTTAGCAAAGATACTCAGTAGTTTGCCATTGCTTTCACCAAATCATTTTACAGATGAGGAAACTGAGGCAAACAGGATTATACAGCTAGTAAGTGTATGAGGCCAAATTTGAACTCAGGAAGCTGTGTCTTCTTGACTCCAGACCCCGAAGACTATGCATTGCGTCACCTAGAGGCTCCTAAGGTAGGAGGAAGAGAGGACAACCAGCATCTATTAAAAGCCTATTATCTACCTAGGCATGGGTGATACAAACGCCAATAAAAAAAAACCAGACTCACTAAGCAGATCTCTGCCTTCAAGGAACTTACAGGTACATAGAAAATAAAATGTAAAATAAATACAAAATAATTTCCATAGGAATTTCATTAGCAATTTTGATACAATGGAGACTAAAAAGTATGAAGGAGGCTGAGAGAAGAATGCTCTAAGAAATCTGATGATGAAGTGATCATTTTCACTCAAGAAGGCTTAGGGAAGGTTAGAGAATGAAACAGATCATCCAAGTAAGATACAAATGATGCATAAATGTTGTGCACATACAGAACATCCCAAAAGTCTTAGTGCAGTTGTAAACTTTAGTTACTAAAAACTGCACTGAGACTTTTAGGACATTCTTGTACCTATGACAGTCTTGATCCTAACAAAGCAAATTCGTTTTAGAGAAAACAGTAGTAGATATGAGTCCAGGGATATAAGCATTTTCCCTTAGTCTCTTAAAACAATCCTCATTCTCTAGAAATTATCTATGAATGTGGTCTGAGAAGTGAATCATAGTAGCTCTTTTCCCCAAAGGACAATTTTCATTTTATTAAATATGTATGATAGAGATCCTGTCTCTTTCACCTAAGACTGCAAAAAATCTATCACTTGTTCTAATCATAAGAGTTCAATCAGCTACATAGTAAGCAAGCACTGATAAGAGAAGATGTTTTGAAACTAAGATCTGATTATATAATTACTTTTTCAGATAGGATCAGTTAAATAGGATTTTAAAAGTTTATCTTTTAGCCATTTAGCCATTAGGAATGCAATAGCAGATTGTGATACAGCGTGGTACAGTGGAAAGGTTTGGGAGGCAGAACTTCACCTGGAATCCTAGCTCTACTGGCTGTTTGATCTTGGGCAAGTTATTTCTCTTATCTGGGCCTCAGTTACTTGATGTGTAAAATGTTGGGGGTTGGACTTGATCTCTTAGACCCTGTCTAGTTCTAAATCCTGTGACTTCTTGAGTTCTCAAAAATCCCCTTGTTGATCTTAAAACCTGCTGAACATGAGTGAATTCTGCTAATGCCAGCTGGATACATTTTTGGACACTCTCTCCTCATTGCTTTAGCCCATTGTACTGTTTTATCTAGCAGCATAAACCAAATTCTAATTGGTACTTTGTTTTAATTTCCACAGCTGGCTCATCCAAAGAGCCCTTCCCAAGCTCCATTACTTTCTGCAAACAGCTTTGATGAATAAAATTGATGTCAATGATGGATCACATTTGAAGATAAAATATTAAATAGATGTACTCAAATGTCATTTTTAAGAATTCTAAAATGCCATAATTCATCCATTGCGTATCAGCACAGCAAAAGGTATAGATTTAAATATTGTCCACTTGTTTCAATTAGTAAATATGTCCAAACAGGATTTTAGGTTTTTTGCCTTTGGTTGTCTAGATGATCACGCTTAATTAAATCTCTATCATATCCTTTCTTTAATTTGCCATGATAGGACATTTTCAGTGACTGACTTAGATCCCAGTCATTGTAATTGCCACATTTGACACCTAACAAATAAATAGATAATAAGGTTGCAGCCCTGCGTATCTTTATCTGAACAAGTAAGAGAAGTAAGAACAAGTAAGGAGGCTGATGGCTTCAAAAGGTAGAACACACCTCTTCCACTATCTTGGGTAGCCATTGCTAGCTCACCACCATGCCCAGGTACCCCCTTACTTTTCATATTCTGTATTCAAGAAGCCAAAGGGAAGTGTCATGGACAGCCTTGATAGGCACTATGTTTCTTCTACTGTGTCTCTTCCCAAGAGCTCCATGAACTCTAAAGCTGGCTCTGGGCACAAGGCCCTCTCTCCTGTATTTGGAGCCATAGAACATAGGGAGCTATTATTAAGCATAAAACCAGATCTTGAGGTCTGCTTCTCTAAGAATGAGGACAGCAGTCAGTGAATCAATGAGGACAGCAAAGGTAGGAAGGACAGGGTCGTAAAACCTCAATAAGCTTACTGTTTCTGGGAAAAACTGCAATATGAGACAAATATAGGATCCTTGGAAAGTCACAAGTCAAAAATCTAGTTTAGGGAGTTTCCTAAAATATCTAGTAGTGTTCAAACCTTGGTCCAAGTACAATGGCCCCAGGAAATTCCCATGTGAGTTCTGAGGCTGTCTATTCAACATGGGCCCTATTTTTGAGAGACACAAGCAGGCGTCTTAACACTCACAATGGATAAATACAGAAGCAATAGTAAGACACATGCCAAAAATGAAAGGTATTATAAAAAACCAAACCAAACCTGTTGGCTGTTCTTGTAAAAGTCTAGAACTAAGGGAATGCTCATGGAGGAAACAGTTCATTTCTTGTTGAATGGTGTTTTACAAGACATAAATGAAGTTTACGATAGCTATATACTGTGTTCACTTTATAAATAACTTGATAATTCACAAAGGATGAATACTGTTGTACCTCTTTGGTTACCAAAAAATTGAAAAGGTTCTACAGTAGGTATTCAGAGGGAATGTTCTGTAGGCATCTGATAACTATATGGGTATATGCAAATACATATATTTGTAAAGCTGCTATGGCCATCATACCAGTATTAAGAAATATTTCATGCTCCCCAAGTTTACTTTTCAGCTTTTACTAAGCCCTCGTCACAACTTACTTTGTATTTTTCATAATTCTGTAAACTGAGGGCTCCTTAAAACCACTATGTACTGTATGCTTTGTTATTAAAATTTTAGTAATAACAAAATCAGGCCAGAATTCTTAGCCACTTAGCAATTTTTTAACAATAAAATTTTTATAATAAAGGATTGACCTTTGTTTTTTTCCCTTATCTGACTTATACTGCACTCTGAGGATTCATGCTATAATTATGAGGAGTTAGTTCACACTCTTTCAGGGCTTTAAACAAAACCAAAAGGATTGTAGAGGTATTTGACATAAAAAAACTCAGCATTAGTACTATATATCATTAGGAAGTTTTCTACATTGGTTAGGTACTAATTGATATAGGACTGGCTATTATTGGTAATAATTGATATAGAATTGCTTTTAATTTTCTAGGATCACATTTGCCTCCTGAACCCTACTTGGGTACGTTAAGGTGACTAGAAGTGTAACTACTAAAAATAAATCAGTCATAATATTTACTACTTTATGTTGGAAACTAGTAAAATACTTATGTTGGTCTTTGCATAATGTGTTGACATTTTAAATTGAGCACTTATATCTAATTGAATTCATTGTCTCCCATGTGGAGGATGTTGAACAGTATCACAACAGCCTAAATATATATTTTTTAAAATATATTTTTATTTATTTCATTAAATTCTTCCCAATTACATGTAAAAGATTTTTTAACATTTATTTTTTGAAAATTTTGAGTTCCAAATTCTCTTTCTCCTGCCCCTCTCCCACACATTGAGAAGGCAAGGAATATATAACTATACATATAAAGTTATACCAAACATATTTCCATATTAGCCATGTTGTAAAAGGAAGCATGTGTGCACACATGCACACACACATTCACATACACAAAGTAATAAAGTACATTTCAATCTGCACTCAGAATTCATCAGTTGTTTCTCTGAAAATGGATAGCATTTTTTATCATGGGTCCTTTGGAATTGTCTTGAATCACTGTCTTTCTCAGAGTAGCTAAGTCTTTCACTGTTGATCACCCTTATATATATTGCTATTACTTTATACAAGGTCCTCCTGGTTCTGTTCTCTTTACTCTGCATCATAAGTCTTCTCAGGTTTTTCTGAAAATATCCTGCTCATCATTTCTTTTAGCACAATAGTATTCCATCACAATCATATACCACAACTTATTTATGCATTCACCAATTGATAAGCATCTCCTCAATATTCAATTCTTTCCCACCACAAAAATTTGTGGTGAAAATGTGTTAAGGAAACTTATGTGGGTAACTTCTGAATTTGTTACACTGATGGGTAGAATGAAGGCAAAAAGGAGATAATTTTTAAATGATCAGAGAAAATAGAATACAGACTTCACATTTCAATCCTCCTATCATTCATAGCAAGAGAAAGAGAAGAAAAAAATCAAACAAGTAAATCAAACTTCTAGTTGCCTTACTTGTATTACAAAACTTGCCCCAAATACTAAAAATTGAATTAACCATTAGGTTAATGACCTTACCCTAGCATTAATCATTGGATATTTCCTGTATGTTCACTAAATAGTCATGGTGTTTTCCATCTGTTAACTGATGGAAATCATAGGATCATAAATTTAGAGATGGAAGGTACTTGAGAGCTCATCTACTCTACTTCATCTCTAAATGTATAATCCTATTATCCGGCATTTTGCAGATGAGGAAATTGAGAGAAATTAATTTCCTCAATAAGTTCAGCATTCTTTTCATTACAGCGATCATTTTCTAAAAATAAATGTTGTTATTAATAAATCTAATGGGGGCAAAATAGAATGAGAAATGATGTTTTTATTAAGAACTCCTAACTGCCACACATAATGGCCTTTTCTAAATTCTTGCCCTCCAACATTGTTGCTCACCCTCTCTTGGATACTTTCTCCTTCCTAGGTTTCATCACTGCTCCCTTCTCCTTTTTCTCCTACCTCTGACTGTTCCTCAGTCTCCTTTGCTCTATTTTTTTCATCCAGACCACTCCCACTAACCATAGGTGTTCCCCCATACTCTCTCGGGCCTTTTTTCTTTTTTCCCTCTATCCTACCTCACTTTGTGATTTCATCAGCTCCCATAAGTTTAAATTATCATCTCTTTGCAGATGATTCCCAGATCTATATATCCAGCTCTGATCTCTCTCCTAAAGTTCAGTTCCATATCATCCACTGCCTTTTGAATAGGTTGAATTGGATGGCCCATAGGTTTATTCAACTCCACATGTCCAAAACAGAACTCATTATCTTTCCCACCAAATCCTCCCCTCTTCCCAACTTTTCTGTTGTGAGCATCGTGAGTCTCCTTGTCATCCAGACCTGCACCCTTAATACCATTTTCAGTCTCTCACTATCCCTCACCCCACATACCAGTCTTTGGTCCAGTCTTCTCATTTCTCCCTTTACAACGTCTCTTGAATGTGTCCCCTTCTACCACCCAAGCACGCCATCTCTTCCCTGTGTTACCGCAATAGCTTCCTAAGCGGTACGTCTGCCTCAAGTCTCTCAGTGAGGGGGTCCATCCCGGCCTCAGTTACAGTGGGACTTCCCCACAGCACGTCTAACCGTTTTAACCCCCTACTCAAACTCCCGGGACTGCCTTGTACCTCCAGGATAAGATAGAACGGGCGCGGTTCGGTGTTTTAACTTGGCCCTTCGCTCCCTTCTCAGTCTGGTTACACCTTGTCTCCCTCCACAGTCCTGGGGTCTAGCAGCAGGAAGCCCCCTCCATCCCCATCTCATCGAGGCCGAGCCACTGTGCCTCTGCGAGCCTCAGTTTCCTCACCTGTCACACGGGGTAACGACGCCTACGTGCCAGGACGGTCGTGGCTGGCGCGGGTCTGGGGGCGGGAGGACCAGCGTGCCAGCGCTCTTAGACGCTGACCAGCTGCGGGCCCTCCGCGGACCCTGCGCACAGCTCCCTGCCGGGGCTGCGGGGAGGGGGACATGGGACAGACGCTGGCGGAGCGCCCCGGGCAGCACCTGGCACCCCGCAAGCGCCGCATTACAGGATGGGCAGTGCTGGGTCAGCTGAAGCCTCCAAGTTCTCAGCTCCCGGCGTCACCGTCACCGTCACCGCCACCATCGTCATCCTCCCTCCCAGAAGCGGCTGTCCTCGGCTCGGGGTGGAGATCAGCGGAGGCGAACCCGCGAGAATGAACGGTCACAGCCGCACTCCCAGCGGCCCGGCAGGGGAAACGGCCTTCCTCAGAGAGGACGGAAATCCTCCAAGCAGAAGTTGGGACTTGACCAAAAAAACCAGAAAACAGGTGGCGAGGAGCCGCTGCAGGGGAGGGCGATGGAGGGCGGACCGGAAGCAGGGTTGACAGCCGGAAGGGTATCCAGGACGGCCCGGGGCCGGAAGGAGCGGGCGAGCGGCGCGGCATCATGGCGGGCCCGGTCAGCCTGCGGGAGCTGCTGCTCGGGGCCGCGGCGGGGGCCGGCGCGGCGAGCCCCGCAGGGTCGCCGGCGGAGGGCAGCGGCGGCGGGGCGGGCGGGGCGGAGCCGCCGTGGCGGGAGGATGAGATCTGCGTGGTGGGGATCTTCGGCAAGACGGCGCTGCGCCTCAGCTCCGAGAAGTTCTCGCTGGTCAACACCGTGTGCGACCGGCAGGTCTTCCCCCTGTTTCGCTGCCAGGGCCCGGCGGAACCGGGGCCCGGGGCGGGCGGCGAGGCCGGGGCCGTGGGGGAGGCCGGCGGAGCCGGGGACGCGGGGGCCGGCGGGGGGGAGTCGGCGCGGGCGAGCGGGGCCGCCCCCGAAGCGGCCAAGGAGGACCCGAGCTCCCGGGACTACAGCCTGCTCCAGGCCTACTACAACCAAGAAAGCAAAGTCCTGTACCTGCTGCTGACGTCCATCTGCGACAACTCGCAGCTGCTCCGCGCCTGCCGAGCCCTGCAGAGCGGGGAGGTGGGCGGGGGCCTGTCCTCCCTGCCCCACGCCGAAGCCCACGAGTTCTGGAAGCACCAAGAGAAGCTGCAGTGCCTCAGCCTCCTCTACCTCTTCTCCGTCTGCCACATCCTCCTCTTGGTCCACCCTACCTGCTCCTTTGATATCACTTACGACCGGGTCTTCCGAGCGCTGGATGGGCTGAGGCAGAAGGTGCTGCCGCTCCTCAAGACTGCCATCAAGGACTGCCCGGTGGGCAAAGACTGGAAGCTGAATTGCCGGCCTTGCCCGCCCAGGCTCCTCTTTCTCTTTCAACTCAACGGGGCTCTCAAGGTGGACCCTCCCAGGAACCAAGACCCAGCCCATCCAGACAAGCCCAAGAAGCACTCGCCCAAAAGGAGGCTCCAGCATGCCTTGGAGGACCAGATCTACCGCATCTTTCGGAAGAGTCGGGTCCTGACCAATCAGAGTATCAACTGCCTCTTCACCGTTCCTGCCAACCAGGCTTTCGTGTACATTGTCCCCGGGGGCCAGGAGGAAGACCCAGTAGGCATGTTGCTGGACCAGCTTCGGAGCCACTGCACTGTGAAAGACCCCGAGTCGCTGTTAGTCCCGGCACCCCTTTCTGGGCCTAGGCGGTACCAGGTGATGAGACAGCACAGTCGTCAACAGCTTTCCTTCCATATAGAGAACAGCAGCAGCTCCAGTTCTTCTTCAGGCCAGCTGGTGGATTTCACCCTCCGAGAGTTTCTGTGGCAGCATGTGGAGCTGGTCCTGAGCAAGAAAGGTTTTGATGACAGTGTGGGCAGGAACCCACAGCCTTCCCATTTTGAACTCCCTACCTACCAGAAGTGGATTGCAGCTGCTTCGAAATTATATGAAGTAGCCATTGATGGGAAAGAGGAAGACCCTGCTTCTCCCACAGGAGAAATAACCTCCAAGATTTTAAGCAGTATCAAAGTTCTGGAGGGGTTTTTGGATATTGACACAAAGTTCTCAGAAAATCGTTGTCAGAAAGCATTGCCCATGGCTCACAGTGCCTACCAGTCCAATCTGCCTCATAATTACACAATGACTGTCCATAAGAATCAGCTTGCCCAGGCCCTTCGGGTATATAGCCAACATGCCCGGGGCCCTGCCTTTCACAAATACGCCATGCAGTTGCATGAGGACTGCTACAAATTTTGGAGCAATGGTCACCAACTTTGTGAGGAGAGGAGCTTAACAGATCAACACTGTGTACATAAATTTCACTCACTACCTAAATCAGGTAGCTGAAATTTTCTTAATTGTATTGAAGTCATTTTGTTTCATCTGAGTTTTTGCTTTGCTTCATAAGAGAATCCTACATGTTTAGAAAAAGGCAGGTTTTTTTTTTCAAACAAAACTTAGTATGTCCATCAGTAATTTTTACCAGTATTAAAGCATGAGAAACTAGCCTTAGGAATATCAGTGGATTAACAAATAACCAGGAAATAGAAATAAAATTTTTAAACTAAATATTAACTGAAGGGTATATTGAACTGTGATTTGATTATAGCCAGATTCAATGATTCAAGATATCTTAAAAAGCACGTGCTTCTAACAAGGCTCTGTGCTAGATGTTGTTTGGTCTATGTGCTGTTGGTAAGAAACAGGGAAAAGTGATAAAAATCCCTAGATCTTTAAAGTAAAAAAAAGTTTTTAAAACTATTTTTCAGTTTCTTTTGCCATGTACTTTAGACTTCTGTCTCTTAGGGAATATTTCAGTGAAATTCTGGGGTTAGAAATAGCAGAATTTAGATTAAACTTGACTTTCTCTTGCTATTTGTGAAGTAAATATTGCCCATTGATCTATTATAGGAGAAAAGCCTGAAGCTGATAGAAATCCTCCTGTCCTGTATCACAACAGCAGAGCTCGATCCACTGGTGCCTGTAACTGTGGAAGGAAGCAAGCTCCTCGAGATGACCCCTTTGATATCAAAGCAGCTAATTATGACTTTTATCAGGTAGTTACTTAATGTTCATTTTCATTTGTTTTCTGGATACCATATAATTGAAGAAGTTGTTTAATTGCTGCATTAAAAAAATTTAACATTGAACTACAATATAGCCTATTAACTATTTACATTTAATTTGTCAGCGTATAAAATATCTCTGGTTACTTTTTTGCAGACGTTGGGGGGGCTGGGTTCCAAGGAATGGAACATTGAATACAATGCTGAATTTTTTTCTAAATATTGATTGGTTTTGCTAAATTTTTTTCTTTTTTCTTTTCTTTTCTTTTTTAATTTTTTAAATTGAATTATTTTATTTGTTCTCAGTGTTCAACAATCACTTCCATATATCTTAAACACTCCCTCCCCCTTATTCACCACTCCCTCTGTGAGACGGTGTACAGTCTTATATGGGTTCTACACGTACATTCCTATTAAATGCATGTGGCATAGAAGATTTAAAATGAATGGAAGAAACCATAAAACAAAACAAAACATAATACAAAAGAAAATGGTCTGTTTCTATCTGTGATCCAATTCCATAGTTCTTTCTCTGGATGTGGAAGGCATTTTGCCTCAAGAGTCCATTGGAAATTTTTTAAGTCCATGCATTTCAGTGAAGTACTAAGTCTGCCAGAAAAATTTCTCACACACTGTGGTTGTTGCTATGTACAAAGTTTTCCTGGTTCTGCTCCTTTCACTCAGCATCAGTTCATATAAGTCTTTCCAGGCCTCTCTGAGTCCTGTTCATTGTTTCTCATAGCACAATAGTATTCCATTACATTCATATACTACAACTTATTCAGCCATTCCCCAATTGATGGGCATCCCCTTCATTTCCAGTTTTTGACCACCACAAAGAGAGCTGCTGTAAATATTTTTGTAGATGTGGGATCCTTTCTCATTTTTGTGATCTCTTTGGGATAGAGTCCCAGAAGCGATATTGCTGGGACAAAGGGTATGCACATTTTTGTAGCCCCTTGAGCATAGTTCCAAATTGCTCTCCAGAATGGTTGGATCAGCTCACAGCTCCACCAACAATGAATTGGTGTTCCAACTCTCCCACATCTTCTCCAGCATTTATCATCTTCCTGTTTTGTCATGTTAGCCAATTTGATAGGTATGATGTGGTACCTCAGAGCTGTTTTGATTTGCATCTCTCTAATCAACAGTAATTTAGAGCATTTTTTCATATGATTATAGATACCTTTAATTTCTTCCTCTGAAAATTCTGTGTTCATATCCTTTGGCCATTTATCAATTGGGGAATGACTTATATTCTTGTACATTTGACTAAGTTCTCTATATATTTCAGAAATGAGGCCTTTGTCACAGACGCTAGTTGCAAAAATTCTTTCCCAGTTTTCTGCTTCCCTCCTAATCTTGGTTGCATTGGGTTTGTTGGTGCAAAAACTTTTCAATTTAATGTAATCAAGATTACCCATTTTGCACTTAACAAATGTTCTCTATCTCTTGTTGGGTCATAAGTTTCTTCATTCTCCATAAATCTGACAAATCCACTATTCCTTGCTTCCCTAATTTGTTTATAGTATCAGTCTTTATACCTAGATCATGCATCCATTTCAACTTTTTTCTTGTGTATGGTGTCAGGCATTGGTCTGTGCCCAGTTTTTGCCACACTTATCCAATTTTCCCAGCAATTTTTGTTAAACAGTGACTTCTTATCCCAAAAGCTGGGATCCTTCGATTTATCAAATAGTATATTTCTGTATTCATTAACTACTGTGTCTTGAGTACCTAACCTATTCCACTGGTCTACCTCTCTGTTTCTTAGCTAGTACCAAGTGGTTTTGATGATTGTGCTTTAATAATACAATTTGAGATCTGATAGGGCTTTTCTTTTTTTTTTTTTTAAAAAAGCCACATCTTGAGGAAATGACTCTTTTAAGGGAGGAGCATAAGGGAAATGCAGGTGATATTAAATATTCAGATAATATTAAAAGATAGCAATAAAAACTTAGTTTAAAAAAAATATCATGGGAGGATAGGAGTCACACAGGCAGGCCTGGATGGGTTGCAGTCTGCATGTGTGGAGAGTATATCCAAATTGATTAGATCATAGATCATTTGAGTGTGAAGTGTCATATCAGTTTTTCAGTTATTCCCTCTAAGCACTCATTAGATCTCCTTGTCCATTCATTTTCATTCACTTTTCCTTTATATTATTATATTTACAATAGAAAAATTCCTATTATAGGAGAGAAAAGATGTGATAGCTATATTGATATGGTTTTGTATGTGTGCAGTAAAAAGAGCTCACTATGATCAATCTGACGTTGGTTTTTATAAATATTAAATTACAGTGGCTGGTTATTTGACTCAAAAGATAGATTTTGATACTTGTTTTAAGCCTCTTGCTTGAAATAAAAGATTAATTGTATTGCATTTCTCCTAGCTCTTAGAAGAAAAATGTTGTGGAAAACTGGATCATATCAATTTCCCAATATTTGAGCCAAGTACCCCTGATCCTGCTCCTGCCAAAAATGAATCCTCACCTGCCCCTCCAGATACAGATGCTGAGAAACTTAAAGAAAAAGAACCTCAAACCCAAGGAGACAGCACAAGCCTGAGTTTAGCATTGAGTCTTGGTCAGTCCACCGACAGCTTAGGCACATATCCAGCTGATCCACAAGCAGGAGGAGACAACCCTGAAGCCCATGGACAAGGGGAAGTAAAAACTGAGAAACGTCCAAACTTGGTTGATCGTCAGGCATCCACAGTTGAGTATCTCCCAGGCATGCTACATTCAAATTGCCCTAAAGGTCTTTTACCCAAATTTTCCAGCTGGTCTTTGGTCAAATTAGGCCCTGCTAAGTCTTATAACTTTCATACTGGCTTAGACCAACAGGGTTTCATTCCAGGAACTAATTATCTTATGCCTTGGGACATTGTCATCAGGACAAGATCTGAAGATGAGGGAGACTTAGACACAAACTCTTGGCCGGCTCCAAATAAGGCTGTTCCTGGAAAGAGAAGTTCAGTTGTCATGGGAAGAGGAAGGCGGCGAGATGACATAGCTCGAGCTTTTGTGGGATTTGAGTATGAAGACTCTCGTGGTCGGAGGTTCATGTGCTCTGGCCCTGACAAAGTGATGAAAGTAATGGGAAGCGGACCAAAGGAATCCGCACTCAAAGCCCTCAATAGTGATATGCCCTTATATATTCTGTCATCATCTCAGGGTCGAGGACTAAAACCACACTATGCTCAACTTATGAGGCTTTTTATTGTGGTTCCTGATGCTCCTTTACAGATTATACTAACGCCTCAGGTAAGGAAGAAGAAAGAAATACTGATATACCTTTTGATCAGGCCAGAAAACATTTTGATTTAAATTTAAAACTTAAAAGTAATTCACTGAGCAAGAAGTCACTGAATGTCTTTTATGTACATTCTACAGTGTCAGGCAAAACTTAAAACTTTTTAAGACAGCATTGATTTCTGAAAAGAAGTAAAGTATATTGGTTTTCCCAACCAATTCATCCTATTAAAATACAGCATTTTAATTCAGGGATTGGGATTTAAATTTTAAATCTCTAGGGACAGACTGTACTTATTGCTATTTGAAATTTAATGTAATGATCTAAAACTTAACCTAATAAGTCAAATAAGTCTAAGACTTATTTGATTATAGACAAGATAGATCAGATAGACTATTCTAAACAAAATAGGTTGAATGTGTATAATTTTAGAGATGCAAACATATCTGCTTAGTCATACGTTATTCAAGCCCAATGATTAACTCCTTAGGATACTGTGCCACTGATGCGTATTGTTAAATTACCTTTTTGAGAAATATAAGGTATTTTTTTCTTTACATTTTTTTCCAGGTTCAACCAGGCCCACCACCTTGTCCAGTATTCTACCCTGAGAAGCAGGAAATCACTCTTCCACCTGATGGACTGTGGGTACTACGGTTCCCTTATGCTTATGTGACTGATCGTGGACCTTGTTTTCCTCCCAAGGAAAACGTGCAGTTAATGAGCTATAAGGTCATCCGAGGGGTTCTTAAAGCAGTTACTCAGTAGTGTTTTCCAAACAGATCAGTTCTATTCTTGAACTGCTTTTTCAGCTCAACCTGGCTTTTAATTACAAGGCTTAACATCTGGACAGTAATTGTTGCATTATTTGGGAATGTTGTTGCTATTTATTGGGAATACAATTCACCTTCCTAATAAAAATTGGATGTTCTCAAAAGGAACAAGAAAGATACAATTATTACTGTTGATCCCTCTTATTTTCTTCTTTGTGTTTCAGTGTTCCACATTAAAACATTATCTTCTGTACTTGAATTTGTATCCCAAAATGTTGAAAGATGAAAGATAATACTGGCATTGGATAAAATAGATGTTTGGATTGGGATTTTCATTGAGGTAGTTTTATTAAAAATTTCATCAAAGTAGAATAATATTTGATAAGATTAGTCTGGTAAGAGTGAAAGGTGGTTTGGTTTCTTAAATACTTATTTATCAAATATTATTGTATCTGTTAAGGCTTTTTTGTGTTTTTTTAAGATCATTACATTCTTGGGTTGAAGATGGACCAGTTTTGCCAACAATCACTGAAACTTATTGAAATAATATCAGTCCAAAATTTTAACATAAAACTATAATTTTAGACATTTGTGCCATGAACCAATTCATGGAGACATGGGATCTTCTTAACCCTTGATGGTAGACATGAATAAAGATGGTGGTGTTGATGCATTAGACTTATTTGATAACCTTTTTAGCATAATTGAGCAGCCCTAGATACCAGCAAAGTTATCTGTATTTTCCTTTTTTAATGCTCTATTGATGCTTTTTGCTTTTCTTAATGTCAGTGTCATGTTTCAGTCTTCTTTTTATCCCTGAAATAGCTTCCTGTATAACTAATGAGTACAGTCAGAAAAAGCTAATTAACACATTGACTATATCTGAAAATGTATGCCTTATTCTGCACCTGTTGCCTACCACCTCTTTGCCTAGGCAGGAAGAAGCATACTTTCCATACAGTCCTCTGAAGTCACGATTGGGCACTGCATTGATTGCAGAGTTCTGAGGTATTTTAATTTTTTTTGTTACATTGTTGTGGTCATTGTGTAAATTGTTCTATTGAATATGCTCTATATCAGTTCATACATGTCTTTACAATTTTGTGAGATTTTCATACAGAATTTTTTCCTCTGTCAGTCACCTCCTTGGGGTATGTATACTGTGTAGTGTGGTATTGCTGTGTCAAATAATGTATAGTTTAGTGCAGTGGCGTCCAACTCAAATAGAAATGGGGACCAACAAACGGTACATAAGGATTCCTGTGGGCTAGATTTGGAAAACCACATATTCACATTATCTATGTTTTATTTATTTTGTTAAATATTTCCCAATTGCATCTTGCTCAGGTCACATTTCAGGGGGAGCGTTGTGAGTCGCCAGTGAGTTGGGATCATTTTTGACAACCTTTGGTTTGGTGAATTTTTTCCATATAATTACAACTCTTTTTACCAGAACTTTGGGGCCAATTCACAGCTCCACTGTCAGTGCATTAGTGTTCATGCCTTCACACAAGGCCCCCAACATTATCATTTTATCTTTTGTCATCTTTGAACAACTGGTGAATATAAGATGAAACCTCAAGAGCTGTCTTTATGAAAGCCTTCAAATTTTTTTGTCATTGAAATCATTCATTTAATCCTCTAATCACCTCTATCCCATGTTTAATTAGCCAAGGTTGTCCAGGTTACCTCCTTTCACTTGCAAATAAGCTTCTAAATGATATGCAGTTTTTTATATTTAGGCCATGTATCCGATTGGAGCTTATTTTGTAATGTTGATCTAGCCCTAAGTCTTGGCACCTTGCATACTTATTCCTGGTGGGGAAATTGGGAGGTATTGGGGAGGGTGGAGTTTGTACTAAATATATCAACCTACGTTTCTTAGGCACTAGATTTCTCTGGGGGACAGCTAGAAATTGTTGTGTTTTTAAAAAAATTATTCTTTTGGTGAAAGTTAAAGGTCTTTGGGAGCATGTGTCAGTTGAGTAAATAATATTCTTAGTGTTCTTTTTGTTTTTGGTATTACTTTTTTATTTGGTGGAATTTTAATGTCGTTTAAAGTTAATAAATAACTTTTCCATATTTTCCTCTGGTAATATGGGAATTCACTTTAATTGGAATTTTTTTAAAGTCACAGATTCATCTGTTAGTAGTATGTATTTTGCATTTGAACAATGAGTAGCATGTTTGATTTTTTAAAAATCCTTAAACAATTTGACAGGTTGCTTCATTGTTGTTTTTTTCATTGTGTACTGAACCTATAAAAATGACACTTCATGCAATTTTCTCTTTTATCTGACATTATAGCCACCCTCCTCCAAAAAAAAGGAAAAACTAATGATTTTTTATGAAATTCATGATTTGACCCTATTTTATCTTTCTAGTCTTATACTTTACTCCTCTTCATACAAATATGATCTAGCTACGTGGCCTACTTGCATGACAATCCATCTTCTGTCTCCTTGCCTTTTTACTGGTTCTCCCCCATGTTTGGAAATCAACTCAAATTCCACTTTCTGCAGGAGATGTTTCTTGTCACTTCGCTAGCTCCTAGTGCTTCTGACATTACCTTCTGTCTGTTCTTTGTATCTTTCATGTACCTAGTTATTTTCATGTTATTTTCCCCATTAGACTGTGAGGTCCTTTAGAGCAGGGACTATTTTTACCTTTCTTTCTATCTTCATTGCTTAGCACCGTGCCTGGTACATAGTTGGTGCTTAATAAAGGCTTGTTGAGTGACTGAAAGATATCTATTGCTGCAGCATATAAATGTCAGAGGACATTCTTCGTTCTCCTACCTCCAGAGAGAATAACAATGAAGTCTTTTTACAAATAGATGTGTTCTTTAAAAGTTGAATGTAAATTGGTCTTTTGAAAGTTGAATCCATTTATTCCATACTCTAAGTATGTGTTTCCTGAGACTCAAGTATAGAAACTCCAGAAAAAAGCTAGGTAAAGACAAAACCCCTCAGTGAAATGAATTGGAGGGGAGGGGCTAGGAAATTTTTACTATAATGAGAACATAAAAGCTTAAGAATTGACCATGATTCCTTTACCTAAGTGTACTGTGTCTAAGAGACATCTAGAGATATGGGAAATTTCTTTTTTATAACAGCCTCAAAAAAGGATAGAGATGTGGATCATAGACTTAGAGCCAAAGGGAATCTTAATAGATATTTAGTCCAGCTCCCTCAGTTTTACTGATGAGGATGCTCAGGCCTAAACAGGTAGTAAGTATCAAAGCGGGGATCCAAACCCAAGTCTTTTCAGTTCAAAGCCAGCATTCTTTCTATCCCACTGTTGTTCCTATTCCTGCCACTTCTTTACTTTAAGGAAAAGAATAAACCAGGAATTTGGTTAAGTCTTTTTTTTGGGAGGGGGGGCCATTATCAACCTGTACCACCTTTTGCTGTTCTTTAAGCTTATTGTGGGGCAGCTAGGTGTCGAAGTGAATAGAGTGCTGGGCCTAGAAGCAGAAAGACTTAATCTTCATGAATTCAAATCTGGCCTCAGACACTAACTGTGTGACTCCGAGCAAATCACTTAACTCAGTTTCCTTATCTGTAAAATGAACTGGAGAAGGAAGTAGCAAACCACTCCAGTATCTCTACCAAGAAAACCCCAAACAGGGTCAAGGAGAGTCAGAAACAACACAACAAAAGGCTTATTATGTATAAAATAGTACTCTTTATTTGTCGAAGATTTACTTATTTCTAGTGATTCGTTAGTTCTGATAGTCTGAGATTTGGTGAAGAAGCTTATAGGTGCATCCTAGCCATACTTTTTCAAATAAAATTTTTATTTGCCTTCTACATAATACACAAGGTACTGTCTAAAGATGCTACGATTTTCTTTTTAAAATATTTCACTGATTTTTATTCTCTACTTTCCTCATAGTGGATATCTACTAATAGTATCTCACTCTAGTGCCTTATTGTAGCATAGAGGTGATCCTGGGGTTTCACAATTTGCCTTCGCTGGATAGGTTCTACCGAGATGGAAGGCTTTGATTATGAGTCCAGTGCCAGGTGAGGGTTAGCCTAGCAAAATTCAGAGATCTCATCACCAGATGGTGGGTTGATATTAATTTGTTCATGGGTAACTAAAAAAAACCAAACCACAAAGGTACAGAAACCATAATCTGTATTTCTGGAGAAGGAAGTACCTGTGCTAACAAAATAATAGATAATAAAGTTAGACTGTTCGTATCTTACCTCAAGGTTTATAGGATGAATAGTTCTAATTTTAGAACTCATACTTGCCCTTACAAACCATCTATCATTATAATTTCCCCTTAGGCCACCTCCAGTGTTTTAATGTCTTTCTTAGGTTGTAACAATCAGAATTGTCCTGAGTATTCCAGGCTTGGCCTCCTAGTGGAAAGAGAACTGGACTTGGGAGTGAGAAACCTGATCTTACTACTGACAAGCTGTGTTACTTACTAGTCACTGAATCTTTTCTGGACCTTAGCTTCTTTCTCTGTAAGATGAGGAAGTTGAAGAAGATCACCTCTAAGACTCCTTTCAGTACTAAATCATTGAGTTTATGACTTGGACAGGGTAAGGATAATGTGTTCTTTTTTTATTTACCCTTCAAGTTTTTGCTTTTTTTGGTACATTGGTCATTGAGTGATGTTTCCAAGAAGTAGTATAAAATCACTTCTAAATTCCATTCTTGTTCTGATTGTTTAGTAACACTGAAAGGATAAGAATTTAAGAATGCTTTGTAGAACTGAGTGGTTTACACTTGGTACAGTGCATTATTTTTTATCCATAAAGCAAAGAATATAGAAATAGTAAGATGAAAATTTTTATTTCAAAGTAAAATTATATTTTTGTGTCAATTGCTGCTCCTAGACCTTCAAGTATTAAGAGTATATTTTTTCTTCCTAAATGCCTTAATTTCCTTATGCCTGAAACAGTTGTCTTTCTGCACATTTACACATCCATAACATTTTGTATTTGGAGACAGTCAGGGTTAAGTGACTTGCCCAGGGTCACATAGCTAGTACATGGCTAAGGCCAGATTTGAACTCAGGTAGTCCTGACTCCAGGACCTGTGCTCTATCCACTGGTTGCCTAGCTGCCTGATGTGTAACCTTTTCTAAAGTTTAAATCTAGCCCTTGGGCTTCCTCTTATCCACAGATTCCACAGCAAATTGTAGATTAGTCAGATGCAGCTTTTTGGAGAAACCATTCCTTTTCATCTAGGATACTCTATATTTCACTTATTCAGTGATCATACTACTTTTTATTTCATCTAGTTGCTAGATACTTTAGTGAGACTAGTGGTGCAGTGGATAGAGCACCAGTGCAGGAGTCAGGAGGATCTGAGTTCAAATCTCACCTCAGACACTTGACACTCATTAGCTGTGTGACCTTAGGCAAGTCACTTAACCCCAATTGCCTCATCCTGGGTCATCTCCAGTCATCCTGATGAATATCTGGTCACTAGATTCAGATGGCTCTGGAGGAGAAGTAAGGCTGGTGACCTGCACAGCCCTCCCTCACTCAAAAACAAAGTCAAGTGCAAGTCATGTCATCATTTCTCTGATGGCATGGTCTTTTTTGGCAACGGACAAACACACACAGTGAGACTAACTTGTCTGTAGTTCACAGGATGTGTCTTAGGTTTGGGAATTATATTGGCAATTCCTAAGTGCCAATATCATATTTCGAGCCACTACAAAATTCTTTGGTAGATTCCATCTGGCTGCAGTGATCAAACTATGTTGGATTGGTCAATTATGACTACAACGGCTAATGTACTTATTTCTGTGTAGAAAACTAGACATTTTAAAGGTGGAAGGTCCTTAGAAAATGCCTAGCTGGGATAGGGTTGTTAGCACAGACCTGTAATCTCTTCCACCAGGGAGGCAGAGGCTAGCGGATTGCTTGAGCTGGGGAGTTCTGAGCTGCTGTGGGCTGAAGTGGTTGTGTCCACTGTCTGAACCCAGTATGGTGAGCTCCTGAGAATGGAGGCTCCCAGGCTGCCTAAAGAGGGGTGAACTGGTCCAGAGTGGGGACAATCAATTTAAAGTTTCTGTTATCAGTAGTGAGATCAGGCCTGTGAGTAGCCACTGCATTTTTTAGCCTAGATGAGAGTGATACCTAGTCTAAAAAAAATGCTTAGTGCTTAAAAATTGAGATTCTTAATTATCCAGATGAGGAAAAGGGCCCAGAAGTGTCAATGTTATATAGTAAGTTATTTTCAAAGTCTGTATTGGAACCCATGTCCTAAATTGCAGGCCGTGTGGGAGTGGGAGACTCCATATGTCTAACCAATTAAAACCCAAGATTGAGAATTTATTTTATCTGTACTGTTGCCTTTTGACCCTTTGTGTACTTTTTGTACAGGAATTAATTAGTCCCACTGTTTCTGTAGCTATATTCCTTCCTGCTTTTGATGTGTGTAAAAAACTTCCTTACTGGCTTAGAGTTTTTTGTAAATGGTTCCTCAGATTCTGAACTGCTTCACTCGTTTAACTTATCTGATTTCAGATGGTGGATCATTTCGTCTTGAAAGACTTTTCTTTCTGTCAAAATAGCCTGGCTTTTTATTGCCAGTTAGCTACTTAAAGTTTATGCTTTTTGAGTGCCTGATCTTTTGAGTGCCTGCGGTGTCCTTTTCTTGGGCTTCCACTTTGGGTTTTTTTTTAAGTTTTAGAAAGAAATTTATTTTATCATTTGGTAGAGGAAAGAGCTGGAGGCTCCCTTGTCTAATCTCTTCAAGGTTCACATTATATAGGATTCAGAGAAGCAGATGAACTGCTGGTAGTAGTCCAGCCAACTTAGTCCAGTCCACCTAACTTGCAG
Organism: Notamacropus eugenii; assembly: GCF_028372415.1. NCBI lineage: Eukaryota > Metazoa > Chordata > Mammalia > Diprotodontia > Macropodidae > Notamacropus > Notamacropus eugenii. Next base: position 371,948,626 of record NC_092873.1, read on the forward strand.
AGAGGACAGGTTCCCAGGCTATATCAATAACATAAGCATTTAAGTTATGGTCGACTGAAAAGTCAACATAAACATTCAAATTTGAGAAACCCAAAACACAAACTTTGGGTGGATCTAAGAACTGAGTGAGATCCAGGCATTCCTTGCAGTTTTCTGTTATTTTTTAACATTTAAAAAAAAATGCTTTGACATAGTTCCACTTTCTGAAATTTGTATAAGTTACTGAGCGGACTGGATGGTTTAAATTCCACCTGCACCTTCATAAGTAGGTGTGGCAGCCTGGTGTGAATGTAGCTAGCTTTTAGGTAAGGCTCTGACGGTCAGTGTGTGTCTGCGGTTCTCTAAGTAATCCTGCTTTTGTAACCAGGGAAGGGGCTCTATCTGCATTGCATACGGGAGGCACTTCATGATGACTATTTAAATTACATGTGTAATTATCTTAGTCCGCCTTGTAATGGGAAGTGGCAGATTTCCAAACCTCTGCCCAGTCTGGGGGTTTGCTCGTTTGCCTTCCTAGAGACTTCACTCCTGCAGGTGACGCATCCTCTTGGGAAGCCTCCCTCGAGTAACCCATGTGCGCTTGCGCGTTGGGACCCCTTTGTTACCCCCCCCCTCCGGGGGGGGGGGGCCTCCGGGCCTGGCCGCGCTTGCGCATTGGGTCCTGCGCCGACAAGTGTATTAGAGCCCGGGCTCCGGCTGGGGGCGAGCAGACCTCGAGCAGCCGACGGAGCTGCCGGGTGTCCTGCGGGTGCCGCCGAGTCTGCAGCCTAACCCGCAGGGCCGCGGGGAAGGGGCGCGGGCCGTGCTGGGAGGGGACGATGTCGTCCTCGGCGGCCATCTACCTGCTGTCCACCCTGGGGGGCTACGTGGTGACCTCGTTCCTGCTGCTCAAGTACCCGACCCTGCTACACCAGAGGAAGAAGCAGCGTTTCCTCAGTAAACACATCTCTCACCGCGGAGGTGAGCGCGGCGGCGGGGACGGCGCTGACGGACCCCTCCCGGGGAGGGGCGGGGATGCGGGGTCCCCTGGGAGCTGCTGCGGCTGGGTAACGAAGGCCGGGGGTCTCCCGAGGAGAGCGGGCGCTGGTGCACGGGGTCTCCTTAAGGGTTTCCCTGGGGACGCAGGGGAGCTGTAACGATGGTCCCGCGTGGAGGACCCAGGGTGCTGTACTGGGGTACAGTGGGGGGCTCCCGGGTCGCTGTTTGGGGGACGCCGGGATCTGCGTGGGAAAGTGGGGCCCCCTCACACGGTGCTGGTGAGGGACGCGGGAGCTGGAGCGCTGGTTTCTGGTCCCTAGTGGGGGATGCAGGGACGCTGTAACTGGGGTCTGCTAAGGATGGGCCTGGCGGGAGTCGGCGAGGCGCCATAACGATGGCTCTAGTGGGGAATGCAGAAATGCTGTAACCAGGTTTGAGGATGGGAGGTACCGGGGCGCTCTGTGGAAGGGAGGTCCCAGGTGGAGGCGGCAGGAGCGTTCTATACGGCTTGTCTGTTTAGGGTCTCTTTAAAGTAAGGGTCCGAAGCCTGGGAAACGGGGGGTGTTGCTGCAAGGAAGTGCTGAAGATTGTTATCGAGTGGTATAACAGGGAGGGAGGGGATATCTTGGGGTCACTAGTGGGCGAAGGGGGAGAGAAACGCCTGACGAATCTGGAAGCAGCTTCCGGCTCTTGTGGTTTGCGGGGGTCTTCAAGGCTTCTTTGGATTCTCTTTCCTGTGGAAGGGATCCAGGGTCTAAGGCTTGGAGCCGTGAGTCCAGTCTAAGCGCCTACCTGTAACCATGGTTTCAAGCACTAGCTTCTCAGACCACCTACTTGGAGTGGGAAATTAGGGCTCAGCTGGAATGACTTTCTCAAGGTCACTGCAAGCAGCATCTTTGCAGGGCTAGGGGAAGAACCCATGGTCTCCTGGCTCCCACCTGTTCAATGTTGCCCTAACACGAACCCTAGGAGGAATAATCCGATAGCTAAAAAGATTAAGCATACTTGGGGTTCTGATTTCAGCTCTGATACTGCCTGTGTGACTTTAGCCAGGTCATTTAAGCTCCCTGGCCCCCAGTTTCTTCAGTTGTAAAATAAAGGGGTTGGACTAGACAGCCTCTAAGGATCTCTGCTCTTACATGAAAAGATTATTTGCTAATAGAAGCAGGCCTGGATATTCCAACTCTAAATTTTCCTAACTAGCTATTTTAGAGGCCTTTGCTTCTGTATTTCAAAACAGCGTATACTGAATTCAGCAAACAGTTTTAAAGTGTCTGAAGGCGCTTTGCTAGGCAATAAAGATACAAAGACAAAAAATAAAAGGCCCTGCTTGGAAAGAAAGTACACTTTGGTGCTCCTGGAGCTGTTCAAGGTGCTACAACAAATATAACTATAGAATCCACCAACATCAAGCCCTACTGGTCAAGAATTTAAGTATTATTTAGAGATTAACTTTCAGGCATGGTGCCTGCCTCCTAGAACTTTGCCATTTAAACTTGAATTGTTAAATCTGCTAGCCCCCTTTATAACCAAAGGACTAGGGCAACCCTAAACTTTAAAATGTGGTGGAAATATCTCTCACTTATCAGCGAGAATTTATTAAGTGTTTATTATATGCCAGGCACTGGGTTAAACTATGGGGATACAAGGAAGAGAAAAAGTCTTATCCAACGATGGATTTAATCCTTATTCTAGCTGGTTTCTGTTGAGGTAGGAGGTAAAGTTTCTCACTAATTCCCCAGTTGTTAACTACCTAGATCTGTTTCAATGTATTTCCTTTCTAGTGGATGTGGTATATACACTTGGAGGCTAAACTGCAGGGAGTTAAATAAACACTATTGTCTCATCCTATGCACTAAATACCAAGCTTTAAGATTGTGTCTTTTGCTCTATAATCAATTTTCTTTGATGATCATCTGGTTGGGGATAAGGAAGATCAGAAGAACTGATTAACTCTTGTGTTACTGAATACATAAAAAGAAAGAAAATACATAAAAAGGAAGTGTTAAAACATAATCTATCCAAGATGTTTTAATCAAATGAAGTCATTTGTGTAAAATACATCCTATATAACATGGCAGCTAGGTGGTGCAGTACATTGAATGGTGGGCCTGGGTAAGGAAGACTTGAGTTCAGATCTGGCCTCTGGTCACTTACTAGCTATGTGATATTGGGCAAGTCACTTAATCATTACCTACCCCAGTTTCCTCAGATATATAATGGGGATAATAATAATAATACCTACCTCCCAGCATTATTGTGAGGGTCAAATGAGATTGTAAAGTGCTTAGCACAGTTTCTGATATAGTTAGAACTATATAAAAGGTAGTTATTGCTGCTGTTGTTAAAGTCCTGTATATGTAACACATTCAGAGCTGAATAGTGTAGTAGGGGGAAAAAATCCAACTAGAATTGGAGTCAGTAGATCTGTGTTGGAATTCTGGCTCTGCACACTTACTGGCTATGTGACCTGGGTTAGTCCCTTAATTTATCTAGGGCTTTATTTCCTAATCTGAAAAGTAAGAGCTATACTGTCTACCTTACTAGGTTTTAGTGAGAATGAAATGAGATGATATTCAGAATACTTTGTAAACTGAAAGTACTCTACAAGTGTCACTACTCTTGTGTGAAGTTAAATTTTTATACTAAGAAAAGTAAATCTTAAGCTTTTTGAAGTTCTGAAACTATACTAGTTATGGAGTTGTAGAGCTGAAAGGTAAATTGGAGATCCAATGACCTCACTCAGTAGATCCTAATTTCTAAGTATAGAGAATCTCTTTTGATATCACATTTTGCATACCTCCCGCTTGGTAACAGCACTACATTGATTGAGAATATGTATAATGAGAATGATTTGTGTGGATATGAATTTGGACTACTGGTATCACTCTCCCCCTCTTTTCACAGGTGAGAAAGCTCAAACATGAAGAGGAGGTTGAGTGGCCAAACTAATTAGTCACACAGCTAGTTAATCAAAGAACTGGGACTAGAAAACAAGTTTCCTACTTTTTAGTTTGCTATTTACCCCATCACCCCAGGCTGATGGTAAATTATTTCTAAAACACTGTTTCCCCATAACCATGAAAACTTTTCCCATTGGTTTCAAATTAGGTAATTTGAAAAGTAACATGATATAGTGGAGATTTGAATACTTGCTTTACTATCTACTACGTATAATAATGCTTTTGTCCATATAATTCACAGTATTGATTGGAATAAATTAGAATGTATGTAGAGCATGGTGTGTCTGTGAAGTCCTACATAAATCTCAGTATGTACTTACTCATTAATGTATTTGTGATAGGCATAACTACATTTGTATAATATGGGAATTTTCTAAGATGAGTAACTGAAATCACTATTTCATGTGAGTCTTGTTATTTCTGCTAACCTAGAGAATAGGTTTATAGTCCTGTGCAGTGATCTTGAAGTTATTACAGTAAGAGGCCATATGAATTCCTCCTAAATGATACATATATAATTCAGAGAAGTCCCAAGCTATACAGTGAATATGCTCTGCAAAACATTCTGTAATTTAAAACTCTACTCCTGAATATATTGAGTATCCAGAATAAAAACTCACAGTCAAGATTTAATGATAGGGTTTCATTTTTAAAAGAATATTTAAAAGCAAAATGCTGTAATGGAATTAATAGCTCTACTAAGACTGTCCATCACAAATTAGAGAGTGCCAGGTGAGAGATAGAAGATAGTGCCAAAGACAAACTTGATTTACTTTGGAGTAGTAGATTCTATCTCTTTTGTCCAGTGAAAATCCTGTCCTTTGACTCATTGCTGGGTTGTAGATGCTTCTCTGTACTGTGTAGAAGTGAAGTTGTATACCACAAGAAGTTGAAATATTGGTCATTCTGTGCAAAATATATAACTTGAACCTATGTAAGGGTGGACTGGAATTTATCTGCTTGAACTTTATTTTTGGATTGAGAAAGAGTGGAATCATGTTATGCTTTCAACCTTTCAAATTTTTGCTCTTAATTCTTACCCAAAGAAACTTCGAAGTATTTTAAGGATGTTTCCAAAAACAAAACTTCATTTAGGAGAAGAAGAAAACTTTAGACTAAACAGCAAAAGATGTGCAGTTGTTGACTTTGATCTTCTTGTGATGTCTTTGGAGAAGATTCAAGAAAAAAAATCATTCTTATGTTTGTTTTTTTCAGATGATTCTGTTTTAATGACTGTACTATGATAAAGAAACAAATAGTCTTACACTTCTGATGTGAGACCATTCCGTACTTTTCTGGGGGAAAAAACTAAATCAATAACTATTTTTTAGAATTTACTGTGTGCCCGGTATTGAATTAGGCACTAAAGACATAAAGACAAGAATGAAAGTGACCCTGTCCTCAAAGAGCTTACATTTCTGTTGTGAGGGGGAACAAGAAGTACCCAGACAAGTATAAAAGAACATACAAATTAAATAAATACTAGGTGGGGAAGGGGCTACGGTAGTGAAGGACTAGTAACCTGCTGGGGAGGAGTTGGGGACAAAGTTAGGAAAGGCCTTAAGTAGGAGGTGATACTGGAGCTGAGGTTTGGAAGAAGCTAGGGTTTATGAGAGGTAGGGAGGGAGTATATTTTAGGCATGAGGGGACAACCTGTACAAAGGCAGAGATTTCACATAGAATGTCACCTGTGAGGAACAGCAAATAGGTGGATTTGACTGGAAGGAGCACAGAGTGACTCATGTAGAATAAGCATAAGCCTGGTTATGAGAGGCTTTAAATGCCAAACAGAAGAGTTTGTGTTTGATCCTTGAGGTGAGGGGGAGCAACTAAAGCTTTTCCAGCAGAATTAGTGGCATAACCTAATGGAAGACCTGGGTTTTAACTTGGTTGCTAAGTGGAGGAGGGATAGAAGAGGGAGACAGATTAGGAAGCTCTAGATGAGACGTTAATGAGAGCTGGCTTGAACTAAGTTGGGTTGCCATGAAGGGAAGAGATAATATTGACCATCATCATCATCATTTATATAGCACAGTGTTTTAATATTTGCATAGCGCTGTACAAATATTATCTCGTTTGATTCTTATAACAGTCCTTAATAGTAGATTATGTTATTATCCTCATTTTAAAAGATGAAGAAATTACAGAGGTAATTATGGAGGTAAAATCTTTAAGACTCAGAAGAGTTTTAGTATGGCTCCAAGACTGCAAACCTGGATTACTTAAAATATGTAGTACTTTCAAGAAGAATAGGAAAGTTAGAAAAGAGGGTAGATTTTGGTAGAAAATAATGAATTCTATAATGAAAAAGAGGATTCTTTTGTATTTGACCTATCTTGTATGCTATTTTAAATGCATAGAAAAAAACTAGAAAGTTCAGAAGAAAGTACAGACAAGGACAGTTTTGAAAGTAAAGTATAGAATTTTATTTCACACACACATACACACACTCACATGTTTTTAAAGGCAAATATTGTAAAATGGAAATGCATGATTTCATATAAAATTCACTTTTGAGTACTATTCTATGTATGAAAATGGTCTCTTTTTGTGTTTAAGTTTGGAATTTTAAAAAAATATGTTAAAAAAGGTTTGGACCAGTATCACATATCTAATGAACCACAATCAGTTCTAAAAGGATATGTAATACAAATAAAGATCATAAAAAATTAGAACGAAAATGAAAGATCCTAACTTTCAATTATGTGTCAAAGGAAAAAATTTATAATCAATCAATAAGCATTTTTTAAGACAAATGACAGATATTATAAAATAGAAAATTTCAAAGGATCAGTCAACAAACATTTATTAAGTGCCTGCTATGTACCAAGTATTATGGCAGTTGCTGGGGATACAAAGAAAGGTACAAGACAGTCACCATTTTTAAGGTTTACACTCTTCCACTCATCAGAGAAAGAAAAACAGCCACCTTTATAACAAATAAATATAGCTAAAGAAAACAAATCCCCAGAATATCAAAGTCAAAAATGTCTTTGCATTTTGTATTCATCACCTCTCTATCAGGAGGTGGAGAACATATTTCATCATAGGTCCTCTGTAGACATAATTGGTTAGTACATTGATCAGAGGTCTTACGTCTTTAAAAATTACCTTTCTTTACAGTGTTGTTGTCCTTGTATAAATTATTCTGTTTCTGTTCACTTCACTTTATCAGTTCATACTATCCAGGATTCTTTAAACTCCTCTCTTAAATCATTGCTTATGTTGCAATAATATTCCATTACAATCATATACCATAATTTGTTCAGTTGACTAAGAAGCAATTTCCCAGTGGACTAAGAAGCAATCCTAAGGTACACCTTTAGATTCAGGTTCTTTTACTCTTCCCTGTTTTCATCCCTTTAAGATCAGGATGTTTGTTTTGCTTGTGACTCTTCCCTTCATAATTTCTTCCTCTTTAACACTCTATCCCTTCCATCATCTCATTTTGTTTCCCTGTTTTTTTATGTATTTCTCCATTAATTTTGTGTGCATATGTACGTTACCTCACCCTGCATAGACCCTGGCCTAAAGGGGCCAAGGTCTTCCGGTGCACCCTGGGTCATCTCCAGTCATCCTGATGAATATCTGGTCACTGGATTCAGATGGCTCTGGAGGAGCAGTGAGGCTGGTGACCTTGCACAGCCCTCCCTCATTCAAAAACAAAGTCAAGTGCAAGTCATGTCATTATTTTTCTAATAGCATGGTCTTCTTCATCAACAAAGGACAAACACACAATCGTGTATGCTATTAATGATTTAATTTCTAAATAAATGGAGATACCACTATCACAAAAGGAGAGGCAGTAGGAAACGATGGATAGAAAAAAGCTAGTTTTGGAACCAACACCTGGATCCAAGTCCCACCATGGACCCTTACTGCCTGTGTAACCATGGGCAAATGATTAGTGCTTCAGGCCAGAGATCTCAAACATACTGCCATAAATAATTAGTTCTTCTTATTCTCACACACTTATTTACATTTGTAGAGATCATTTTAAATTACATTTAAAAGCAAAATGCTGTAATGGAATTAATAGCTCTGCTAAGACCATTGATCACAAATTACAAATTGCCAAGTGAGACAGAGTATAATGTGGAAGACACAATATACTTCTGAGTGAGCCCAAACCAAATTAAAATTGTAATTGGGAAATACCAAATAAAAAACACCAACTGTGTGATAGAGATAATGTAAACATGTAGTTTTCTAAGTCAGCGTGCTCCTGCAGGGATCCTTATGTATGAAGATGTACCAATATTTCAAGTTCTCCATATTTCAGAATGACTTTGCTGGTAGTGATGAGCTGCGTTTGCTTGACTGTTAAGTTTAACATTTTTTTCTGACTATTCAATAGTTCCATAATAAACTTGTGAGGGTCAATACCTCTGTTCTGTTCCTGTGAGAGATGTGTGTGTATTCGTCGTTTGTTGCCAAAAAAAGACCATGCCATCAGAGAAATAATGACATGACTTGTACCTGACTTTGTTTTGAGTGAGGGAGGGCTGTGCAGATCACCAGCCTCACTTGTTCTCCAGAGTCATCTGGAACCAGTGATCAGATATTCATCAGGATGCCTGGCGATGACCCAGGATGAGGCAATTGGGGTTAAGTGACTTGCCCAAGGTCACACAGCTAATGAGTGTCAAGTGTCTGAGGTGAGATTTGAACTCAGGACCTCCTGACTCCTGCACTGGTGCTCTATACACTGTACCACCTAGCTGCCCTTCCTGTGAGAGATACAAGGAACAGGATATATGTTACCTATCCTCAAATGGAAATCAAAATCTGGTTTGGAGATTCTCAAAATACATGAGACTAAGAACCTTTTGTAACAGTCCACTACTTATCCACAAGTAAATACAGTCATCATAACAGCTCACATATGTAGAGAGTGCTTTAAAGATTTATAAAGCACTTTTCCTTACAACAACTTTTTGAGAAAGTACTATTAATCCCTTTTATCAAGTGAGTAAAATGAGGCCCAGAGAACTAAGGGGCTTCCCTATGGTCATCTAGGAGTAAGTAGCAGAGGCAGGAAGCAAACCCTGGTCTCTCCTTTCCTAAGTACAGGGAACTTTTGACTAAGCTTTTGTGTAGAATATGTAAGCATTGATAGAGTAGTGTGAATGAGTGAGCAAAATTGGGGCTATTCAAGGAAGACTTTCTCAAGAAGTTGAGTAATTTTTACCTTGTTAAAAGGTAAACAGTAAAGGAGGAGGGCATGGGCAAAAGTGTGGAGACAGGAATGTATAAATCATGTGAGGGAGGGGTAGCATGGGAACTTGGCTGCAGTAGACATCCCATAATAGGAATTACTTCCACATTGTTTCCAACTGTTATCACCATTTTCAGAATCGGGCATTGTTTTGTGACTTCCATGGAGAAGGAAACATATTTATGGCAAGTCTGCTTCTGGGGATGTTCTATGATAACTTAGAATGAAGGAAATTCTAAGATATTTCATGAAAGAAGAAAGGCCAAATAATTCTCTGAAGAAGGGCAGACCTTTTAGTCTCCTAGTTACCATCCAGACTCACAGTGTGTAACCATAAGAAGTAATTTACAGTCACTAACATCATTTATCAAGCTTTAAAATGATCTCTGAAATGTAAATAAGTGTGTACGAATAAGGGGAACTAAAGAGTTTCACTTTTAAATTTAAAGTAAAGGGAAAGTATATTATATCTGACATTGACCATGTTTTTAAGATACTTCATGGAGGGCAGCTATGAAATTTCCATTAATAAACTTAAGATGGAAGATATTAGTAGCATTTGTGTACCTTATGTATTGAGTGAGTCATAGCTAAAAGATATATGAGATTATAGGTCGAAATTGGTATGTATATTTTCTAGTTAAAAATTATTCATTTGTTTCAAAACACCTTATTCCTCCCCACCTCTTGTTCCTCCCCTCACCAAATTTGATCTGCTTCTATTTGCTCTACACACTGAGGACTACAGGAAGATGGGGATCTTGCCCCAAGGGTGTTTGCATTACATGAAGGAAGATTTGCATGGCATTGTGCCCAATCTGTGATTATACTGTTGAGAAGACAGGCTCTACCAGAGCAAAACAGTAGCTTCTTTTCTGTTTGTTGTCTTAGAGAATTAACTAGAGCACTGGGAAACTGAGTGACTTGTCCAGAGTCACACAGCTGGTACCTGTCAGAGATTTTCCTGATGCCAGAACAGGCTGTCCCTCCTTTGCCCCAGCTTGCTTCATAAATAGGGTGAATAACCCCCATGATGCAAGAGGACAGTTGCATACTAAACTGTGAAACTATTGTTTCGAATAGTACTAGGAGTTCAGAGGAGAGAGAGATCAGATCAGTGTCAGGTGAAATAATCTCATGGGCTTTACAAAGGAGGAAGACGTCTGGCCAGGTAGGGATAGGTGAGTAGAATTTGGAAATTGTGGGCAAAGGAAACAACTGGAACAAGGGCAGAAAAAAGGATTAAATGAGTGTTTAGCGTAAAAAGAAAGAAAAGGTTGACGTGATTGGAACAGAGGGCACAAAGTCACAATACTCTGTATTCAGACAGTACTTTAGAATCCAGAAAGCACTTTCCCTCACAAATAAGACAAATAATATAATTGTTATCTTTCAGGAAGTTACTCAATCTCTCAACCTCATTTTCTTCATCTGTAAAACAGAGGCAGTATGATTATCCCTGCTTGTGTTCCAGTGTTATTGTGAAGATCAAATGAAAGTACGTATGTGAAAGCACTTTGAAAGCAAGTAGATAGTATTGTTGTTATTTAAGAAATAAGTACCCTGGCAGCTAAGTGGCTCAGTGCATAGAGTCTTGGTCCTGGAGTCAGGAAGATTACTCTTTGTGAGTTCAAATCTGGCCTCAGACACTAGCTGAGTGATGTGGGCAAGTCACTTAACCCTGTTTTTCCTCATTGGTAAAATGAGTTGGAGAAGGAAAGTGGCAAACCACTCTTTTTGGCAAGAAAACCCCAAATGGGGTCATGAAGAGTGATTGAAAAAATGATTGAACAACATCAACAAACTCTGGCAGGGAGAGCCCAGAGTCAAGGTGACCAGCCACAAGGCTGTTGTAATTTGTATATGAGCTGATGAACACTTGGGATTGAGGAATGGCAGTGTGAATGGGAACCAAGAATTAAATCCAAGAGACATTTTGGGGGAAGAAATGGGTCAGGTAAACGCATTACATGTAGACCCACCAGTCAAATTGTCTCTCACAGCTCCCACTTTGTAGATTTTAACTTGACTTCTCTTTGATCCCTTTCTTTTTCTCCTAGTCAGTCATCCCCTTAATTCTTTTTTTAGCCACTCTTATTCTGCTGTTACTTTCCTTTTTGCCTGTACTGAGCCATTTCACTCCTGTAGTCTCCTCCATACTTGATTATCTCTTCCTTTCCTCTGCTTTCTTTTCTGTTCTGCTAATCCTGAAACCTGGATAACCCATACAGCCTGCGTTCTTTGCATCTCCTGGGCAATCACCAAGCACCCATAGAAGTCATTAAATCACCTGAACAGTATTCACTACAAATTTATGCTTTCTAACCCCAATAGGCAGTACAGTCATCTTTTATTCTCCCATCTTTTGTTGACATATATATGTATATGTACACATATATGTAAATATATGATTGGTGGTTGTCCTTCTTCTTTGAAGAGGACCAAAATGACATCACCGTGATAAAGTATATAAATATATATTATATACATGGAGAGAGAGAGAGCACATGCATACAAGAACTTACATTTTATATAACACTTACTATGTGCCAGGCATTGTGCTAAGTCCTTTTACAATTACCATCTCATTTGATTCTAACAACAACTTTGGGAAGTAGGTATTATTATCTTCATTTTACAAATGAGGCAACAGAGACAAACAGAACCTAGGTCTTCCTGATGGAGGCCCAGTACCCTATCTGGTATGTCCTCTAGTTTCCCCCTATCACGTTTACCCATTGCAACTATTTAAATCTGATTTATCCTCTCAAGCACCAAACTCTATATTCTTTTCCACCCAATTTCTCTCTCTCCTCCCTTCCTCCCCTTTCTCTTTCCCCCTCTTCTTTTTCTCCCTCTCCCTCCTTTTTCTCTCTCTCTTCCTATCTTCTCTTTCTTCCTTTCTGTCCTTTGCTTCTTCCTTTACTTCGTTCTCTCCCTCCTTCTTATAGAATTGTCATTAGGGGATAGGACCTAGACCTGTGATTTCATTAGTATTTCAACTTCCACGTGAGAAAACTCCGCTTAACTAACGCATATTCTTGTGTGCGACACAAGACTTGAAAATCTTTGTGACTTCAGGCCTGACTCTCTAGTCATTACTATGATCTGCCTCTCCCCAGAGCTACTTTGAATAAACAGATCACTTTGCCTTGTACTTGGAAGCCACAAATTTCTTCAGTTTATTTTTATAGCTCAAAGATGTCCTGTTCACTGAGCCCCTCCTGATCTCTGGTATGAGAAGGTGAGGTGATACTTTACCTTGCCAAAGCTAAATTTGCTGCCTTTACTTCATCAACTTCATCTAAACTAGTTTTCTCTATAGTGAAACTTCCTTCAAGAATCATGAATGATATCCTTGTCACCAAAAACCAATTTTTTTTCTTCGTTTCCTATTCTTGACCTTTCTACAATGCTTGACCCTCTTGAGCACCCCTTCTTCCTGGAGGCTTATGTTGTTTGGAATAACTTGGAACTAGAGAAGGATCATGCTGTAGTGAGGAGAGTTACTGGACTCAAGACAGAGTGATTGGGGTTCAATCGTAAGTTGTGTGACTGGGGGTAAGTCCTTTAACCACTCTGTATCTTACTTTCCTCATCTATTAAAGGAGAGGGTAGATTTGATGACTTCTAAGATCTCTTTCAGCTCTAAATCCTTGATGCTGTGATTCCATGGCAATATAATGTATTGATTTTCTACGTACGTTTCTTATCAGTCCTTTTTGGTATGCAGATGAGTCTTAGATCTATTTATCTAGCCCTAACTTTTCACCCTTCAGTCTTACATTTCCAAAAGCCTATTTATTGGATATCTTATACTGAAATTTCCACACAAGTCTTAAATTCAATGTGTCCAAAACTGAACTCATTATCATTTCTCCGAAAACCTTTCCTCTGCCTAACTTACTGTCAATGGCATCACTATCTTCCCGGTCAACTAGACTTTTAACTTAGATGTCATCCTCCCTTTCTCCCCGCTCAATCTTTTTCACTTTCCTCAGACACTACCCCCACCCTAGTATAGGCCCTCATTGCTTCAGGCCCAGATTTTCACAATAGTCTGTTGACTGGCTTCCCTGCCTCAAGTCTCTCCCCACTCCAGTTTATCCCCCACTCAGCTGTCAGAGTGATCTTCCTACAACACAGGTCTGACCATATCATTTTCCTATTCAGTTAAACTCCAGTGGCTCCCTACTATACCTTCAGGAACAAATATAAAATCTTCTTTTCTACTTTTAATGTCCTTCCTACCTTTCTACTCTTCTTACACCTTACTCTCTTCCACATATCCTTACATTGGTCTCTTTACTGTTCCATGTTTCAGTTCTGTGTATTTTCACTGACTCATCCTCATGCCTAAACTCTTTGTATCCTCATCTCTGGGTCTTAGCTTCCTTCAAGTCCCAGCTAAAGTACCTGCAAGAAACCTTTCCTGATTCTGCTTTCTCAATTTATCCTGGTTATTTTTGTTTGAATGTAGTTGTTTACCTCTTGTTTCCTCCCATTAGACTGTAAATTCCTCAGATTGGGGATAGCTTTTACCTTTCCTTGTTTTCCCACTGCTTAGCTAACTCAGTGCTTGGTGCACGGTAGGTAGTTAATAAATGCTTTGATGTCACTATGTTTTCTCCTCCAATGCCCTACCTGTAATTTTCTCCCAGGGCTCTGTCTTCCACATTCTTTTCTCTCTACATTCCTTCTGTTGTTTACCTTAAACTTTTAAGCTGTTTGCTGTGGACTATAAATTCTGCATATTATCTCAAGCCCTAAACTCCCCCCTTGGCTCTTATGTGGCATTTCCCAACATTCTTGGGATAGCTCTATCTAGAGGTTGTGTTATCCCCTTGTGTCTCAAACAGGACATATCATTTTGATCTCTTGCCAGTTTTTTCTTTATCTGTTGATGGAACCATCATTCTCCCAGTTACCTGGGCTTGAAATCTTAATCATGGAGGGGTAGAGCCAAGATGGCAGAATAGAAGGAAGCAATTTAGACCACAACACCTCCAAACAGACTGTAAAATGCACCAGACTGAATTCTGATGGAGAGGTCCAGAAAAAGACAGTGAGTCCTTTGTCCAGCCCTGGTCAGCATAGGGAGATAGAATTATGCAGACACTGGCGACAAGGTCAGGTCAAGAGCCCTCTTATACCCAGGAGGAAGCAACTCAACAGCACAAAAGGAAATCTAAGACCTGTTCTAGAACCCATTTAGACCCACACTGGGGCACTGCCATGGGGACGGGTGCCAGCTGACATCTTTGTTGCTCATTATACAATCCCAGGTCTCAGATCTAGAGAGAGTGAGGAGTCAGATCAAAGCAGAAGTGTTGCCTCTTCCAGGTGGCACTCCTTGAGTGGTGTACTGAGAAAAGAGGAAGTTCCAAGACCATTTTCAGCAGTGATACGGCTCTAGACTCCAAGCTGAGATCAGGTTCTCACTTCCAATATCTAGCCCAGCCTGCAGAGGAATAACCAAGGCAGGAAACTCAGAACAAAGGAAAGCCTATAATTCTGCCACTTGGAGCCAACAGAGCTTTCCAGTTGACTGATAGGGGTGGAATCCAGTAGCAATCTACTATTCCTCAGACCCAAGTCCAGGTCAAGAACTTGCACAACTCAGACAAAGGGATGTAAAACTGATTTTGCCCTGCATCAGATGCATTATGGAATACTGAATATTTGTAAGTCCCCAGCCTGTCCCTGAGATCCCGAAATAACATAACACTATACTGCCAGAAGGTAGCAACAGGACCAACCCAGACCTTCCCTGCAGAAAAGGTGCCTGTTACTATATGTGTGTTGGCTAGTACTGTTGTTATTTGGTCCAGAGTTAGGACATAGGCTGGAAGAATAAGCAAGCGAAATAAAAGAACCTCATCATAATGAGTTATCATAGTGGTAGGATGCTCTACATGCAACCATAGAAGAAGATAATGACTCTAAAACACCTACCAGCAATGCCTCAGAGTAAAACAAAACTTGAGCACAAACTCAACCAGAATCACTGAAAGAGATATGAAGGATGAGATAAGAAAAAAAATGAATTAAATCTTTTTATATGTGGAAAAAGAAGTTAACAGCTTGGCACAAGAAGTATAAAACCTTGCCCAATCAAGCAACAAACTCCTTGAAAATATAAATGGACTAAATAGAATCCACTGACTTCATGAGGCAACAAGAAATATTAAAACAAAGTCAAAAGATTGAGGAAGAAAATGTAAAGTATTTCATAGCAGAAACAACTAACCTGTAAAACAGATTTTTAAAATTTATATCATTGGACCAAAAAAGCTCTCTAGACATCCTGTTTCAAGAAATCTTAAAAGAAAACTGCCCAGATCTTGTAGAATGAGAGGGCAAAGTAGAAATAGAAAGAGTTCATTAGTTTTCTTCTGAAAAAAACTCCAAAATGAAAACTCCCGGGAAGATCATAGCCAAAATCCAGAGCTTCTAGGACAAATTAACAATACTGCAAGCAGTCAGAAAGAATTCAAATACTGAGAAGTCACAATCAGGATGACACATGATTTAGCAGTCACCAAACTATAAAGCAGCAGAGAGCTTGGGCTATGCTATTCCAGAAAGTAAAGAAGATATATATCTAGGTCTCTAAATAGATATATCTATGAACATGTGCACACATGTGGGTGAGTGCACACACATATTATAGGCTTACAGTCAAAAATAACTTATTTAGCAAAACTGAGTATCATGTTATAGGGGGAAAGTGGATCTTGAATGAAATAGAAGTCTTCCAAGCATTTCTCATAAGACCAGAGCTTCACAGAAACTTTGAAGTTCAACGAGCTGAAGAGAATCGTAAAAAGATAAACATAAATAAACAATGATAAACAATTAGATATGGATAAACTGCTTACATTCAAATATGGGGAGATGATACTCTGAACCCTACCATCATCGGGGTTCAAATAAATCCAATTAGACAGTGTCTTGATGATCTTAAGAAAAGAATGGAAAAAGGGGGAAGAGAAGTACACTGTGGGATAAGGGGAGCAGGGAAAGAAAAGTTAGGGAAAATTATCTCACATCATGAGGGAGTACATGTAGACAGCTACACAAACAAAGAAGAGGAAAGGGGGGAAGCAGCTTGTCATTTAAGCCTCATTCTCTTCAGAACTGGTCAAAAGAAAGAATAAACACAGACACACTCACAGTTTGTGTGTACAGAGTTAAGTTTGTGTGTGCAGAAACAGTTCACTCAATAGAAAATTAGGGAAGGAGTAGAAAGAGGGAGGGAGGATAAGAGAAAGGACAGATTAAAAAAGGGATTAGTCCTAAGCAAGACAACTTCCATGAATGTACAAAAATATGCAATAAATTTATTGTATCTTTTTTGAGATGGCAAAAGTGGGAATCCAGAGGGGGAAGCATAAAATGGGGAATAGATGAACAATTTATTGTTTGTAAATATGAATGGAATACTAAAGTGCTGAATTCTTATTAGCATAATGAAGAATCAGGATTCCAAGGGACTAATGAAGCATCCTACCCACCTCTTGAAAGAGAGGTAAAGGACTCAGAATGCAAAATGAGACCTCTTTTTTCCTTTTGGACATGGCCAATGTAGTGATTTGTTTTGATTGACTACACATGTTTGTTAAAGGTTGTGTTTTTCTCATAAACTCAGGGAGTGGGGGAGGAGGGGGAGAAGGCAGATCTTGGCTGATTACAACAACTAAAATTTTTTTTAAAGAAACCTGTCATTTTTGATATTCCTTCCTAACTCTTTCCAATCCAAACCATAGCTAAATCCTTTAGATGCTACCTCTACACTATCTTATCTTCCACTTTCCTTCCAGCTTTAACCTATTTCTCATTGCTTTCTATGCTCCCAGTCTCATAACTTTTCCATCTTTCACATCTTCCAGATAGTTCCTAAAGCATAGGTTTGATTATAAAACTGCCCTTCCCAAATTGTTTAGAGTTCTCCCCTAACCCAATGCTACTGAATAGCACACATACTCCTCAGGCTGTCATTTCAGATTATCTATAATTACTTATGTTACTAGTAGGACTCTTTTTCATATACTACATATTTTATTTGAATTCTTCTAGTATGCACTCTTCTTTTTTCCTTTGTGAACACTATACTCTCTCCCCATGTAGATGTTTGTTGAAATCTTTCTCTTTCAGGCCCATTGAAAGATATGGTTCCCCTGCCCCACAAACTACCCACCTAGATGAGTGGTTTATCTCTTCTGTACATTCTACTAGAATCTTCTAAAGCAATTAAAGCTTAAAATTATAATTAGTCTTTTGGGACATCAAAACAGTCTGGTACTGACTAAGAAATAGAGTGGTGGAATAGACAAGATACACGATAGTAAATTATCATAGTAATCTAGTATTTGATAAACCCAAAGATCAAAGCTTTGAGGGCAAGAACTCACCATTTGACAAAAATTTCTGAGAAAATTGGAAAGCAGTTTGTCAGAAACTAGATATAGACCAACATTTCACATCACATACCAAAGTAAGATCAAAATGGATAAATGATTTAGACATAAAGGGTAATATCATAAGTAAACTAGGGGGGCATGGAAAAATTCACCTTTCAGATCTATAGATAGATAACAGAAGAGTTTATGATCAAATGAGAGCTAAAGAGCATCATAGGAAGTAAAATAGATAGTTTTGATTACGTGGAATTAAAAAGGGTTTGCACAAATAAGATCAACACAGTCACAATTAGATGGAAGCAAGAAAGTGGGTAACAGTTTTTTTTAGCAAGTTCCTGTGATAAAGTCCTAATTTCTCAAATATTTAGGGAACTAAGCCAATTTTATAAAAATAAATGATAAATGATAAATGACCAAAGGATATGTATGAGCAGGTAGTTTTCAGAGGAAGAAATCAAAACTATTAATATTCACATGAAAAAATTCTCTAAGTCACTATTGATTAGAGAAATGCAAATTAAAGTAACTCTGAGGTACTGTCTCATATCTGTCAGATTGGCTAACATGACAGAAAAAGAAAATGATAAATGCTGGAGAGGATATAGAAAAGTGGATATACTAATGCATTGTTAATGGAGTTATGTACTGATCTAACCATTCTGGAGAACAGTTTGGAACTATGTCCCCCAAAAGTCTATAAAACTGTCCATAAATCCTTTGACCTAGCAGTTCCATTACTAGGTCTATATCCCAGAGAGATCAAAGAAAAAGGAAAACAACATATATGTACAAAAATATTTGTAGTAGTTCTTTTTGTAGTGTCAAAGAATTGGAAATTGAGGGGATACACATCAATATGGAAATGGCTGAACAAGTTATGGTAGATGATTGTTATGGAATACTATCATATTATAAGAAATGATGAGAGGCATGGTATTAGGAAAACATGGGAAGGCTTATATGAACTGATGCAAAGTGAAATATGCAGAACCAGAAGAACATGTTACACAGTAGAAACAATATCATAAGGATGATCAAATGTGACAGACTTAGCTACTCTGATCGAGATAATGATCCAAGAAATTTCCTAAGATTTTGTTGTTCTTAAGTCGTTTTCAGTTGTGTCTGACTCTTTGTGACCTCATTTGGGGTTTTCTTGGCAAAAATACTGGAGTGGTTTGCCATTTCCTCCTCCAGCTCATTATACAGGTAAGCAAACTAAGGCAAACAGGGTTAAGTGACTTGCCCAGAGTCACAGAGCTGGTAAGTATCTGAGGGCAGATTTGAATTTACGAAGATGAGTCAGTCTTCCTTGTCTCCAGGCCCAGCACTATCCACTATATCACTCTGATCAAAACAATGATCCAACATGGAAATGGAAAAGGGTCCCACATGTACAAAAATATTTATAGCATCTCTCTTTGTGGTCACCAAAAACTGGAAATCAAGGGAATACTCATCAATTGGAGAATGGCTGAATAAGTTGTGGTATATGAATGTAATGGAATACTATTGTGCTATGGGAAACAATGAACAGGAAGACTTCAGAGAGGCCTAGAAAGACTTATATGAACTGATGCTGAGTGAAAGGAGCAGAACCAGGAGAACTCTGTACACATCAACAACCACAGTGTGTGAGGAATTTTTCTGGTAGACTTAGTACTTCACTGAATGCATGGACTTAAAAAATTTCCAGTGGACTCGAGGCAAAACACCTTCCACATTCAGAGAAAGAACAATGGAATTGGATCACAGACAGACACAGACAATTTTCTTTTGTATTATGTTATGTTTTGTTTTGTTTTATGGTTTCCTCTATTTATTTTAATTCTTCTATGCAACATGCATTTAATAGGCATGTATGTGTCAACCATGTAATTTTGTATGCTGACTCAGGGAGGGAATAGGGGGAGGGAGGGAGGAATAAGAGGGAGAGATTGGAAAAAAATCTAAGATATATGGAAGTGATTGTTGAACACTGGAAACAAATTAAGTAATTCAATTTAAAAAACAACAACAACAACAAAAAACAGTGATCCAAAACAATTTCAAAGGACCTATTACGAAAAATGCTCTCGACCTCCAGAGAGAGAACTGATGAACTGTGAGTGCAGGTTGAAGCATACTTTCTTCCACTTCATTTTTCTTGCTTTTTTTTCAACATTGTTAATTGCATGACTTAATATATATAATTGATATATTGCTTGCCATCTCAAGGGGTGGGGAAAAGGCTGGAGGAAGAGAATTTGGAACTCAAAATTTTTAAAAATAAATGTTAAAAATAAAGAAAAATGATTATGTGTTAGTCATTTCTTCATATGCTATACTGAGTTCCATGTAAGTAGGGGCTATTTCTCATTTATTTTATAATCTTTTCTGATGTCTATTGGAGGAAAACTGAGATTAAAATTATTTTCTTTCCTTATTCTACTTTGTATCATCCACTGTTGGAGTTATTCTGGTTTTGCCTTCATGCACAACTTCTTAATTTCAAGTACATTACGTGAAACTTGCATTTGAATGCCATGTGTTATTAGATTATTTTTTATTAGATTTTTTTTTAATTCACAAGCAACAGAAAACAAATAATTTTAAAAGGTCATCTAATGCACTTATAAATGTACTTTGAAGCAATAACTTATGAAATCATTCAATACAACTTTCCTCAAGGAGGTAAAACTTTGTGTGTCTTCTTGCTATGGAGAAATTGGTTTCCTATTTCTATTATGTTGCCACAATGTTTTCCCATATACATATTGTAACTGTTCAAATCTTTGTTAATCTTTTTAGTTTTCAGACATTTTGTTAACTATCATGAATTTTCATTGTATGAGGCTATTTTTTTGAATTTCCCATTGAACTGTAGTCACTTTAGTTTTAGACTACTTTTCTTTCTTTTTTTTTGTTCTGTGCCTGTAAAGGCTTACAAAAATTAATTCCATTTAAACATTTGATGTTTCTTTATATTTTTGCTGTAATGTAAACCATCTTATTTTGTCATCCTTTCTTTCACAAGAAAGCAAGAATGTGTAACTGGGTCGCTGGAGGACATTTTAATTATTCTGTCTGCTAATGTTGCCTTGACCGTGTTTTAATTATTACTTGCTCCTGAAAGTAGTTCAAGAAATAAAGCTCAATAAACATTAAACTGTTAAAACACTGTATTTCGAGTTAGGTTGCATTTTGATGATTATATAATGTCCATAGACAAATTGGATTGATCTTCTCAAAATGCAGCAATTTAGACAAGAATTGCACTTTTTTATTAGTAAAATGAATCAGTGATCATTTATTTGATATTTCTACAGGTGCTGGAGAGAATTTGGAGAACACAATGGCAGCCTTTCGGCAGTAAGTATGTAAAATGAGACTCATGTCAGATATGCTTTTATAGTGGAAGAGACTTACCTTCACCAAGGAAATAAGATAGGTGGTGGTGGTGGTGGTAGTGGTGGTAGCGGTGGTAGCAGCCCTGTTTTTATAAGATTATTTTTAAAGAAAATTTTTATTGATGCTCTTTACATCAGTTATTTTTACCGTTTTCCTCACTGACCCCTCCCTTGTGACAAAGAGAACAATTAAGTATTCTTACACACACAAAGACCATACCTGACAACTTATTTGGTTTTCTGTCCCGGCAGTCTTCCACTTCCCTTCTGTGAGAAGGAGGTGTTTCATTTCTTCTCCAGACTCCAGAACCTTCATTGATGTTTCCATTTTTCATTTACTAATCCTTTGTTCACCTTCCTTTTAGGGATCTTTAATTGTTACAGTCATTGTGTAAAATTGTTCTCATTATTTCATTCTACATCATTTTATAGAAATCTTCCCATGTTTCTTTGAAGTCCTTATATTCACTATCTGTTACTGCACAAAACCATTTCATTATATCCAAATACTATAGTTTTTCACCCCATTCCTCTGTTAATTAGCACCCACTTTGTTTCTAGTTCTTTGGTACTTTAAAGAGTGCCACTATAGATACTTTGGTATTATTAGAACTTTGCTTATGTTTTTGACTTCCTTGAGTCTGTGTCCAGTAGTGGGATTGGTAGGTCAAAGGGTGGACAATTTAATCACTTTTCTTGCATGATTCCAGCTTGAAATATAAAATAGTTGGACACTTCAGCTGTGCCACAATGCATCAGTGTGCCTTTCTTACCACAGCCCATTCAATATCAACTGTTATGTTTTTCATCTTTGCCAATTTCCATGGCATGGAGTGAGATCTCAAGAATGGTTTTAAATTGCATTCTCTTACACTAGAGATCTGGATTATATTTTGATGTGGTACTCTATAGTTCACAAATTTTTTTTTTGAACTGTTTGTTCACATTCTTTAATCATTTCTGTTGGGGAATGGCTGATTTGGGTTTTTACACAATTGTGTCAATTCCCTGCATAATTATGGATGTTAGACTTTTATCAGGGATATGTGATTTGTTTCAAATATTTTTCTCATTTTACCATTTATTTTCTAATTTTATTTTTGTTTTTATTCATACAAAAGCTTTTTAACTTGATGTAATTGAAATTATCTATTTTATATTTTATGTCTTTTGTCCCTTGTTTATAAGACTTCATTTTTAAAAAATTATCATTAAATATTTGTTACAAAGAATGTTGAGCATTTGTATAGCTGAAAAATTAGGAACTATGGTTTTTCAAGCTTAAAGAAAACATAACCATGAACAAATTGTTTGATGCTAATTAGTCCCAGAGAAAGAATTAAAACACTTGATATGATTTGTTGTTTTTTAGAAGATTATGCTATTTGTCTATCAAACTAATGAATTTATAGAAATGAGTGTCTCTAGCCCCTTTGAACTTTCCCTAGAATTTTTAGCCTTTTAAAAGTTTACTTTTATTGTCTTCTTTGAAAAGATAAGTTGTAGTGTGTATGTTTCTAGGAACTTTACAGGGAAGCAGAAAGAGGAGACTGACATGAAGCTCAAGTGCCTTGTTCTTTGTCTTAATTGACTAAATGGTTACTAATTAGGTTTGTTTTCTTTTTCCTTACAAGCCAAAAATGAATTGAAATATTTTAAAAACCATGTGAAAGGAAATAGTTTGTCTATATGAAAAATAGTCTTTTTTTGCACATATTGGCAAATCTATGTGTATTTGTACAAGTAGATACAGTGGGCCAGGAAATCTGGAATTTATTTTTGGTTTTCTCTCTGGCCTATTTAAATACTTTTTTTCTTGAAAATTATTTCCCCCTTTTTGTCTGTTTTCTTACTTGGTCCAGTGGTTCTGCTTTTCTGTTTTCCAAGGTTCTCTAAAAAATAATTTCTTTTTATGTTTTAAAATTCTCTGTTCTTTCTCTAAAATAAGACAGAGATTTTGTCATTGTACAGTGAAAAACAGCCTTAAATTACTCCATTTACAATATTTATTTCATCCTCATGAAATTGTAACCCTCTACTCATATGAGATGATCTGTGGCCCCCAAATTTTTATCTAAGTTATTTTATTTAAATTCTCCTTATCCTTGGAAAGGAGGAAGTGGTATCTTTGCATAGATTTTTAAGTGTCAAATTCTTGTTGACATTTCTTTGAAAGTTGTACTGCCTTTCTCTTGGAATAATTTCAACATTCTGTATGTTAAAGTGTTTTTTACAGACTTATTTCTCTGAAGTACTTACCCAAAACGCTATGTAATATAAATCAAAACCAATGTATTTAAGGAGTCATTTGTAAAGATAGCAGGTTTTAGATGACAGATGTTGTAATGACTGTGGTTTGGTCTTTGAAAATTATCATTTGAAATTCTTCCCAGTTATCAAAAAGTATCTCATTTGGGTGATTTTTTTTTTCTTGTTAGACATAGCACTTTTGAAGTAAAACATTTTCTTTAAAAGAGCACATTTTTCTTCTTCAGCGGTACTGTTATTCAAATCAAATAGTAAGCATAAGAAAGAATTATATATAGCCTTCTCAATAAATCTTTGTATAGCCTTTCGGATTTCTTAATTTTCTAGTGTTTCAAAAGAAGGAAGTTACTATTTTAGGTTCCTTATGACTTTGAAGATGTATTTTTTTGAAAGATTGTCAGTTACTAGCTTCAGAGTTCTCTATAAACATAAATAAAATTGCCTTAAATTTCAGTTTTTCCTTTTATTTATGTATTAATCTTTCTGTCTTGTGATTCAGAGGTGTTGGGATGCAAATTTCACTTTACTGACCATTCTTTTGTTTTTACTTCTCCTTAGCATATTTAGTATATTTCTCCTAGCTTCTATCATTATAATTCTTTCATTATATAATTATCTTTCCCCTCCTAGAAGTTAAAAGCTGTGAGTAGTCAGGATACCTGGAGAGGAGGTGAACAGCCTTCCTATTTGCTTTGCTCTTTGTTTGCTTTGCTGTGAATTAGGTCAATTAGGAAAAGCTAGTCCTTTCCTTGGACCAAAGAAGTCTAACCTGGGCTCTGCCACTTTTATTAGCTGTGTAATATTGGGCTAAATCACTTCATCTGTCTGAGCTTGTTTCCTCTTCTGTGAAATGAGAGTAATTACCTACTTCCTAGGGAGTGGGTGTGACCTTGAAGCCAGATAATTTATGTAAAAGTGTGACCCAGAGTGGAGGGATTGATTTATGAGTTTGTGTGATGACTGTATTATTTCTAGGACAGGTTGAGGAAGCAACATCTACCTTATGAATAACAACCAAATTTTGAATCTGTTGTGTGCAAGGCATTATTAACTTGTTACATACAAACATTGTCTCGCCCAAGAGGGGGAATTTTTGTTGTTCAGTTGTGTCTGACCCTCCATGACTTTGTTTTGGGGGTTTTCTTGGCAAAGATATTGAAGTGGTTTGCCATTCCTTCTCCAGCTCATTTTCAGATGAGGAATTGAGGCATACAGGGTTAAAGTGATTTGAATTCAGAATGATGAGTCTTATTGATTTCAAACCTAGTGCTTCATCTGCCTGACTTGGGCACCAGGA
The DNA here is from genome assembly GCF_028372415.1 of Notamacropus eugenii. Lineage (NCBI taxonomy): Eukaryota > Metazoa > Chordata > Mammalia > Diprotodontia > Macropodidae > Notamacropus > Notamacropus eugenii. The sequence goes on from NC_092873.1 coordinate 371,973,162, forward strand.
ATAGTTAGGGTTTTTTGAGCAGGTACGGTGTCTCTCACACAGTAGGTGCTTAATAAATGTTTGTTGATTGAAAGGTGCTGAAGTTTTGGTGATAGGCAATCCAAATTTTAAAAAATGTAGCAAAATTTTTGAGAATTTAGAATCTGGATGATAATAGGTGACTGACAGTTGTCTACATAGTGACCAAAATATATTTTGTATAAATAAATATATGCTATTTGAGAGTTTTATACACTTATGTATACATGCCATCATTTAGTTACAATCTCAGAGCAAACCTCTATCTCTTTTGATGTGTCCCATCAGTTGCCAAGTCATATGGTTTCTATATCTTTCTCTTCTGTAGCCTTCATGACTAGATCAGGCCCTTATCACCTTTCACCTGGACTATTGTAATAGCCCTCTCACGGACAAATCTCCCTTTCTTCAGTGTTTCCTTCCTAGAGCTGCCAATGGATATTTCTAAGCTACAGGTCTTACCATGCCACCCTTTGCCTAGTAAACTCTAGTGACAACCTGGCTATTCTTCACATAGCATCCCATGTGCCGCTTCTGCCTCTCTCTTCATGCCTGGTTAGCACTGCTTCCTTTTCTTTCTGCTTTTACAATCTTTGGCTTTCTTCAAAAATTAGGGCAAGAAAAATCTTTTACTGATTCCCTAAGCTGCTAGACTCCTCAAAACTACTTTGTAATTCATTGTGTTTACATTTTATATATACACTTGTTTAGGTGAGCTTTCTCCCAGGTCTCCTCTATAAGCTGTTTGAAAGCAGAGGCAGTTGCACTGTTTTGTCACTGTATCCACATCACACTTAGTACAGCACAGTGCCCTGCTTGCAATACTTGCTGAGTAAATGCTTATTGATTGATTGAACTAATAGAAAATTATGTATTATATGTATTATGTGCATATGTATAAGAATGAATGGAAGTCCAAGAGGAGATAGAATCAATGATTGTTTATGAATACTTTATATGTTAGAGTTCCTATATTCAAATGTAAATAGGTCTAAGTAATGATGAAAATACATGCTATATGCCCAACATTTCCAGGAGTTTTATGAATGGGTGTCATCATCTCTACACCCAGATCTGTAACCTCACAGTCAACAGCTCCCTTTGCTCCACTTTGTCAAACACTTGCCACAACTTGTAGTTCATATGTCTTTCTCTCCAGATAAGGGCCCAGTCACTTCTCACGTGGGCTATTGCAATAGCTTTCTACTTGGTTTTGCAATCTCGTCTCTCTCCTGGACAGAATCTGTCTTCCATTTACCTGGCAGCGTAATAAAGTGTAAAGTATACTTAATTGATTTTGTTGATACTTAAAAGTTAGGTTGATTAAAAAACATTTTTTAATGGATTGGGAAGGCCAGGTGTGGGAGTGCATCCAATAAGTTTGACACAAATCTAGTGAGCTTCCAGGATGGAGAACAACCAGGCTGCCTAAGAAGAGTTGAAGTGGTGCAGTATGGAGAGAGAGAGAGAGACAGAGAGACAGACAGAGATAGACACAGACCTAAAGCTTCCATGATTATAAGGATTTGGGCCATGTTGGGAAAAGCCCAAGCACTTGTAGCCTGAGTGAGATAGAGGACTCAGTCTCCCATATCCCACCCCCACCCCCCCAAAAAAAGGAATTGGGAGTCAAAGAGCAAAGACCGGTGTTAGCAGAAGGCAGCTGAAGAGGAGAGATCCCTACACATACTAGGTTTGGAACTGGAAAGTAGGGGAATAATGTAACAGGGATCTTGTTACATTAGAGCTAATAAAACTAGGTTGTTAGGGCAGTTGATCATATCTGAACACCCATAGGGCACCCTGGTCCCTATAGGAATTCACTTTGATTCTAGTAATTTTTTACTTGAATCTCTGGGATTCTCTAGGTAAATCATCATATCATCTGCAAAGAGTGATAACTTAGTTTCTTCTTTGGCTATTTTAATTCCTTGGATATCTTTATCCTGTCTAATTGCTACAGCTAACATTTCTAGTACCATATTGAATAATAGTGGTGATAATGGACAACCTTGTTTCACCCCTGATCTTATTGGGAATGCATCTAGCTTATCCCCATTGCATATAATGCTTGCTGAAGGTTTTAGATAGATACTGCTTATTATTTTATGGAAAGTTCCCTTTATTAGGAATTCACTTTGAGCTTGAAGAAAGGAAGCAAATTGTATTTGTAACAGCTAGAATTACAGGTTGGCGCACAATCAAGGTGATTAACAATAGGAGATTGTTTTTTGCTCTCAGTCAATGCTAGCCTCTGATCTGTTTATTTTATGTAACCCTCTTGAGAACATTTGATTAATAAAGTAACAGTATCACATTTGAATGGAGTTTCAAACAGAAACTACATGCATTTTTCTTGAGAGCTAGAGATTTTTTTTTCCTCAGGGAATGGCTCTTCCTTGCCTTTGGCTTCCCGAAAGTTTTTTTCTTATGCCCTATCAACAACCCATTGGAAACTTAGCTAGAACCTATCTGCTTCTTAAGGTAAAATAGATGCATATTGTATTCCTGAAACAATATGAAGGCCAGAATGATAACAAAGTATATCTTAAATATACTGTCTCATTTTTAGCAGTGTGTCAAGTTCATGAATTGTGTATCATAGATTTAATATGTATCTAACATACATATTTACATTAAAATATTTATTAAATATATTAAATGTATTTGTTACTAAATATATACATTTAATATCCCTCATGTATACAAGGGAAGAAACTGAGTCGCAGAAAGATTAAGTGATATGCCCCAGATCACACGATAATAAGGTGACAGGGTTTGGGTTTGGTAATTCTCCCCACATGGACATCCTCCCCTCTCTCTACCTTGGCCCAAAAGAGGGAGAGAGGGTTGCTTCACAATCAGTCCTTGAAAGTATTAGAATTTTTAAAAAGTAATATATATTTTTGAGGGAATTTGGTATAACTATAAGAAACTATTACTTTGCCTTCTCTGACTTTATAGCTCAGTTAAGTGTTTAGTAGTTGATGCTGTGTTCTTTAAAGTTATAAACATACCTCAGTTTCTTTCCTCACCTGTAAAATGAGAATGTTGGATTTGTTGCTCTGGCCTTTTCCAGTGCGTATCTTCTAAAAAATATACCCATCAGTCTCTAGAGTTTCATAAGAAGACTTCAGTTTTCGATAGTAGCAATCTGTAAACAGAAAATGACAGTTTTCCTTATGCTTAAATTTCTGCCTTAAGCTCATGTTGGTTAATAGATGCTGATAACAGTAAATCCATCTTCTTGGTGAGAGTACCTTAACATTTCTAATTCCATTTATTTTGAGACCTAAAACTTGGCTTTAGCTGGTTTATTTCTTTTTTTGAATAACTGTAATGTACCTGTCATGTACTGTGGAGTATGGAAAACAAGAATATTTGGGCTGTTATCATCCTCATCATCGCTATTTTTTTTAGGAATTTACAAGATAATTGGAAAACTATATCATTTACATGCTAAGTAAAGTACTACATAGATGCATGATAGTGTAGTATAAATAGCATGCCATATTCCCATGTTTCACTCACTCCCACATTTTTTAAATTAAATTATTTTATTTATTTTCAGTGTTCTACAATCACTTCCATATATCTTAGATTTTTTTCCCCTCCCTCCCCCTCTTTCCCCACTCCCTCCCTGAGACAGCATGCATTCTTATATGGGTTCTACACATACATTCCTATTAAATACTTTTTCACCTTAGTCATGTTGCATAGAAGAATTAAAATGAATGGAAGAAATCATAAAACAAAGCATAATACAAAAGAAAATGGTCTGCTTCATTCTGCTATCCAGTTCCATAGTTCTTTCTTGGAATGTGGAAGGCATTTTGCCTCAAGAGTCCACTGGGAATTTTTTGAGTTCTTGCATTACATTGAAGTACTAAGTCTAGCAGAAAAATTCTTCACACACTGTGGTTGTTACTGTGTATAAAGTTCTTCTGGTTCTGCTCCTTTCACTCAGTTCATATAAGTCTTTCCAGGCCTCTCTGAAGTCTTCCTGTTCATTATTTCTTATAGCACAGTAGTATTCCATTACATTCATATGCCACAACTTGTTCAGCCATTTCCCAATTGATGGGCATCCCCTTGATTTCCAGTTTTTGGCCACCACAAAGAGAGCTTCTATAAATATTTTTGTACATGTGGGACCCTTTCCTATTTCTATGATCTCTTTGGATAGAGTCCCAGAAGCAATATTGCTGGGTCAAAGGGTATGCACGTATTTGTTGCCCTTTGGCCATAGTTCCAAATTGCTCTCCAGAATGGTTGGATCAGCTCACAGCTCCATCAACAATGAATTGGTGTTCCAACTCTCCCACATCTTCTCCAACATTTATCATCTTCCTGTTTTGTCATTTTAGCCAATCTGATAAGTGTGATGTGGTACCTCAGAGTTGTTTTGATTTGTGTCTCTCTAAGCAATAGTGATTTGGAGCATTTCTTCATATGACTCTATATAGGTAGCTTTAATTTCTTCCTCTGAAAACTGCCTGTTCATATGCTTTGACCATTTATCAATTGGGGACCACTCCCACATTTTGAAAAGAACATAACAAAGTTTCATCCTGAATAAATAGTTGTACATTTTCCCCTGCTTAAAAAAGAGAGAGAAAAGAAAACCATGTATTGAAATAGAAACCCTGCAACCAAGTGGGCTTCCCAAGGAAATGAGTTGTTTAAACTAAAGTGCATTCTTCTTTAGCAATTGTGCAAATGCTCAAATAACATTCTGTTGTTGTTTAGTCAGAAATGGAATTCTCAAAGTAAGAGGGAGTAAGTATCATAAGCTAATGTTTGTGCTCAGGGAGCTAAAGAGAAAAGTTTTTCTGGTTGATATCAGGGAATAATTTTCAAAAAGCATCAAGGTAGAAATTGCACTTCAGATGACAGTAAAGTTTTTTTTTGTTAATTTGCTTGATTTTATTTTGTTAAAATGTATAGTTGTACATTCTTACAACTTCATGTGTGATTTATTTATTATTTTATATACTTATTTGATTATTTGATTTTGATGGTGGTTGTAAATTTTTCTTTTTAATGAAGAAGTGTTGCTAGACCAGAGGTTCTTGACCATTTTTGTGTCATGGATCCCTTTGGCATCAGTGTATATGGACCCCCTATTTTAAATGTATAAAATAAAATACATATAATTACAAAGGAAGCCAGTTATATTAACAGTTATTAAAATGTTAAAAACCCAAACTCACACAATCCTAAATTAAGAATCCCTGTAATAGATGATTTACTTGAGGTTAAATTCAGATTGACCTCTAAATGATATTAGATATCTGACACCAAAGGAAAACAAAATTCAAGTTACTTGAAAATGAATCTTCTTAGTAGTCAGAAATGAAATCGCATAGTAGTCCTGGGGATAAAAGTTGAACTAATTAGACCATTCCGGCAACTCCAGATCCACCTGATCATGGTAACTTCTAGTCCATTTCTCTCCATCTTTTCTACAAGAATAATATGAGATATTTTGTCAAATATTTTACTGAAATCTAGGTAAACTACAATCAACATTCCTCTGATATACAAGTTTGAGCCTATCAAAAAAAGGAAATAAAGTCAATCTGGCATTATTTGTTCATGATGAAGCTCTGCTGGCTTTTTGTAATCACCACTTCCTTTTCTAGGTATCCATTAGCCATCTTTGTAATGATCTGTCCTTGAAGTTTCCCAGGAATTGAAGACAAGCTTACCGGCCTATAGTTTGCAGACTTTAAATTCATCAAGGGCATCAGAGTATCTCCTTATTTATTCAACAATCACTGAGCTTACCTTTTAATGGAAAACTAGCCTAGCCTTCATGACATCAATATTGCTCCCATGTCACACTGCAGTATGAGTGGTGTATTTTCATAGATTTATGAAAAATAATGGACAAAATGTGGAGCATTTCCAGTCCATCCTGATGGAGGGAATAATCATAATAGTGATTTCATTGAGCCATTGGAATATTTAATGAATACCTAACTTTGTTGTTTGAGACACTATGCTATGTGTTGTGGGAGGAAAAAGAGAGGGGTATAAATACAAGCAAACAGGATGGTCCCTTAAAAAGCTTACATTCCAGTGCTCTATCCACTGTGCCACCTAGCTGTGTGGAGGTATTTACCAGAAAGAAAATCTGGAAATGTAGGTTAGTATCTTCAGGTATCAAGTCCAGAAATAAATCAAAGTCATGAGTTGAGGAATAAAGTATCTTTCATTGAGATAACAGGGTAGCAAACGTGCTACCCTGGGGAATGTCCAATGGATTTTCCCGATCAAAAAGACCCACGAAAAAGTTTTTTATAGTTTTAAGAGGAGAGAGGGATGGAAAGGTGAAGTAGCAAGGTCTGGTCAAGGAAAGCTGCTTCATTCTGGCTGTTTTGCCCTTCATACCATGAATCCCAATGAAAATGGTTTGATAGTTTTAGGAGGTTAGGGAAAGGAGATAGTATGAAGTAGCAAGCAAGGTCTGATCATGAGACCCCAGTGGCCCTTGGCAATCAGGGCAAGGAAGGCCACATCATTCTGGTTGTTTTGCCCTTCATGCCAATCATCCCAATGGAGGGGGGCAAGGACATGAAGCGGAGATTTAGTTTGAGCTGGGCTCCCCACAAGGTAAACTCTTGGTGGGGGGGAGGTAACCTAGGATGTGGTTATTGTGTTCATACTATATTCCACCAGTAAAACTTAAGCCAACCATAGACAAAGACAGATAGTTTTTTGTTTCACTGAAATAAGAAGAGATGAATACTTAATGTTTGATGAAGTTAAATTTTGAAAGTTCTGTTGTCAATTCAATTAATTTTTAACTAAATAGCTAAAAGAATTTGTGGACTATTGAGGTGATATTTGATTATTATCAGACAGGTATTTAAAACATTTCTTTTCTTTTTATCATTTTAATTCATTCTTGTAATATTCTTAATGTTGTATCTGAGGCAAAGAACCACTTAGATGTTTTCCATTGCTTGCTTAAGCTCTTAGTGTTTCCAGGATGACTTTTTTTGGTTTGTTCTTGACTCTAGTGCAGTTAATATGGGAACTGATATGCTGGAACTGGACTGCCATATCACAAAAGATGAACAAGTGGTCGTATCTCATGATGGGAATCTGAAGAGATCAACTGGAATAAATGTGAACATCTCTGACCTGAAGTACTGTGTAAGTAAAAATGCATTCCAACCATATGCTTTGGGATGGCAGGATTTTAGCATTTGTGAAGTCCATTAAGTGATGAATGGGGAAAAAATGAGAAAAAATCATCTGGAACTTAAGCACTTAATCCAACAGAAACTTAAACATTAACTTTTTGCCAAACCATGCTAATAGTTGTTTCCTGAACTTAACAGGCCATTGCTAGCATCTCTGTCTTTATGCTGTCATCTGTCACTTGCACTCAGTGCCTTCCTTCCTCATCTTTGCATTTCAGAATCTCTTGTCTTCCTTCAGGACTCAGCTTAGGTACCACCTCCTCAGCAAAGGCTTTTACCCCCTGAAAGGCTGACTGTGTATATCCTCCATATCTCTCTACATCTAGCTAAATGCCTTGAATATAGCACTTCATAAATTTAGCCAACATTTAATAAGTGCCTGTTAGGACTAAGAAATCCTACTAAGTGCAGAAGATACAAATTAGAGATAGTCTATAACCTCAGGGAACATATTCTTGGGTTAGGGGATGAGATGGGGATAGATGATTAACAAACGTTAGAAGGTGATTAAGTATCTTTCCCTCCTCAAACTGAATGACTGGAGGAATTTAAGAAGGGAGGAAACCCCCTACTGGGAAGGAGTGGGGGATTCGGATGATTTTCTGGGAAGAAGAGAGCACCTGAGCCCTGGTGAAACAGTTGGAAAGGAATTATGTTACACACATAGTGAGGAAGGTGAGGAAATCAGGGGATTGCATTTAAGATTAAGGTAAACTGGAATATATAATGTGAAATAAAACTGCAAAGGTTGCTGGGGAACCTTGATCTCTGGGCCAAGAAGTTTGTATTTTAGTCTTTAACTAACGGAGAACTACAGAAAATGTTGTTGTGGGAAAGGGACATGGTCAGAACTGTGCTTTTGCAAGATATATTTCAGTAGGAGGGGGAAACCTGGATTGGAGAAGGGATTGGAGGGAAAAAAACCGGAAGAGTACTACATTTGCTCAAGTAGTTAAGATGAGAAGGAATAAGGGTCTAAATGAGGGTCTCGGGGTATTTATTGTGAGTGAAGAGAAGGGAATAGATGTTAGACCTGTTGTGCAGTTGGAATTGACATGATTAGGAGTGGAAGGGCCTGAAGAGAAGGAAGAATCCAGGATGAAAATTCGAAAGTTTTGTGTTGAAGTGACCAAGAAAATCCCTGGTGCCATTGTAGAAGAAAGTGTCATCAAGCTGGGAATGTGCTACTTGACTGAATTAGTCTCCAATCTTCTCCCTCCTCCCTCCAGCCCCCATTTTGCTGTAGACTGAATAACAAAACTGGACTCAACTACCTCCTTCCTATTTAGGCTGAATGCATAAAGCCTTGCTAGAGACTGACACTCTAGCTGTTCTTTGACATGCAAATGTTATCCCAAATGTTTGACTTAACACCAAACTAGGGACTTCCCAGATCAACTTTGCCATAGGGAAAGTCTGTCTCATTCAAATGCCATAGAATGCTACTGATTGGCTGCAGTTCTGAAAAAGCCAAGCCTGTACCCTGGGAAGCTGATATGGCTACCCACAAGCAGCCTTCCCCCTTAGTAAGGTAATTAACTTATTTTCCTTTCAGTTTGGCTGCTGTCTTTATTTGACCTCCTGTCATACAGACCTGCTGGTATATGAATTCTCCCTAAGCTCTCATAGAATCCAGGCTGAAAAATTCCCCAAGACTGTCAACAGAAATAGGGAAATTATGAAGATGACGAATTTCATGAAGAAGCTTTGTTTTAGCTAGTGAACATCCAAGTGTGGACCTCCAGCAGATTATTGAAAATCCTGGTAGTGGGCTCAGAGGAGAGTTGGAGGGTAACCTTAAATTAGATATTTGCTCTTGTAGTAGGTTGTCAAGGAAAAAAGTATAGAGAGAAAAGAGAAGGTGAAGGAGATAGTCTTAGGGGAGGCATGCCCCCCTCATTTAGAGTTTTAAGAAGAAACAGTGGGAATGATCAGAGGTGACAGAGAAGCAGGAGAGAGGCCAATCACAAAGGCCAAGAGAAGAGAGTTTCATGAACAAAGAGTTGGCAAATAATGTGAAGTGACAAAGGTTAAGGAACAGAAGAACTGAAAAGAGGTCATTGGGCTTGATAATTTGGAGTTCATTGGAAATCTTGGAGAGAGTAGTTTTAGTATAGTGGGACAGAGATGGAAGCTAGGTTTCTGGGCATTCAGAAGTGAGTGAGTTAGGAAATGGAGGCAGTGAATGTAGATCAGGCTTTTTAGAAGTTTGCTAGGGGAAGGGGGATATGAAATAACAGAAAATACCTTAAAGGAACAGTTGGGTCAAGGGAAGGGATTTTTTTTTTTATTTGTTGTTTACTAGACAGTGTAGACTTCAGCTTGTTTGTAGGTGAAGAAGGAGCTAGAGAAGAAGGCAAGGGAGCATAGGATGAGGGGTTACCTTTAGCAAGGAGGTGGGCCACTTCGTCCCTGGGATAGAAAGAAGGAAGAGACAAGTATGGTAGAGGGAAGGCAAAGAAGCTAATATTGGAGGAACTCAGTCTTCTTGGTGAAATAGAACCTGTGGTCATTTGAAAAGGGACTTGAGAGAAAAGGTTTGGAAAACATAGCTGTGGGTGATGTGGCAGGAAGATAGAAGATTGTCATGTGGTGGTGAAGCTCCCCCTTAAGGTTTGAAAACTTAAATCTAGTGTGTACTGGATTTGGAGTCTGGGGACCTCAGCCCGCTGTTTATTACCTGGATGACTTTGATTTTGACCAGGTCGTTTAACCTTTCTGGGCCTTGGTTGCCTCTGGAAGGCGTTGTACTTGATGACTTCTGAGATTCCTTTAACTCTAAATCTCAGTTCCTAAGACTATGAAAAGAAAAATTAAGCCAGAGATGACCCACAACGCAGAGGTTGATGACTTTGAAGAGGCTGTTCAGGACAGCTGGAAGACGGACGACAAGTGCTTTTGATGAGTAATTTCTAATGATGGCAAGGTCAGGGCTTGACACTAATTCAGTGAGTGAAAGAAGCAGAGGGAAGAGTGGGAACTGAGGTTAAGGAGCTGAAAGTTCAGATTGTTATGAAGATAGTTAAGTCATCCAGAACGATGATGAAACTAGAATGACAATGTGTCTGTAAACTAAGTGATAAAGTCACCTAGGGGTAAGTTAGAAGAATGTCATAGAGGTCAGTAGATGTTAGAATTAAGAATTCAAAAATAGTTGATTTAATCTGACTCTTGTGAACTACGAAGTTTGGGAAAGTTCTTGAGATCATGGCAGAACAAAGGTCTGTAAATAGCAGTAGGAAGTAACTGGCACCTCTTCCTGATGTACTCTAGGATCAGCGAACAAATGTGAATTTCTTTTTAAAAAAACAATTTAATGAAAATTACCATGTTCTCTGAAACAAAATTTGTAAAAAATAAAAATAATTTAATGAAAATTATGTATTCTCTAAAATAAAATTTATAACTTTATCTAATTGTTTGGAATTTCCTGTAGTAGGTAGAAATCAGATGAAACTTCCTATTAATTTTAGTTCCTAACTGTAAAAATAAAAGACCAACTTTTAATAGTATTGTCAAATCCTAAAATAAATCAAAGCCACAAGTTGAGGAATAAAAGCCAACAGGGTAGCAAACCTGCCACCCTGGCAGATGTCCAGTGGATTTTCCCAACCAAAAAGACCCACGAAACAGTTTTTTATAGTTTTAAGAGGAGAGAGGGAGGAGATAGGTGAAGTAGCAAGGTCTGGTCAAGGAAAGCTGCTTCATTCTGGCTGTTTTGCCCTTCATACCTTGAATCCCAATGGCCGAGGGATGCGGGAGCAGGGAGTCATAGAGTCTGAGATCCAGCATGAGCTCAGCTCCCTTCTAGGCAAACTCCCTTGGGTGGGTGGCTGGGTGGGTGAGTCGGGAGGAAACCACCCTAGGGTGTGTTTCAGCTCAACCTAATCAAGAGTAAATATCTTAAGAGTAGGAATGTAAGGACATTACTGAAATTCTGACATCACAAGGGTCATTTAAGTGAGTGGTAAATAATATTACATTTGATATTAACAGTTTCTGTCCTTATATTAACAATTTTTTATCAGAACTATAGGTTGTTTCCTTTTGCATTTTCATTGATAGAAATAATCTTTAGGAAAATTTTGCTGAGAGATGCTATGTATAAATAAATATTGTTTATTATTAAAGATTTGTTATATTTTCCTAAATTACTTTGTATCTTATTTGAAGAAACTAGACCAACCTTTTTCCTAAAGCTAACATTCTCTTTGTCTTTTAAAGGAACTCCCACCTTACCTTGGCAAATTGGAGGTAACATTTCAAAAAGGTAATATTTTCCACTGTCATCCTAAACACTTGTGTCATTAACGTGTCCTATTGTATCTAGAAACCGAAACAAATATTTGCTCAGTATTGATTCTGGTAATGTAGATAAACTGTCAATGACTTTGGGTGGAGCCTCATGTGTTGGCTGAGTTACTGGACTGGGATCTCTTGTTTCTGACGAGTAAAACTTCCAGTTCATCTAGAAGTGATTAAGCCCAGGGAGAACTGATTCATTCTATCAAGTTTGCCTAGGGATTATTGTCACCACCCACCAAATTTGTTAACTTATAGGGAGAACCTTAATTGTCAAATAAACGGAATATCATGTTGGCCATTCAATGCATTCTCTTCCTAATAGGGGCACTTTGGGGAACTCAATTGAATTTGGAAAACTGCTTGATGAAAAAAAAAAAATCTGCAATCACATATATATTAAACATGTGCTGGGCACTTGTGTGAGGCCCTGAGGATACATGAATGAAACAATCTCTACTTATAAGGAACTTAGATTCTAATAGGAGAGACCATGAGCATATATACAAATATATACAGATAAATATAAAGTAAACAAATAAGTTTATATACAAAGTAATTAAATATAAGGTAGTTTGGAAAGGAGGGGACTGGCAGCTGGAAAAATCAGAAAAGGCTTCATTTGAAGATGATTCCTGAGCTGCATCTTTCCTCCATCCTCCCAATGAAAATATGTGTTTATTTTTAAACTGAATGATGTTAGCAGATACTAAGTTCTAGTATTCCTGAGAATAGAGAAAAATGATTGAAAAACCATAATAGAAAATAGTTCCATAACATTTCAGATTTAATTGTTTTAGTGAATGTAGTCACAGAAGAAATACTGAATAACAGCAATATATTCTTTATTTTTTGTATGTGTTTACTTGCATATTAATAAGACACCTCTATTTTCTAATGTAAACCCCTTGAGAATAGGGATTTACTAAAAAGTGCATAAAGTTTGTGTCCCCTCCAGTACCTAAAACTATGTTTGCCTTCAGGAAATGTTTTCTGGTTTTCAGACAGAAGTGAGTCCTCTCTCCATTGAAATCTGATATTACTTTGTAGTTCTTTTATATACTCTCTATTGTATTCATTTGAGTTTATGCCTTATCCTTGCTCCCTTACTAGATTATAAATTCCCTGAGGAAATGGATAATGGGAGTATATATCTATAGATATCCCTCAAATCCTGATATTGTGTATTCATTCTACATAATTCATAATCCACCCAGGGAAAAGGTTTCCCAGTTTTTCCAGCATCCTAGGATAGACCCATCTGAGTAGTGATCAGTACTCATCTAGGCCAACTTGCCTCCTTTCCATCTGTATCCTTTGCTAGCTTATTTGGGCTGTAGCAATAGCAAAGACCCTGAAAATCGTCTCAACTTTCTGTAAGCCTTTTTTGTTGTAGTTGTATCATTTCTAGTTCAAGGACCATTCTGCTTGGCCTAAAAAAAATGAAAATAAGTTGAATAGCCTTACTTTCCTTCCTCATTCATGCTGTTTTCCCCTCTTTTCCCTCTCTCCCATCCCTAGCGCTGGTCTTGTTCCTGCTTTGTACCTCTTTACTAAACAAAAAACAACCCCTCAATTTCCTCACCAGCTTTTGTGTTCTGTCTGACGCTATTCTGATCTGCCTCAGCTTTCATGTTCTTAATGTGCCTTTTAAAACTGTTTAAGTTGGTCGTCAAGTTCCTTGTGTGTCCACCTCCCTTGCTTAACTTTCCTAGATTTTCTGCTAGCCTAGATAGCTTTTAATTTAACATCTTTAACAAAACTTTTTCTTTTTTTAAAAAAAGATTTAGTGTTTTATTTTTCCCCAATTACGTGTAAAAACAGTTTTAGATATTTATTTTTAAAATTTTAAGTTCCAAATTCTCTCCCTCCCTTGAATACACCTTTTTCTTCCCATGTACCTCTACTCTTTAATGGAGTGCTGAGGTTAATCCTTCAACCATTCTGACTTGTTTGATCTTTGTCTAATTCTCATTTTTCCCTCCTTCCTAATGCCTACCCTGGATCCCATCTTGCTTAAGTTTCTAGGGACCATAATTCATATCCTGAAGGAATTTTGTTTGGTTGTCATGGTGATTTTATATTATCTATATCTAGGGGATATAAACTGAAAATTTAAGTTGAAGACACCTAATTGGTACTGTGGTTAAAGTTCTAGGTCTGAAATCAGGAAGACCTGAATTCAAATCCAGTCTCACACAATTATTAGCTATGTGACTGGGCAAGTCACTTTACCTGTGTTTGCTTCAGTTTCCTCATCTGTAAAATGAGGATAATAAAAGCACCTACCTCCCAAGTTTGTTGCGAGGATCAAATGAGATAACAGTTTTAAAGCACTTAGCACATAGTAAGCACTATATGAATATTAGCTATTATTAAGTTAGATTATGCGTAATTTTTTCTAGGCACCTCAAAATAGAGATCAATCTTTTCTCATTCACCTGCTGCTTCTCTTTTAAAAACACCAATTAGGGGACTTTGTAGATCTGTAACAGAAAAAAAATAACATTTTCATTTGCTTTAGGATTTGAGATGATAGATTAAAAGGAGCTGTGCAAACAGGAAAGGGAATATGATTGACCTGGCTCATAGTGGTTGGGTAAATAAAGAGAGCCCAAAGGGCTATGGGAAAGTAAAGTGGAAATACTACTGTGAGTATCCCTCCCACACAAGCATCAGGTGGAAGGTGCTTCCAGTTTTTCATGAAATGATTTTTTTCTTTGAAGAGTACAACCCTAGGTTGATTCCTCAGCAAACAACTTGGATTATCTCTTTACCTTATCTGAACATTTAGTTGTTAACTTTAATAACTTAAGAAACAATTGTTGACATTTAGAGCAAGAATTTTTGGTTGTGGTGAAGATATTTTAGAGAAGCGTCTCTAAAGCTCTGCCTTTTTCCAAGTAGCAAGATAATGGACATGATTCTACCAATTAGATGCAAGTGCTTGATTTCTTTGAGGTGAACTAACTTTCATGTAGTTAAGTGATGAATGAGGCAGATGAGCTTAAATATACTCTCCATAGTTGAGCAGGATTACTTCCCTCTCATCTGTAAGACTCGAAGCCATTGTGTCACATGGTATAATGCTTATTTTTTCAGGAAGCCAAAGTGAGGGAGAAGACAAGCGCATTCCATTACTGAAGGAAGTGTTTGAGGCCTTTCCTCACACTCCAGTGAACATTGATATCAAAGTCAATAACAATCTGCTGATTAAGAAGGTATCTTTTTTATTATGAACTTTATTACTTCCTCTGGCTATGTTGCCTCAGACTTTACAACCTAAATGGAACTAGGGTAAGTGACCTCTTAGAGAGTCATTGCTGTTTTAAAGCCTTTTTATGGGTGAGCCTGTTTTTAGATTGAGCTTGAAAGCTGAAAGCCTAGGCATTTGCTATTTAAGTAATTGACATATCATTTTAAATTGGCTTCTTCATTTTACAGCTGTTTAGGCAGGAGTTTATGTTTAGTCTTTAATTAATTAGAAAAATGAGAAATATTGATAATTTTTAGTTTGTGAGAGAATCTCATTACATCATTTGGTGTTTCAGGTAGCTTAATTTTAGATCACTCACATACTTTAAAATACAGTTGGATGGGAATGAAATCTTTTTTTAAAATGAAAATAGTTGAATGGAATTGGACAAATATGTGAGACTTTGATTTTTCAAATGCAGGTTTCAGAGTTGGTAACTCAATACAAACGAGAACACTTGACAGTGTGGGGCAACGCCAAATATGAAATCGTAGAAAAGTGTCACAAAGAGGTAAGCTCCCTCCAAAACCCAGAATGATTCACTTCTTTTGTTATTGTGCCTATGAAAGATTACAGTGGTTATTTTTATTTCTAGTAATTCCAGAGCAGTTGTTGTTCTGGTACTTATATTAAAAAAAAAAGACATAGCATTGGGTAGAAGCCGTGGGTCAGCAGAGACAGTTTTGCTTGATAGTGGAGGCCTTAGGTTTGGGCCATACGTCTTTAAGTTCATTTCAGAATTCTTGACATCACAAATTAATATTTAGTAATAACATTCTTTTATTCAAAACTGAAGGAGATAACAGGTCTTCCTTTCTTTTTTTAACATACTTCCATAGATGTTTGTTTTAATTAGAAATTTCCTGTTTAATTGGAATTGAAAGGGAATCCTGATTTAAGTTTTGTAGCATAAGTGTCTCTTCCTTCTCCCCCAGCTTGGCATTCTGCCAACTGAATAGTTTCTGGTCAGAAAAAAAGTGTGTTATGTGTTTAGGTATATAAAAATAGAATACAACCCAGTGGGGCCCCCACCTCCCCATCCCAAGTAAAATACTAAGAATTACAATTTTGGTAAGGCCTCCTTGTATAGAAAAGCTAATATGAAAATCCAGAAGTCTTATACTTCTGTTTAGACCTTTACTGAGTTGAATGTGATACACATACAATGTAGGACAAGAAGAGTATGATGAATTGGATGGGGGATTGTCCCCTGCAGTGTAAGGAGAGAGAGAGAGACACAGAGAGAGAGAGAGACAGAGACAGAGACAGAGACAGAGAGAGACAACTAGAGAGAGAAAGCAGACCTAGCCCTAGCTGGTCAGTCTCAGCTCTATTCCTAAGATCTAGAAGCCTCAGGTTTGGGAAAATTCTTACTAAAAAGCCAGCTCTCTTATCAATCATCTTCAAATATCACAATTTTTAGCAACAATCACAAGCACAACAGTGCCCCCCAAGCATTTTCAGAGACAGGGAATAACAGTGTCTCTGGTTAGTTTGCCTAATACATCCCAACTGACCAATTACTCTGTGCTTTTTTATTTCTGGCCTCTTGACAACATTTTAAATAAGTTGTCCACATGCTTTGTATTCTAATTCACTCAATAACTTTTATTGACAACCAACAATTTATACCATGACTTTATAAGCATTCCAGTCATTACTACTTAATTGTTAATTTTCTTGGTAATTATAAAGTATTTCACTTACTTTGTGGTTTAAGCTTTTGTGGGCTGGCTTACAGAACCTTAACTTCCATATGAGTGCTTAATAATGTCTGCTAATTTGGATCTCAGCCTTGGCACCTGCAGGTCACCCTGCATGGAGTAAGAAGGACATGTGGTGGGCTTGGGGCATGCTTCATGCATAGGCATCTCTAGGCCATGTCTGCCAGAAGAAGGGGACCCAGTGTCTTGGGTAACCTCAGTATCCTATGGGCTAGCTATTCATGTGTGTGAAAGTTTGCAAGACTTGTTTATAACTGGAGAATACTTGTATTAAGCTTTAATATGTATCCTACTGAAATTTTAAGGATTACCTGCTAGGCCTGTCTTGTTAAGTAGTTGTGAAATAATGCATAATATTATACATGTGTGTTTTGTAGAATTCAGATATCCCCATTCTCTTCAGTCTACAACGTGTTCTGCTCATTCTTGGCCTGTTCTACACTGGCCTCTTGCCCTTTGTGCCCATCTGTGAGCAGTTTTTTGAAATTCCAATGCCTTCTATAATATTGAAGTAAGTGGCTACCCTGTTTTTGTTTTTGTGATTTATCATTATAATGACAGGAGAGTTGCAGGTAAAATCCCATAAAAATCAATACCATTACAAAGGAAAGCTTTGTATACAAACCTGTTTCCACATTCTACTGTGACTTATATTGATTCTTTGTTACTCTATTTGACCAGTCACAGTAAAATCTTAATAAGTCCAATAATGCTTAGTGTGGTTCTAAGTTAATCATTTTTCTGTGTTTGTGCTGCACACTTTGTAAGTAGAACGAGAGGGAAAGGAAAAGAGATGCCTTGAGTTGAAGCAAAACTACCTGACCCTTGGAGTCAGAAGCCTTGGGTTTGAGTTCTGGCTCTGATACTCATGGTGTGCCCCTGGCCAAGTCACTTTACTTGTCTGTGACTTGGTTTTATCATCTGTAAAATGGGGATAATAATACTTGCATTATCTACCTGCCTCATGAATTTTCTGTGAGCAAAGCCTTTTAGCTTAAAATGAGTTATTATAATACTAATATTTACAAAAAGTGATCGTGGGGGGCAGAGATGGATGTGTTAAAATATAAATGTATGGAATCTTACCAGCCATCAAGCAGCACTGGCCCTTCAGTGGTACTCATCCTTTTTCACTTCAAACATCCCAACAGCCTCACCTGAAAAGTTTATCAGACTCTCAAATCACCCACCAAAACAACTACCAAAAAGATCTGGAGCTTGGAGAAAGAACAGGGTAGGGAAGGTGTGTATGTGATACCTCCCCAAGTCCCCTACGGAATACAAAGCCTTGCTTTTTGAAGAAACAGATCAGCTCTCTCTCAAGGTCCTGCAGCCTGAGAATATGATCTCTAGCAATGTATTCATTGTAACAATTCCCTCACAACAAAAGAATTTGGAGTGATTGCAGAATTCATTGCGTTGGGATTTTACCTGTATTAAAAGACTGCATCAACCCCAAAGCAGAAATGCAAAAATAACAAATAATTATGTGTGCAGTATTCATTTAAAACATTAGTGGATGGTGTTGTAGTTGCCTCCTATGGTTTCAGTTTTCCAATTTGGTTTTTGTTTATTCTTTTCATTCATTAGCATGTTTCTTCTTGGTAGCCATTTCTAAAAACAAAACAAAACCCTCCTCACAAAAGAATGCTCCTCCCTTCATGGTGTATTTTTTAAGTTAGCACTTAGGCCACAAATTCCCTCTACCCTTCTGCCCTCGTGATTGACTGCTTTCCTTTAGCACAGAATGGAATCTTAATTCTTTTAAATGAGTATTTCTGAGGGTTCCCTTTACAAGCAGATGCTAGTGAGACCAGGAATTTTAATGTATGTACAGATCGATTCCTTTTTCCTAGAAGTGATTGTGTGTTGAGAGGAGAAGCAGTGAATATGCTGATGTGCAAATTTGCTGATGTATAAATTTGTAGCCTTAAGTATTTTTTAGTTGTTTCTGTGAACAGTTACAAGAATTTCCTAGGGCAAGACCCTAATTATACTCAACATGCTGGTTTGAGTTTGAGCTAAGAATCTCTTAAAGGGGAATAAGGTGATTGATTCCTTCAAAAGGAAGGAGAGCTCCAGCTTGGGCCAGGTGGGTTGAATTGGGTAAGAAACAATGAAGGTTCCGAGGGAAAGAGGCAGCCTTGTAAATAAGCGAGAGTATTTTAGAAAAACCGGATTCATAGAGAAACAAAACATAAGATGAGTGATCCACAAAGGAGGGTCTAGAATCAGGGATGGGAACCTGTGGATTTCTAGGTCCTTGGGTACAGCCTTTTGACTGAATCTAAGTTTTGTGAAGTTTGGATTCAGTCAAAGGACTGTACTTCAGACCCTAGAGGGTAACCTGTGGCCTCGAGGCTGCAGGCTCCCCACCCCTGGTTCTAGGTGACTAGTCCAAACTCTAAAGTATAAGAACAACAGATAGAAAACAGGAAGAGTGGAATTAGGGAGAGGGACAGAGAATGGAATCCATGATGTGCTGATAAAGATGCTGGCTCAGATCACGTAACTTTCATTTGGAAGATGACATATTTCTTTTTAGCCAGGAGAATGGCATATGGAGACTGGAAGAGAAAGCTTATCCTAGGCTTAATGGTGGAAATAACAAGATAAACTTGCAAGAATAGAAACCCCAAGGAGTCTCATACTGAAAAAGAAAATAACAGAAAGTACCAGTACTAATTATACCAAATTGGTAGCATAAACTTCTCTCTTGTTAGAGTAAAGCACCTGAATGGTGCTGGGTTATAATAGATCATTTAAGAGAAAAAGGTTCTAAAGAAAAAAGAAAGTGAGGCAAGGACAGCAACAGAGACTGAATAATAAATCTTCTCCCCTCCCCAACCCTTTACTCTTGGGCCCTGGAAACCGAAAGTTAACCTGAAACCAGCATTAACTGTGGCTTTAGAGACTGATTGCCTCTTGGGAGCAGAGATAAGGGAAGGGGAAATAAAGGGGTGTGGAGACTGTTTAGTACATTGGTGAACTCTTGTTAATTTGTAGTTTTAATTTTATTTTTTTCTCAGGCTGAAGGAACCACACAGTGTATCAAGAAGTCAAAAATTTCTCATCTGGTTGGCTGACAGGTAAAATTTTTAATTTCTTTAAAAAATATAACTTAGTAAATTTTGTATTAAGTACCCTTGTATCCATTGCATTTGGAAATGAAGGTGATTTTAAACCAAAAGATTAATAAAAAAGCATTTTAATTATTGTATATCTACAATATATGTCAATGGATTTAAGTGAATCACTCGAAGAACTATAATATCATAGAATTTTTTTTGGTAAATAGTATTTTTTCCAATTCTATATAAAGATAGTTTTCAATATTCATTTTTTATAAGATTTTGAGTTTAAAATTTTTTCTGCCTCCCTTTCCCCAAGACAACGAGCACTCCAATATAAGTTATACTTGTGCAATCATGTAAATATATTTCTCTATTAGTCATGTTGTGAAAGGAAAAACAGAACAAAAGGAAAAAAACACAAAAAAAAGTGAAAACGGTATATTTGATTTGCATTCACCCTCCATAGTTCTTTCTCTGAATGTGCAATATCATAGAATTTTTGGAGCTATAAGGGTCATTATGAATCATATAGTCTAATGCCCTCATCTTTCTCTCCCTTCCTTCCTTCCTTCCTTTCCTCCCTCACTCCCTCACTTCAATTGGGGTTAAATGAGAGGGTCATACAAGGTAGTGTCAGATTGTATTTGGACTTGGGTCTTCCTGACTCCAGGGTCAGTGCTCTATCTAGCCACCTAACTGCCCCTTGTCTAATGCCTTTGTTTTAAAAAGGGGGAAACTAAGGCTCAGTTTATGACTTGCTTAACTTGTAAAGCTAGATAGCAGGAAAGCCAGGACTAGAGCTCAGGTCTAATAACTAATAGTAAATAGAGTTTTTTTCAGTACTGCTTAACAGTCAGAAGCTGTTAAGGTACATTAAGAATTAAGTATAATTAATTATCACATGTAGAAAAACACATTGTTTAATTACTAAGTTCCTAAATGTTTGTCTGGAAAAATAAAGATATAGGATCTTTTAAGATTTTCTATATAAGATATAGAAAAATAAAAATATAGAATCAAGATCCCATAGAGGGGGGTGGGGAAAAAATCCTACAAATGGAAATGAAGCCCTCCTTGGGGTGGTTGTCTGCTTTAGAGAAATCTTTCTCTTAAAAAAATTTAATATTCCATTATAATCACATACTACACCACTTGGTTAGCTATTCCCCAATTGATGGGCATCCCTTCAATTTCTAATTCTTAGCCAGCACAAAAAGAGCTGCTATAAATACTTTTGTACAACACAGTTTGCTCTCCAGAATGGTTGCATCTGTAAACAACTCCACCAACAGTGCATTAGTGTCCCAGTTTTCCCATATCCTCTCCAACATCCACCATTTTCCTTTTTTGTCATATTAGTCAATCTTATAAGTTTGAAGTGGTACCTCAGAGTTGTTTCAATTTGCAGAAAAATCTTTTTTTTCTAGGATAACTTGACTTCATTTTAGATAAATACTGTAAAGCAATTATACTTTGTTTTGTCTAAAACTGATCCCTGGTTGTTGCAGTAGATGAATAGTCTTATATCCCAACTCTTGTTTGCTTAGCATTCCTTTCACAGGGCCTTGGGAAGTTCTTTAATCTCCCCTTCTCTCTGTACCTCAGGATCCAATTTAATTTAACATTGGTCTGTCACATTCAGTTTGTATACCAGCTCTTTCACCACTTTCTCACTAGCTGTTGTTGGTTTATCATTGTGGTAGATAAGAAATGTGTAAATGACAAGTGTTATACTCATTTACTGTTAATTTGTGATGCCTCTCACTTCCTCTGATGAATGTGCTTGGCCTTGAAATTCAGGTGCATATTTTCTTATGAAGGAAGTCTCTAATTTTGAAGACACATGTTGTATTCCAGAAGTTCATTTATAAGTCAGGACGTGTGTGGAACTGATAACACGTTTTCCCATTGACGCATCAGTGGGGGATGGGTTCTCAAGTTGGACTGCAGAGGCCCATTTGACCCATGATGTAGATGAATTAGAATACAAATTGTGGCATATGCCCTAATGGCCTTAACTTCCTTTTTCTTTGGAAACTTGGGAGGCCAATAATACATCTCTTCCTACTCTAGCTGGAAGGGTGAGAAGAGGGATTGGTTTTCTCCTGCTGCATCTCACCCAGGGTAGGAGGAGCTGGATTGGAGAGGCTCCAGGGAATGAAAGGAAACCTCAAGTTTTCCAAGATTTGACATAAAGTGGAGGAAAGTCTCGGTATCTGTGACAAAGAGTCTTAAGCTGGGGCAACTTTCAGAACGTAGGTGGTCAGGACTTAAGATTCCATCAGGACTAAGTGGAAGGCTCTTTGTCCTCACCTTCACTGCCTAGACTCCCCAGCTCCCTTCAAGATCAGCTGCTTCTGTCCTTCCTCCACCCCAATGTGACTTCCTTTGAAAAAAATTTGCTTTTAAGGACATATGTGGTTTCCTCAGATTGCCCTGAATGTAGGGACTTTCTTGTTTGTTATTGTATCCCTACTTCCATATCCATAACATCCATAGTAGTATCCTGTTGCTTAATGAATTTGCTTCATTGAGTGACCTTATGCTGTTAGCTAGGCACAAAGGAAGTGCTGGGTTGAAGATAAAACCCTAAATATTATTCTGTTTTTTCTTTATAGGTTGCTAATGAGGAAAGCCTTATTTGACCACCTCACTGCCCGAGGCATTCAGGTATATTTCTGGAAAACACACAGAGGCTATCTTCTAATCATATTCTTGCAAGCAGGATAGCAGTCTTTTTTTATTTACACTTTATTTTAGGATAGCTAATTTTAGCATACGGAAAAGAACTTTTAGTGACAGACAAGAACTTTGGGCTGGTTTTGGAATCCACACCAATTAATGATTTATTAAAATGCTTGCTAAGGCAAATGCTGGTGCTAAGAATACAAAGATGCAAAACAGAATGTATAATCCTTAATGCATACAAATAAGCAACTATAATACAAGGTAATAATCATAGCTAACATTTATTTGGTGCTTACTTGTGTGCCAGGCTCTATGCTAAGCACTTTACAATTCTGATCCCATTTGATCCTCACAACAATCCCGAGAGGTCAATACTTTTGTTATCCCCATTTTACAGATGAGGAAGCTGAGACAAAGGGAATGAGTGATTTACCCAGGGTGACACAGCTAGTAAGAGTCTTCAGGCCAGATATGAAAGAATATAATTCCATACAGAGGAAGGTTACAGGGAAGGCTTCATGGAGATGACACAGGAACTGAGGCTTGGAGGAAGAGGATTTCAGCACATGGTGACACAGGTTGGGTAAACCTGAACAAGTCACCTGTCTTCTTAGTGACCCAGACAACTCACTTAAGACTGTAAGTTGTAGAGCATTCATGTTCCAGGCACAGTTTCTAAGTGCTGGGAAGACAATTTCAAGAAGAAAAACAGGCTCAAGGTGCTTACGTTCTATCTAAGGAGGAAAGACAACATATAAAAGGAAGCTTCAGGCAGGTGGGCTGGGAAGCAAAGGAACCTGGTGCAGAATCATGGAAGAGAAGACTTGAAATGCAGCCTAGAGAGGAATGAGAAGAGACCAGCCCAGGCCCCTCCTTAAATGAAGGCTTTGGGAGTATCCCCTCCCAAAAAAGAGAAGGAAAGAAATAAACATAATCAGATTTTTACATTGTCAGTTTACTTTGGCAGTGAAGACTGATCTGAAGATGGGGAGAGAGGGGAGATGGGAAGACTAGTTGGGAGGCCATTGCGTTAGATCAGATAATAGATAATAGGGTCTAAACTAAGATAGTAGCAGGGGTAATGGAAAGGACAGGATTGATGCTGAACATTGTGCAGATATAATGGACATAAATGGAGGGGACTAGTCAAAGACAATTTCTAAGTTTTGAACATGGTTGGATTAGGAGAATGGTGCTGCTTTCCACAGAAATAAAGAAAGTTAAGCAGGAGGCAGACTTTAGAGAGAAGATGGATTTATTTTTAGGTGTGTTCAGGTTAAGATGTTTGAGGGACATCTGGCTAGAGATGTTCCTGGTTGGGAATTCTAGACTGGAACTCAGGGAAAGGGTCAGTTCTGAAACCATAGACTGAGGAATTATCCTGTTGGTGATCATTGAAAGCATGAGGTTGCCAGGTAGCCTTGGGGGACAGTCTTGCTTAGGAGAGAAATAAATCAGAGAAGTAGGCAGAGAAGGGGAGAGGTCAGAGTACTAGGAGGAGGGGGGAAGAGAGAGAAAAGGAGGGAGAAGGAAGAGAGGAAAAGAGAGAGATGAGGAAGAGAGAGGGAGGGAGAGGAAGGGGTTGGGGAGTAGTGTCATAGAGGCCAAGGGAGGAGAGAAGTAGGAACACTGCTCAGCAGTGTCAGAGATATCAAGGAAGATGAAATGGAGAAGAGGCCATTAGATTTAGCAAGTGAGTTATTGGTGACATTTGAAGAGACTGGTGTGGTGAATGGTGGAGACACAAAGGGGGATGGAGTGGTAGAGGCCAGCGTATAAGAGTTAAGGAGTAAATTACTTGGTGAGAAGGTAGTGTTATTCAGTTGTTTTCAGTCCTGTCCTAGTCTCCATGATCCCATTTTGGGGTTTGGTTTGCCATTCCTTCTCCAGTTAATTTTATAGATGAGGAATCTAAGGGAAACAGGGTCAAGTGACTTGCCCAGGGTGACATAGCTCTACGTGTCTGAGACCAGATTTGAACTTAGGAAGATAGTCCTCCTGACTCCAGGCCTAGCACTCTGTGTACTATGGTGCCACTTAGCTGCCTAGTGAATGGGTAGAAACAGATCTTTTTAGAAGTCTGGCAGTGAAAAGAGAGTTAGTAATTCAGAAAAATAGGGTTAAAGGAAGGATTTTGTTTGTTTGTTTGATTTTTTCACTCCTGCCCCTGCATTTGCTTTAGCTGGCTCACTGAATGGTTGACAGAAGAGGGCTTTGGGTGTTCTACTTTGTTTTTAGTATAGATTCAGTAGAAATTTATTTTGGAATGTGAGAGAGCTGGGAACAGAGGACGTATTATCTGAACTTAGATTTTCATGTATATAAAGGTGGAAATGACCAAGAGGGAGGGATCCCAACCTTGATCCCACATTGGTAAGTGGGATCAAAGTTGAATTTTTCTGAATGGTTAATGAATTTTAAAAATCTTGTACAAGGTTCCTGACCAAATGCATTGGGATTGCAGTGATTGAGTGCTATTATGTGAAGGCAAAGTGTGCTCTGTCTTTTTTACATTTTTGCTTATTCTTCTATCTTTAGGTATATGTTTGGGTACTAAATGAAGAGCACGAATACAAAAAAGCTTTTGATTTGGGAGCAACTGGGGTGATGACAGACTATCCAACAAAGCTTAAGGAATTTTTACATAATTATACATAAGTCAGCATAAAAAAGGCATTCGAAGAAGACTAAGGAATATTCTTTTTTTCAGCATCACTTAAATAAGCCGTTTCCAGAATGGTATAAGATGTAATCAACTGAGTTTCGTTACCTCATTTTTAAACCTGGTTCACAATGTAGAAACTACAATGTATATTTATTTTAAAGTATATTCCAGATTTTATGTTTGTACGTGATTTGTTTAGAAAGCTAACATTGATTGGGATAGAGCATGAAGAAGATGAATAGTGGATCAAGATTTCTGTGTTCTGTCTATTACAAGCAATTTGCAAATCAAAGTCTAACACTAACAGACTAGGTAAAATCCGGGACTTTGAAGGGCTTTGACATTCACCAAGCTGAGATCAGTTAATTGGTAAAATGAAATTATTGAAAAACTGCAGCCATTCTTAAATTGGCTCTTTATTTCTGGACATGTTGCTAATCTGCACAGTGAGGAAGAAATGAGTAGAAGAAGCAGTTAAAAAAGCCCACAAAAAAACCCAATGCCGTAGTACCTGACAAGACACACACTGTGATCAGTTGTGAGTCTCATAGAAATAATTGAAAATACCACCACTTGACCAGAAACAAAATCTATAGACTGAATTAATTTTTCTTTGGCTGTTGTTATATACTTTTGTTAGTAAGAATGTTAGACTAATGTTTGAAGTCTTTTGGGGCGCGTGTGTGGATGTGTGTGTGTGTGTACATATGTATGTACATATGTGCATACTTACCATCAAACTATGGCTAACTTTGTTTTCATTGTAAACATTGCAAAATAAATTTGTAGGTTATTATTGAGATTAGGGCCTCTCAAGAGATGGAAGATTATAATTTGTTACATGGCCTAATTGTATTTTGTGGGCCTATTTTTGGATGTACAAAACCACTTTGACTCCTTGGCATCTTCATAATGTTAAAGAAGTGACATCATTATTTCTATACTTTTGGATAACTCCACCTGATCTGTATCCACCGTTTTGCTAACCCAAGTAGTCCCTTTTGAGTGTTAGCTAGAAATAAGATTTCCTAATGTTCTAAGACCTTCTCTCTCAACCTTTCTTCTATAACTCCATGTAAATCTATTTCTAATCCTTTTGGTTATTTGTCATCAGTGGGGCCTCTGACCTCTGGTCAGCAGTAGACCATGCTCTATGGTAGGGCAGGTGAGATCTCCAGACACTTGTCATTTGTAAACCATGTTCTCATGAAGGATAATCATTCTTTCCCATGAGGGTAAAAATAGCATTTTTTTTTTTGAACAGAAATAAAGTTTTCCAAGGACATGCTGAAGTCTCTTGTGTGTGTTTGTTTTTAACTGGCATAGCACCAAACAGGCTCTGAAATTTTTAACTGAACTTAACAGTTTGTGAATTAATTGATAAAGGTGAGCCCATGCACCTGAAATTTACTTCTAGACTAAGGAAAAGGTAGGAGAAAGTAGCTAATTAACATACTTAGTAACTTGATACTGTTTAGTTAATGAGAAGACTGGAGGCGTAGTAGGGGAAAAGGGAAAAATAGGACCTCAAGGGCACCTGGTTCTGTGTACAGTAATATCTCATCAATCCTGCTCTAAGTAGGTAACAAGGCGCCCCACATAACAATATGCTCTAGAGGAACAGGTGCCTGACCCAGAGCCTAAAGGGACCTGGGTTCCAATCCCCTGATTCTTACTATATGTCTTTAACTACTTCTCTGCCTATTTTCTTCATCTGAAATGGAAATCCTAATATCTAAAGTACTTACCTCATAGGTCATTGGTGAGGATCAAATGAAATGAAGGATATATTTATTATTCTTTGTGAGCCTTAAAAATCTATTCCAAATGTCAATTCCTATTATAGGGAAGTAAGGACAATCATCCATGGTTGCAGTTGTGACCACTTCAAATATCAAAACTGTGTTTATTGTAAGTATTGTTGACAGGAAGCTTTCTGAGATGCATTATACATTTCAATGCCTTTTTAAAGAGAAGACGGGGCAGCTAGGTGATACAGTGAATAGAGCACCAGTGCAGGAGTCAGGAGGACCTGAGTTCAAATCTCATCTCAGACTCTTGACACTCACTAGGTATGTGACCTTGGGGAAGTCACTTAACCCCAATTGCCTTATCCTGGGTCATCTCCTGTCGTCCTGATGAATATCTGGTCACTGGATTCAGATGGCTCTGGAGGAGAAGTGAGGCTGGTGACCTGCACAGCCCTCACTCAGTCAAAGTAAATTCAAGTGCAAGTCATGTCGTTATTTCTCTGATGGCATGGTCATCTTCGGCAATGAAGGATGAACACACAAAGAGAAGATAACTGAATATAATTTGATCTTTCCTTGGTGTTACAAGGTCATCATTTTGAACATCTAGGCTTTGAACTCGGTGCTCATACAATTTTGCACTCATATTTAAAGTGTCTCGGCCACCTCTCCCATCAGGCTATCAGCTGTCACTTCTGTAATCTGACACCCGTCCCTAAGAATTCTGTGGCTTCTCTGGTTTGCTGTTTCTGATATCTTTAAGGACCAGAAAGCCAAATAGCCAAGCTTATTCAGAATTAATATTAAATCATTAAGGCACGCATGTTAAATAAATGATGAGGTAGTGTGTGAGAGAATGAATAGAAGGCTGCATCAGAGAGAGACTTTTCTCATTGAGAGCCTTCTAGATTGGTGATGAGAGGCATTTGTGTTTGTCCTTAGTTCTTGAAGAAGTCCATGACATCAAGATGATGACATGACTTGCAGCTGACTTTGATTTGAGTGAGGGAGGGCTGTGCAAGGTCACCAACCTCACTTTCTTCTCCTGAGCCATCTAGGTCTCATGGCCAGATATTCATCAGGATGACTGGAGATGGCCCAGGATACAATGTGAAAACTTGGCCCTTTCAAGCTAAGCAAGGTCTTATAGCATTCTCACTTCGAGTGAGATACACCCATTCAATGAATAGGCTTCTTTAAGTAGTTGCTCAAGGGATGGCCTATTTAATAAAAAAAAAAAGAAATCAAACTGGGAGGAGAAGATCATCAGGGTTCCTGGGTAAAAGAGAAATGGGAAGACCAAGGATTTGTAGGTAGAGGACCATTCAAAACACCTGCTTTTTACTACCAGCGTGAACTTTGTCTCAGTTTTTCTCACCTCTAAAATGAGGAGGTTGAATTTAGGTTTGGAATGATGTCTTGGAGGAAGACTTGAATTTGCCAAAGGTCTGTTTGGGATAAATAGATTGCTGTAGATACCACTTTGTGATTTGTGGACATCTGCTTTTCGAAGCTGACTGTAGCCCTTGAGTTAGAGATTTTTAAAATGTTATATTTCCCATTTTGTTGATGAAGAAACTGAGACTGAGAGACATTATGTGTCTTGCCCTGTAGTCAATCATCTGTCCAGTAAATAAACAGTAGAGCTGGGGCTGAACCCAAATCTCAGGATTCCAAATTCAAGTGCTCTTTTTATTAGCTACTGATATCATTTGGGGAAGCTGGGTGGTACAGTGGATAGAGTGCTGGGCCTGGATCGTTTTCCTGAGTTCAGATGTGGCCTCAGTCACTTACTAGCTGTGTGACCCTAGGCAAGTCACTTAACCACGTTTGCCCCAGTTACCTCATCTGTAAACTGAACTGGAGAAGGAAATGGCAAACCACTCCAGTATCTAGTGTGGTCAATAGTGTGAATAATGTGGGAAAGAGAGTTCCTTTAATTTTTTACTTTGTTTTATATTTTGAGTAATGGAGGAATCATCAAGATAGATTTAAAGCTTCTTGAGGGCAGGGACCCAACTCTTAGATTTTCTTTTATCCCCACCGTGTAATATAATGCCATAAAGATGTGTGTGTGTATAATATGTATGTGTGTGTGTATGTATGTATGGTAGGTACTCAAACTGGTCCTGTGTTTTTTTTAAATATATAGACATATAGATAAAAATAGATATAGATATGTGTCTATGTGTGTGAGTGTGTGTAATGGGTAATCAAACTCATGGTAGCAGTCCCCATTAAAATATTTTGTCTCTCATTGATCACATTTATTCAGTGCCTTCTTGTTTTTGGAACTAATTAGGTTTTGGAAAGTGAATTTAACTGTGTGTGTGGCCTAGCAAATACTTCATTCTTCTAGTACTTATTAAGCACTGTGGTTTTCTTAGAAATAGGTTTAGATTTGCAGTGCACACATTGGTGGTTGTCCTTTGTCCTTGGAGAGGACCAAAATGACATCACTATGCTAAAGTCAAGTTTCAGTGTGTCTGACTGGGGCTGATCAGACCAACATAGCTCAGAATGCTCTACCACAGGTTGGACACAAATAGTCCATATGAATGTTTGGGATGGATTCTCTATATTTCATATCCTGTGTTTCCTTTGAGCCGTCTCAATTCTGCTTTGCTCACAGAGCACAAAACCTTCTCTGATGTGGGCACACCATGCTGAGCGGTCCCGTGCCAGTGTCTCTCATGTCACACAATCAATTCCAAAGTTCTTAAGAGAGACCTTGAGAGTCTCCCTGTATTGCTTCTTCTCCCCACCATATGAACACTTGCCATGTTCTTTAGAGAGAGATAATTTCCTTCTTGCAGGAATTTGTACTCCTTATTCATGTAACCAGTACTAGTTGGATGATCCTCCTCTAAATTGTGAACTGTGTTGATCAAATAATTAAACCTTCCCCAGACAAAAGAAAAGTTGTAGCTCATTCAGTTGGAAATGCTTTTACAATTTTAAATAGCCCCTCAAAACCTATAGCATAAATATTGATTAATCACAGTTGACCTATTAAAATGAAAAGAAAATACCGATTAAAACAAGATTTAAAAGAAGTATCACACTAAGGTATAGAGTGGTGCCTTTGCTTTCATCTCTACTTTATATTTTTAAAAAGCTGCTAACTTAATTGAGCTGCAAACTCACTCAGATGTTTCTTAGGGTCAAAAGAGATGAGAAAAGCTCATGAGCAGCTTTCTTCCAGCCTTTGTCTTTTTAGAATAAGATGTTATCTTTACTTCCTAATGAGCTCTGAGACTAACTTTCCTGGTAATTAGCTGTTCTTTCCTTTGCCACTAACTCCCTCTTTCCTTCCTTCTCTTTTTCCTACATTGTTCTTTCATATACCCTTACAAAAAGAAGATGAGATGAGAGACAATTTAAAGCATGGAGTCATGGTTAGAGCCTAGTAATTCAACTTTCCAGTAAGATTACACTTGCCAAGCCTAGCTAATTAACACTGAAGTGATATATTTAGCCAAACTGTATTTTATAATAGAGTTGCACTCTACCTAGCTACAATAATTTTCCTGCCTCCTACAAACTTAAGTTCTTAAACCTTTTTCCCATAGACCATTTCAAGAAATACACTTGGGTGTGATCAGTTTCCTCAACATTATTTATTCTACTTAACCCTTGTTTTTCTAGACTAGAGCAAATTTACATTGAACCTTGTTGATTTTTTTTTTTCATCAATAGCTCTTCCAGGTTATATATGTATGACTTGAGCTTGGTACAAAATGTTATTTGCAGTGAGCTTTTCTGTCTTTTGGGAGGGGGAGGTAGGGGAGAGAATTTCATCTTCATTGCTATATCCATTGGCTTTACAGACAAATGACTCATCTACATTGTCACTAGCCCAAACCCTAATCTCATATCTCTTGACTGTTAGCTTCCCCCAAATTAAATTTCTTACCTTTCCCTAAAAACCCTATTCTGTCAGTGGCAGTCTCCCATATTTGGAACCACTGTATTATCTTTTCACATTGAATTCCTATCTAGTCCGTGTCTGCAGTCTCTCACATCCTTCCCCACCTCTTTTTCCCCACTGTTATCACCTCATTGCTACAGGCTCTCACTGACACCCAGTCAGCATCTTACCTAACAGGTCTATTTGTACTCTCTTCCCATTTCTTTTACACCTTCCATCCTTCATCTTACTACCAGGATAATTTTAGGAAGAGATCTGGTCATCTTCTCAGACTCATCCACTGATTTCATAGTGCAGACTAAGGAAAATTTAAGCATCTTTGCCTGGCATTCAATGCCCCTAGGAATTCGGTACCACAAACAGCCTTATCCTTGTTTGGTTCTCTATTGTCAAACCAAACTACTCCTTTGCCGTTATACACACCCCTTTTCTCTTGCCCCCGCACTAATGTTTACGCTGTTTCATATTCCTGGAAATTTTCTGAAGTAAAACTCAAATACTACCTCCTCCATGAAGTCTTCCTTGACCTGCCAGTAATGACTTCTTCTACTGCCCTCAGACCTCACACACAACATTTTGTTTGTGCTTGTCTTTGGTATTCAGCTAGGTATTATTTTGTATTTTAATTATTTATGTGTGTTATGAAATCCTCGGGAAATTTGTAAGGATCATACATTTTCTTGAAGAGATGTTGGCCCTCTTTCAGGCAGAATCCTACTTAATATTATCTAATTTTGATGCCCAAGAAGAACAAAAAAAAGCGTTGTAATTTAGATAATGATGACCAGCTTCAAGTTCTTTAAGTATTCATTAGAAACAAAAAATTTCATTCAAGTCTGAATCTTTTAAAATTTGTTGATTGAGATTAAAACTTGGTTGAATGGATACATATATAGGATTTGGAGCTGGAAGGAATCTAAGGTCACTTGATCAGCTCCCTTACTTCACAGATGAGGAGAAGCCCAAGTATTTGTCATTTCCCCCAAACTATGCAAGTACTAAATAGAGGCTGTGATTTTAATTCAGGTCCTGTACTACGCCATCAGGAATAAAAGAAGAAAGCATCCTGTAGAGACTGATTTATCATGTGTAAACCTCTAAAACAGTTTTTGGTAAAGAGTTGGGATAAATTTGGATTTTCAAGATAAATTCAGTTCTAGGCCAACTCTTTCACTTAAAAAAACAAAACAGAGCTGGTGAAGTATGTTCAGTTGCTTACCTCCTATAGGCCCCAGTTTCCTAATTGGTAAAAATGAGGAAATTGGATAGGAGGAGATCTCTAATGTCCCTATCAATTTTCTGATTCTAGGATACTACTTCTGACCTACTTCTGACTCCAGGAGAGTGCTTGTTTAAACTTTGCAGATCACTCAAGTATCATACATAACACATTCTTAGTGTTTCACAGAATATGAAAATTAAGAGGTCATCTAGACCAAGGTATCTTAAACTTTTTCCACTTTTGAACCCTTTTTGGGTTTTGGCAGCTTTAGTTAGCCTTACTTTGCCATGATGGCATGCAAAATGCAAAGTGCGCATGCTTTGTGTTCAGAACCAAGGGTACAGTAAAGTTGTGAGATGCAACACAGACAACTACTGCCAAAAATGCCTTGGATTCATTGCGCATTTTATTTTTAATTAATTTTTGGTTGTTGCACTTTCGGAAACCTTTTACTGTTGCCATATTTTTCGTGACCCATATCGGGTTGTGACCCACAGTCTAAGAAGCACTGACCTAGACTAACCTGAATGTAAAAAAGGAAAAATGCCCGCCCCCAATTAATATGCTTTACAAATGCTCAACCAACCTTTGCCAGCAGACCACGTTATAAGGGAGAACACACTACCTCCACAGACAGCCCATTCCACTTTTTTTAAAAGTGTTTCCCTACATCAAGCTTAAATTTTTAGCTCTTGCTTTTGGTCGTATCTGTGACCAAATAGAAGAAGACTAATCCATCTTCCACTTGAA
Organism: Notamacropus eugenii; assembly: GCF_028372415.1. Taxonomy (NCBI): domain Eukaryota; kingdom Metazoa; phylum Chordata; class Mammalia; order Diprotodontia; family Macropodidae; genus Notamacropus; species Notamacropus eugenii. The sequence goes on from NC_092873.1 coordinate 372,005,757, forward strand.
AGCCTTTCAGATACTTTAAGACAGCTCTCATATCTGCTCCCCACTCCACATTCTCTTTGACCTAAACAACATTCCTATTGACTTCCATTGAACCTCATATGGAACGTCAGACCTTTCTTCAATCTGCTTGCCCTCTGGGCACTCTTCCAGGTTGTTCATATCCTTTCCAAGATGTGGTCCCAAAGCTGAATATAATACTCTTAATGATCAGAGTATACTACGGTGAGTTATCTTCATTATTCCTTGATACTTAATGTAGTCCAAGGTTGCATTGGCCTACTTGGTTGCTATGTCACACTGTTGAGTTCTAGTAAGCTTCTGGACACTGAAAGGTGTGACTCCTCCCCAACTCCTAGATTGCTAATGTGCCTCCCTCACCTTGCACTTGGAAATTGATTTTTTGAAATTTGAAATGTGTAAGATTTTCCATATATCCCTGTTACATTTTATCATATTAGGTTTGGTCCATTGTTCTACCTTGCCACAATCTTTATGAGTTCCAACTGTGTGGTCCAGAATATTAGCTAACCCTCCCAGATTTGTGTCCTTACCAAGTTTAATGAGAATGCTATTTGAATAAATGTATGAATAAATGGGGAGGAGGATCTACTAAGAGCTTACCAAGTGCAAAGTAGTGGGAATACTAATAGAAAAGTAAGACTACCCCTGCTTACATTCCAGTGGGGGGAATTCAACACATATGGAAGATTTCATTCAGTTGCAAGTCAGAGGGAAAGGTCCTGTGGCCCGTGGGGGGGTGAGGGGGAGAGTAGCCAAGGAGATGGGAATGCCTTTGCTTTAATGTCATTTCTATGAATAAAATTGTATCAGTTTCTGATGCACTATTTTGACAGTGGCAAGGATTTTGGTGACAAAAACTTTCTTTTCTGGGTGTTCAGAAGCTGTAGCTGTAAGCACCGGCAGGAACAATTGCCAGGTTACATCCCCACAGGGTTTGGTTGCTTTCCAGGATGATGGCTATGGGTACTAGACTGAAAGCATTACGATTTCCAAGACTCTTGGGTTCAGGATTCTAGCCTTCTCCTTTGAGGTGGGAGAAGAGATGTGAGTTAAGGTGATGGTGATGGTGCTGGTTTGACTTGCCTGGTACATCTCCTATCTCCCCTTTAAGATACCTTGCTACTTTGGCTAGTCTGGCTTGCCTGTCCTATATCTAAAACAATGGAAAGATATCCACAGCACCAGGTTAAGAATAGCTCCCTGGTGTACTCCAGTGTCAGAATTAACATCAAACTAAGTAGCTGGACTTCCAACCAGTTCCTAATCCACTTAATTGTTTTCTCCTTTGGTGCAGTGATCTCCAAAGTATGAGGACTACAATATCTCTTGAATCTGTCCCACTTCCTTCATTTACACAGCTGCTATTCAAATTCATCTCCTCATCATCTCTCACCTGAACTGTAGCAATGAACTATAAGCCTCAAGTCTTTCCCCTTTTCCAAACCATCCTCTACGTAGTACTGGCCAAAGTGATTTCCCAATGTGGGAATATGATCATGTCACACCCTCATCTTCCCGCCCCCCCCAGCCAAACTCCAGTGTGTGTGTATTGCTTCTAGGATCATATATAAATTCCACTGTTTGGAATTTAAGCATATTTACAACCAAGTTCTATCCTACCCTTCCAGCCTTATTACATGTTACTCCCCACTTCCTGTACTCTGTAGTCCAGCCAAACTATCCACCTTACTGTTTTGTACAGAAACACAACTAAAATACCCAAATAATAATAGAAAATTAAGGTACAATAACACTATCCACTAAACTTACCATCTAAAGAATGGATTTACATTGAAACTTTTCTACTGAATTGAAATCAGAGAAAGATTGTTTTACTTAAAAAAATTTATTTTCGTATGGTGAATATATATATATAGAAAAACAGGAATCCTGGAAATGTTGTGTTCATTAATGGTTCTGATGTACTGACTTAATATTTTGCATCTTTCAATAAAAAGTATCTTTAAAAGATTCACCTGCCTTACTAGACACACTGAATAATAACAACTACTCTGTCCAGACACCTTCCTTTCCCCAAGGACATAGATAGGGTTTTAAAAAACAAAAAGCACATTCTCACTAAAAGTGTTAATATTTTAAGAAAAACAATGAGGTTTTATACCATTTATTTTAAAACACAAATATTTCATTTTTTATCCTTTTAAAATGTCCATTTTTATGTGTTGTATAATGTAAACTGTCAGTGCAGAAATAGATGTATAATCTGCATTATCATATTTATTATAAGAATTGTAATATGCTGTTCAAAATTTTTTTTTTAACTGAGAGCCAGGGAGCATGATCCAAAAGCTAAAAACCAATTGATCTTAGCCTACTTCTGTCCATCTTTTTCACAAGAATAGTATGGGATCCTTTATCAAAGGGCAGCTAGGTGGCACCATAGTTCACAGAGTGCTGGGCCTGGAGTCAGGGAAGTCTTCCTGAGTTCAAGTCTTGCCTCAGATACTTACCAGCTGTGTGACTTTGGGAAAGTCACTTAACCATTTTGCCTCATTTTCCTCATCTCTAAAATGAACTGGAGAAGGGAATGTAAACCACTTCAGTGTCTTTGCCAAGAAAACCTCTTTGCCAAGAAAATGTGGTCAGAAAAAGAGTTGAACATAACTGAAATGGTCGAACAACAACACTTTAGCAAAACTTTATTAAAATCTAAATAAACTATATCTATAGAACCAGTTTAGTAAATTAACCTGTCAGAAAATGAAATAAAATTAGTCTAACATGACTCTCTTAAAAGTTACAGAGGCTCTTTTGATCATTCTTTTTCTTTACTTTCACTAACTGTATCTTTAATAGTAAATTCTAGAATATGGCTAGTAATTGAAGTCAAGTTTACTGGTCTATAGTTTGCAAAATCTATTTTTTCCTCCTTCCATTTAAAAGAAACCGGGATACTGTTTGTCCTAAACTTTTGATACTCCAATTACTTGCCACAGTCTTTTCAAGATCTTTAACAGTGGTTTAAGGGTCACTACTGCTAGTTTTTTTTTTTTATTAATACTTTTGATGCCTTGGAATTTTTCTTCCTCCCTCTTCCCTTTGAGTTTATCCCTTTTGATTAGATTTCTAAGACTTCAGATAAATACACTTTTATCAGCTCTTAAGTGCACTCTATTTCTGACCAGGAACCCACCATTACTATATTTTAAGTCATAGTTCAGAAATCTAAATCTCAACTATTTTTATAATCAACTGTTTACTTTCCAAATAATGCCTTTATCTTTTGAAACCTTTGTCTTCAATGTGTAGCAGGGGAGAAAATACCATCTATCCCTAGTGTCAGTTTCTTGTCCAAAACTTTATAATTTTTAGCAATGCTTAACAAGTTCTTTCTGACAGTATTTTTTTGTACCTAACTGAATCAGTAGTCATGGATTATGGTCATTCTATTTGATAACGCTTGGTTACACGTCCTCAAAGATGCCAGACCTTTCATGTTAACATGTTGACTAACAGCTGCCTTTACCAACCACTACTACTTGGCTCTTCTTTCTCTGACTCTTACTAAATATTCTCCCATCTAACAGCACCTGTGCCTCCACATCATTATTCCTTGGAGAGCAAGTAGTTGTTGTTTCTTCAGAGAATCTATCTTCCTCCTCTTCAGGAAAGTTTCAGTGTTGTTTATTTCCTGCAGGTTCACTGATCTTTCTTTCCCTTAAAAAGTCATCCAATCCAATAGTATTTTATAGTTGAGGACACTGAGGCCCAGAGAGATGAAAAGACGTGTATCACATGGCAGAACTGTGATATAAACCCAGATCCTCTGATTCAGAATTAAGGGTCCTTTCTATTCACTGCTTCTCGTAACTTTGAATGTGAAGAAGCATCCCTTGAACTCTTTTAATTTCCCTCCAGGAGGGAGACCATCCTGTACTCTTGGCTATCAATTACCCATTCAGTGTTAGTGTCTGTAGCATTCTCACTGCTTTTCAGGGAGAATTAGATCTCAGCAAGAGAAACCTTTAACTGCTACCTCTTTTACATTGTAAATGAAAAAAGAAAGTAAATTTCACCCATAGTTTCATTGTGAATAATCTGGTATTTGCCTTTGATTGCCTTTTTTCTAATCAACAGTTTCTGGTAACTGACTTCCAAATCCCATTGGATTTCTCCCATCCTCTCATCAAATTTCTATACATGATCATATAATTGAGTAGAATGGTTCTAGTTCTTCTTTAGTTTTTACTGCCTGACCTCTGATAATAGACCATTTTCTCTCCAAGAAGCTTGGAGTTTCTAAATTCTTAACTCATACAGATATGTATACATATACACACATAAATGCATGCATATATGTACATATATATCAATATACAATATACTAGTGTTTCTATGAAATTATGAGATGCTCAAGTAGACACTACCTCAGAAGTCAGCCAATTAATAATGTTTTAAAACTGGGAATTCTGGGAAGGTACTTGTTAAGATTTCTTGGAGAAAGAAGCTAGAATGAGGAGTCAGGATTGCAGAGTTTGTGAGTTCTCTGCCTTAGGATCCTGTGGGCAGAAGCCCAGAAGTCCGGGTGTTTTGTCCCCCAAGCCATCCTCTTCTAGACTAGGATGCACAGCATCCTGTTGCAGCAGCTGTTGTAGCTGTTGAGGATGTTGCTAATGATGGTAGGTGAGATAAGGCGTTCCCACTGGCTACCACCCTCCACTCCCCAGACAATTTCCTTCTTTCTTGCCTTCCAAAGGAGAAGGAAATAACTCCCATTAACTGAGCGACAACTCTTGAGTTTTCTGTCTCCCTTCTTTCCGCAAAAGTCGGGGTGGAAGGGGAGATATAAAGTCGGAAATGATTGTTTTTTGTTGTGGCTAGCAGTATTTGGCCCTGGCTGCTGCTGTTAACCAACAAACTATACCCTTCCTTTGCTCTGTGTTCTATGTTTTTATTATTCCTTTTTATATAAAAATAAACTGCTGGTTACTGAAGATAGTTTGAGGAATGTTTGATTGAGAGACAGACAATGTTGCTTCAAAGCAAGTCAGTATCTGAGGTGGGATTTGAACTCAGGTCTTCCTGTTCTATCCACACTATGTCATGCTGCCTTACCCAGACATCTAGAAGTTTGTTGTTTTAAATATTCTTTTGCTTTCTCTGCTGTTATTGGTATTTGTGATTTATTTTAATGTCATTTTTTTAACCTATTGGGTTTGTTAGTGACAGTTTAATTTATATTTTGTGGTGCCTTTCAAATGCTATTTTGGGTCTTGTTTTCTTCCACAAGAAAGAGGGACATCCCAAACCCCTCAATCCCAATTAATATACCTAATAAAATACTTTTTTATTCTGATACTGCCTGGTAACCTTTATCACAAGGTGCCTTTTTAATTGAGTTACCTTGTCTCAAGCCTCAATCCATCAAAGAGGTGTGAAAAATTTCCAGAGACATCTTTGAAATCAATCAGAGATCTAAAGTAAGTACCAACTAAATGAAAGCGGATAGAACACAGAGAAAATGTTGGTTGAAAATATCAGTTATGGGGCTTGTACTGAAAGCAAGCCCATTCATAATCCAGTATTCCAGTAGTAGCCAAGCCATTGAAAGGGAATCAGTTGGGAAGGGGAGGATGAGTTTCTGTTTCCTTACCCTTTAACTACGCTCTTTATGTGACCATAAAATGATTGTATGCATTTGGAAAGGTTGAAAGACCTGGACTTAGCATCAGAGTCTGTCTGTTGCATCGTCTGAACAACAGCTACAGCATACATGTTGGGATCTGAGGACAAAGTGGACAAACCAAGTAAAAGCAGTTGCAGGTTTCTACAAGCCTGAGGAGCCCAGTGGAGAGCTATATACGCGCTCCACAGGGAAACTTCAAAAGAATGTCACAGAAAAAGAAGAACCAGCTTCTGAGTGATCTCTTTACTACCTGTGCTTTCTAAGCTTGAGCCCACCCTCCCCAGGGACTCGGATTTTGAGGAGCGTTCTTTTGTACCCCAACTATTTATTGTTTATTTTCAGTCATGTCCAACACTTTGTGGCCCCATTTGGGGTTTTCTTGGCAAAGATACTAGAGTGGTTTGCCATTTCCTTCTCTAGCTCATTTTACAGATGAGGAAACTGAGGCACAGATTTTACAGAAGAGGAAACTGTGACTTGCCCAGGGTCACACAGCTAGTAAGCATCTAAGGCCAGATTTCAACTCAAGAAGTTGAGTCTCCCGGGTTCTCAGTTCAGTGCTCTATCCAGTACACCACCAAGCTATACTATACTATACTATACTACACTACACTACACTACACTACACTACACTACACTACACTACACTTCACTACACTACACCTCACAAACCTATATAATTTGGAGGGGAGGAGTAGTCAGCTACCCTAGGGACTGTATGTGAGAATGAGAGATTGAGTCCAAAGGAGGTGTTATGCACTGATTCCTTTTTTAAACTTTGTTTTATTTTGCCTCTAAATGAGATTTATACTTCCCCAACCTGAAAAACTGCATTTTATTTTGTCATCCTTTTCTTCACTATTAATGGAATTCTCACATGTACCTTTTGAATACATTAAAAAAAATTTAGGAGAAGAGGTATCATAAAGGTTTTTTGATCCATAGACTTTATTATACTTTCAAATGATCTATTATAAATTTTTATACTGTTTATTCCTGGAAAGTCCTTTTATTTCCAATATTATTTTAATGTTTCCCGTAATCTACCTGCTGCTAACATGAAAATAGTGTTTATTATTTACATTGATGTACTATATGGTTATGAGCAGGTTTTGACCATATATTTGCAAGATCATTTGCTATATGTTGATACCTGACAAAAAGTTAATGTTTTTTTCATGATCTTCAGTGTATTTTTGTTGCATTGCTATTGTTTTTTGCATATTGTCTCAGTGTTTATGTATTGGGTACTGGGGGAGCTAGGTGGTGCAGTGGATAGAGCACCAATGCAGGAGTTAGGAGGACCTCAGTTCAAATCTCACCTCAGACACTTGATACTCACTAGCTGTGTGACCTTGGGCAAGTCAATTAACCTTATCCTGGGTCATCTCCAATCATCCTGATGAATATCCGGTCACTGGATTCAGATGGCTCTGGAGGAGAAGTGAGGCTGGTGACCTGCACAGCCCTTCCTCAGTCAAAACAAAGTCAAGTGCAAGTCATGTCATCATTTCCCTGATGGCATGGTCTTCTTCGGCAACAAAGGACCAACACACACACTGGGTACTAATTATATACAGTTTTGCTTGTTATAATGCTATGGTACAATCCTAAATATTTTCTGCTTAAGTAACAATTACTGGTCTTGTTGATTCTCTTAAACATAGAGCCATCTCTTAGAAGTCATTGAAATTGTCATTGAAATATATTGTCATATTATAGGCAATGAATATCATAGAAGCCTTCCAATATTAGGAGTTGATCCAGATTATACTATTAAATATATTGTAAAAAAATACAGCAAAAGAATGTGAAAGACTTCAAGAACTGCCAAGTAACATATAGTAATCTTAAAGCCAGATGAAGTTGTTCAGGAATTGCTCTGAATTACCTGACTCCTTTGATCATTTGGCTATTCCTGATGAGCTAGAATTAGGAGATAGTACCTGGGAACTAATCAGTGAACCATTTTCTGGGGTGGGGGAGCTGCTTACAAAAGTAGGGCGACTCTACTGAGATTTAAAAAAAAAAGGCATTCCCACCAAAAAATGGAAAGTCGAAAGTCACATTCAAGTCTGAAAATGTCATTTCCTTTGTTGATAAGGCCAAGGCCAGACCTCTTCTATCAGAGAGATACAATACACTTACCCCCTGGCATCCTCCCACATGAGTCTATGATAAAGGACACACTCTCAGACCACCAACTTAAAAATTCTGCATTCCTGACTCCCCTCTTTCTTGCTTCTTTGCCCCAGAAGTCTTCACAGAAACCCTTCAAGAAGCCTCAGGTTCAAAATGTGCACACACATACACACACACACACACACACACATATATATATATATATATATATAAAACGTACATGCTAATATGTTTGTATATATAATATTAAAGCTATACATATATGTATATACACATATATTGTATGTATATAGTTTTAATAACTTTAAATGGCAATAAGTCTTTTGGGATACCACGTATTGGTCAACAAACATTAAGCACCTACTATGTGCCAGGAACTGTATAAACTCTGGGGCTATAAAAAGCCATAAAGGATAATCCTTGCCCTCAAGGTACTCACAGTCTAATGGAGACAACAAAGATGTTCCAACTATTTTCGGGAATAATTAACAGAGGAAAGGTACTACATTGGGACAGACTTCTTAACAGAAGTTGTAACTTACAGCCAGAGAAGCTGGTGGAAACGAGTAGGAAAAACATTCCAAGCATGGACAGCCAGAAAAAATTCCCTAGAGCCAAAAAGTGGGGTATCTTGTTCACGGAAAGAGGCCAAGTGTCACTGAATCAGAGTACATATTGAAGAAGGATGTAAGAATTTGAAAAGGGAAGAGGGGGCTAGCAAACAGGGGATATTGTACTTAATCTTGGAGGAAAAGGGAATTTGTAAACTTGAGTTTATTGAGTAGGGGGATGACTTGGTCACCTCCCTATAGAAATATGACTTAGGCAGCTGATACATGAAGTGTAGATTAGAGTGGGAAGAGACTTAAGGCAGGAAGTCCCACCAGCAGGTTTTCCCAGTAATCAGTGTTGACGGCCTACACCAGAGTGATGGCAGTGTCAGAGGAAAGAAGTGGGTGTATTTAAGAGAAGTTGCAAAGACAGACCTGGGCAATAGTTTGAATGGGCAGGGGAGGAGGGAAGGAACAGGTGAAAGATAGTGAGGAGTCAAGAATGACTCCTGTATATATGTGTGTGTGTTTATTTTTGTATGTGAGTATGTACACATGTATAAACATTTTCTAGAAAACCATAAATCATTTTCTTCAAATAAATAATCATCTTAGAGATGACCAGAGATACAATAATGCATGAGCCCTATGAGGAATAAATGGACTGAACCTTTGCTGAAGGACCAGAGGAAGAAGCCAAAAAATACCATGTCACTAAAACAGAGTAGAGAATTTTTAAAAGAAGGTTTTCAATACTATCTGGCATAGACATGACGAAAAATGAAGGCTAAAAATTCCTGAATTTGTCTAGAAGGAGACCCTTGGTAAATCTAGGAAGTGTTCTAGGCCAGGTCTAACTTAAAGCAACTCAGGCTCAGAAGTAGAATGCAACAAAACACTCAAAGGCCATGTACTATCCAATAAAAAGTAGTTTACTTATTAAGAGAGAAAATTTAATAGACATACAGTACTGGCCAAAGTGCACACAGCTTCCTTCTTCCTCCACATTTGTCATGGGAGCAACACCTGGTTAGAACAATGTTCTGGCTCAGGTGACAATGGGGATTCCGTTAAGCTTGAGGAAATGTGATCCTCAAAGACTTGGCCTTTTACCCCTCAGGTGATCAGAAAACTATGTCAGTGGCTTAAGCACCAGTCCCTCAGATCAGTGTAAGGCTTGATGATTTCCCTACCCTGTAAAGAGAAAATAGCTCAGCTTCCATGAAACAAACATTTCTCCTACCACATTCCACCTCTTGGAGGCAAAGTCCAAAAAATGTATGGGATCTTCCACCACTTAAAGGTTTTAAAGCTGTTATTGAACAACTCTTTGGGGGTTTATGAAACCTGACATATGCAATACCAGAGAAGGAACTTAGCTCAAATAAAAAAAAATTTAGAAGATAATGTTACAGTCCTCTGAAGAAATGGAGTTCATGTAGTAGGTGTTACATTGGGGCAATTCATAGCGGATATCCTGATGCTGAGCATTAAGGATGAGCAGGTACAGTACTAGGACTATGAGGGCCACATTGCAAATGACATCTTTAGCCCAATCACCAGTCCCTATCATGAATCAGGAGCATCTGTAGCAAGGTAAGGAAAAGGTCATATGAATCTTGCATGTAACCTGTCCTGGAATCTGAGTTACTACTCAGACTTCCCCTCTACCATCACCTACTTGGTGTTCATTCGACCACCAACCTGAATGTCCCCTTTCCTGAAAGTCCCACCAAGGGATGATGCTTGTTCTTTGCCCCTTTAGAGGCAAAGGACTTCTCCCTTCTACAGGGGCTGTATAAAGACATTTCTTCACCTTCCACCACAGATTCAAGATTGCTACCAAGTTGGCAAAGGAACACCTCTTTCTTCCAGGTAAAACTTCTATTTTTAGTGCTCTCCCTAGTGTAAAAGTGGCTAGCACTCACTGGGAGGGGTCCCTGAGTGTTAGAAAGATCTGGAACCCAATTAATTAAATCACAGTTTTGCAAAGAGACTTTAACCTCCATGTCATTAGAAAATAAGACATCATCTTCCATGCTCCACCACCACCACCACATCACCATCCCCTATCCTCCTCGCCATCATATTCTAAGTTTGTGGTCCTGTGACAATAATTTTGATACTCCCATTCAAATTAATCAGTGTTTTTTCAGTTTGTTGTGATTCAACAGGTACCAATGATTGTATTAGTGAATTAAGCAGAATAGGAGTAAGTTTAAGTTATGTATGCTAGTGCTGTTAGGACTAATTAATGTACCATGTATTGATGATTATATTTATTGACTAGATTCATATTGTTAGTTAGAAATGTATTAAGAATGTAGTTGCTACACTACTTCCCTCCTACTTTCCCACTCAGTAATATGCTGTAATAAGTTTCATTTGCTGGTGCAATACCCTTCACTCCTATGAATCACTACTGTCCACTCTCTTGTGATTTTTGCTTCAAAACCACAACTTCCTTGGACCCTAGGAAATTGTTGGCCAAACACTACAATCTCATGACTTGTGGAAGGCCCTGAGGTGTTGTTGAAAGCATCTTATGACCTTTGGAATGTCCCTGCTGAGATGACCTGAAGTGGATGACCTGCAGAAGGTCTCATGACCTGTTAAAGGTCTGTTGACAAAGTGGTTATGATTGATGGACATTTCCCTTTAGCCAACCATAAGTCTTCCCCACTTCTGGAATGGACCAATCAGTGAATTGTAATGCCTCCTATTTTTAGTGTTCTCCCAAGTGTATAAAAATGGTTAGCACTCATGTGGAGGGCTCCCTAATGGTGAGAAAGATCTTGGACCCAACTAATTAAGGATCCCTGGACCCCCTAATAAATTGATTAATCATGTATTGAGTTCTCAATGACTTTTGTTGCAGATTGGAATTTTATGGCCTATAGCCTCCAAACTCTTTCTTGGAAGGAGATATCCAAATCATCCTGGAGAAAAGTAGGCTTACAAATTAAGGGGGAACGTAAGCCATTTCCCTGGGTTATGGAGCCCTTTGAGGGGGTAGGAGTCTGAGATCCATGCTATTCCATATAGGGAACAGGATAAGGAAGAGATGGGGCAGGGAGGGAAGAGGTCAATTGGAATTATGTTTAAACTCATCGGCTTGATTGTTCAATTAAGCAGAACATGTATGATGTCTCTGATCGGCACTGATATGCCTTACAAATAATTGTGGTTGGTAAAATTCATTATTATTGGTCTCTGAATTTTCCAATCCTGTTCTTTTTGTGCCACCCAGGAGATGAAGCTCTCATCCCTGTCATTCCTCAAAGCTCTCTCAAACAACAACCACGTAGCTCAAAGTTCAGCCCACTGCCACAATTTGGCAGGACCTCTATCCATCAGGGTGTGCTCTTCCTCCATTATCAGATTAATAGACACCTCTCATAGGCATTTTTCAAGAGCCAGGTCCTCGTATTTGACGACCCATTAGACTTGCCAAGAAGGTAAGACATCAGAGCTGAGACTGAAGGCTTCAACCTCTGGCAAGATGGCCACCTCTTAATGAATGACACTAATGCTTGTGGATGCCAGGCAATTGATACCTTGAATGTACCATTTTCATTTAACCATGGAAGCCTCCTATACCACACCTGACTTGTTAGAAGGAGCACCTTGCAAGACCCAACTCATAATAAACAACTTTGGGTGCAGAATATATGATTTTGCGTTGCTTCTTCAGTAGCAAATGGGGGGCAAGTAATAGGTGGGCAGCTGCTTTTCAAAAATGGCATAGGGAGTGACTATTTGGAAAGCTTGTGGCTCTGAAAGCCCAACGGTCATTTCTTGGCCACATCTTGGTGCCTGCCAAAGGCTCTGCTCAGCCTATTACTTATGCATAGACACCTCCAAAAGCATGGGCCCCATGGAGTCATGAGGGCCTAGGAGAAAAGACTGTTGGAGAGTCTGCTTTTGATCTTCCAGACTATAACCTGCTCTAGGCCTCATCTGAAGGAAGTAGCTTTGCAAGTGACTCAATAAATGAGGGCCATCAGGAAACTGAGGTGGGGAATAAGGAAAGAATCTTCAATAAACCTTTGAGCTTTGTAAGGCTATAGGGAAACAAATCTCAGTATCCAAGTTATATTCGGAATAATCTGGGTTTTCCCCACCTACTGTATTCGCCAAAACTTGATTGAGCAAGGTGGATTCTGGATTTTCTTAGGGTTGATTTCTCACCCCTGGTCCCTCATATGAACATCTGGTTTTGAGCTTCTGCCTCAATGGCCTCTACTGGTTGAGTCAGTGTTACATTGTCCACGTAGTGGTGGACATCTCTAGCTCAGGAAGGGAAACCTCTCAGGTCTCTGCCCACCAGATTCTGGCAGGTGTTCAGGTGACCCTGGGGAAGGATGATGGAAGGTAGCTGAAACTTTCCAGGTGAAGCTCCTGATACAGGAAGAGAGAAAACTACTTTTAAGACTGATAATTCCTTACCACTCATTTGAGCCCTGGCCTACCTGGTCTTCCATGTAAATGAGGTCAAGAAGGGTTCCAACAATGATGAACATAAGAACTTCATTTAGCTACTTATAATCTACTATAAGCTTCCAGGTGATATCTGCCTTATCAACCAAGTAAGGTTATTATAAGGGAATTTAATGTAGGAAAGTATTCCAGGCTTCTCCATCCCCATCCTCCTCACTAAGGAGAAAATATCACTTTCCCAGAACATGGTATCATTTGATGCTAACTAAATTTGGGATGGTTCAGGTAACTACAGGTATAAGGGTTTCTATCTGGCCCTATGTACAATGACTGGCATAAAGATTTTTTTTTTTAAGGCAATCAGGGTTAAGTGACTTGCCCAGGGTCACACGGCTACTAAGTGTCTGAAACAGGATTTGAACTCAGGTTCATTCTGACTCCAGGGCCAGTGCTCTATCCACCTAGCTACCCCCAGCATAGAGCTTAATGGAAGTAGTCTTACAGGTTCTGACTCTCAACGTCTCCATCATAATGTGCAAAATTCACTCACCCTCATTAGCCACTGAAACTGAAACCCAGAAAAGGGCTTTCCATTCCCCTTCGCCTAAGCAAGTATACCTTTTCCTTTGGTGGTCTGCCTGCCAAAACCCCCTATGAGAAGTGAAGCCCCTTGTGTATTTGGCAACCCTTACTCCACACATACTTTCTACACTATTTTGATGTGGGAATATGGCCTCATGGTCCTGCAGTTACACCCAAGACCTGGGGGAACCTCTTTTTGCCTTAGGAGGACTTAGCAAAGGAGTCCCTTGAGAATGACTCGGGACTGCCAGGTAGTGTGGGGACTTTCAGAGATACCTTAAATTTGTGCTGAGCATAAGGGCCTTTACCTATAAGTCCTGGATGTATCAATGAGTTTTTTTAGCATACTCATAGACTGGTCAGATGGATCATCTCTTTTTACAAACCCCTTGTTTCAGGAGTCACACATTAAGAACAGGGTATAGTTATCCTCCCACTGAATAGTCAGCATGTATCAGGGGTAGGACCCAAACTCAGGTGTTAGCCTAACAAATTTAGAGCTAGAAAGAACTTCAGGTCATCTAGTGTTCACCTTTCATTTTGCACATGAGGAAACTGAGGACCATAGAAGCAAAGTGACTTGTCCAAAGTCATACATATTGTAAGTAACAGAATCTGTGTTGGAACCCAGGTCCTGTAGCTACAATTCCCATTGCCCCAAACTGCTGTAATGTTTACTTATTTTCCCATTCTTCTTGGTCAATAATGCCCATTCATTTTGCTTAATAATCTTAAAGGAACATAACATTTTACACCTCTCTGCATTGCCTATCACCCAGGGTAGCAGAGCTAAGATTGCAGTGTTTTACAAGTTTTTTTGTTTTGTTTTGTTCTGAGACATGGTCATATGTCAAGAATGAGACAAACTCAAGTGGTGCAATGGTATTTCCAAGGTACTAAAAGAGCCAGAAGTCTTCCATCTCACATGTTAGGCATCTCCTCTATGGGGGATTTATGGGGGGAAAGATCCAAGACTTACATGGGTTAAGAGGGTGTGCAAAGAAAGTACTCAATAGTGGTGACATCACAGAGCCTTCAGTATGTCAGAGTATATACCAGAGCCCCCCAGTACAGGTTTGATCCTATATTCTGACCCCATGCGATCAGCTCTTTTCTCTAGCTCTTGTTTCTACCCCGGAAATTCTGGGAAATAAAAGGTTAGGTACAGCTTGCAAATAGTTTTCCCCAAAAGTAGGTAATAGAGTCTGCAATACCTGCAGAAGTACTGAATGTACAACATTGGTATGAAGTAAGGATCAACCTTAATTTCACTCCATACAGAAAACACATGACTCAGAAGACTCTTAGGAAGCCATAAAGTACAGAAATATAAAGCATTCGAATAACCCTTTAAGACTTACTAGATTCCCTCCCCCGTTCCCTGAAGACAACCATACTTGGTGAAACGATTGAACAAACAATTTTCCCTTTACATTAAATCTGTATCCTCCAAGGGACTCATAAGAATACCAGAGTCAGCCAGGGCATATGTCTTGCCCCATCCTGGCACGACTTTAGTCTTTTAGTTGCCTGAGATCCTCTTCTCCCTCCAGAAGGCAGGCCCTGGAATAAACAAGAACTCTTTATCTCTTGGGACTTCTCCAACTTTCATGGTAAGATTGTTCTCAAGAGCTTTAGTCGCTGACCTGTGTTCACAAAAATGTAACAGAATGACACTTTCAGGCCACCTGGGCAAGGATAGGCCATTTGCCATTTTCTGCTCCTGAAGGAGTAGAGAAAGAAGGAGAAAAATTCCCTCCTTTCTTTTCTGTACTTTGTTTGGAAAGACTATGGTTGTGGTGGTGGGAGAGTAAGGGAGACAGAGAGAGAGAGAGAGAGAGAGAGAGAGAGAGAGAGAGAGAGAGAGAGAGAGAGAGAGAGAGAACCAAGTGAGAGTACGTCTTAGCTTACCTATATGCCACAAAGGAAGGTAGCTTTTCTGGTAAAAGCCTGTCCTCTTTGACTCCCACTTACCAATCATCTTGGAGATAAACCCAGTTACTGGTAACCATAAAATGACTCATAGCATGCCTGATCAACCCCTGGCACAAGAAAGCTTATGGTAAACAGGGACAAAGCTCACACAAGCTGTGGAAGGGCAGGACCTACCCTTATGAAATATATCCAAGTAAAGTTTTCCACTGAGGCTGGTCTAGCTTATATCTCCTCTCATCTTTGCCCTTCCTCTTAATGAGTGACTACAGAGCTCTTCCTCCCCAAACCAAAGCAAGGTGGGTATCAAGAACTTCATGGTGCAGGGTATTGAGAGGTACAGGGGGAGAAAAATTCAGTTCCCAACTTGAAGGAACTCACGATCAGTTGGAATCCTTTAACTCTCTTAGAAAAGAGCAGAGAAAGGTTGCTGTGGTCAGACTGACTCATGTGTCATTTACAACATTTCTTACCTCACTCCACCCCCAACCCTGGTAAGATTTTTTTTTAGTTGAAAATGTGTTGAAGGTCCCTTGTCTGTTTCTTCCAAATGTCATTCAATGGTAGTTTTCTCACTTCCTTATTCTAACAGTTTGCTTAGAAAGAAAAAGGTCTCCTGAGGGAGGGAAAAGAAATTAAGGTTTCATTTAATCATTCAAGAAGCATTTAGTTAGTGCCTACTTTATGCCAGGCTGTGGGAATAAGACATAAATAGAACTGTCCTTGCCCTCAAGGACCTTATAGTCTATTGAGTGAGCTACCATGTACATATATAAGTATATGCAGAAGAACTTTCAAAATTAATGTCAGGGAGGGCACTGGTAGCTGAGATCAGAAAAACCTTCAAGTAGTCAATCAGCTGGCATTTAGTAAGTGCCTACTTTGTGCCAGGCACTGTACTAAATTCTGAGAATACAAAGAAAGGCAAAAAATAATAATAAATGAAAAAAGTTTAAAAAAAATCGGTTCCTGCATTCAGGGAATACACAGCACAAGAAGAAGGAGGAGCTTGAGTTGAGACTTGGGTTTGATTGAGGAGGGGCTCATGTTTTAACATAGGGTCTCAGTGAAATTCTATTCATACTCCAAGGTATGGTACAAGGAAAGATTGTGTACCACAAGACAAAGCAGAACACAAAGGTAGAAGTCAACAGAGAGTCCAGCAAGACAGCCGTATTGAAGGAAAATACCCACAAAAAATGGAGCAGTCAGGGTAAATGGAAACAGGGGAGGTCCCACTGGAGTTCTCAGGGGAAGGGGGTGCCAGTAAAACTCCATGGGTTTTTACAGTTTTCTTATCTGGGTTAAGGAGGACCAGCTATTGAGAGGAGGGAACAGAAGGTTGGACTTGGACCTCAGAATTTGAGGACTGGTGCTTATCCATGGTGAGGAGATAGGGAAAAGGCTACAGAAATCATTTACAGGAGAACTTTGCCTTTTCTGTCTTCCATGACCTTATAGAGCAAAAGCCATTGACTAAAAATGAAGAGCCCAAGTATCCTAAGGACTTCAACAGTAACAACAACGAGCCAATTACATGAGTCCAGATGCAGTGCACAGTTCAGGCAACAAAATCAGGAAGACCTGTGTGACCTTGGGCAAGTCACTTATCCTCTGTGCCTCAGTTTCCTCAGCTGAAAGATGGTCATAACACAATAATAGCCCCTATTTCACAGGGTTGTTTTGTAAAAAGCACTTAACACAATGCTTGGTGCATGTTGTCGTTTAATTGTTTCAGTTGTGCCTGACTCCTGGTGACCCCATTTGGGGCTTTCTTGGCAAAGATACTGGAGTGGTTTGCTATTTTCTTCTCCAGCTCATTTTACAAATGAGGAAACTGAGTAGGTAGTATATACATACTATTCCCTTCTCTTCCCTTCCTTTCTTGGACTATGTGATGGCCTAAGGAAGTATAAGGGGAAAAATATAATTGTTGGTGTTTTTCTGAGAGTTTTTTGTGTTTTTACCAGACCTTGGATTTGTCGGTAAAGAAAACTTCTGTCAGTTCAGATTGACACTTGCTCTGTAATGATAATGAGAAGTTAATTGACTTACTAGCATGGGTCAGAGTTGTGACTGGAACTCAGATCTTCCTAGGCAAACAGGATTATTTTGTATGATTATTTTTTTATAATTATTTTATTTGTTTTCAGTGTTCTATAATCACTTCCATATATCTTAGGTCTTTTCCCCTCCCTCCCCCTCCTTACCCTGTCCCTCTCCACTCCCTTCCCGAGAGACGGGTATACAATCTTATATAAGTCCTACACATATATTCCAATTAAGTATAATTTCACCATAGTCATGTTACATAGAAGAATTAAAATGAATGGGAGAAACCATAACAAAACAAAACATTACATAAAACAAAGTGGTCTGCTTCATTCTGCAATCCAATTTCATAGTTCTTTCTCTGGATATGGAAGGTGTTTTGCCTCAAAAGTCCATTGAGAATTTTTTAGGTCCTTGCATTGCTATGAAGGACTAAGTCTACCAGAAGAATTCCTCACACACTGTGGTTGTGGCTGTGTACAAAGTTCTCCTGGTTCTGCTCCTTTCATTCAGCATCAGTTCATATAAGTCTTTCCAGGCCTCTCTGGAGTCTTCTTGTTCATGATTTCTCATAGCACAATAGTATTCCATTACATTCATATACCACAACTTGTTCAGCCATTCCCCAATTGATGGGCATGCCCTTGATTTCCAGTTCTTGGCCACCACAAAGAGAGCTGCTATAAATATTTTTGTACATGTGGGACCCTCTCCCATTTTTATGGTCTCTTTGGGATACAGTCCTAGAAGTGGTATTGTTAGGTCAAAGGGTATGCATATTTTTTTAGCCCTTTGTGCTTAGTTCCAAATTGCTGTCCAGAATGCCTGGATCAGCTCACAGCTCCACCACCAATGAATTAGTGTTCCACATCTTTTCCAACATTTGTCATCTTCCTGTTTTGTCACGTTAGGCAATCTGATAGGTGTGATGTGTTGTCTCAGAGTTGTTTTGATTTGCACCTCTCTAATCAGTAGTGATTTAGAACATTTTTTTCATATGACTATAGATAGCTTTAATTTCTTCCTCTGAAAACTGCCTGTTCATATCCTTTGACCATTTATCAATTATAGAATGACTTGTATTCTTGTACATTGGACTCAGTTCTCTATATATTTTAGAAATGAGGCCTTTATCACAGACACTAGTTGCAAAAATTCTTTCCCAGTTTTCTGCTTCCCTCCTAATTTTGGTTGTATTGGATTTATTTGTGCAAAAACTTTTCAATTTGATGTAATCAGAATTATCCATTTTGCACTTCATAATGTTTTATGTCTCTTGTTTGGTCAAAAATTTCTCCATTCTCCATAAATCTGACAAATACACTATTCCTTGCTCCACTAATTTGTTTATAGTATTAATCTTTATACCTAGGTCATGTATCCACTTGGACTTTATTTTTGTGTATGGTATCAGGCATTGGTCTATTCCTAGTTTTTGCCACACTGTTATGTATGATTGTTTTTTACAATGAATAAAATGTTTTTGTTAAGATTCCATACAACGGAAACAGCATTGAACTTGGAGTCAGAGAACCTGGTTACTAATCCCAGCTCTGCTATTTACCATCTGTGTGACTTTGGGCAAGTCCCTTTAAACTCATGGGGCCTCAGTTTCCTCACCTATAATTTGAGGAGTCTGGAGTAAGTGACCTTTTCAGTTCTAAATGGATATGAGCCTATTTTCATATATTTGCTATCCAGCCCTTATTGCCTGGAAGTGATTCCTACCTAAGACAATGCACAATGTGTGTGTGTGTGTGTGTGTGTGTATGTATAAAGTTAGGAATTCTAACAACCATGTACCTATTTCACCTAACAATTTCAGTTTCCTTTTGCTTCTCTCTCATTTTATTTTCCCACATTTTGTGCAAGTTAAAGAAATTGTTCTTTGTTTAGAAATACAC
The DNA here is from genome assembly GCF_028372415.1 of Notamacropus eugenii. Taxonomy (NCBI): domain Eukaryota; kingdom Metazoa; phylum Chordata; class Mammalia; order Diprotodontia; family Macropodidae; genus Notamacropus; species Notamacropus eugenii. The sequence continues at coordinate 372,025,028 of NC_092873.1, forward strand.
CCAGATCAGGAAATAAACTAACACAGGAAAGAGTGGAAAAGTTGACATCAGTTTGGGAAAAACTTTAAGCTGTCTGACAGCTGTGAGGGTAGTAAGAATTAAACTTTTATCAGCAACAGCAGAAATTACTAATAATCAACATAAAATGATATCAACTAATAAATTTCATTTGGCCAAAATTATATTTAATGTTCTAGGAAGGATGTCCTTTTGTTCCTTCTCAGAAAATTCATTCTTCACCACTACTAGGTCTATATCCCAAAGAAATTTAAAAAAAGAAAAGGATCTATATGTATAAAAATATTTATAGCAGCTCTTTTCTGTGATGGCAAAGAATTGTAAAATGAGGGGATGCCTGAACAAGTTGTGGTATATGATTGTGATTGGATATTATTTTACTATAAGAAGTGATGAACAGAATAGTTTCAGAAAAACCTGGGAAGACTTATATAAACTGATAGAAAATGAACTGAGCAAAACTAGAACATCGTACAAAGTAACAGCAATATTGTTTGATGATTAACTGTGTAAATGACAGGTACTTTGATCGGTACAATGATCCAAGATAATTCTGAAGGACTTATGATAAAAAATGCTACCCACTTCAGAGAAAGAACCAATGGAGTCTGAATGGAGGTCAAAGAAAAATTTTTTCACCTTCTTTATTTTTCTTGCTTTTGTTGGGGGGGCAGCATAGTTAATATGGAAACGTTTTGTTTTGCATAGTTTCACATGTATAATTGATATCTCACTTCTTGTCTTCTCAATGGGTGAGGGAGGGGTGGAAGGATAGGAGAAAAGTTGGAACTTTAATTTTTTTTAAATGAGTGTTAAAAATAAATAATAAATTATAAATATAAAAAGAAAATTCATTCTTCCAGTATCTGCTTAATGTTGAGGAAGATACAATGCTCAAAAAATGTCACAGCTCTGTTGTCTTTACTAATAATGTTGATAGTTTCTTTTCTTCTAGAGTTTTCAACAGCTTCTCAATAAACTGGCCAAAAATGGAGAAAGAACCAATTCCTTAAAGTTCAGTGGCTTTCAACTCCATTTGATAGGGATTTTTATGGGGGGGAGGGGAGGAGTAGGGAGTTTGAGAAAGGATTTTTTTTTTTTTAATCTAGAGTGAAATATTTAATAAGCATTTGTTTGAGCCCGGTCTTGTAAGGGAATTTCTAGCAGAAGACAAATAGGCAACCCTATCAAAAATAACTTCTCCAAGTAGAGAACATAAAAAGTACTGCCTCAGGGATCAGAAGACCTGTGTTCAAATTTTACTTCTGATGCTTACTATTTGTGTGATTTGGGGTAACTTTCCTAACCCTCATATTGGGGCAGCCAGGAAACATAATGAATACATACCAGAAGGTCAGAAAGGCCTGAATTTAAATCCAGCCTCAGACACTTACTAGCTGATTGTCCCTGGACAAGTCACTTATCCTCTTTGCCTCAGTTTCCTCATCTGTGGAGAAGGAAATGACAAACCATTCCAGTATCTTTGCCAAGGAAACCCCAATTGAGGTCACAAATAATCAGACACGACTGAACAACAAACCTCAATTTCCTCCTTTTGTAAAGTGATAGGGCTGGACTAGATGCAACTTTCAGCTCTACTTCCTATAATCCCTATTGATAAGTCTGTTGATAGGACCTCTCTCTTCAATGAGGTGCATTTGATCCATCTACACTTTCTCATCCTGTTCAACCCTCCTCCATGTTCTCAAGAGTATACTCTGATGGTGCTGGGAACCACCCTTTGGATTTCCTGACATTGCATGGATACCACTGAAGCATACAGGCTATTCATTGATTAACTCTCTCTTTTACTACATGGCTGACCCACATGCTAGAATATTTTGAAATTACTTCTTCTGGTTCTCAGTCGGATATATTCCTTCCTAAATGACAAGGCTACCTAGCCTGTCATCAGAACTGTAGAGTTGTGACAAAAATTAAGGACATTTAAAAAATCAAATTCCACTGATAAATTTACAAGTAAGATCATGGCTCCAGAGTGGGAAGGGATGTGCTGATATATGTGTAACAACTGGTTCTTTAGGTGGTAGAAATGTACAATGGACACATCTGTAAGTTTAATCATTATTATCATTTTCCCTCAATCACTTTTTTAAGTTGAGACACCCAACAAAACAATAAACCAAGCTCTGATTTGCAAGAATTGGCTCTCCTGAGCTGGTTTGAGCTGACTGCAGCACATCTCTGGAATCATTGATTGTATAGGTAAGAAAACTGGGAGCCATTGAAATTATAAATAACTGTCCAAGCCATTCCAAAGAATTCATGATGAAAAATCCTAGAATTTGATCTGTCATGGAACTTGAGAGATGATCTCTGTTCATCTCCCTCTTTAGTTATCAACATTCTCTTCTAGGACTGATCTATCTCTTCTCAGTGGCTATTAGGTCAAACAATTAAATTATAATTCTAGTGTTTATCCTAGTAGTCTTTAGTTATTAGAAATGCAAATCTAGCATTCATTCATTCATTCCTCCATTCAACAGACCTATTGAGTACCTTCCATGTATCCAATCCAATGGGCTTCTTCCCATACTTCTAGTTTTGTTTAATAGGGGCCTACTTTATCTGTAAAATGAGCATATTGGGCTGGATAATCTTTCAGATCCCTTCAAGCCTCAACATTCTATGATCTATGCTTGAAAATCTGTATTCTCAGTTCCTTTACAGCCTGAACATTCTATGACTATGATCTGTAGGCCCCTTGTATCTCAATGTTATTGTTTGTCCTTCATTTTCAATGAGTGATGTCTTAACTTGCCATGAATTGGATTTAAGTGAGGCAGAGCTGCTCAAAGTCATCAGCCTCACTTCTCTTTCAGAGTCATAAAAGTCCAATGACAAGGCAAAAGTCCAGAGGACTGGCGATAGATAGCCTGGGATTCAGTGTTAAAAAGCAACACAAAAGAAGAAACAGATAGTTTCTGGCTTCATAAAGTTTTTGATCTATATAGGATCAAAGATATACATCACACAAGGATATACAAGAGACAAGATATACATACACATACTAACCCACTAGAAAGGATAAGCAAAGACAAGTGATGAGGACAAACCATACACAAGTGTTGGGGGAATGCAAAACAAAGGAAGGAGCTTGTCTAGCACCTTAAAAGAAGGTAAGTCTTCAATCATGCTTAAGAAAGTGATCCATTTGTGTTCAGTTGCCATCACTGCCTTATTAGCATTCCCTGATCACTTACAAGTCAATTGGTGAGTCAAGTAATGCATTGAGTACCCAGCAGAGTACTGGATACTTGGGAGGCACATGAGAACAGACAGTCCCTGCCTTTAAGGGGTCTACTAGGGCAGAACAAAACTAATTGACCAAAGTATAATTATAGTATGGGCTGATTAGTACAGTGAGTTAGAATCTGGTCCTATGGAGCTTCAGCTTTGTGGGCTTAAACCTCATAGGAACTTAGCTTAAACCCCATAGGAACATAGCTTCCCACAAAGAAAGATCCTTTCAACAATCACAGGCTTTCCCTTTGAAGCACTGACTAGTTAGCTCATGAGTGGGTGCTGTAAGTCTCTGGAGGTACTAGATAAAAACGTGGATGGTGCAATTTGAACCCATTAATCCTATTAAAAAAGACTATGTAAGATGTCTATCCTATTGATAGCAGAATCATAAATGCAAAGCACATTAGAGCTGGAAGAGACCTTGGAGAAATCATGGTCCACCCTCCCTAATTTTATAGCAGAGAAAAGTTCATGCACAAAAATTTGAATCTCTCCTGGCACCTAACAAGGTAATCTGTATGTAGTAGGTACTTAATAAATGCCAGATGACTTAAGAAAACATAGTTCATTATCAGCTTTGAGTGATTGTCTTCTCCACATGCATGGCTTTTCTGCCTATTGTGATTAGATTATAAATCCAATGAGCAGGACTATGTTGAACCCTTGATTCTCTATGGAAATGATCCCATTGTTAACATACCATGAAGCCCATAGTATTTAGAGCTAACAGGGACTTTAGATGTTGTCTGATCTAATCCTTTCATTTTGCAGGTAAGGAAACTGAAGCTTAGAGTGAGGAAATGCTTTGCCCAAGATAAAAATGGCAGTAAATAGTAGAATCCAATTCTTCTGATTGCACATGCAGGACGCTTTTCATCACACTTTTGATGCTCAAAAAATGATGTTGTGGTTCAGCCACAACTTTTCGTAACTCCATTTGGGGTTTTCTTGTTGAAGATCCTGGAGTGATTTGCCATTTCCTTCTCCAGCTCATTTTATAGATGAGGAAACTGAGGCAAACAGAATTGAGTAACTTGCCCAGGGTTATACAGCTAAATGTCTGAGGTCAAATTTGAACTCAGGGCTTCCTGACTCCAGGTCTTGTGCCATCTTGTTGCCTCAAATAATGATGGAAAGGTTTAATGGGACACTCACTGGCCCTTCACTGGTCAACCTCTTGTGATGCCTCATAATTATGAAAAATTGATATTACTTTGGGATGTTCTTGGAGAGTTTCTTGACTCATTTAAAAATGTTTCTTTCCTTTGTATAATCAGTCATTCAATAAGCATTTATTAAGCACCTACTATATGTCAGGCACTGTGCTAAGAACTGGGAATACAAAGAAAGGAAAAAGACAGTCACTGTCCTTAAGAAGCTCATAGTCCAACTTTTTTTATTTGTTAAATATTGTATTTTTCTACTGCTTCTTGCTATCAAATAAGTGCTAATATGAGATTACTCAAGGTTATTCTATTTCTAACAAGGCTTTGAAGTACTGATCATAATTGATCATAAACCAGCACAGTACAGTGGACCATATTATTGGCTCTGGAGTCAGAGGCCCTGGGTCCAAATCCCCACGCTGATGATTACTACCAGCATGACCTTGGTCAAATCACCTAATCTCCTTGGGTCTCTGTAAAACAAAGGGTTGGAAGGCCTCTGTTTTTCCTTTCATCCTAGATCTCTGATTCTATGAGAATAGCCTGCTGGGACCCTCTGAAGTGTAGAGTGAACTCAAACAATTCTAGTTTTCCTTATGATGCCACCATACTTAAACACACGCACAGAAAGAACTACAAGAGAGAAGTAACCATTGTGAGAGATGGAATCTTACTACTTGGCCTCTTTTCTTGAAGAAAAAACAGTACAGTCCTCTGGGTTTAAGCACTTCAGATGGTGTCATTAATCCCAGATTTGGGATTAGCTAAATAAAACTTGCTTCACAAAGAGTTAAGATAGGTATAAGCCTCTTATGGTGCTCAGCATGGGTAAAATGTTTTCCTTTGTGTGAAATAATCATGGCCCATTATTTTGATGTATTTATATGACCCTTTTTTTTCTTCTGCAAAAAGTAGACTTTGAAACCAGAATAGAGGAAAAGTTATGTTAAGGACAGAGGGACCTCATGACTCAGGAAGAGGGAAATGGGAATGCAGTATAGTGAGTAGCTCATGCTCCTCCAAAGTCTTAGAATAAGCCTGCCCACAATGGCTAAGGCCTCTCTTGTAGATTCTGACTAGAGCCTCAAATAGACGTTTATTTGGGGCCCTGGCTGGCCACTAACCAAATTAACAGCTTGAGCAAAGGAAGCCATTGATTTCTTCTTTATATTGGAATCTGAGGCCAGAGGTCCATGATGGTTGAGACTGAAAATTATAAAGGTGGTATCACTTGTGTATTATTTGAACGCCTTTTTAAAAAAAAGATTAAATGCTTAAATTTGAAAATTGATATTTTTTGGCTTTCACATCAGTTTCCAAATTTCTTATCTTTCTGATTAACTGTTTCAATGGTACTCACTCAAGTTATTTTTCCTCTCTAGATCTCAGTTTCTCTATCTGTCAAATGAGTGCTGGACCACATGATTTCTGAAGTCCCTTCCAATTCTAATACTCTGTGATTCTTTGAATATGTCACCACCCTTCCCTTCCACAGTCTCCCATCATCTAATCTACCATATCTGTGCCCAAATGCATTGGCCTTCTCCCCTCCTTCTCCCCCTGTCCCCTTTTATTCTCCTTGTTCTCCGTATAGCATTGGATAATATCATGTAACACCTCTGGTTGCATAATCCTCTTGGCTTCTTCCATAACAGTTCTTCTCTGCCTTCTCTTCTTTAGCTCCTGTTCCTCTCTCCTAAATGTAAGTGTTCCCCTAAACTCTTTGTTCAACCCTTTCTTTCTATCCTTTTTCTTGGCAATCCCTTTGAGTTATCTTACTTGAGCTATCATATTTATTCAGTCACTTCCCAAGTCTCTATTTCCAAGCTGACATCTCCCTTGCATTTATACCTTCCAAGCTGAATATCCCTTTAATACTTCTGTTATAATCTGTCCAAAATAAAATTCATCATCCTTTTCCCAAACCTTATTCATCATTCTGACATGCCCTTTTCAGGCAAGGGCACCACTATCTTTCTAGTCACCCAGACTGAAAAGAACTATTGTCATCTTTAATTCCTTTGTCCCTTGTATTTGGGGAAGTATCCCCTTTTCTCCATTCATATAGCCACCATCTTAGTTGAGGCTCTCATTACCTCTTGACTAAATTATTATAATAACTACACTATCATTAGTCTTTATGCCTTAAGTCTCTTCCCATTATACTCTATCCTCCACACAGCTGTCAAAGTGACTTTCTTAAGGCCAAATCACATACTTCCCTTACTCTATAAATTCAAGTAGTTTCCTATTACCTCTAGAAAAGGGGTTCTTAACCTGGGGGTTCATTGACTCCCAAATAGAGATAGATTTCAGTGGGTCCATGAAATTTCAGTGGGTCCATGAATTTGAATGGGAAAATGATATTTTTATCTCAGGATAACTGGTTTCCTTTTTTAATTTATGCATTTAAAAACATGATATTTAAGAAGTCCATAGGCTTCACCAGACTATCAAAGTGGTCTATGATATGCAAAAGATTAAGGATCCCAGTCCTTGGTTAAATATAAACTCTTCTATTTGACTTTTTAAACTCTTCACAATTTGGCCCTTTGTTATCTTTCTAGTTTTCTTATATGTTACTCCCCTCCACTCATTCTATGGTTCAGCTTTATTGATCTGTTTATTGTGCCTTACACATGTTGCTCCATCTTCTGTCTTTAGGCCTTTATACTGGATGTTCCCATGAACACAACGTTCTGCTTCTCACTTCTGCCTTTTAGAAGCCATGGCTTCCCCCAAGATAACTCAAATACCACATTTTGCAAGTGGTTTCCCTTATTTCCTCAGCTGCTAGTGTCCTCCTTAAGGTTACCTTCTTTCTGTTCTGAATGTATCTTCTTTTTGCCTGTTTATTTTACCTGTTGTCTCTCCCATCAGAATATAAGCTTTCTGAGGGAAAGGATTGTGTTCTATTGAAATTAAGGGGCCTCATACATACTAAATGCTCAGAGAATGTTGATTGAATTTTGGTAAATCAAATTTATCTTCTGGTTCTGTTGAGAGGATGAATGAATTAATGTCTAAGTACTTGGAGTTCCTTGGACAAAAGCTATTATATAAAAGCTATTTTATAAAAATTAGTTGTAATGAATATTATATTAGCAATTTTTCCAATTAGTGTCCCCCATGACCAGCTAACTGATTTAATGCCATTAAGGGGATTTGGACAAAATGAGTCCTTTGCTCATTTTCTTCCATATTATATTTCTGACTTTCCTGCATTGAGGGTATGGTTTCTCTAGCCCGAATAAGTTCAATTAGTGAGAAAGCGCTGCAATGAAGCAAAGGCTGTGGTTTTGGTTCCCATGTGAACTTATTAGCTTCTCAGGACAGACTGAACCTTAAGCTCTGACCAGCCACTTTATCAGTGAGTACAGGCAGTCACCAGAGAGGCCAGAAAAGGTACATCACCTGCTTGTTATATCTGATTTAGTTAGTCAACAAAGACGGATGATTTTTTTTTATCCATAACTCAGTATTTACTATTTTTCTTCAGTGAATGGATTATCAAAAGTTTTCATATGCTTTGTTTTTTTTAACCTACAAATGCTACTTAGGAAATACACAATAAATAATATGTAGAGTTTAGAGTCAGGAAAAACTGAGTTCTAATCCTGCCTCAGACAATTTCTAAAGGTGTGACCTTGATCCCTCTTCATTGTCATGCCTTCCCTCTGTTATTTCCAATATATCATAGACATAACTAGTTTGTACATAATGATTTGCATGTTGCCTCTCCTGTTAGACTGTGAGCTCCTTGATATCAGGAACTGGTTTTTTGCTTTGCTTTGTATCCTTAAGGCTTAGGACAGTGCCTGGCATATAACTGGTGCTTAATAAATGTTTATTGACTTACTCTTAGCCTCAGTTTCCTCATCTGTAAATAAGGATAGCAGTACTACCTACCTACAAGGTCTATGTAAGGGTCAAATGATTTAATATATGTAAAGCATTTGCCACCTTTAAAGCACTATAGAAATGCTAGTTATTACTACTATTATTGTTATTAATCATCTAGTTCAACCCCCTTGTTTTATAGAGGAGAAAATGGAAGCTTGCCAATCCAAAGTGACAGAATCGAGAGCAACCCTAAATGCGCTTGATTCTAACCCTAAATGCTCAAGTAAGCAAGCAATAAATAGTACATTTGGAATTTAAAACTGGGTCATCTAACAAAGTAAGGCAGTGTGGCCTATAGTGGATAGAAAGCTGACCTTGGTACCAGGAAGACGTGAGATCATATCCTACCTCTGATATAAATAGTCCATGTGACCCTTGGATAAAATTGCTTAACCTCTTAGACCACTCTCTAAGACTATGGATTGCAGAGAAGGTGTTGATCTTCGCTGACAGAGAGAATCCCACTCATCTGGGAGTTCCCTTTAAGAATGAAATCTAAGACTCATACTCTGTTCCTCATCTGCCTCCAGATCTAGTCCTCTTTGCACTACATTATGTTAGAGTCATCCACCTAGTAAAGTACTCCCAGAAATTCACTAAGCCAAAAACCAGGGCAAATAGGCAGACTGCATATAGAGCCAGTTTAACACAAATCTTGTTATTCAGTAGAAAATTTTTTATTGACCAGGACCATATCATTCCATAGGATTTCTGCCCTGGGTATTCCGCAGTTCTAGGATCCCCTTGGATTCTAGAACCAGAGCTGGACATATTTCAGGGGTCATCCAGTCCAACCATCTCATTTTACAAGCAACAAAACCAAGGTGTAGGGAGAATAAGTGACTGCCCTACGTCATACAAATAGGACAGTCAAGTAAAATTTGAACCCAGTGCTCTAACTCAAGAGCAGAGAATCTTGATCTTTCTTTGTGTCTTGGATCTTGTTCGGCCATCTGGTAAAGCCCCTTCTCAGAATAATTTTTTTAAATGTACAAATTAAAAATGCATAGATTTACAAAGGAAATAAATTATAGTGAGATACAGTTACAAAAATATATTTTTAAAGTTTACAGACCACCTCCCACCCCCACCCCCAACTGAGGTTAAGAACCTCTGCTTCTAGGGGCAGTGCTCTTTCCATTGTGTCATGCCCAGGTTTGATGTTACACTGAGAAATGGGAAGAATGTCTTGTATTTCCTGTTTGGGTAGTTTTGAGGTATTTCTCAGAGTCCCAGAATTCTATTTACCCTGTTGTTCAGCTATTTTTTTCAATTATGTGCAACTCTTAGTGACCCAATTTGGGGTTTTCTTGGCAAAGATTCTGGAATGGCTTGTCATTTCCTTCTCCAGTTCATTTTACAGATGAGGAAACTGAGGCAAACAAGGTTAAGTGACTTGCCCTGGGATCACACAGCTAATAAGTGTCTGAGGCCAGATTTGAACTCAGAAAGACAAGCCTCCCTGATTCCAGGTATGGTGCTTTGTGCACTACGGCTCCACCTAGCAGTCCCATCTCTATTTATCCTATCTAGATATAGAGCCTTTGTGATCTCCCTTTAATAGAAGGCTTTGGTTTTGTTGACCCAAATCCTTTCACCTGCCTTTGGCCCAGTTCTCACAGCTCTCAAGTATTGTGTAACACAACGTGATACACAGTGTTGTGATATGTAGCCTTCTACAACTGAGATGGCTTTGTTTGGAGGTGAACATGTAGAACCTGTGAAGGGTTACTAGATCTGGGGACCTGGTTATCAGTGAGTTCCATGTACTGTATTTCCAGAAACTGGCTGTCAATGACGGTCCCTGGGAGGTGTTTTGGGAGAATAGCATTTGTCACTTTCCACAGAAAGAACTAATGGAGCCTGAATGCAGATTGAAGATACTTTTTCTTTATTTTTCTTTGGGTTTTTTGTTGTGCTTTCTTTCACAGAATGACTTACATGGAAATGTGCTTTGTAGGACTACATATATATAACCTATGTCAAATTGCTTGCCTTCTCGATGAGAGATGGGAGAGGGGAAGGAGGGAGAAAATTTGGAACCCAAAACTTGAAAAAAGGTAAAATTATTTTTTACATGTAATTGAGAAAAAACAGAATGCTAATTTTTTTAAAAAGGAAGAATAACACGAATGTAAAAAGCCTGATGATTTCACTCCTGAAAATTTTTCTAGATTCATAATGAAAGGAAGGCAGAGGGGAGGAGAGAGACAGAAACAGAGACAGAGACGCAGAATGCCACAAACTAAACTGCTACTGCTTTAGTCATGTAGATAAGAAGATAGACTTGTCTGGAAGACTTGGGTTTGAATCCTGGCTCAGCTGCTTAGTAGCTGTGTGACCCTGGGCAAACCACTTAACCTTTCTAGGTCTCAGTTTCCTCATCTGTAAAAAAAAGGGGGGGGATTAGATTCAGACCCCTTACACCTTCCTTACATCTTCAAATCTGTGAATATTTTCTAAACTTCTCCTGACTACACAATAAGATCAAAGGGATTATGAGGGTTAGGACCATGTCTTTTCTAGACTTTGTTTCTTCCCCATTGCCTTGCAAAATGTTCTATATTAAAATGCTTGTCACATTGAGAAAATAGAGGCCATCAGTCATGAGCTCCTTCTCCTCATCTCAAAATCCACTATCCATCCTCCCTCTGGTCTTGCTAAAACCAATCCTTCCATCTGTGCCCTTAATCCCTCTCAGAGCTCTCTTTCTCTTTCTTTCTCTCTCTCTCAGTCTCTCTTTCTCCCTCCCTCCCCCTCTGTCTGTCTGTCTCTCTCTCTTTCTCTCTCTCTCTGTCTCTCTCCCCCCCTTTCCTCCCCCTCATCAAGTTTTCCCACTCCCCCCAAAAAAGACATATTCAAGTTTATATGTCTTTAACAACTTTCACTTTGTCTTTGCCATCCTTTCAAGTTATCTTGTGACTTTTTTCAATTTTAATGTCAAACTCCTAGAATTATTTTCCTTTTCTGCCTCTATTTCTTCCCTATTGACTAACCATTCTCTGAACTTCTCACAGTCTGAAGCTCCATACAGTCTGCCTTTCATCACTGTCATTCAACTGAATCTGTTCTCTCCAAGATTATTGACAATCAGTTTGGCAGCTTCTTCTCAGACCTCATCTTCCTTGTTTTCTTAACCGATGAGCTTTTAATTTTAACCCATAAGCTTTTAATATTGTAGATCTCTCCTTAATGGATATTCCTTCCATCTTGACTTCGATGATACCTTCTGGTTATCTTCCTACAAGCCTGACTGCTCTTTCTCAGTTTATTCTGTTACATCATTATTTTTCTACTTCCTAATGTGGGTCTGTACTAGAAGAATGTCCTGGACCTTCTTTTCTCTATATATGCTCTTTGGGAGATCTCACTAATTTCCATGAGTGCAAGTACTATTCCTACACAGATGACTTCCAAATCGATATTTCCAACCCTAACATCTCTTCTGAATGCTAGTCATGTACCTATTGCATACTTATACCTACATGCCCCATTATTGTTTTTGTTGAATCATTTTTCAGTTGTATCCTACTCTTCATCATCCCCTTTTCTTGGCAAAGATACTGGAGTGATTTTCCATTTCCCTTCTCCAGCTCATTTTACAGAGGAGGAAACTGAGGCAAACTGGGGTAAGTGACTTGCCCAGGGTCACACAGCTAGTAAGTATCTGAGGCCAGATTTGAACTCAGGAAAATGTATCTTCCTGACTCCGGTTCCAGTACTCTATCCACTAAACTGGTGTCCCAAATGGAACTTATTTTTTTTCTACCCTAAGCTTTCTCTTCCTCTAAATTTCCTCTCTCTTGAGGAACCATCCTCCCAGATACTCAGGTCTATCATCTTAGAGTCATCATTGATTCTCAGATACAGGACCAGGCACATAGTGTTCAATAAATGCTTATTGACTGACTCACTCGCTATAACTCCTCACATTTGACCCCTTCTTTCCACTTCCATGACTAGCATCCTAGTTCAGGTGCACTTACCTTTCAACTGGACTACTATGATAGCCTTCTAGTGGGAGTCCCTGCTTCCATTCTCTTCTTTCTCCAATTTATCCTCTACACATTGATGAACATAATTTTTCTAAGACATAACTGAGTTTTTTGCTCCTCTGCTCAAAATCCTTCAATGACTCCCCATTTCCTCTAGGATAAAAAGCAAACTCCATAGCCTAGCATTTGAGGCCCTCCGCGATAATAGCTAGCATTTATAGTCAACCGTTTTGTATGTCTTCTAGGTAGATAGGTAGCACAGTGGATAGAATACTGGGTTTGGAATCACGAAGCTCAAATCCAGCCTTACATGCTTGTAAATGTGACTCTGGGCAAGTCACTTCACCTCTGTCCACCTCAGTTTCCTGAACTTAAAATGGAGATTAATAATAGCATCTGCCCCTTAGGGCTATTGTGAGGATTAATTAAGATAGTATTTGTAAAGTGCTTAACAGAGGTCCTCAAACATTTGGATTCAGTCAAAGGGCCACACTTAAGGACCTAGAGGGTCACATGTGGCCTCAAGACTGTAGGTTCCCCACCCCTGGCTTAGCACAATGCTTAGAACATAGTAAGTGCTTAATAAAGGGCAGCTAGGTGACTCAATGGATAGAGCACTGGACCTGGAATTAGAAAGACTCCTCTTCCTGAGTTCAATTCCGGCCTCAGACACTTACTAGCTATGTGACCCCGGCAAATCACTTAATCCTGTTTACCTCAGTTTTCTCATCTGTAAAATGAGCTGGAGAAGGAATTGGCAAACCATTCCAATATCTCTGCCAAGAAAACCCAAAAGCAGTCACAAAGAGACGGATGTGACTGAAATGACTCAACAATAACAATGAGACCTGTAGGTACAGGTATCCAATATCCAGTCTTGGTTTCCTCATCTGTAAAATGAGCTAGAGAAGGAAATGCAAAACCACTCCAGTTTCTTTGCCAAGAAAACCCCAAAAGGGGTCATAAAGGGTGAGAACTGTAATGACAGAACAGCAGCAAAATGCTTAATAAGTACTTATTTCCTTTCCTCTTTCCTTATCTCCTCACTTCCTTCCTCTTATCTTCAACCTCACAATAATGCTGGGAGATAGGTGCTATTATTATTCTCATTTTACAAATGAGGAAACTGAGGCAGGCAGGTGCAGGGACTTGATCAGAGTCACATAGCAAACAAATGTCTGAGGCAGGGCAGCACTGGAACTCAGGACTTAGTGAATTCATGTAGTACACTCTATCCATTGTCCCACATAGTCACAATACAGTGGAAGCTGCCTAGCTTCCAATCTACCTGGTTTCAACCTACCTTTCCAAGTTTATTTCATATTCTTTCTCTCCATAAATCCTGTATTCAAGTCAAACCAGAGAACCATGTTCTCTGAACTTGATGTCCTATTTCTTGCTTCTGTGTATTCTCCACATGTAGCATGCATTCTTCCCCTATCATAGCCACTTAGGATTTTTGTCTTCCTTCAAGACTCAGTCGAGATACTATCTCTTCCTTCTACAAGCCTTCTTAGATCTTAAGCAATAATAGTCTCTCCTTCCTCAATTTTCCTTGTACTGTACTTCTCTGTGTATGCTTGTATCCCTTGTAGAACATAAGCCCTTGGAGGGCACTCAATCAACAAACTTTTATTTAAGTGACTACTATATGCCAGGCACTGTTCTAAGCACTGGTAATACTAAGAAAGGAAATAAACAAGCATTTATTAAGCACTGACTATGTACTGGGCACTGTACTAATTGCTTTTACATATATTATCCCTGCCTTCAAGGAACTCATTTTCTATGGGATGATACAATATGCATATGTAAGTAAATTCAAAAGAAGAAAATAAATACAAGGCAATTTTGGTACAAGTAACTGGGTTAGGGGTGGGAGGTCAGGGAGGGTTTTATGTAGAAGGTGGTTCTTGAACTAAGCCTCAAAGGAAACTAGGCATTCTAAGGGATGGAATCAGTCAATAGGCATTTAGTAAACAGTTGTTACATGTCAGGCACTGTACTAAGGGCTGGTCTACAGAGAAGGATAAAAAATAGTCACTACCTTCAAGGACAGTACATTCCAATGGGCGAGACAACATGTCAATAACTAGGTACATACATGGTATGCACAGAGTACATGAGGCAATCTGAGAGGGGAAGGCACTAGAAGCTAGGAGGATTGGGAAAGGCTTCTGGTAAAAGGTGAGTACTGAAAGAATCTAAGGAAGCTAAAGGGCAGAGGTGAAGGGTTAGAACATTCCAGGCCCAGTGGATAGCCAGTGAAAAGGAGATAGAGTGTTTTGGAAAAACTTCAAATTGGCTGACGTGACTTGGTCCTAGGATGTGTGAAGGAGAGTACGATTTGAGAAGATTGGGAATATGGGGTATGTGTGTGTTGCAGAAGAGAAGAATGGGTCAGGCTCATTATGGAGAGTTTTAAAGGCCAAATTCAAGACTTGTTATTTGGCCCTAGAGGTAATAGGTAGTCACTGACGCTCAGTGAGGGGGAATGACATGGTCAGACCTACAATGTAGAAAAAATAAATAAAAATAAACACCTACAATTAAAAAAAAATAAAGAGCTGAGTGGTGGATAGATTACAGTAAGGAGAGACTTGAGATGGGGAGACCAGTTGGAAGGCCATTGGAGCAGTACAAATGAGGGGTGATAAAGGCCTTGAATTACACTCATGGCTATATGAGTAGAGAGAAGAAGATATATACTAAAGATGTTGTGAAGGTACAAACAATATTTGGTAATAGAACTGGATTTGAAAGGCGAGCATGAGTAAGAAACCTAGTAGAAACATTAGGGTTGTGAGGCTGGGTGCCTGGGACAGTGCCCTCAACAGTAATAGAGGAGTTTGGAAGGTGAGAGGGCTTGAAGGGAAAGATAGTAAGTCCAGCTTTAAATATAATGGATTTGAGATGTTTGATTAGCTTGGCAGAGTGAGTATGTTTGGATATATAGATTTGGGAGTCATTTGCATAGAGATGATAATTAAACCCATGGAGCTGATGAAATCAACAAGTGAGGTAGTATAGTGTGCTGGAGACACCCGAAATCTGCTCTCTCTATGATGAAGTTTTCAGTGTGACCATTTAGGTAAATGCTACAAACCAGGGTTTGGTTTATTGTTTTGTTGATTTTCTAGACTTAAGGAAATAATAAAGAAAATGTTAATACTGCAGAATAAACTTAATCTTGTGGGTACATTTTTTGAGAGCTGCTTGTTAAACATTTACCAGCACACCCCTCTGAGCACACCCACAGTTAGTGGGCATTGATATGAATGAAGAACCAGCAATGAAAGCTGAGAAGGAACAACAGATAGGAAGAAAGCCAAGAAAGAACAGTGTCCTGAAAATCCATAGAGGAGAGGATATTCAGGAAGAGGGAGTGGTCAACAATATTAAATGCCACAGAGAAGTCAAGGTAGGATCAAAGTTGAGAAAAGGCTAACAGACTGGACAATTAGGAGATCATTTTGGAGAATGTGGCTTGTTGAATGATGAGGGTGGGAACCAAATTGAAGAGGGTTTAGGGGGAAAGTGAGAGGAAAAGAAGGGGAGGCAACAAGAGAGAAGTTTTTCAAGAAATGTGGCTGAGTTGGGAACAACTAGGTGGATAGAACATCGGCCCTGAAGTCAGGAAGACCTAAATTTAAATCTGACCTCAGACACTTAATGAGTATGTGACCCTGGGCAAGTCATTTAATTCTGATTACCTACAAAAGCAAAAAACACACAAACAAAAACCAACCAAACAACAACAACAAAAGTTTGGCTGAGAAAGGAAGGAGACATATAAGGTTCTAACTAGAGGAGATGGTCAGATCAAGTGTGAGTATTTGAACAATGGAGGAGATATGAGTAGGAGCATATTTGCAGTCTATGGCAGGAGCTAATAGACAAGTAGAAATTGGAGGAGAGAATGAAGATGATAGTTGTAGCAACTTGCTGGAGAAATCAGAAGGGTAAATATCACATGGGGAGGATGTTTGTCTTAGCAAGAAGGGCCATGTCTTCATATGAGACCAGTATGAAGAAAGAGACAGTAAAGAGGGGCATTTGAATGATGTCAGCTGAGTGGCAGGAAAGAAAGGGGTGCTCTCAGTGAATGGTCTCAATTTTTTCCCCCAAAGAAGTAGGACTCAGAGATGAGAAAGCAGAGCATTCTGGACATGGAGAATGATCAATGCTGAGGCAGAGATGGGAGATAGAGACTCACGCATGACAAATAACAAGCAAGAAGACTGTTTTGGCTGGAACATAGAGTGCAGGAAAGGGAGTAATGTATAATAAAGGTGGAAAGGTAGGTTGTGAAGGTCTCTAAATGCTAAATAGAGGAGTTTGTACTTGATCCCAGAGGGACTAGGGAGCCATTGTAGTTTATTGAGGAGGGGAGTGACATTGTCATATTTGCACTTTAGGAAAATCGCTTCGGCAACTAATCAATTGGAGTGAGAGAGATTGCAGGAAGACAGGTGAATTTGGACTAATTAAGGCAGAGACCATATTATTTTGTCTTTATATTCTCTAACAACTAGTTCTATGTCCTATGCAAAGTAGTTCTTAATAATGTTTGTTGAATTGTATTAAAAATATCTCCTATAGCGTATGGATTTGATTTAGCAAATTCTTGTATTTTTGTTCTGTTGCATTGGTGAGTATTTCCCAACCAGTACATACCTACTATGAGTAGCAAAGACTTAATTGGTCCATTACAGTGAGTTAGGCTTTTCCTCATTGCTTCAGTAGTGGCTGCACACCCAAAAACCAATTTTTGTCAGTTGGCCTGAGATAAAGGCTTCTTCCTCCACTAAAATGCATGGATGTGGTAAATTGGTTGTTGTTGAGCCATTTCAATTGTGTCCAACTCTTTGTGACCCTGTTTGGGGTTTTCTGGGCAGAGATACTGGAGTGGTTTGCCATTTCCTTCTCCGGCTCATTTGACAGATTTTAGAAACAGGGTTAAATGACTTGTGCAGAGTTCCACAGCTAGCAAGTATCTGAGGCTGGATTTGAACTCAAGAAGATGAGTCTTTCTGATTCTAAGACTGGCGCTCTATTCACTGTGCCACTTAGCTGCCCTTCCCTCCCCCAAAAAGTACAGCAATGGCTTACTTTTTCGAAGAGAAGGGAGTGGATGATCACTTCAAGTTTTTCACCCTTCTTGGACTATAGAGTCATTTGATACTGGGTTTTTGTTTTTTAGAAATCAAAAGAGGCCAAGGAATATGTCTCTTAAAGTTGAATTATTAGCTCTATAGTCAAGAACCTTGGTGAGGGGATCAGACAACAGGAATCAGTAAAGCAAATCCTGGAAAACTTGATGTGTTCAAGGAAAGTGACTTGAAATGATTTAATCATAAAAGTCTTTTTGTCCATTAGTGCTCCCCATTATAAATCTTCCTATTCCATTTACATAACCTATTCGTTCTTCTGGGGACCCTAGCATAGCACCAAATATTTCCTGTGCTCCCCCCTTTTCCCCACCTGCTTTGATCATGATCTCGCTTGTTAGTGTGAAACATCTGGTTGAGTTAATGAGGAAGTCTCAATAAAATGGAGGTCAAATAGGGAATACATGTTGACAAGAAGTGAGGCTCAAGAGGGCCTTTGAAGGCTATGGAAATCAAAAAATGGTCAGCTAGGTGGTCCCATGGATAGAGCACAGGTCCTAGAGTCAGAAGGACCTGAGTTCAAATGTGACCTCAGATGCTTACCAGCTGTGTGACCCTGGCAAGTCACTTTAACCCCATTGCCTCAAAAAAAAAAAATCAAAAAGAAAGTAATGGAGGGTTTCAGAAGCATAGTAAGATGCAAAGGATAGGTAGGGAGGAGTAGGAAAGATGACTGGCACTTACAAGCTAATTTATTTAGAGTCTTGAGAAAAATCAGGGAAAGAGGAAGAACCCAGAGCATAAGATTATCAATTACTCCCCATGCTGACCTCTCCTGACAGAACTCCTGTAACAATTATTGACTATCACTCATAAAAGTTTCATGGTTTCATGAGCTGAAGGAGAACTTATAGGTCATCTAGTTCAGCCCCTTCCTTTTACACAGTGGGAAACTGAGACCAAGAGAGGAGAAATGTCTTTTGTAAGGGGCTGATTTGGTTTCTGCATCCAGGTAATCTGGATTCAAACATTCATTTCCTTGAACCGCACTGTCTCACTCCTTTGAACCCTAGCTTAGGTACCATCTCTCCTACACAGCCACCTCCCCATCTCCTGCCCAGTTTCTCCCTCTTCAGAGTACCCTATATTGTATTTCTCTATCTACCTGTTGTACCCTCCAATAGGAAGTAAACTCCTTGAGAGTAGGGACTATTTCCTCCTTGCCTTTGTCTTCTTTCCCTCCCCCCACTTCTCTAGCACCATGCCTCGTCCTTATTGTTTAATAAACATTTGTTGAATTGAACTCTCTCAGCTTATAGATGAAGTACATGGGTCCAAAAGACATCAAGTAAATTGCCCAAGTTTTTACGTGGCGGTAACAGAGTTAGGATTTAAGTCCAGGTCCTCTGACTCCAGATCTGGTCTTCTTTCCATGACACCACACTTGCCTCAACTTTGATACTTAGCATGCTGAATTGTTATTTATATATATTTTTTATTCCCAGTCTCTATGACTAGACTATAACCCCTTAGTACAGGAACTGGTCTTACACTTTTTTATAGGCTGAATGCCTAGCATATAGTGGATACTTAAATTCCATTGGATTCAATCCAAACTTGTATTAAATATCTACTAGATGATGGGAAGATAAAAAGTTTGGATAAACCATGGTTGGGCTCTAAGATATTACACATTGATATAAATATGACATAAAATAGTATAAAAGCGCTCTAAAGTAAAAACCAAACCACTATAAATATCAGTAAATCTTTGATGGTCATTATAAAATCCTGCAGTTTGAAAAGATCTTGGAGGTCACCTAGACTGGCTTCTACCTGAAGCATGAATCCTTTAGATTATAGCCAGTTCAGTTATAGCAGATGGCTCTGCTCCTGTGTTGAACTGGGCTGCTGAAGTAGTAGTACTGGACTTTTTCAGAAGGGACAGAGATCCTGAGCATGGGATTTACTTTTCCAGTTCTGCTTGCCTGACTAGGCTCTGAGGGATTCCAATCTCCCAGGCAGCAGGTGGTAATGCAGAGAGAGAAGGGTAAAACTTCCTTCTCACAAGTCAGTACGTCACAAGGCAACAGGTGGCAGCTTCTGCCAGTTACCTCTTCAAGACAGCACAAATGTTGTCTATCTTCTTTTTATTTATTTTGGTTTTCAATTAGCAAATATTTATTTTTTAAAAAGAAAAACCAAATCTATATAACTACAGTTAAGCAAAACAAATTTTCACATCAGACATGTAAAAACCTATGCCTAATTCTATGTCTTCAGTTCATCACCTCTCTGAAAGGAGGTGAGCAGCAGGCTTCATCATGGCTCTTCTGGAATCATGGGTAGTCACTGTGTTGGGCAAAGTTTTTAAATCTTTCAAAATTGTTTTTCTTTACAATGTTGATATTATTGTCTAAATTTCTCTCCTTGGTTCTCTTTACTTCACTGTGCACCAGTTCATAAAGTCTTCCCAGATTTCTCTGAAACTATGCCTTTTATAATTTTTAGAACATAATTGTGTTTAATTACATTTATATGCGATAACTTACTCAGCAATTCCCCATTTGATGTGTACCCCTTTAGTTTCCAGTCTTCGCCACTACAAAAAAATGCTTGCTGCTACAAATATTTTTATACATATGAGTTATTTTTCTCTTTCTTTGATCTCTTTGAGGGTATTATTCTTATAGTGGTATCATTAGATCAAAGAAAATGCAAAATAAGTACTTTCTTTTGCTAATCAGCCCTTCTAGGCAGCAGATGGTAGTGCCTTCCTTCCACACTGCTGAGGTATGTTTTTGGAGCAACCTTCCTAGGCCAAAGCAGGTTTCCTTTAGTTAGAGACCTTCCTTCTAGCTAGCTAATGCTGTTTAACCAAATACTCATTTCTGCTGGCTTATCAATAACTGGCAATATACATTTGTCCAATAATCTCTAAACGGTTCAGGGGTCCCCAGCTTTCAACTCTAAGTTCTCCTGCTGGTCATATGAGATTTAGATGTTAAAAAATAGAACACTATATTCATTTTATTACAATGAGCAAGTCCCTTTCTCTTCAGGCTGCTTTAGTAGGCTTTTTGGTATTCAGATTTCATATTTGTATTTGTTCTTGCTTCTTTCATTTAGCAAAACTGATCAAAATTAAAAGAGACACCTTCCCCTTTACATTAGATTCACACCTTTTCAGTACTATGGTTTCATAATGGGCCAAAAATAAAGAAGACTGCTTTCATTATTTAATTTATTCTCCTCTTGTATGATAAAAGTAGTGTTGTATAGTGGAGAAAGTAATAGTTTTGGAGCCAGAAAGACCTGGGTTCAAATTCTGCCTCTGATACACTCCCTTTTCTAGGCCCTCTTCTCTTTTTTTCCCATATTTTCTTTCTTAGTAACCTCATCAGTTCTCATTTGTTTAGTTACCATCCATATGAAGATGACTTCCAGAACAATCAATCAGCAAGCATTTATTAAGCATTTACTATTTGCCAGGTACTGACTGGAAATACGGAGACTAAAGTACACTCAAGAAACTTACATTTTAGTGGGAGAGACAATGCTGATATATACAGATACATGCAAATTTTATACAAAATGAATATAAGATAGTTTGAGGAAATGCAGAAGAAGTTGGGAGGGGAAGTGGACAAGAAAGACTTCATGAGAATGACATTTGATCTGAATTATGAAAGAAACCAAGGATTCTAAGAGGTAGAGAGGTGAGGAGGGAGTGAATTTCAGACGTGGCGTACAGCTAATGCAAAGGTATGAAGTTGGGAGATGGAATATTGTCATTAGATTTGACTATTGGAAGAGCATTGGTAGCTTTGGAGAGAGCAATTTTATTTGAATGATGAAATGTGAAGCCAGATTGCAGGGGATTAAGAAGAGAAAGAGAGGAGATAAAGTGCAGGCACCAAGTGCCAATATTTTTTT
Source organism: Notamacropus eugenii (assembly GCF_028372415.1). Taxonomy (NCBI): domain Eukaryota; kingdom Metazoa; phylum Chordata; class Mammalia; order Diprotodontia; family Macropodidae; genus Notamacropus; species Notamacropus eugenii. The sequence goes on from NC_092873.1 coordinate 372,046,424, forward strand.
TCAAGACACTGATCTATGTATTTAACGCTGAATCTGAAGTCTCCCATCACCAAATACCTATTGGACATTTGGAACTGGGTTTCCAAGACATCTCAGACTCTAGAATAGAATTCTATAATAGAAGATGATCTTTCCTCCCAGACCTAATCCTCTTCCTAACTTCTTTTCTATCAAAGGCACTATCTTCCTTACAATAACTTAGGTTTGCAACTTTGGAGATGACTTAAACTCCTCCCTTTCCCTTCCCCTCCCTTCCTCCGCATAATTAATTAGTTGCCAAATCTTGTCAATTCTACCTTTGTGACATATTGCTTCTGCATAGCTAGCCTCACTAGCTCACCACCCCTCACTTGGTCTATCTTGATAGCTTTCTAATTAGTCTCTATGCCTCAAATCTCTCTCCAGTCCAAACCAGCTGCCTGTGTGATATTCCTTGATTACAGGTCTAACTTATAACATGTCTCTCTCCTGCTCAATAAATTTTAGTGTCTCTGTATTATCTCTGGGTTTTCTTTGATTAGTGCTATGTGTGCTTGTTGTGGAACTCGCATGTGGAGAAAGGGAGTCAAACCTTGGTTGGATAAAAAGTTAAGGGTTCTCCTTCTCTCTGAATATTGAAACAGAGATCAAAAGTTAGCTTGTTTTTGATCACATTCCTTAGGCTAACAATATTTAAGAGAGCAGATAGATATATTTTGAACCTGTTACTTCCTCTCCAAGCATTGCAGATTGGTGACATTTGGTCCCAACCTCTTGCTTCTTCTGACAGGAATTAAAGTCTTCTTTGGAGGGGGTGGGTGGGAAAGAAGAACTGAAGATGTTTAATTTGCTTCCCTTCCATGCATACAATGATACACCTATGCTACTTATGGGAGACAGGCCCTTGCTACACATGTGCTTGCTACACAGTAGTAGAGATAATAAGTGGCAATCCTCTAAGCATCTGGACTGGGGCACTAGCCATAGACCTGAGCCTCTTCTGTGATTCAAGTTCTTTGGTTGGGACATTTCTTGAAGTCAGGCTTATTTTCTGGCCACTTCCTTAGAAAATTGCTTTGATTCAGCACTGAAGGAATTGTACTTTGGGATGATACAGAGACCCCTTGTTGGCCCCCTAAGTCCCTAGAATGGGAAGGGGGGGGAACTGTGCTAAAGAAAATTGACTCCTGAGCCAGGAAGAGGCACTCACTCACTCACTCACTCAATCACTTCAGAGTCTTTAAAAGAAGTTACTCTGTCCTCTTAGACTCTCTCTCTTCCCATCTGTTGAACCTGTCAGTACTCTTTGAACTCTCCCTTAGATTTCTGGGGGGGTTGGGCACAGAAGCTATCCCTCCCTTGCTCCTATTTTGGCAACTGTGGCTGCTACTTACACAAGCCAGAGAACATATCCTTATCTAGGTGAGCCTGAGACTGGAGTTCAAATCCTGACCTGACTCTTTTGTTTTTTGTTTCTTTGAGCACAGGTGACTAAACAGCCATCCTGAGATGGATGTTCCTAGCCTTGATGGTCACTTTATAAATTCAAGGGATTAGGTACTTCTGGGTCAAGTGGAAGTGATCTCTGAAACAAGTTCTCAGAGGAGATGTAATGACCACTTCTAGGAGGTTGCTGTAGGTCAAAGAGCTGAGAAAGCCCAAGGTCAGTAAATATGGAGCTTGAGTGACTTTTTGGGAGAGTGCAGATCCCAGGTGAAAGTGAAATGATTATTCATCAGTAACATATAGAGTTTTAAGTACTAGTATCAACTTCCTGGTTGTAAGACTGTATTACAATCTTCCTCCTGGAAGACTATATAGTATGTGAAGGGTTACTGTATCATGTTTTAAGTGCCAATGCTTGCTAATAAGTCTTTTGTGTTGGTTAGAAGCATTTCCTTTGTGATGAAGGAAATAAATAGCTATCTTATACCTGATCTATTTTATACATAGACTACCTTTCTAGATGGAACCCTGTTAACCACTTTTGGGGAGTGTCTCAACATGAAATATTCCTAAGCTTTTCTAAAAGAGATTTTCTACACGAGGTGATATCTTGACTCAGGGAAACTGGATATAAGTGGGACAGAGTTGCCCAAAGCTATCATCAGTCTACTTTATCTTCCAGAATTATCAATGTAGAGTTGTACAGTGGGAATAATGAGCTAGAAAAGTTGGAGAAAAAACCTGATTTCTACTTTTTGTAGGTCAGGCTCTCCTAGGACCAAACCTGGTCTGCATTAGGTCAGATTGGTGTCCCTTGGTGGGAAGAGAGTACTTTCTCTCCCCAGGCTGTGTGACTGTGAGTACACATATTCTTGTCTGATAAAAATGGAAGCTTCTTTTGTTTTTGCATCTGTAGCACAAACTAGACAATTAATAATTGCCTGGTGATTGACAGTTTCTGAGTGATCACTTAACCTCTTTGAGGCACAGAAAACATTTTATACTCCTTTATTAAGTTATACATGGGTTTCGATATGCTACAGAGGAGGTAGTTTCCTCATGAAATCAGAGACCCTTGACATAACTGATACATGTGACAGTTGAAAAGGCAATTTAAAGAATTATGATCTAAATTTATTGAAGAGAGGGGATGGAAGGCAGGACAACATAGCAATAAAAAGTAACCTAAGAAGAGGAAGTTTTAAGGCATGCTCTGGTAGGCATTTTTATTTAAAGAAAAACAAACCAAGGGAAATAGGGAAGTATGAAAAAATCAACAGATATATGTAATGCTGATTTAGTCACAGGGATCAATGGCTTCTTTGTCCACGAGTGCCAAGGAAAGGACTGCATGTACTTACGTTTATATAGCGCTTTAAAGTCTGCACAACACTTCCTCATACCAGCCTGGGAGGTGAGTTGGGTCATATTATTACTACTATTTTACAGCTAGGTGACACAGTAGATAGAGCACCAAGAATCAGGAAGGCCTGAGTTCAAATCCAGCCTTTGATACTTACTAGCTGTGTGACCTTGAGCAAGTCACTTAACTCTGCCTTAGTTTTCTTATCTGTGAAAAAAAATGAACTGAAGAAGGAAATGACAAACCACTCCAGTATCTTTGTCAAGAAAACCCCAAATGGGTTTGACAAAGAGTCAGACGTAACTGGAAGATGACTGAACGGCAACATAAGTGAAAAGCTGAGGCTTGGAGAGGTTGTGACTTGCTAGTTTGAACCTGGGTCTAGCTGACTCCTTGTTCAGTTTTTTCTCCACTATATCATTCTGTCTTTCAGTCTGTGTGCAAATGTTGTCTCTGTCAAATTTAAGGCCTGAGCAGGGGAGGAGGAAAAAAGAAGAAAAATGAAGGGAAGAGGTAAGAGAAAGAGTGAAAAAAGAGAAAGAGGAGAGAAAAGGAGTGGGGTTGGTGGAGAGTGTGGAAGTACCACTAATTATTATGCCAGGGATCACAGGGCTGCCTATCCTTAATCTAACCCAACTGGTGCTCAGTCACTGCTCAGAAAGTGAAGCCCAGCTCACGACAAATTGTGGTTCATGAATGTAGTAGAATTTGACTGTGCTTTAAGAAATGATGAATATGGGGGAGGAGGGCAGAACCAAGATGGTGGAGTAGATGGATGGACTTGCACTAGCTCTCCCCCCATAACCTATAAAATACCTGTAAAAAATGACTCTAAACAAATTCTAGAGCAGCAGAAGCCATAAAATGACAGAGTGAAACATATTTCCAGCCCAAAACAACCTGGAACACTGACAGGAAAGGTCTATTGCACTGGGCTCAGAATGGAGCATAGCTCAGCCTGGGCCACAAGGCATAAACAGGACTGGAGCAGGTTTCAAGGCATGGAATCATGGGTAGCAGCTGCAATTCCCAGATTTCTCAACCTTCAAACACCAAAGACAGCTTCAAAGGTCAGTAAGAAAGCTCTTTCACTTGAGTAAAACGAGGGTCTGGCCTCAACTCTGGCCCCAGGGCTGCAGCGGCATCCACCTTTGGAGCCCTTACCTAAAGACCCTGGGGGAATTGAGCAGCTGCTCTGAGTCTCAGTCCTGTCTTAGAGTGAGGAGGAATGCTGGCCTGGTAGAGTTGGTGGTAGCTGTGGAGAGGGAATCCTACTCACAAATCCTGAGCAGAAAAGACTGCTTGTGATTGCTCACAGACAAGAGCACACGCCAGGAAAGGAGGAAATTTCTCTCCCTTGATTGTGCCACCTTGGAGGAACTGAGAATTTACAGGTCCCTAGAGTCCTCTCTACTTGACAAAGGACTCAAAAGTCAAGTAATTGGCTGGGGAAATGCCCAAAAAGGGGAAAAAATAAGACTACAGAAGATTACTTTCTTGGTGAAAAGCTATTTTCTTCCATCCTTTTGGATGAGGAAGAACAAAGCATACCATCAGAGGAAGACATCAAAGTCAAAGCTCCTACATCCAAAACCTCCAAAAAAAAAAAAAAAACCCCATGCAATGGTCTCGGGCCATGGAAGAACTCAAAAAAGATTTTGAAAATCAAGTAAGAGAGGTGGAGGAAAAACTGGGAACAGAAATGAGAACAATGCAAGAAAATCATGAAAAGTGAGTCAACAGATTGCTAAAGGAGACCCAAAAAAATGCTGAAGAAAATAACACCTTGAAAAATAGACTAATCCAAATAGCAAGAGAGGTCCAAAAAGCCAATGAGAAGAATGCTTTAAAAAGCAGAATGGGCCAAATGGAAAAGGAGGTTCAAAAACTCACTGAAGAAAATAGTTCTTTAAAAATTGGAATGGAGAAGATGGAAGCTAATGACTTTATGAGAAACAAAGAAATTATAAAACAAAACCAAAAGAATGAAAAAATAGAAGACAATGTGAAATATCTCGTTGGAAAAACAACTGACCTGGAAAATAGATCCAGGAGAGATTATTTAAAAATTATTGGTCCACCTGAAAACCATTATCAAAAAAAGAGCCTACACATTATCTTCCAAGAAATTATCAAGGAAAACTGCCCTGATATTCTAGAATCAGAGAGTAAAATAGAAATGGAAAAAATTCACTGATCACCTTCTGAAAGAGATCTCAAAAGGAAAACTCCTAGGAATATTGTAGCCAAATTCCAGAGTTCCCAGGTTGAGAAAATATTACAAGCTGCCAGAAAGAAACAATTCAAGTATTGTGGAAATGCAATCAGGATAACACGGGATTTAGCAACTTCTACACTAAGGAATCAAAGGACTTGGAGTATGATATCCCAGAGGTCAAAGGAGATAGGATTAAAACCAAGAATCACCTACCCAGAAAAACTGAGTATAATACTTCAGGAGAAAAAAATGGAATTTCAATGAAACAGAGGACTTTCAAGCATTCTTGTTGAAAAGACCAGAACTGAATAGAAAATTTGACTTTCAAATACAAGAATCAAGAGAAATATGAAAAGGTAAACAGGAAAGAGAAGACTTAAGGAACTCATTAAAATCAAACTGTTTACATTCCTACATGGAAAGATGTTATTTGTAACTCATGAGACCTTTTTCAGTATTAGGGTAGTTAGAGGTAATATGTATATGTAGGTGTGTATGGGTATGTATATATGTGTATGTAAGTATGTAAGTATATATGTACATGAGTATACATGTGTGTATGTATGTATGTGTATACACACACATAGAGAGCACAGGGTGAGCTGAATATGAAGGAAAATATCTAAAAAAAATAAAATTTACTGTTGAATGGAATATACTAGGAGTAAGAGAAAGGGAGAAGTAGAATGTAGCAAATCATCTCACATAAAAGAGGGAAGAAAGAGTTTTTCCAATGGAGGGAAAGAGGGGGGAGATGAAAGGAAATAAGTGAGCCTTACTGTCATGGAATTTGGCTTAAGGAGGGAATAACATTCAATTGGGTATGGAAATATATTTTACCCTGCAAGAAGGCAAGGAAGAAGGGGTTAGGAGAGGGATGATAATAGAAAGGACAGCAAACTGGGGAAAGGGATAATCAGAAGCCAACAATATTGTGGGAGGACAGGTCTAGGGAGAGAATGGAATAAATGGAAGGCATGATAGAACAGAGGGAAATAACATAAATATTGTGGAAGTGCTTTGCATTGTTACACATGCATGACCTATATTGAGTTGCTTATTTTCTCAATGAGGATGGGTGGGGAGGGAGGAGAGATTATGGAACTCAAAGCTTTATGAATGAATGTTAAAAATTGTTTTAGCATGCAATTGGAAGTTAAGCTATACAGGCAATGGAGTATAGAAATCTATTTTGCCCTATAGGAAAATAGAGGGGAAAGGGGATGGAAGAAGGGTGGGTAATACAAGGGAGGACAGACTGGAGGAAGGGGTGGATTGGGTGCATGCTGTCCTGGGGTAGGGATGGGGAGAGATGGGGAGAAAATTTTGAATTCAAATTCTTGTGGAAGTGAATGTTGAGAACTGAAAAATAAATAAATTATATATTTGAAAAAATAAAAAAGAAGAAAAGATAAACATGAAGAATACAGAAAACATGGGAAGACTTATATGGACTGACACAAAGTGAAGGAAACAGAACCAGGAAAACAATTTAAACAATGATTGCAACAATTTAAGTGGAAAGAAAACCCCCTACAAAACTGAAGACTTTGTAATTATAATGATTATGTTTGGCCCAAAGAGGAAATGCATTATTTTGTTTCATTTTCTTCTTTGAGGAGGCTGGGAAGTCTAAGCAAAGAAAATCACATACACTATTGTACTTGGTTGATTAGTTTTGCTGAACTGCTTTTTCTTACTCCTCTCCTTCCCTCTCTCTATCCTTCCCTTCCTATTTCTCTTGGTTTTTCCTTCCTTCCTTCTTCCCTCCCTCCTTTCCTCCATCCCTTCCTTCCTCTCTTCCTTCCTCCTTTCTGCCTTTTCTCTTTGTCCTTCCCTCCTTTCCTTTTCTTCTTCTTTCTTCCTTCTTCCTCCCTCCATTCCTCCCATATAATTTCCTCTCTCACTCTCTTCCTTTTTTCTTCCTTCCTTCCTTCTTTTTCCTCCCTCCCTTCCTTCCTTCTCTTCCTTTCTTCCCTTTTGTTCTTTGTTATAGGGAATGGCTTCTTGAGGAGAAGAAGAGAGAAGTAATGTATTTAGAGTGAGTTGACATAAAAACAAAAGTTATTGATACTTTTTTAACAAAGAAAAAAAGTGAAACTCTAAAAAGGCAATAAGGAGACTAAGGATGGCCTACAATCACTGCTTAACATCCATCTATGGACTACCTTCCACATATGTTCCCTAACATTGCTGCAGTTTCCCACAAGAATAGTCATAATATACAAGGCCTCTTCTTTTATCTAATCAAAAGTGAACTAAAGAGGAATTTTGGCAGCAGCTCTCTCTGTGCATTAATAGGATTATGAAATAATAACTGTCAGCGGTGTCCTTTCTTAGAAAGCTTCGAATAACTCTCCACTTACTATCCGTTTCTTTCTTCCCATTTCCCCAGAGTGACAGTTAAAAGGTAGATTGCATTCATTTCTATTACTTACTTAGGTTGTGATGAGGGAAAAATCTGCCTCCCTTACTCTCCACCATTAGATAGTGATTAAATAGCCACCTGGTGAACAATGAAGGTTGGAGGTGGGGAGAACAGAAAGACCCCTGCTGGTCTCAGGTCTTTGAAAGCAAGAACTTTATAATTTTTCGTTTTTGAACCCCCAATGTTTAGCGTTGTACACAATGCCTGGGAGCTGTTTGTGGTACTGAATAGGGTTAAGTGATTTCAGCTCAGCTACTTTCTACACAAGGCAGTTTGGCAGTGCAGTGGTTAGAGTGCCCAGTCTGGAGTCAGGAAGACTAAAATAGACCCAAATAGAAACATGAAGAGTTAGACAGGACTGAAAAAATGAACACACTCTGTATTTGTGTGACCCAGAGCAAGTCAATAATTCTTGAGTTCACAGAATTACTGAACCTCAGAGGCCATCTAATCTGACCTGTGAGACAAGACTCCCTTCAGCAACATACCTGACAAATAGTCGTCTAGCTCTCTGCTTGAAGAACTCCAGTTATGAAGAATCTGCCATCTCTCAAGTCAGTTCATTTCACTTTTGAACAATTCAAATAATTAGAACTATGACTCTATGCAACTGCAACCCTATTGCTCTAAGTTCTGCCCCCTAGAGGCAAGATGGAATACTTTTCTCCATGGTAACCTTTCAAATCTTTGGAGACTACCCCACCATGGTAAAGAAGTTGGGGCTGGTTTTTCAGCATTACAACCTTTGTATTTATTCATAATTCATCTATAGTTATTAGCAATACTATGTTTTTTGTTCAATTGTTCCCGTTTTATCCAACTCTTCATGAACCCATTTGGGATTTTCTTGGCAAAGGTCCTAGAGTGATTTGCCATTTCCTTTTCATCTCATTTTACAGATGAGGAAACTGAGGCAAACAAGGTGAAGTGACTTCCCCAGGGTCACACAGCTAGTAGTCTGAGGCCAAATTTGAACTCAGGAAGATTATTTCACGGCCAGCACTCTATCCACTGCACCACCTAGATATCTGGTAACAACTTTATGAAATTCAGTAACCCCAGAAGCAAGATTATATTGAACCAAGAGCTTGAAGACATGGGTTTTACCCCATTATTTTACAGAAAACTGAGGCTGAGATAGGTTAAATGATTTGCTTAGGGTCACACAGATAGTAGGTGTCTAAGATGGGATTTGAACTTGGGTCTTTCTGATTTCAAGCCCAGGGCTCTGGTCACTATGCTACCTTGCTGCCTCCTCTATACCATGCTCAGTAAACATTTATTAGGCACTTACTGTGGTGCTGGGGATACCAAGAGAGAAATGAAATAGTCTCTGACCTTAAGGAGATTACATCCTATTGTGTGGATAAGGCATGTACACAGATGGGTAAATACAAAGTATGCATATATGTGTGTTTACATAGGGCAGTTCGGTGAAATAGTGAATAGAGTGCCTGAAGTCAGGCATAACCTGAGTTAAATTAAAATCCAGCCTCAAGTTACTCACTAGCTGTGTGACCCTGGGCAAGTCACTTAACTCTGTTTGCCTCGGTTTCCTTATCTGTAAAGTGAGCTGGAGAAGGAAATGGCAAACCTTTTCAGTATCTTTGCCAAGAAAACTCCAAATGGGGTCACAGAGAGTCAGACATGACTGAGGACTAACATATATATGGAGAGAGAAACAGACAGATAGAGACAGAAGAGAAAGAGAGAAGTAATACAAAGTAATTTCAACAGGAAGAAAGCACAAACAAATGGGTAGGGAAATATGAGAAAAGGTTTCATGTAAAAGGTAGCACTTGAGCTGTATTCTAGGAAAAGCTTGGAATTCTAGGAAGCTGAGGTGAGGTGAGGAAGTATACAGAAATGAAGGAACCTTAGGAGGGAGGAACAAGAGGGGGCCACTGATATATGAGTAAAAGAAGGGGTTGTACTAGATGGTCACTAAAGTTCCTTCCAGTTCTAGTAGAACCCTATGATTTTAAGCAAGGTGAACTGAACTGTGGTGTATTAGGAAGGATATGGATTCTGAAGACACATTCTCTTTCCAACCCTTATTACCAATGAAGCCTATGTAATCTTTGGCAAGTTGCTTAATCCCTGGGCTTGTTTCCCCTCTTGTAAAATGAAGGAACTGGGCTAGATCTAGCTCAAAATCCACCATACTAAAATTTAAACCTATTTCCAGTTTCGAGTGGGCTGCTTACTACTTTACAAGGCCACCAGAGGGCTCCCTATCCTCTCTTTTGGCCTTTGTCTAGATCAGATGTTAAATCTTTACTTTCCCTTTTTGTCCCACCCCAGGTTTGCACTTGCCAAGGTGCTGATGATGGTGGTCAAGCTCCATTGCAAAGATTTGAAATGGTAGATGCCTGTTGGAACTTTCAGTCTAGGGAGGTTCTATTGCTCAAGAAACTCCTTTAACCACAGGATTAGAGGGAGACTTTGGAAGGATGAATTAACTAACTTGATGATTTCTTATGCAAGGGGAAATCACCTGATTAATAGGAAGAGAAAACGCCACCTTTCTAATAGCCTGATTCCAGGCTCTACACTTCATGTATCATTGTAAGATGAGAAAATCGGGTTAGTCAATCAATCATTCGTTCAAACAATTGTTGTGCATAGACTGCAGAGATTCAAGGCTTTAAAACTTGGAGATATAATATTATTTCTCCTATTTCTTCTAACCTAGCAGACAAGGTAAGTGTGGCCTAGCTATAAGACAGGTAGTTTGGGTGTAAATTCATTTACTTTTTTAAATTAACAAAATGCTATTTTCTTTCCTTTCCCCTTCTCCTTGTGAGAGAGACAAAGAAGGAGAAAGGGAGGGGGGCAGGAAGAACTTTGTAAGCTATATGCATAGTCAACCAAAATAAATGTCCACTTTGGCCAAGGCCAAAAAGTTGTATCTGCTTCTGTACCCTGAAGTGACTACATTTTTGTTAGGAAGTGGTTCACATGTACCATTACCTGTCCTCTGGAACTGTGACAGATCATCGAATTGCTCAACATTTTTAAGACTTTCAAAATTGTTGAGTTGATTTCCTTCACATGCCACATCATTACCCCAGCTCCTGTACTTGAAAACATTGGACAAACATATGTGCCCCCTTCATTTTCCCCTACCTGAATTTTGAATTTGTTAGCATCTTGCAACTGTTTCTGGTAGGATGCCTACAAGATGATCAGTGGGTATTATTCAGAGGGTCAGTGATCAGGAAGAATTTGAAGAGAATGGAGCCAGCTTTTAAATGTCTAGTTTAAATAGCATTCTCATGGCACTGGAAAGGAGCCCAGCCCTCTATGGGGCCCACAATACACAGTCCCTTTGCTGTCAGGCAAGAGACTCCTGCTCTAGAAATTACCAGAGCACTTGTGCTCTGACCCATCAGTCAGTGAAGCTGGTGAGCTCAAAGCAAAAGAGATGGTCAGCTCAGCTGTGCTGACAGTTAGTGATGCTATCCTGTGACCAAAGGAGATGAATCTAGTTCAGTTTTTTTTAAGAGGGAAGAATCCAGCAGAGGAAGGGAGGGAAGCAGAAAATACCACAAAGGAGGCAATAGCAGGCTGTGGGGTTATTTAACACTGCCACAGGAAGAGACTAGGGCAGTCTAGAGATTACTCTGAGTCTTATATGCTAAATTCTTTTTTCATGGACTTTTTTTTTCTATCCTGTGATCTTTTCATGGAACTGAATGGTTTTTATTTATTGCCTAGGCTGGTGGGTCAGCCTTCCATAACCATCTTTGAACAATTTGCTGATAAACTTGAGTGTGCAAAAAGTTAAATCACAGAAAAGGTTGTTGAACACAGACAGTCTCAGCTGCTGACAAAAGGGGTGCTAATATTTGCAATACCTATGTCAGAATGTTGCTGTCAAGAAAGAGAGGCAATTAATCAGCTGATTCCATGTTACCAATTCCTGGTGATCAGTGACTACATTTCATAGGTAGAAAGTGCCCTTCATCTCAGAAAAGACTAGAGATTACTATCACAGAGGTGACAATAAGAAGAATTAATGATAGTAATTAATATTTATATAGCATATCAGGGTATGCAAAGCACTTTGCAAATACCAGGTGTCCCAGAAGTCTTAGTGTAGTTGTAAGCTTTTTTAAAATCTCATTTTATCCTCACAACCACCCTGGGATATAGGTGCCATTATTATCTCCATTTTACAGATGAGAAAACTGAGGCAAACAGAAGTTGTCATTTGTCCAAGGTCACTCAGCTGCGGTAAGTGCCCAAGGTCAAAGCTGAACACAGTCTTCTTGGCTGCAGGTCCAGCACTCTATTCACTGGACCACATAGCTGCTTCTCAGCTTCTTGGCTGATCATGGAACATAGTGCGAGGCAGCAAATTTTGAACATTAGGTCATAGGAGAATGTATAAGCTATTTGGTTGGAGGGGAATTTTGTTATAATGAGTATATTACACATATGTTCTCTGAAGTGAAAGAAAGGATCTGAACCCAATGGAACAAGAGGAAAGAGGTGTCATCCACATCCCTTCCCACCCCTGTCCTCCTGGTTCCTGCCTCCTTTCTTGTGACATGCTTGGTTGGCAAGGTAGTATAGGAATTTAGGTAGGTTTTTCTGGAGGATGTGATGAAGCTGTTTAAGAAGTTGAGGAGGAAATTACAGTTTGATGATAAAATGTTAATGGTGTTAAACCACAGCACAAGTCACAGCCCAATTTAACTAATTACTCCTGATTTTTCACTCCTAATGGAAAAAGCCCAGAATCAGGTGCTTTTTACTACTTGAGTAAATAGAAGAAGTATTGTCATAAAGGATGATTCATTGTAATCAGATAAATGAAACCCCAGGACCCATAAATTTTAGGTGTAGAACTGGATTTCTTTGTCTTACCTCTCCAGGAATTTATATGGCTCTCTAGTTTTATAATATTAGCCTGAGTGTTCCCTGCCCCCCAAGTAAAAAGCACTTGGCATTTCTATAATAATAATATCTAGTACTTACATAGCATTTTAGGGTTTACAAAGTGCTTTATATATATTATCCTATTTTATCATCATAACAACCCTGGAAAATATATGTTATAATTATCTTCATTTTACAGATGAGAAAACTGAGGATGAGAGCAGTTAAGTGACTTGACCAGGCTCACACAGCTGAGTAAGTATCTGAGGCTGAATTTGAACTTGTTTTACTAATTCCAGATACAATGCTTTATCCTTTTTACCCCAGCTGCCTGTTAAAAGAGATGATTCCTCCTCTTCTTACCTGCTTTGTTGTTGTCAAGTCATTTGTTCAGTCCTGTCCCACTCTCCATGACCCCATTTGGGATTTTCTTGGCAGAGATACTGGAGTGGTTTGCCATTTCCTTCTCCAGCTCATGTTATAGATGAGGAAACTGAGAGACAGTGGGTTAAGTGACTTGCCCAGGGTCACACAGCTAGTAAGTGTCTGAGGCCAGATTTGAACTCAGGAAGATTCAGCTTTCTGATTGGCATTCCATCTACTATGCCACCTAGCTGCCACTTTCTCCCCTGCACAGTCCAAGTAATTTGTAGCAGCAAAGGAGATTTGCTCCCTTTGGTCCTTCCAGGCATCTCCCATACTCCTCTCACAAATGAAACTTACCTTGTAACAAAGAAAAAGAGTGAAAAGAAACACACAAATATACAGAAACCTTTAGCATCCGTAGTGCTCTGCTGTAGTAGCTCACTACCTCTCTGACCTGTGTGGGAGGAGATATTTTAAATTTCTTTCAAATTCTTTTCTCTAGGAAGTTCAATGGCATTTCTCTTGTTCAGAATTCAACTTCCTCTTAGTGACTTAAAAAAACCACTTCATTATTGAAGTCCTACAGTATATTGTTCTCCTCTGGCTTTGGCTTTTGCTGCTTCCCATATTTCAACTTCCAATTATCCTAAGACCAGTCTGTGGGTGCAAGAAGCTTGGTTCAAGAATTCTTCTACTTATTTAGGAAATTCTCTGTCATTCTGCCACTGCTTCCTCAAGGTCAAACTAGAGCTCTGGCCATGGCTGGGAGTTCCTCATCACTCTTTCACTACTTCCAACTTCTATCTCTGGTGCCATATAATTTTCTGCAGGCCTCTCCAGGAAACTAAATACAAATTTCTGTGAATTGCTCCTCTCTTTCTACTATGCTCTAACCTCTGATTCTTTCTGGCTATAGTCTAAACATGAACTGGTCTAAAATCAATACTCAATTTTAGACTAGTCCTAGTGAACATGGAATGTGGTCTACTTTGGCCACCACACCCCTCTTTGTGTGCTCATTGCCAATTCAAATGTAAGCTCTTTGAGAATAGGCACTATCTGGCTTTTGTCACCCAGCCCTCCAATTTAGTGAGATGAGTTTGTTGTTCAATCGTGTCAGACTCTTCATGACTCCATTTAGGGTTTTCTTTGCAAAGATACTGGAGTGGTTTTCCTTCTTCAGTTCATTTGACAGATGAGGAAACTGAGGGAAACAGGGTTAAGTGATTTGCCCAGAGTCACACAGCTAGCAAGTATCTGAGGTCAGATTTGAACCCAGGAAGATAAGTTCTCCTGACTCCAGCACTCTACTGCACCACCTAACTGCCCCACCAAGAGAAGTTTAAAACATACGTATAAATGCTTAATCCTTCATGTATGCAGTAACAATATCAAAAGTTAACTTACTTAAAAGTTCCTCTTTTCAAGGGACTCACATCTCTTTTGAGAGATTCAATAAGGTCTTTTTACAAAGTTCTTCTTGGACACATTCTACACCTACAAGACCTTTCTTTGGGTTAGGAAAAGCATTGTATATAGATAGGAATTTACCTTCTATCTCTATCTCCCCTCCCCCCAGTTTCCTTCCAGTTTTTAATTCTGACAGGGAAATTCCATTATAATACAGCTTCCCTTTCTGAATTTTAGGCTGTGTGTAAGGGCTAGGATGTTCTTGTTGGTTGCAGGTTTAGCAGAGAGAACTTTGGTTTTATAGCTAGGACATATGAATTAGTATTCTGGCTTTGCCACTTCTTAGCCCTTAGATTCATAACTTCTTCCAGTCTCAGTTTCCCTATCTGCAAAATAATAGTTAATAATAATAGCTAATACTTACAAAGTGCCTACTACGTGTCAGGCAGTGTGCTAAGTGCTTTATTGTTAATATGTCGTTTGATCCTCACAACAACCCTGGGAGATAAGTGAAGATAATAATATTTGTCCATAATAACAATGTAGTTAAAGCACCATATAAGGGTGAAATAATGTAATTCTTTGTCAAGCAGATAGAAAGCAGAGTGAAGCCAAAAGCTATCTTGAAGATTAAGGTGTAATGAATTTATACCCAAAAGTCATGGCCCTAGAGAAACTCCCTCCCAGCAACAGGTCTTTGATTTACTAGATAAGCCCTAAGGAGTTGTCTGAGGAACCTAGAGGTTAAATGACTTAACCAAGCCCACAGAAAATACTTGATTGATCATCAAAGAGTAAAGTGGTACTCTCATTCAATTACAATCAAGGAGGGAAGCGATAGATCACTGAGAGTTTGGGAAGAACTGATTGAATTTTAATTGAATTGATTGGATCAACAAGCATTTATTAAGCACCTACTGTATGCCCTAGGGACACTAAGAAAGAACTGAAACTGTACCTGCCCTGTGAAATTTACATTCTAATGGAGGAGACAACAATTTATTTCTGTTAAGTATATACAGAGTGTTGTTCATCCTTATTTTTGAAGAGGACTGATGCCATCATGGGTGATGCCTTGATTTGCATTTAATTGGATTTAAGTGAGTTGTACAAGGGCCTCAGTCTTACTCTCTCTTCCAGAGTTATCAAAATCCAGTGGCAGGACAAAAGTCAGGATGACTGGCCAAGACTTAGGATGCAATGGATGACCATGATGTCTGACCAAGCTCTAACCACTGGCCATTCAAACAGTTCTGTTCTACGTGCATGCAGGGGAAGTCTTCACATGTTTGGGGTAGATATCCCCCTAACTTACCAATAGGTTAGAGGCCTGTTGCTTACCCTTAAACTGGTTTAGTTCATCTACAAAGGCAAAATTACAGGGATGTGGCCCACTGCACATGCTACAGCTTCCTGGTGCCCTGGGTGAGGATTGGGAGAAGGTGGACATCAAAGGTGGATGAGCAGCCCTGATAAGGGCTCAGTAAACCCTCACACCAGAAGTGCCAGTCCTTTCTGAATAGCCCGCACATCCCATAAACAGAATAAACATTTTAAAAAATAGATAATATTTTGGGGGAGGGAGGGCACTAGCAACTGGAGGGAGCTAGAAAGTCTTCTGATAGAACTAGGGTTTAAAACTTTTTTGTGGGTCATGAATCCCTTGGCAATTGTCTGGTGAAGGCTATGGATAACTTCTCAGAATTTTTTTTTAATGCACAAAATATGTAGGGATTATAAGAAAAACCAATTATATTGAAATATGGTTATCAAAATGTTTTTCAAAACAAATTCATGGATCCTAGATTTAGAATCCCTAAGAGAAGGTGGTACTTGAGCTGAGTTTTGAAAGAAGCTAGGGATTTATTTCTAAGAGGAAGAGGTGAGGAAGGAGGTAGAATCTGGAGCTTAGAGACTAGTTTTATGGGTGAGGAGACATAGACCCAGAGAGGAGAATTGATTTCTGAAACATCACACAGAGAGCAGAGATAATTCAAACATACTTCTTTTGATTCCAGATGCATTAGCAATAGCCTGTCTTAGATTACCTTGAGAATTAAACAATATAGATTAAAGCTTTCCAATTTTTCTTTGACATATCTTAATACAGTCATCAAACATTAAATATTTCTCAATCCAGTCACTGGATAAACACTGGGGATACAAATATGAAAAAAGCAAGATGGTCCCTGCCCTTAGTGGGTTTATATTCTAATGGGGAAGACAGCACATAAAAGAAAGCTGAAAAAGTGAAGGTGAAGGTACAGTAACTGACTAGGGTGTTTGGGGAAGTCTGAGGTGTCCCAGAGTAGTGCATCCAGGTGAGAAATGAGATGTTCGGAACTGAACTCTCCACTTAAATGGAGTTTTGACATTTGGTTATAGTAGGTAGTTTATGTCTGATCCTAAATTTCCTTGCTTTACAGCTTGCTCTATTATTCTAGAAACTTCTCTAATTTAACACAATAGGCTTTTCTCCTTTTAATATAGCCTCTGCTTCTTCCTTATTGCAACCTCTACTGTGCTTGGCACCCGGTAGGTTCTTAATAGCTGAATATATAGAATATACATAATAGACAGGGTGGGTCCCAAAAAAGTGATAATATGCCCAGTAAAGCAGTTCATTCTTAGGCCTTGGATTAAGTTGGCAGAAGGTCTTCTTCAAACTGGACCAGACAAGATGAAGGTCTATAAAGAGCTTTACTTGAATTAGCTCAGTTGACTCTTACAACAGCTCTGAGATAAGTGCTGTTACCCTCATTTTACAGTGGAAACAAGCCTGGAATAACACAACTAGGAAAAGTCTGAGTAGGGATCTGAACCCAGGTGTTCTTTCTACCCCTAGTTAATAGCATTTTATTTTTTCTAATTACTATAATTTTCTAATTAAAATACATATAATATATATAATCTAATCTAATTATTATAATTTTATAATTACATGTGAAGATAGTTTTCAACTTTTATAAGATTTTGAGTTCCAAATTTTTCTCCCTCCTTCACTTCCCTTTCCCCTCCCCAAGATGGTAATCTGATATAGTATACACATACAGTCATGTTAAACATTTTTTCATAGTAGTCACATTGTGAAAGAAGAATCAGAACAAAAAGGAAAAACCATGAGAGAGAAAAAACAACAAAAACAAAAAAGAGAAAATAGTATGCTTCTATCTGCTTTCAAACTCCATAGTTCTTTCTCTGGGTTTGGGCAGCATTTTCCATCATGAATCTTTTGGAGTTGTCTCAAATCACTGCGTTACTGAGAACAGCTAAGTCTATCAAAGTTGGTCATCGAGCAATGTTGCCGTTACTGTGTACAGTGGTCTCCTGGTTCTGCTCACTTCACTCAGCATCAGTTTACGTAAATCTTTCCAGGTTTTTCTGAAATCCTTTGGCTCACCATTTTTTGTGGAACAATAGCATTCATTACATTCATATACCACAACTTGTTCAGGCATTCCCAACTGATGGGCATCCCCTCCAATTTCCAATTCTTGGCCACCACAAAAAATACTGCTATAAATATTTTTATACATGTTGGTCCTTTCCCCTTTTTTATGCTCTCTTTGAAATCGAGGTTTCGAGTTCAATACTCTTATCCATTATGTCATGCTACCTTTGCATAAATTTGTAACGCATCACTGTTTGTAAAAAGCCAGTGAACGATTTGAACTTTATTGTTTACTTCCTATGTGGACCTTGGACAAGTCACTTCCCTTCCCCTGGTTACAGTTTCATTCTTTATAAAACAGATTTGAACTAGATCTCTAAGATCCTCTTTGTGTGCTGCAGTTTTCTTCTGGCCCTTTAGGGTTACCTTCCAAGGATACACCAGGACAGACCAGCAGGGGCCCTCAGATTTCACTTTGAGAACTGGGACCCATTCTCTTAGCTCTTACCCTTTTATTTAAACAGAAACAGTAGTAACCAATGTTGTTACATAACCAGCCAGTATCATAAAGTGTTAAACTAATATGTGTCAGATGCAAATCGGTTACGTGTCACTTCACTTTAAAAGTATTCCTGAAACCTTGTAACAAGTGGGGATGATGGCCCCATTACATCTGCTTAGACCAGTGCTCATTATCACCCTTTTCTGGTTTAGGATTCTTTCTTGCCTGAAGCCATCACTGATAAATCAGATTTGGTTATTTGGCTCTTAGGATGCATCTGGGAATTTTGTTCATTTTTAGAGTTTCTCCATCCGAAATATGTTACCAATTAGGTGATGATTTCTACTTGGATAGATGCAGGTGGAAGGTGCAGATGGATGAACGGCAAACATTAATTCAACACACTTGTTAAACACCTACTATGTGCAAGCCACTGGGATAGGTGCTGGGAGCACAAAGATTTAAAAAAAAAATCAGTTCTTTTCCTTAAAGAATTTGCAATCTCCTAGAAGGGGAAAGAAGGAAGGACCATGTTATATAAGTTAGAATGACTGAACCTCCTATATATACTGATGCATTTTCCTCTAACCAAAATGATGATACTTATTTCATTGTTACTGAGAGAATGCCTTTTGGATTTTTCCAGTACTAGGGTTGGATTCTGTACGGATCTACCCACACTCTTCCCTGGACTCCTTCTGACCAACTACACATTTATGAGAAAGTAGAGCTGAGTTTTTATGACCTCATTTGTGCATACTGGGCCTAAGGAAATAAGAAGAGTATATAGTAGTAGAAAGAACACATTGGTCAGTGAAACTAGCGAGCTCAAAGCACCTAAGTCTGAACCCTGGCTTTGCTACTTCTGTGACTTTAAGTAAGAAATTTTATCTTACCTCTCTCTGGGCCCATTTTTCCCTTCTGTAAAATGAAGGCGTTGGACTAGGTGGTCTCTGCCAGCTCTAAATCCTACAATACTCTTTGAGTTAGGGGGTACACTTTGCAACATGTCACATAGGGATCTAACCCCAAAGGATATCATAGATAACAGAGCTAAGCAACCATATAGGTAACCCATATGTATGTCTGGTGCTGCAGCTATGTGCCCTGAAGTATCTAATACAGTTAGATTCATAGGCTGTTTGAATGTGATAGGACCTTAGTTATCATTTAGTTCAACTCTCCCATCTTAGAGATGAGAGAACTAAGATCTAAAGAAATGAATTGATGCGTATGAGAACACAGCAAATTAGTGGCAGAAGCATACTTGACTCTGAATCTCAGTCCCATGTTCTTTTTTTTAACCACTTAATCTCTGTGTCTTTTTAAACACAAAAATTACAAGGGCTTTGCAAGTAGGGCTTGCTATCCAAAGTTTCCAGGTTCTCTATGAATTTGTGGAATCTGAAACAAATCCCAAAGCTCTCTTTCTTACTCAGCCTTCTTCTAGCTTCCCTATTCCATGGGATCTATGGATTGCCCCCCTACAACATAACCCAGAACATCTGGTTTGCTCAGTCACAAGTCTTGTGACATTTCTTGGCTACAGGGGGTAAACTCTGGCTTATTGTTTCTTTACTTTCTTCCCCTTCCTAGGAAGGTAAATGAGAGACAATGAACAACATACTCCCAAAGCACAGATTTTATTAGCAGGACCGTTTTTGTATCATGAGAAGCTGCAATGCTTAAGACTTCCCTGTTATCTTGCTCCAATCTCCTTCATGACCTTCATCCTTCTCTTTCATCCAGTGTGGAGAAGGTAGACTGTGAGCTTGGGGAAAATATCTTCTTTCCAGAAAGAGTAAACTTAGAGGTCAAAGAAAGAGCTACGGATCAAGGTGGGAGGAATGAGGACTTCAGCAAGGACAGCCAATCCATCCCTCAGTGTCTTGCAAAGAGAGGGTTTGGAGTCCCTGACACGTGTTGCACCTTCTCACAGCCTCCTCTCTCTAAAATCTCTCTCTTTCCTCATCCCTCCCACCCATAAATTCCCAAAGAGGCAGTAGGGATGCCTCTCAGCAAAGCTGGGAGATTATGGCTACATCTATTGCTTCTGAAGGGCAGCATTCTGAGCCCTGCATCTGGGAGATATTTCTTCATAATGTTTTCCTCGGGATCATGGTCCTGAGAAAATTTTTACTTGGGACCTGGGCACCAACTAGGTTATTTTAGGGGTAGAGGAGGGACTGGGTGGGAATTAAGACTCAAGGGTGAAGGCCATTCTAGCTTGGCCTTAACTCCTACTATATTGAAAAGTCCACTGTTTCCTAATAGATGCATTTCACATACCCTTTCCTTCCCCCACTTCCCACCCCATACCCCTGAAAGTGCAGCTCTCCAGTGGCTGAATGAACTGGCACAGACTGGGGGTGCCTACACCGTGGATGTCTATTTCGCCTCTTCTCTAAAAAGTCTTGTCTTTGTAAACAAAAGTCATCCGCCGGTCAAGAAGGCCAGGGTATATACCCCAAATCTAAATAAACAATCTCCTATATGACGCTGAAGGCACACCCCAGCCTGATCACCTCTTTCGTCTGACACCTACCACCACCCTTCCCTGGGCCTTGATTCAAAGAGGCTGAGCCTCCCCGGCCACGCAGGACTCGGCCAGGACCCAGGGCCCAGGCTGTGTGGTCCTTAACTCAGTCCACTCTCCGCAACCCAACTGGCACGAGCTGTGGGGGCAGGGAAGAAGGGGGGGGCGGAGCTCCTTCTACAGCTGATTGGCTCTGCGCGGAAGGGCTGCGGCCACCCCCAGCCAACCGGCTGCGTGTTGCTATGTGCCGAGCAGAGGGGATAGGCGCGGGGGCGCGTCCGTCACCTGGCAGCCCCCGGCCCGGTCCGGGAGGGATGCGGAGCGGCGGCGGCAGTGGAGGCGACTGTGGCTTTAAGAGGGGAGCGCGAGCGGAGCCCGGGATCCGAGCCGGGCCGCCTCCTCCTCCTGCCGCGCAGCGGAGCCAGGCGAGCTGAGCAGAGCAGAGCTGAGCCAAACCGAGTTGTGGCCGGAGCCGAATCATCTGGTCAAAGCTGGGTGAGTGCTGGGACTGGGGCTCCCGGAGGGAGGCCCGGGCATCGGGGGCGGCGGCGGGAGCTGGAGCAGGGGTGGGCACGGCTCCGGACCCGGGCGTGGGTGTGGGCGTGGGGAGCGCTCTGGCCGCCGCCGCCTGCAGTGCTCCCCATCTCCGGACTTGCCCCGCTTGGGGCGCCAGGCGCGGGGGTCGAGGCCATCGGTGCCTCATCTTGCCTGGCTGGCTCCCGCACCTCCGGGTTCCGGAGCTGGGCTCGGGGCACTGAGCTCCGGGGGTTGGGGGGAACCGGTAGCCCGGGGCGCCACGTGACCAGTTTGTTTACAAACACAGCCGGCGGGACCCGAGAATTGCTCCTGCTGGCGCCGGGTCGCAGGGGACTGGGGTCCGGGCTGCGGGGTCCGGGAATGTCCCCGGCGGCCGGTCTGGACGCGGCCAATCTTTTGCGTCTCTTGGCCCGCTTCCTCCGGCGCCTAGAACCTTGCCAAGGTCCCCAGAGCGCGGCTCCGGGGCCAATAGCCCCGAAGTGGCCCGGGGAGGTTGGGGACCCAGAGAGCGAGCCCCCTTGGACTTGCCAGAAACCCCACTGCCTTGGCGAGCGATCGGAGCTCCGTCCTAGGTCTGATTTGCTGAGCTGAGATCATCCACCGGCCCCCGTGACTAGACTTGGGAGTAGTCGGGGAAAAGGGAGTAGGTGGGGAAGGTCTGGGCACCCTGCTGAGCTCTCTCCCTACTTTGGATGACTCTTGCCCTGGGCAGCTTCTGGGTCACCGTAGTAGCCGCACGCTCCTAGGGGGCGCTGGTATGTGGTGTTGCCTTTTCCCGTGGTGTAGAAGAGCTCCCAGGATGCAGGGACCTGGTCCACCTTCTTGGGACAGGGCTCACCAGCCTCTCCTTTTTTAGGCTACTAGTGGGAAAGGTAACTGCCACTGAGCCCCAGTTATTCTCCTATCCACAAAAGTGGATGAGGAAGAGAAGAGGGATGCTTTTGTCCCCTTTCCTCACCCAGCCCTAATACAGCTGGTGACCCCTGCTCCTCACCAGTGGTCAACCACCACCATCTCCCCTCCCGACAAGGATAGCACCTCAAGCTACCCTGGGAATCTTCAAAGGTAAAGTGGGGGGGAGGGGGCAGAGCAGGTCCTTGACTTTCTTTGGAT
Source organism: Notamacropus eugenii (assembly GCF_028372415.1). NCBI lineage: Eukaryota > Metazoa > Chordata > Mammalia > Diprotodontia > Macropodidae > Notamacropus > Notamacropus eugenii. The sequence goes on from NC_092873.1 coordinate 372,068,600, forward strand.
CCCAGTCCTCTTGTTTGGACTTTAGCACTTTGTTTATCCCCCTTTCCCTTTCTGTTTGTTTTTCTCGAAGCTAGCCTGTTAACACTGTTTACTTCCTGATCACTGCGTCTGTGTTCTGGTATCTGAGGGACAAATGCCCCGGTTTGCCGATGATAAAGGGGCTCTTTAAAATCAAGGTGTTTCTCTCTTGGTTATTTAAACCATATTCCACAGCCAGTTTTATGCTTTCAGAAAGAGCATAGCTGCCAGGATCTTTTGGTTGAAAGAGGAAAGATTCTTCTGTGCATTAATTTCTTTTAGATATTTTGTCTTCTTTCTTTACCTGTTTAGATGATCTATATACCTTGATTTCCCCATAGGGTCCTCTCTGAATTACTTTCTGAAAAGTTAGTGAGTAGGGAAGCAGCTGTCTTCTCAGCTAAGTTGGATCACAGTCAGGCTGAGGGCGAGGGCGAGGGTGAGGGTGAGAGCTGTCTGGATATCTGGCCCAGAGAAGGTCTGGTGAAAAATCAGCGATTTGCTTCTTTCCTTCTCATAAATACATTAGAACTGGGTAGGACCTTAAACATCATCCAGTTCTATCTCTTCTTGTTGATTGTGGAGGAAACTGAGTCTCTGTATAGGGCAGTGAATTGCCTAAGATGAGGTATCTAGGCAGAAAGAACCTCTAGGCCAAGTTCTTTGTGTTTCTTGTTTATGGGAGTGGGGACTCTATTTTTATCTTATCTTTCACTGATATTGCTTCTGAGACCCTCTTAGAGAACTCTCAACTCCTTTCTCCTCCCTTCTCTGTTTCCCTCCACTTAAGCCAAATCTTGCTTCTCTGAAGTTTTTCTTTCCATTTTCTTCACTTTGTGACTATGATGTGAGTGGGCAGCCTTGGAGCCTGACAGCCCTGGAGGCTGAATTTCCATCCCTGAAGAACTGGTCCAGCCTGAGGAGCAATTGTGTAAGCATTCTCTCTGGGTACTATCCTCTGGCCCAAAGGGACTGAGTGTCTCTTGGTTAGAAAAGGTATAAGAGTATAAAGCAGCTCATTCCCTGCCTCACCTCGCCTTGGCTTTTGCTTGTCAGAATTCTTGAGTACAAGTCTCTCAAGTTTTTGTTTTTTAGCATGTTGATAAGTGTATTTCAGTATTAGTGGGTCCCTAGGTAATTCCATGTATTTCTTTTGTGCATTTAAAAACATTTATTCTGAGAAAAGCTAAGTGGGCTTTGGTTTCTCAAAGGGGTTAATGACACAGAAGTTAAAGAACCCTTGCTGTAGGTTATGAGAGATGTGCTTTGGGGTTTGCAAAGCATTTTACGGATATTATTTCATTTACTCCTCACTGTCCTTAAAGACAGGAGCAGTATTATTATCCCTATTTTACAGATAGGGAAACTCAGGTTCAGACAGGTTGAGTGACTTGCCCAGAGTCACAGAGCTAATAGGTAAATACAGTGGAAGTACCCCTGAAATGAATGTCTTGTTTCATCTCAGGGGTACTTCCATAGTATCTGTGACAGGATTTGAACCAGATTCTTTTGGATTGTCTTCAGTGCTATCCACTGTACTATGCTTCTGTTTAGAAGCCAGACTCCAGAAGGCCTCTCCTGAATGCAATACTTGACCTAGAACAGGGTAAATACTCCCAGTATCAGGGAGGCAACCTGTGGGGAGCTTTCTCCCTGAATGATAGTCAGACTGTCAGATAAGGATTAGCTCACCATGCTCTTATAATAGGACAGGGGTCCATGAGCAGATTTCAAGGGAGTCAGAACTTGGATGGGAGAACTTTTCCATCTTTATTCTACTAACCTTTAATTAAAATCTACCGTTTTCTTTAGTCATGAATGTAAGCAACAAAACTTTCTTTTTTTTTTTCAGGTATCTTTATTTTTTTTTTAATTTTTTTTTTAATTTTTTAATGTTTAACAATCACTGCCATACAATTGTGATTTTATCCCCCCCACCTACCCCCCACTCCCCCCCTCCCTCCCCACAACTGCATACAATTCTGTATAGATTCTACATATACTTTCCTATTGAGTATATTTTCACTATAGTCATGCTCTGTAGTCAGACTAAGATAAATGAAAGAAATCGTATAACAAATCAGAACATGATACACAGACACATACACATACACAAACATGATCTGTTACATTATGTGAGTGACTTCCATATTTCTCTCTCTGAGTGTGGAAGGCATTTTGCCTTGAGAACCACCATTGGGATTTTTTTTTTTGTAAGAAGTTCTTGTGTTATTACAAAAATCTAAGTCTACCAGAAAAAACTCTCGCACACTGTGGTTGTTGCTGTGCATAAAGTTCTCCTGGTTCTGCTCCTTTCACTCAGCATCAGGTCATATAAGTCCTTCCAGGCCTCTCTGAAGTCTTCTTGTTCATCATTTCTTATGGCACAATAGTACTCCATTACGTTCATATACCATAATTTATTCAGCCATTCCCCAATTGATGGACATCCCCTTGACTTCCAGTTTTTGGCAACTACATAGAGTGCTGATATAAATATTTTTGTACATGTGGGACCCTTTCCCATTTTTATGATCTCTTGGGGATATAGTCCTAGTAGCGATATTGCTGGGTCAAAAGGTATGCACATTTTTGTAGCCCTTTGGGCATAGTTCCAAATTGCTCTCCAGAATGGTTGGATGCGCTCGCAGCTCCACCAACAATGAATTAGTGTTCCAACTCTCCCACATCCTCTCCAGCATTTATCATTTTCTTGTTCTGTCATGTTTGCCAATCTTATAGGTGTGATGTGGTACCTCAGAGCAACAAAACTTTCTTGAGAAAGGGTCCATGTAACCATGACAAAAGGGGTCCTTTACACACAAAAAGGACTAAAAACTCCTGTACTAGAGTGTTGAGATGATGAAAAAAGTGAAGGGTCCTAGAAATGTGAGGCTCACACAGGGAGGGGAGAACTCCATTGTCAGCTTGGCTACCAAGCCAAGTATCAGGCTGGTGATGACCTAGGTCATGGTCAATGTGAGTGCAAAACATTGCCTTTTCCTTTTGTCTCCTGGGCTCAGGTGGTTGTGAAGGAAGCATGACTTCTTGCTTCTGAGCTGCAAGCAAGTCCTGAATTATAACATAGCATTTGTGTCAGGATTGGGGTGAGGAGTAGAGAGAAAGAATGGAGTCCTGCTGGCTGTGGTTATTGTTGTTATGTTTCTTGTGTCCTAGTGGCTTTTAGGGGGTTGTCCAGGCATGTGCTTGAGGCCATTAACAATTCCTGGCAGCCCAAAGTAGAAAATGTTGATTATGCTTATTTCAAAATCTCCCCTCTCCCGGGCTGTATAGCCTGGGGAAAGGGCAGACTCATAATAACTTTTTTGTTGGGGGGGAGGGTTGCATTGGAGGGGCAGGGAGGGTGACCTTTGTTTATCTACAAGCCTGTGTTAAAAAGCAGAGCAGAGGTTCTTGTTTTTCTCTCTGTGCCCCAGTCTCAGTTCTTGGACAGCTTGGTGTACCTGATTGTGTTAGAGTTCTTACCCTGCTGTCTTATCCCTTGTCTCTGAGGCTCTCTAACCCCTGGGGCTCAGTGTAAACCCCCTCCCTACACTTGATTTATCCATATATCTGCTTTTCCCATTGGTTACTGTGGTCTAGACACTTGTGTGTGGGGAAGTCTCTGGATTATCATTCCATTGTGAGCTCTTTGAAGGCAAGGATTGTCTTTTGTTTTTCTTTGTATCATTTGGTGCTTACCACAGAGTCTTGACTTGACTTAAATTAATCAAAGCTGCCATTCCCTTTTAGAAAGGACCTAAATGACAAAACTAGAATTCAAGTGAAATGTGCTTTATATGGGAACATTAAGTACAGTAGCTCTTCTCCCCCCCCCTTTTATCTTTCTGAGAAATTAGCTTTGGAAAACTTTGGATTAACTTTGGAAACTTATCAGTGTAGAAATGTCCTTCACCTAATTGGCCAAGAATCTCACTTGCTTAGGGTTGAGTTTTTGTTATTTTGTATCTTGGAGAAAAGACTTAAGGATAAAGGCAAGAGTGAGAATGTTCAAATGGTCTAGGCCAGTATAACACCTGCTTGGGTAGTGAGCTCCTTCTAGTGTGTGAGCCTCCCATTTCCAGTGCCCTCCACATCCTTTTTCATCATTCCAACCCCTTCCTAGATGGGATTTGTTAGTCTGATGGTATCAGACTCAGCCTGACCATGTCTTTATAAGGCCTGTCACCAAAGTCACTAGGTGCAGTTGACAGAGATCTGTTTCCTTAAGATGAAATGATGTAAAAGGCAAAGATGATTCTTCTTGGACTTCAGGTCCCTTGCATTTAGACTAATAGCTGGTAGTGGATGAGCCATGTGCTCACAGTAATGGTCCTCCAAGATGTGCTACTAAATCCTAGTCTAGTGAGTGGTTTGTGTTCTGTCATTTTTGGTCATGTTTGACTCTTGGTAACCCTATTTAGGGATTTCTTGGCAAAGATACTAGAGTGTCTTTTCCTTCTCTACCTCATTTTACAGATAAAGAAACTGAGGCAAACAGGGTTAAGTGACTTGCTCAGGGTCAAGTCAGGCATTTTCCAGTTGTGTCCCCATTTGTGGTTTTCTTAGTAAAGATACTAGAATGGTTTGCCATTTACTTTTCCAGTTCATTTTACAGATAGGAAATTTGAGGGAAACAAGCAAGTTAATTGACTTGTCCAAGGTCACACAGCTTACTTAAGTGTCTGAAGCCTGATTTGAATTCAGGGAGACAGTCTTCCAAGCCCAGTGCTCTATCCACTGTGCTACCTAAGAAAAGTCAACGAGGACTCAGGCAGGACCTGCTGTAGCCAGTTATTCTCAGTGGGAATAGTTGACCAAAAGCCAGAAGAGATAATAAACCTGGATTCTGGGTTCTGGGATGGAAGAGATTTTCCCCTTGCCTCCTTTTTTAAGGGCAGGAATTATTATTATGTATCATTATTAGATTATGAAGTGCTTGAGGCTGAGGACTCTTGCTTTCCTTGTGTCCCTGGTGCACCATGGCAATGGGGGTGGGGCAGTAACTGACCAAGAAGCAGAGCTCTCTTAAGCTTTTCCTGCTTTTCTTCCTTTCTATTTCTGAACCTTCCAAGCTTAAAAGGTTTGCAAATACATATATTTTACATATATTATCTCATTTGAGCCTTGAAACAATCCTGGGAGTGTTGTTGTTATAAGCACTCTCCCTTTTATAAATGAGGAAACTGAGGCTGAGAGGTTAAGGAACTTGACCTAGTCTCACACCCTCCTAATTTTTGAATTAGAGTTTACTTCACCACAGTTCCAGTGCCCTCTCTCAACAGAGGCTGAATTTTCTAGGTCATCTTCTGACAAACATTAGGGTAACCACAGGTAATTACACTTTTGGGTCAGAGGCTGAAATACAAAGAGATTCCTAATTTTAGGGTGAGGAGGTGGCCTTATCAGTAGAAAAGTACCCTCCCCCCTCAAATTAGAGGAGTCATGCCACTTAGAGCTGGAAGGGACCTTGGAGGTCAACTTTCAACCCCTTCATTTTTTAGACTCACTTCCAATTCTAGTATTTTCTGACTCTTTAATTTAGTGATTTGCCCAAGGTCAACACAGCTTGTTAGTGGCAATCTGGGACTAAAACCCAGGTCATCTGGCTTTCCAGCCCAGGGCTCTTAACTACATCACAGCCTGAAAAGATGCCAACTCCTGACCTAATTAAGTCTTGGTCATCCAATACAATTTCCTGCAACCAATGAAAAGCCAAAGCAGAGGGATGGGTCTCACTCTTCTGTGATGTGGCAGAGAGAGGAGAGTTCCATAAAGGGGCACCACCCAAATTCTGCAGCCAGATCATCCAGTTGGGTCAGGAACACCTTGGGGTCCACCCTGTGTGTCCTAAGCATTGGGGAGATTGAGAAAGATACTAGAGGCATTTAGGGCTCCTCTGTGGTTTCCCAGATCCCTAGTCTAGGATGGCTGTGTGGCTAGAGGGCCAGGATGTAATTCCTTCCTAGATGCTAAAGTTTCCCTAATATTTAAGTCTTTCTTCTTTTTGGGTGGTAAAGGCAGGTTAGAAGCCCATATGATAGAGGTATGGCGCTGAGGCTGAATAGATTGAAGTTCTGAAATGAATGTTACCATTGACTGAGTCACATTGTATATCCTGATAGAATGACATCTTGTATGTCCTGATAGAATGTGTTTGTTATATCCTGCCTCAATTAATGTTCTTCAAGAAGTCCAGGTAGGAGGGTTGAGATAAGGGTTCTCTATTAGGTGTATGAATAAGGGTGAGGATGATTCTTCTGGAGTCTTGGGCTGATGATATGCATATTTTAATTCAGATGGGGAACCACTCTCTTGTAGGCTGATCTGGCACTTGGCTTTGTATAACCTTAGGTATTGTGGCCACTGCTGCTGCTACTTCAGAGCCAGTGAAGAGCTGGAAAGAATAGTTAATTAGCATTGATAACTTACTAATGTCCACTAGCAAGGCAAGCTAATTGTTTACCTTATTAATATTTATCCTGGAACTTCCTAAGGTTTTTTTCCCCTTCCTTTCTCTACTTTTGGCTCTTCTTTTTTCCTGTGTGTGTGTGTGTGTGTGTGTCTTGTATTGTGAGCTTGGGTGTTAGCACATATGTGCATGTGTTCATAGAATTTCAGGATTGTCAGGGGCCTTGATTTCCCTCTGCCTATATCTCTTCCTCTGTGAATATAATTGTCTACTCCCCATCACTCCCTTTGCCTTTGTCTTTTTCTGTCTTTTCCCTTTCCTCTGTTTCATCTTCTCCCCCGATACAAACTATCCGTAATCTAGAACTAAAGCCCTCTTATTAGTCATTTGTTCTGTTAATTCAGTACAAAAGTTGGTAAATCATACTCTTTGCGAAGTTTCAAAAAAACTAAACATTTTTTATCAGTTCTTGATTAATTTCCCTTTCCCTCTTCTCCCTTCCCCTGGTGCATTAATGGGAAAAAAAAAAAAAAGATCCCTCCTTCCAAAATAGAGACCTCATTTAGGTTTTTTAGAAACAGGAAGGGGTTGTGAGGGAAAATGCCATTTCCTTGCGTCCAGACTTTGAATGGCCTTTCTCTTTCCCAGTCGAAAATGAAAACTTTCCCCTCTTTTGCTGTGATGGTGTTTTAAGAGAATATATACCTTTTGTTCTGCAGTTAGAACATAGTTTACTGCTATTCATAGTGCTTGCAGTTGAAGGAGGGAGCCCCTGGAGCAAGGATGGATGTTAATACATGCTTAACCAAAATCCTAGCTCCTACTGATGGTGTGGTCTGGGATCTTTGAGTCTGGCTGGTAAATCTCAAGCCAAAATGTGACTCCAAAGTTGCAGTGACTTCATACAAAAGTGTTAGGGCCCTTATGATTCTCAGATGCCATAACAAGAAAACCCTACCCATTTGCTTTCATTTAGGTTTTGTGGACTTCTTTTGTTTTTACATCTCATTTTCAAATATACTGCTCCTACCTTCCTCTGCCTCCACACCAAACCTTTACTTGGAAGAAAGACATGAGAAGAAAACAGTGAAACCAAACCACCCACTGAGCCTGACAGTGTATGGAAGTCTCCACCTGTAGTCTCCCATCCCTTAACAAATGGAGGAAGGTGCATTTTCTTATCTCTTCGCATTGTAATTACATAGCATCTGGTTTAAAGTGTCCTTTTCATGTGTATTATCATGTCCATTGTTTATATTTTTGCTTCTTTCAATCTGTTTCAATTCATGTGTCTTACTGTGTTTCTTAGAATTCCTTATTAGACTGCCTCACTTGTATGAAAAGCTGGCACACAAGAGGCTAAGACCTGGGCTCCAATCCTGACATTTACCAGCTATCTGACTTTGGGCAAGTCAGTTCACCTCTGAGCCTCAGTTTCCTCATAAAATGGTTATAAGTAGTACCTTCCTCACAAGGTTGATATAAGGCTCCTGTGAGATACTACTGTATAGGCAGAGCACTTTGTTCACCGTAAATAATAAAAATAGCCACATGATTCACCTTTTGATCCCTACCCTCCAACCCCATTCTGTCTACAGTGTACCGGCTCTGGAAGAGAAGAGGTTTTCAGCTTGAAAAATTGCCCTCTCATTGTTCACATGCAGAGGAGAAACTCAGAAATTTGCTGCATATGTGGGCTTTTTTCCCCCTTCTGTAAACAGTTTCTTAATAGTTTTTTGAGATGAAATTCATTTACCTCTGGCATTAGGGACAGCTGGAAAACCATAGCATCAGGGGAATTTGAGGCTAAAAAGGATCTTAAATATCATATAATTGAGTTCCTTCATTTTACATATGAGGAAACTGAGAGCCAGAGTCACACAGATAAGAAGTAGCAGGTCTGTGATCAGAACCCAGGATTTCTCCCCACCCAAATCCATACTTTTTCTCCCTTATACTAGATTGGCTACAAAGGCATCCTTTTTTTGAAAGAATCTTGTTTCTCTTTGTCTAGTTTTTACATTTACACATTCAACTTAATCTCCAGATTCTGTGTACAAAAAGGCAAGGATCCCAGCAACAGATGGAAGGGTCTGGAGTTTTGAAAACTTAATTTGAAATTGGAAGGTTAAAGTGGGACAGACTGAGGCAGTTGAGGACTGAATTGTATTTGCAGGTTATAAGATTGGTGATATGGTTGCCTTTGGCCTTGAGCTTTCTTCCTCTTCTTTTATGGGCTTATGGGAATCTCAATTGGAGCTTCTTGGGACTGGTGATATTGCCTGCTTTGTCAATAAGCACCAAAGAGGACAAGTCTGCATGATGAATTTACCTTGTTATTCTCCACAGAGGTAACATGGGGGATAAAGTGAATGAAGGCTCTGTTCTCTTGCTCTTTCTCTGAAATCAGCTGCTATTCTGTTATAGGTTTTTAGATAAGAAGCTATTTCTAAGGCTGACCTAGCAGGTGTCTGCTAGACCAGATATCTTAATTGATGTTCCACCTGTGCTTAACGATGAAAAGAAATGAAGCTCATGGACCCTATAGCTCAAAGAAACACCCAGGAAAATGGGCTATATTTCTTATTCTACTTGTGGCCTCTCTTGGGGAGGGTCTGTTTTTCATTTTAGGTCAAGAGTGGGCCTGATTACAGTGGAATGGATTAGATAGTCTCAGGCAACTTCAGAAATTTATTGTCACTTACCCCAAATGATGGACATCCTTTGGGGATGGAGGATGGGGAGAAAGTTAGAATAACATTTCAGAACTGGCAGGAAGCTCTCTACATTTTACAAATGAGACCCAGAGAAATGCTTGGGGTCACATAGCAAGTTGGTGGTAGAGCTAATTGCCACTCAAAAATAATAACTTGTATTCCTATTGTCTTTTAAAAGTTTGCTGTGAGGTAGATAGTACCTATCATGGCCAAGTTCAGAAAGAGCTGGGGTCCCAGGGAACTGGGAGCATTAAGCACAATAATTTTCCTTGTGATACTGGGGCCGCTCAAACAAGATTGAATAAGGCATGAAGCATCCCTTAACAGTCAATGTGACAGGCACGGTGCAAAGTGCTGGGGATACAAAAAGACGAAAGAAAAGTCCCTTTCCTCAAGGAGCTTACAATCCAATTACTGGAACTAATACCTAATAATTATCTAAACTATAAGCAGTAGCTTATACCACTACATGCAGGACATCTCTTTCAGTAGCAAATTGAGAGAGATGAATGCCTAGATCCAACTAAACTAGCTTACTTGCTGTTAAAAATATCACATCTCCATCTCTGTCTGTGCACAAGCTGTCCCTCATGCCAGAAATGCCCTCTCTCTTCACCTCAGCCTTTTTTTCTATTTCAGTCTAGTTTTCTTCAAAGCTTAGCTCAAATGCCACTTGAGAGGTAGAGGCAATGTGAACATGTAATGGATGAGCCATAGAACTTAGACACAGGAAGATCTGGGACCTCCAACTTAGGATCTTGTGTGGGTAGTTAATCCTTCATCTCTTCAAAGAGGTTTAGACAAGATGGTCTCTAGAATCCCTTCTACCTCTAAATCCTATTAAATTCTCATGAATCTTCATGTGATTTTCCCAGCTACTAGTGCCTTTTACCTTATCTTTATTTTATATACTGCGTAAATGTAAATGTTATTTTCTCTTCCCCTAGTCCCCCCTGAATGTAAGTTCCTTGAGATTAGAGACTGTTTCACTATATTTCCAGTGCCTAGCACAAAGTAGGTATTTAATAAATACTTATTGATGGAGTTCACATGTAGAAGAGAAATCTGAGGGACTTGAAGTTTTCTTCAGTGGCCCAACCAGTGCCCACTCAGCCTTACCAGAGGATCAAGTCTTAGAGGAAATTCAGGAAGATGCCCTGAGCACTTTATGAAGCAATAGAATGTATGTGGTCTAGAAGACAAGATGTAGCTACTTTGCTTGATGGGCAGTATGGTTCTAATGAAAAATTTCCATAAGTAATGGCAGATCAGAGACATAATTTTACCCCTATAGCTCTGAGGCTTAATATTAAATCTACCAGTACAGGGGATTCAGGCTCAGTTGCCCCCATGAGGCAGAATCTGCTGGCAGGAGATAGTTTGCCATTTAACCTAAATGCTAAACCAAGCCAAAAATGGTCTGTTGTAAAATATCAACCAATCAATTATGGATTTATTAAGCACCTACTACTGCTACGAGGCAATGGGGATAAATGAAATAGCTGAACAGAACCTATTTATTTATGTAAAGAGATTAAAAAGACTGGCCCAGAAGTGCTATTCAATTGCAGGGTCCTAACAACACATCTTTATAAAACCAGTTTTCTCTCTGTACCTGTTTTAGAGTAGGAGTTAAAACAACATCAATGGAAAAATCTAAGGTAGTCTTTTCACCTGATAAGACAACCAACCAGTGACCTCTAAACACCACAGAACTCCAGCTACCAGTTAATTAGATGCAAACAGTCTGGATGCTCCAGGAGAATTGCCTCTTCTCCATGCAGATGTTGTGACAGCTGTAAGTCCCACATGCCACTCCCCCCACCTCCCAGCCCCCAGCAAAGCCATGAATGAATGAATAGCCATGTAGTGAATACATTTACTTTGCTAACAGATGTTTCAAAGGCCTAAACCAGCATCCCCAAGCAAAACTCTTTGCTAGAGGACTACTCCTAGATCCTGCCCTTGGCCCATGCCACATACCAGACTGGTACATTTCATGATCTTTGAATTCAAGGTTTCTCCAAAGTGGAACCTGTTAGCTTGAGTGCCTGCTTTAGGGAAGGACTTGAATTTCACAGTCCTTAGAGTCTTCATCAGCTTCTTAACATATCTGTGAAATCAGTGCTGTCCTTTTAATCAGAGGTGGAGGGGAGGTCCATTTGATTTATGAAGGAGAATGTTTCCTCCATTGTGATTGTGATTTCTTGGGTGTTCAGATTAAAAGACTGGGTTAGTTTTCAGCCTCTTCTGGACCTGATACTAAATGATGTATCATTTTTTTTAAGTCAAAAGATAAGAACTTATATAATACTTCTAATTAAGTATTGTCCTCTTCAAAGCATTGTTTGGACAAAACATTGTTTCAAAGAACGATTTGGATTTTGTAAACTTTAGACAAGAGCTAGTATTTACCAAGAACCTATCTGGTTCTCTTGAACTTCCAAAATTGTCTTCAGAGTCTGCAACATATTCTTTGAACAATAAAGGGTTGATTTTTGGAAGGCTTCATGTTCAGTCAGAGCGAAGCTTGGCACATCATATGGGTGATCAAGCTTGCAATAATACCATTTTGTATATACCTATAATGCCAGGAGGTTGACTTTCTTGTGTAGTCTGGGCTCTGGTAGTTCTCGTAACAACATGCCAAGCATGTTCCGTTGATATTAATGGAATAAGTATTTAGCCTTGCTGGGTGACAACTAAGGAAAAGCAGCCTTTATTCAGATCTTTAGGTTTGGGTCTGTCTATCTTGAATATAACTCTAAAAATAACTTTTTTTAAATGATTGTTTGCCTTGTACATAATTAAAGAAAACTTGGGGATTTGCTTTTTCAGGGTGACAGTATGATATGTGTGCTTTGGAACCATAATTTCTTTCGGATGAGATTATTAGAATCATGGGATCATAGAGTTAGAGATGGAAAGAACCTTAGAGATCATTTAATCCAAACCCCTTTTGACTACTTTCTTTGGAAGAAAGCCACTTTGCTGCTTCTTGTCCGGAGAAAAAACAATAGCTTACCTTCACATTACCTTTAAAGTGATAAGTTTGCAAAGTGCTTTTGCGTTAGTTATCTTTTTATTTGATCACAGCAAAAAAGTAGATGCTAGATTTTGTTTCGAAAGTAGGAAAGAAAGGATCGTTATAGGTGTCTAACTTGCTGGGAGAACTCCTTTTAAGGAGAAAGATTGGAGCTCATGTTTTAGAGACAACATCTCTAAGGTGATAGTTTGGGGGAGGGATTGTGTATAGCAAAGCTCTGACTTGTACTCATGAGCTCCTTCCCCTAACCTCAACCCCTTCCTTATCAATAAAGCATTTAAGGAAGTCTCAAAAGGGAATTGTCACAAAGGTCTATATGCTCCCTGGGGAGTACTGCTGTCCTATGAGATGGATGGACCCACCCTGGTGTCTTCTGGACCCTTTAAGTGCTGATTACATTATCTATAAGGATCACTGCTAGGGGTTTAATCTCTTTCTTTCTGTCTTGTAGTTAAAACTAGCTTAGTCTCTGCAGGAGGCAAAGATGGGAGTTAGAGGGGAGAAGTGTTTTGTTTATTTTTGTTCATTTTTTTTTTAAATCCCTCTCTTTTCCTTTCCCCCACCCCCAATCCAAAAACTTGAATATTCAGGGAATGAGTCTGGATGTCTTATGGCTTAGTGTCATTAGCTTTTTCACCACCAGATCAAATCCTCCCAATCCTGCCACCTCTATCATGATGAAGGTTTGCTGGGGAACATTCACACAATTCCAACCTGGTGGCTCATGTGAATAATGAGCTCGGTTTTGGGCCTGGTAGTGTGAGGCTTTGCACTAGCCCATAAAGCCCTGGGCCTGCCAAAGTAAAATGGTCCTTCTCGGTTGAGATTATTGGGATTTTCCTGTTTTGGTTGTGGCTCATTCAGGAAAAGGCATCTGTCTGGGTGAAGGAGTTTTGGCCACACATGCTGGCAAGGTCTAGGGTGTGCTGCTGGTGGACTTTACCCTTGATAGGGTGTTGCCAAGTTCCTTGTTTTTAATAATAATATTTCACATCTTTATTTCTCTCTCCTTTGCTGATAGGAGGGAGCCAGCTGCTGGTGGTAGCAAATCTTTCTTTAATTTTCACAGTGATAGGTTATTACTTCATTTAAAATGGTGTTTAATTTGTACATGTGCCCTGAGGCTTTTAAATATTGAGCCTATTTGATTAGTTGGAAATCAATCAGGACTACACCAAAGCCCATGCCTCTCATTTGCAGAGGATGAAACAAAAGGCCCAGATGGTTGAAAGCTTACAGTGAGTTAGAAGCAGACTTTGCCCAAGGAGCGTTCTGAGCCCTTAACCTCATTCTTCTTTTATTTCCCCCTTCTGTCCGTCAAACATATTTACTCCTGTTTTTCACCTGAGAATCCAAAGACACAGAAAGGAGTAGTCTGGTTCCCCTTCCCCCTCTGCATATGGTAGGTAGTAGTTTCCTACTTAAAGCTTGTGTTTTTCATCTAATCCCTTCTTTCATCTTAGCCTTGCAGGCCTTCCCTGAGTCCTCTTGTGCTAGTCTCTCCTTTCCCCTTCCTCTCTTCTTTCTCACACACCTGAGACAGTGGCTTTCTTTTCTTTCAACAAGCTACCTTCCCCCCTTCCCCCAAGAGGAGTATGAACAAGATGGCAGCCAGCCAAGTTGAGATTCTTACTCAGCCTCTTAAAGGAGGTTCTCCAGCTTCTGTGTCTGAGGAGGGCTCCCTGAGTGCCTTTGGCCCTTGGTTGTTTTTTTTGTTCAATACTGCAATGAGGAGATTGTGTAGTTGTGTGTATGTGTGTATGCGTATGTGTATGTGTGTATGTGTCCATCTGCCAGCATATGCACGTTCCCATCTCTGAGAGAAGATATTAAGTCTTGGAACCCAGGGTTGAGCAAAACCAGAACCTCTCATCCTTTTTGATTTTCCTCCTCTTTCTGAAGAACAGAAGTGAAAGAAGAAATAATCCTGCTCCTGGTAAATGCATAATTTAGAATCTGCCCTGTATGGATAAGAAAACAGACTCTGCAGCTGCTGTACAAACCCAGACTGGCAGCCAGGGGCTTGTTTTCTTTTCCTCCCACAGTGTTTGCACAGGATGGGGGGTGGATGGGGTCAGAGCTTGTCCTCCCTTCCGCCCTGCCTTCCCTGTCCAGCCATCAAGACTGTGCTTCAGAAGCATTTGATCCAAAGGGAAACTGCTTGTCTTCTCTCCTCCTGCTCTTTCCAGTCTTCTGCAGACTTCTGGGAGCTCATCCTTCCAAGCTGCTGCATTTTCAGGATTTCTTGGGTCAGGGAATGAGGGAGGAGCTCAGGAAACCCCAAGTAGGTTATCAGGTTCTTTTCTACCAGGGACATTTCACATTTTCGTAATAACTGACCCACAGTGGTTCAATTTTAGCCCCCAAAGATGACCCATTTATCGACGGTGAGCTTACAGCTGTTAGGGTATGGCTCACTGGAGTGACTCTCCTGGGCTCTGTGTTTTGGGGAGGAGGTGTTGGGGAGGGTCACATAGAAAATGAAGGGAAGGTCTTCTGCTGGTCAATGACTGGGCAGTGACTTATATAGGACATTACCATCAGAAAATGTGGCATAATGTTAAGAACATTAGTCAGAAGACCTGAGTTGAGAATCTCAGTCTATGTGACTGTAGTAGACAAATCACCTTCTATAAAATGAGAGGGTTAGACTATATAGATCACTAAAATCTCAATCTAATGATTCTATACTCAATGGGACCTCATCATGATGAGGACACATAAAAGCATAAAATAAGAAGTTTCCACCATTGTCATTGACTGGCTGAGTTGGCATTAACCCAACCTTAAATTTTAAGACGGTATCATGCTGATTTGCCGTAATGCTGATTGACAGCTCAATCAGTGACAGGGAGGTTGGGAGTTCTTAGAGGGCCTTCTCTCACATAAAATCATGCCCCAAGATGGTTCTGAGGCAGCGCCTGAGGAGAAAACATTGTTAGCAGCCCTGGCTACTGGATACTACTGAGTCCTCTGGTTGCCCCCAGTCCCTTCTGCCTTCTTCCCAGGCATCCTCAAATGAACCTCTGCTTTGGTCCTGCCACCAAAATAAGGCCAATAAGACTGCCCCTTCTCCCTTCTCTCCCTCCATGCTTCAAGCTGCACACTATCCATTTGTGACAACTTTTCCTCTTCCATCTTCATTTCAACTTGATTTCACCCTTGATTAAAAATATGGAGGGGGGAAGGAGAGTACAGCCTGTGCCCTGGGCCCTGTCATGTAGCCATGCCTTCTCTAGGTCCATTTGGCAAGAGCTGGTTGTCTCAGCTTTAACCTTGTCAGACCAAAGGATTTTCTGGCTCAGTGCCCATGGAAGAGGAATACTCTTGAGCTCAGAATATTGGTACCTCAAGCCTGAGTGTTAATTCAACTGACATCTGTCTAGTTAAATCTTAAAAGAAGCATGTGGGAATTGGATGAGACTTATGTTTGAATCCTACCCCTAATACCAACTAGCTGTGTGACCTTGGGAAAGTCATTTGACATCTCTGATCCTCCATTTTGAGTTAAGCATATTTGTAGTACCCACATTACAAAGTTGTATGAAGGTACAACCGAGGTAATGTGTGTAAAATACTATGAAAGTCTTTATGTGCATTATTATCATCTGGGCATATATGGGGACTTTTGGTGACTGGTTACCTCTAGGGCTCTGGGGTAGGACAAGTGGCAGAACTGGAAGGACTCTCTTAGAAGATTCACCACAAAAGTGGTGGGCCTGGTAAAAAGGGGAAGGTGTTTTGTATGCTCTCTGCAAAGCCAGATGGATCCCAGATATAATCCAGTAAGAGAAGACTCGATTTTGTTTGTCTTTGTCTTCCTCCCCCATCTCTCTAAATAATTTTATCTTCAAAGCATGATGCAAGTGTTAATTAACACTCACAGCTCTCCTGGGAGGTGGGTGAGTGGGAGCACCCCCAATGAAAGGAGCCCAGGAAATAAACAAGACTCCAGAATAGCTGAGTGGGCCTGAGGGTGGGCTTAGAACCTGTGGATCTCCCCTTCTCCCTCTTGCCTCTGCTTAGCCCCTGGCTATTATCACCCAGTGTCACAAGCTGCCTTGTAAAGAACACACAGTCTTGGTGTAGAAAACTCCCATTGGAAGAGTTAACAGTTTCATGAGGATAGATGTTTGACCTCTCTATTATGTCCCCAGTGACCAGGGAGGGCAGAGAAGAAATTCTACTTCAGAAGCTGCCCCAAACAGGAGGGGTCTGGTATGGCAGAAATGTTTATTGAGCTTTTCCTCTCTGTAGGGCCTAGTGCTGCTTCATGGGAAATGCTTTTCTTCTGAATTAACTTCCACTCACAGTGGAGAACTTCCATTCGCAGTGGAAAATGCCAGGCCTGGAGTCAGGAAGACTCATCCTTCTGAGTTCATAACTGGCCTCAAGAGACTAGCTGTGTGACCCCAGTTGTCTGTTTCCTCATCTATAAAATGATCCAGAGAAGGAAATGGCAAACCACTCCAGTACCTTTGCCAAGAAAACCCCAAAGACTGAGTAATAATGCTGTATATATCTTATATGTACATAAAATGAGTGCCTTCAGGGTAGTGACTGTTTTTTGCCTTTCTTTGTGTCTCTAGGGCTTAGCATAGTGCCCTTTGCTAAATAAATAGATGCTTAATAAATACTTGTTGACTGACTGACTTCCTTGAAAGAAGTTGGCCAGCCAGGCTCCTGCTGAGGTTTAAAGCTATCCTGCTCTGCCCAATTCAATTTAATAAAGACCTATTAAAATAATAGTCTAATAAAGACTTGCCATGGTCAGTGTGTACTATACAGTGTGTAATGAGCTGGGGATGTGAGGATGAAAAAATGGCATGGTTCTTGTCCTCAAGAAATTTATGGTTCAACAGTTCCCCCGGCCCAATTTTAGGTTGATATCACTGCCTCTGTGATGATAGTCACTTTGGGGCTCTTAGAGGATTCTGGAGGTGTCATTTGAGGGATTAAATTCTTCTAGCAAGTGTTGGGAATCAGTGGTTCTAACCTTGGGGTAGGGCAAAGGCAAGGAAGGGGATTCCCTTAAAGACTTTTCTCCCGTGTGCTCTGGTCCAGCACATTTTGGAGTCTGACCTTTCCCAGCCCAAAGGGGTAAATTTGACTGGGATCCAGCTTTCTGAATTAAAAACAATTTTTGTTTCAGTTAACAAAAATCTGTTCTCCCATTTCTACCTCTCTTTCATAATAAATATGCATAGTAAAGAATAACAAAGTCCTGCACTGGCCAGGTCCAAAAGTGTCTCATCCTGCACCCTGAGCCCCCATCCATCACCTCTCTCTCAGTGTGTAGGTAGCATGTAGCTTGCTGGGTTTTAATGGACACTGGGTAGCTGTCAAATACACTTCCAGCTTGGGGGTTACAGTAGGAGGAGTGTCTGTCGCCATTCAGTCAAAGTGGTGGTATTGGGTCTTATACAATACTTCACTCTTCCATCTAATTTTCTTTTGGAGATATGACAAAGAAGAACATTTAAGAGACAAGACCTTTTGGTCCTAGAGAAGTACTTTGGGCTCTCCTTGTCTCCTGACTTACTTCATAGGCAGCATCTCTGACAGCTTTTGGGCTATGAGTCAGAAGCTTTGGTCCCATGGCTAATTATTTTTCCCTCTCTTGGCGCTGCAGGCTGCTGACAACGTGCCGCAGACCTCTGCCTGCAAGTTAGTCCTTCCTCTGAAGCCATCGCCAGTGTGTGGAGCCTGCCCCACACCTGCCACCTGCCAAAACCACGGCATTTACCTGCGTCTTTCGGTGTTTCCCCTGCGACCCGTCCTGTGGGAGCACCTCCTGGGCCACCCCTGAGTTTGGGCAGCATTCAGCGGCAGCTCCAATGGTGAAGATGACAAGGTCCAAGACTTTTCAGGCATATCTGCCTTCTTGCCACCGGACCTACAGCTGCATTCATTGTAGGGCTCACTTGGCCAACCATGATGAACTCATTTCCAAGGTAGGTGTCCTGCCTTGAGCTTCCCCTTTCTATGTGCCCCTTTTTGGAAGCACCTTCCCTCATTCATAAGCTCTTCCAGGATGACCGATGCACTGGTTCACTAAGGGACAGATCTCTCACTGGTGAGGCCAACTTCCCTTCTCACCCCAGTCACCTCCATTTTGATGGTTATAGACAGCCAAGAAGACATTTGGGGGATGGCGGGGACTTGGTGTAATTTACTTAAGTCTAAGGAAGTTGGACATCAACCAGCCTACACATGCCAATTGGGGTTATGTGCCAGTAAAAATAAACGTGGCCTGGACATATCATTGTATTCTTTTTAGAGCTAGTTTGGTATGTCAGATAAGGTCGAGGATAATCGCTTACATTTAAGGTTAGCTCAACTATCCTGAAAACTATTTTGTGTCACATACTTAGTGTGGTAAATCCTTGGACCCTTTCAGGGTATTGTTTTAAAATATGTAAAATGTACAGGATTACAAAGGAAACCAATTCTACTGAAATGTAGTTGTGTGTGTATTTCTGTCTGTTTCTGTCTGTGTCTATGTAACAAGTTCACAGGGCCCTTCCCCCAACTTAAGAACCCCACCTAAGTCAGATGATCTGCTGAAGTGGCCATTCTAAAGGGAGAGTCAAAAGGAAGTTAGTTGAAGAGCTGATTGACGGCACATGGGATCTTAAGATCATAGGAACATGGATACAGAGCCAGAAGGGATTATTCTAGTTCAAACTTTTTTGTTTTATGGATGAGGAACCTTGGTTTCAGGGGAAGTTAAATGACTCACCCAAGATGTTCCATAGATATTAAGAATCTGAAGTAGAGTTTGAGCCTATATCCTCTGATTCTGGACTAGGCATCCAGGCCACTTGCCCCTGGCCATCCAGGACAAAAATGGTGCTGTTTTTGGTCATATACAAAAGCAATGGCATCCAACTTTACTTCTCAGCCAGAACCCCACTCCCATAAGATCCACCCAGAAGGCTGTCCTCTCCTTTTCTTTGTCTCCTCCCACCCCCACACCAATTCCTGCTTGTCCTTTCTTAGGCCATAGGCAGACCCTGGCCCCTTAAGGGCTCTCCAGGTAGTTTCCTGGATTTTGGAATAAGAAGTACAGGGGTCATCATAGAAAGCAAAATAGTTTCCTTCTTTTTTTATTTAAATATTTAATTATTTATTTTCAGTTTTCAACATTTACTTCCATAAGTTTTAAATTCCCCCCAACCTTCTTCCCCCTGAATAGTTTCCTTCTAAAAGCATCTCATGCTATTAGAGGAGAAAAACCTCATTTAAGCCCTGGTTACATTGGGAAGTGGTCAGTATTGCTGGGAAAAAAAAAAAATCTACCCAGTCACATGGTTTTCCTGGTGTGTCAATGGGAAATCCCCTGAATCCCCTGAATTCATCTGGAATGCTCAGGAGGCAAGGACTGGGAAGGGAACTGTGGAGGAACTGTGTGTGCTCAGTCTTGAGCCACAGGTCTGAGGAGTCACAGCACAGATGGATTTGTGGTTTGCCTTGACCAGGAGCCATCTGGGATAAGCTGCTGGGGCAAGGGGACCTTGAACTTCAAGTGTAGTCCCAAGTCTGTACTTGACCCATTGCAGAACACCACAGGATAAAGACACAATTATCAGCTTACTAAACTGAGCTGCACTGGGGGAGTTGGTTAATCCTGGCAGAGTAGGGAAGAGCTTCCCAACTGACTGACTTTCTAGCATGGTCCATGAAAAAGGCTACTGGAGTAGGGGAAATGATGGGATATTGAACATGGGTTCTTAAACTGGCCCTAGATAGAATTCAGCAAGTTTATGAACTTGGATGGGAAAAAAATGACATCTTTATTGTAACTGACCTCTAACTGAAATTTAACTTTTCCTTCAGTTATGGATTTTTAAAGAAACATTCTTCTGAAAAGAGGTCCAGTCACTAGATTGCCAAAGGAGGGGGGCAGGGTCCGTGATCCCCGAAAGGTCAAGAATATCTAGGAAAGTGGAATCTCAGAAGAGCAGAACCAGAGGAAATAGACAGAGCCTCCTCTGCCTTCTGGGCCTGAGCCAAGGGTTTCCAGTTACCAGTGAGCTTGATCTAAGTTTCTCCCCTGCTTGGAAAGGCTCCCATCTAGCCTAGGAGGTTTAGTTTTTGGTGCTGCCATGGAAGGAAAAGATGACCCTGATGGATTCGTGTAGCCCTTAGTTAGCTTGGTCTACCTCAGTTTTCAGTGAGAAAGGGTATCTGGCTACAGGGTCTCTTGTAGCACCTACATAGGATTCTCATCTAAATAGGAGGGAGGCAAGAGTTTACTGGTAACTCCTGTTCTTTTGGTCTGCTTTCTTTGGTCTGCTTCCTTTCCATTTCCTCTACTTGTTCTCCATAATGCTCCTTCATTTGTTTAGATGACCTTTAGATCCAAGTCAATTCAACCGGCATTTATTAAGGGCCTTGCAGTGTGCACATCAGTGGACAGATGTAGAGTCCCTGTCCTTAGGAAGACTAATCTGCTGGAGCCTCCTCCTCTGACTTGTCTTGGCTCCTCTTTGGATTTTCTTGTAATCCCTTGGCCCTTAAAACCCTTTCATGAAAAAGTAGGGGGAGTTCTGTTTTCTTCCCCCTCTCCAGCTGAGAACAGCAGTTTTAGCCAGAGAGGAGGAGAATGACTGAGAAGGTAACAGTGATCAGGAGGGAAAGCAACATGTCAAAAAGTTGTGAGATTTCAGTATTTTTCATAGTGCCCTTGTCCTTTAGTTGTCTCAATTCCAATCTCTTAATATTAGCCCAGTATTCAGATTTCTTAGGATCTTGCTTTTTTCAATTTTCCCCTATACCTTAGGATAAGGCAGGGGTAGTGGTGAAAGACAGTTGGTTTTTCTGATAAAGCATTAGAAGAGGGGACTGATGTGGGAATGGCTCCTTCCCTCTGGGAATCTCATTACTACCAAGAAGGGTGCTATTAGTCATGTTAATGGTGATGTGATTATCAGTCACATAAGATCTGATTGGTTAAAGTTGAAAGCTTTTTTTTTTTTTGGCACCTCTTCCACCTCTATTCATGCCCTGAACAAAGTAGGGGACAGTTATTGCTGTGTTATCACACTCATATCAGTCTGAGCAGGAGACAATAGGGAGCTTACACTGTAGCTCTCATTAAACTTGGGTTGAAAGAGCATCTAGTGTTAAATGAACCACAGCAAAGGGGCAAAATGTTTCCATGTTTTTCCTCCAACTCCCAGTTTTTTTGGGCTTACAACAACAATTCATGTGAAATAAATTAATGCTTTATGTACATTATCTTATCTGATATTCATAACCACTCTTTGAGGGTATGGATTATTATCCCCATTTTATAAATGAAGAGACTAAGGCTCAGATATGAAGAATAACTTGCCAGTAGAGAGAGAGAGAGAAAGAGAGAGAGAGAGTGTGTGTGTGTGTGTGTGTGTGTGTGTGTGTGTGTGTGTGTGTGTGTTTGTGTTTGTGTGTGTGTGTGTGGTGACAGACATTCAAAGGTAGGGCTCCTGAGTATGAGCCCATTTCTTTTTCCATTATACTGTAGTGCTTCTCCAAGGTGCAGTGTAAGACACTTTCCTTGAAATGTACCATAGGTCATATTTTATAGATGGGACCCCCAGTAAAGTCCTTCTCTAATGCCTACTCCTCATGACATGTAAGTGAACATGAGTTTTCTAAAGCTATGCCCACAGAGTACAAATTCACTTACAAGGTCCTATTGAGTCGGAAAGCCTTTGGGTATAGGCCTAGTGGGAGACCATGGCTTTTGTGTAAGGACTACCCTTGAAAGGAAGCTCAGGTTGGCTATAGGCTGAATATAGTAACTCTTAAAGACCAAAAGAGGTTGTGTTGGTGGAGGGAGTATCCACCCTAACAAAATTATAAATCTTTGAAGTAACAGTAACCTTAAACAAGGTTTACAAAGTCTATCCTTCTGAGGTAGGTGTTGTCATAACCCCCATTTTTACAAATAAAAAAATCTGAGGTTCAGAAACATTAAGTGATTTGGTCACAGTCACCTAACTAATAATTTTTTTAAAAAATTATTTATTTTCACACTCTTTTTAAGCTGAGTTCTAAAATCTCTCTTACCCCTTTCCATCTCCACTATAAAGGCAAACAAGATAATATTAATTATACGTGTGAAATCATGTAGTTTTATTTCCATAGGTGATAAGTTTTTAAGACGGGGGTTTGAATTCAGGTGTTCTTGGTTTTAAAGTCCATTGTTCTGAAGCACAGATGGTGAAATTGAGGTTCAGCATCCTAGGCTTGTCTGTGGGTCATGTAATAAATATCAGAACCAGGATTTAAACATAGGTCTGATACTATAAGTTCTTTAACTGAATGGGAATCTACTCTCCTAGTCTTTAGCTCTAGGCCAGACCAGAAACATTGGAGGGGAATGGTGGGAATATGTAAGGCTTTTCTCCACCACCCAATCCCTTCCTGCCCATTGGTTGTAAGAATTTCTTCCAGAGTTCCCAATTTTGGGGGCATGTGTTGGGATGACATGAACCTGGAGGGATTGTGGATTGCTTCCCTGCCTCCACCTCCCTCCCACACCCACCTACCCCTGCCCCCACCACACTGAGGACATTTAGGAAGAGAGAAGTCTTCAAATGGCTTGTCCTAGTAGGTCCAGAATTATCTTCTTTCCAGTCTTTTTCTCTTCCTTAGGTGAAGAAGGCTGCTAAAAGAGGTTATTTTAGATTTGTGAGAGAAAGCTAAATCTTAATTAAAAAAAAAAATCTTGGATACATTCTCTGGCAGTGACCTTGAGACTTGGGGATGAGAAGGCTGAATGCTGAATGAATGAGTCTGGGTGGAGTACATAGATCACCTTACCCTAATGCTGTTCCAGCCCCTTCTACTCTTGGAACCCAGACTTTGCTGGCTTCAGGTCCTCCTTCCTCTCTCTTTTTCCTGCAGAGAGAGTTCTATTCACAAGCACAGGCCAAATTTAGCATAAGCTTCAGTTTCCTTGCTTTTCCAGTGCTAGGATAGATGGGTAGACAGATGGGGGGGGGGGGGAGCATTATAAAGCTCTGTATTTTAGAAAATTGAGTAGAACTGGCTGTTGTGAGAATGAGGAAACTGGCTGGCATTGTACAAAGATTCCTTTATTTTGTTCCTTGGGCAGCCCCAGCAAAAAATAATCCATAGGTTCTTTTGGAGGTTTAGTTAATGGAAAGAATAGTTTCTCCCCAGCCACCTTCTTGGTAAACAGACTGTCTTTATTTTCATTGTTTTTATCCCTCCTTTCCTCTCTTCCATTTAAGAAAGCCCCACTGGAGATATGTCTCTCTTTTCCCAGTCTTGACTTCATCTCCTTGGTTTTGAAGTAATGTCCTGGGGGGCATGGGAGTTGAAACTGATAGATTGAAGCTGGGGTAGTTAAGTGATACTTTGTATTCTTAATAGAGCCTTTATCTGCAGATTGGAAATTGTTACACTAACTTTTTATTATTATTTTGGCCAATCTCCATTATGGAGATGAGGAGAACTGAAATGCTGAGTTCAAGGTCCTCCTGGGAGTTAGATTCCCAGGAAAGGGAAAGTTAGATTTCTGGCTCCTTTTTTTGCATTATAACTTGGATCCTAGACTTCAATGAACTTGCAATAGTGTTCTCTATCTCTCTTTCAGTTGAATTTCTTACCATCCAAGTCAGGTGGTTCTCTTTTCCCCACAAACTCAGCATAGTTAGATCTTACATTAGCTGTGTCATTTCCCCCTAGAACCAGAGCACCACAAGAGAAGATGACCCTGGAAGGGAAGAGAGAGGGTGAGCTGGGAAAGCCTGGTATGGCTCCAAGACTATAAGCCTGCTTTTGTTCTGGAGGACAGGGAAGGAAGGGTGAAGGAAGCCCACTGAATTGATAACTGAAATATCTAGAGAATGTGCTGAGGCATCCTTCAGCTTCTTATCCAGGGGGTGTCATGGCCCAGATGTTGGAGTGGGCATAGGGAGGCGGCATTTTGAGTTGGCACAAGGAATGGCTTGCATTGTGTTTCTGTGGTGGAGAATACTACTGTAAAAATGTGCTTTCAGGATTATAAAACAGTAAAAACTGTTTTTGGTTAGCTAGGTGGTCTAGTTGATAGATTTCTGGGCCTGGAGTCAAGAAGACCTGAATTCAAATCCAGCCTCAGACACTTACTAGCTGTGTGACCGTGGGCAAGTCACTTAACGCTGCTTGTCTCAGTGTCCTTATCTGTAAAATGATCTGGAGAAGGAAATGGCAAACTCTAGTATTTTTGCTAAGAAAACCCCAAATAGGGTCATTAAAGAGTTGGACAGGAATGAAATGACTGAACAACAACAAAAACGCTTCCGTAAAACCTCCACAGGCTTATTGCTTGACAGACCTAGAATATTTAGTTTGGAAAACTTGAGATTTTTGAAGGATTTTTGACCATGGGGATTACACTTTCCCTTCCATCTTCATTACTTTCCGTGAAGAATTTTGTATAGCACTTGCAAGGTATTGCTGGCCCGTCAGGAATGTATTAGAGAGACCTATTTAAAAATTCAACATTCATAAATTTATTCATTCTTTCAACAAATAGAGCATGCAAGTCACTGAAGGTACTGGGAGAGACAGAAAGCTGATATAAAGGCATAAGCTTTGCCTTCACAGAGTTTCTAATCTAGGAGGTAGACTACAAACACAGATGAACATAATGCTCAGAATTATATGAGAGCATTGGAAAAATATAAGATTGTGTTATTTGATGTTTGACATAGCTAAGTATCCATTTTAGGGATAAGTAAAAGGTCTGTGGATGACCTGTTGGTATTAAAGAAGATTAGGAGTTTAAATGGTGAAGAGCATTCTAGGTACGAGGAGAAGAAAACCATTAACTAGCAGTGATAAGTAGTAGTGCTGAGGCAGGAGAGCAAAGGGCACGGGGAAGAATCAGCAGTTCAATCCATCTGGAAAATAAAAGGGGGAGGGAGGAGTGATAGAGGATAAGGTTGGAAAGTACAGATTGGCATCAGATTATGAAGGGCCTTGAATCTGGGGCAAAAGATTTTGAACTTTACTGGTTAGGCAATAGTGAGCCACAGAAGGTCATTGAGCAGAGGAGTGACATGACTAGATCAAGCAATGTGTAATATGAAAGTAATATGAAAGGCTGCAGAGGGGGAAGGAGGAAAGAGGAGAAGGGGACCATTAGAACGCTATTGCAATAGTCTAGGCAAAAAGCAGTGAAGGGCCTATATCAGGGTGGTATGTCAGGCATTTATTGAGAAGAGGGGAGAGGGAAAGAGGAGACAAAGTTGACACTGGGATTGTTATGAACATAGTAGAAATGGTGAATGGTGGGATCTTAAACAAGTAATGAGTAAGAAAGAAAAGATCAGGTGAAAAAAGATGATGCTCTGTATTCAGAATATGTTAAGAGCAAGGTGTTGATGGGTCATCCAGATAGAAATGTCCAATCAACGGCTGAATTGGAAATCTCAAATACTGAAGAAAAGCCAGGATTGGTGACATAAAATTTTGGAGTCATCTTACTTTTGTGCTTTGAGGAAGGGGTAAACTTGCTCTCTGGTTGGATTTGGAGATTTGAGTTTTTCTTCTAATGGATTGACCATCCATTAGTGTGGTGATGAAAATTCCTGGGCTCCTCATTTGGATAATAGATGGCCTGACTGGGTGAGAAGCTTCACTTGTATCTCCAAATCTTTGATCCTCTCATCTTCTGTACCAGATCTTCCAAAGTTCAGTATTCTTTGTCTTCTAAAATTGACCTGGAGGGGAACTTGACTGGACAGAAAAGGAAGGTTAGGACATCAAGGACCAAAGACCCACAGAGAATGTCAGGTGCAGTGGGACCTGAGAGCCAATAGAGGTCAACCATCTCATTTTACAGGAGGTGAAGTGACTTGTTCAGAGTGATACAGATGCTACGCAGCACAATGATTCCAACCCAGGTCCTCTGACTTCAAATACAGTTCCCCTTCTACTTCCCTGGGCTGCCTCTCCGCTGGTACTGATTTCTTCAAAGCACTTTGACATGTTAGCTCCATTTGCTCCTCACAGCAAGCCAAGAAGGAGCTGGTATTGTGATTTCCATTTTATAGTTGAGGAAACTGAGGCTGAGAGATGTTAAGTGACTTGTCCAAGGTCACTTGGCTAGTAAATAGTATGTGGCTTGGTTTGAACATAGGTCTTCTCTGACTTCATACCCTGGAGGCTCTCCACTGCCACTTAGCTGACCATTCTCCAGACTATTGTTTCTTGGAACCATATGGATTCTACACAATCACTCTGTGTGTGTGTGTGTGTGTGTGTGTGTGTGTGTGTGTGTGTGTGTGTGTGTCCTAGGCTTTCTTGGTCCCCTTGTATTTTACCTATAGGACAGAAATTCAGCTACTCCATGGTGAGGAGGGCCCTAAAAGGAGCCTGCCAGGAATATGGTACTCATAGTTTGTGGAGAGAATGGTTATGGTTAGCCCATAACTATTCTATATGATTAGTCCGTGGATATGAATGAGAGAAGGGGAGGGGCACTGGCTACCATTGAATCTCATCTGATTCACTCTGAAATAATTTCTCCCTATCTGGTTTCCCCTGGCAGAATATAAGCTCCTTGAGGACAGGAACTGTTTCATTTGTCTTGGCTTATGTGGCACCCAAGAAATGCTCATAGATTGATTTGATGGACATGAATTCAGGACAACTCAGTATTCAAAGGGGGTTTGAAAGTCACTTTCTCTCTTTTTTTTCCTTTTGGATGGGAGGCAAGATCTGTCCCCATGGTGGCTCTCGCTTCATGTGAAAATTAATGATCTGGGTAGAAGGAAGATCACTCCCCAATTTATTATCTAGAGAGCTGCCAGGGACGAAGGCTGGTGAATCATCTTTGTGTTTTTGCTACAGACTGCAGACCACTGGAGCATGAGGCTGCTCAAATATGATCCTCTCTCTAGTTGCTTTGAATACCAAAAAAAATGTTGACTAGGTCTCTGAGATGTGCCCTAAGAATGAACTTGGGGGGTTTGTAAATGCTTATAATCAGGAGACTTCTTCCTGGGATTGGGGAGGGCATTAGGGTCTGAGGATGAGAATAGGTTTTGAGACGTATTTGTCTCTTACATAGTTGCCTATTGCCCATGATGATAATTATGAAAAATTAAGAAAGAGGCCCTTCCTGGTGCCATTAATTGGAATTACATCTATTTGCAGCCATGGGCAAATAAATACCCTACGAAATTTTCCAGCCAGGCTAGGCCAGAGGATTCTCCCTGAACAAGAAAAGAAGTTCCAGAAAGCACATCTGCTCAGAGGAGCTGAACTCATTTTGGTTTTGAAATGGCTAAACTTGTAAGGAAGGGAACGTTCCTAGAATAAGAATAATCCATCTTGAGTTACAGGGTGGAAGCCAAGGAGAAAAGGAATTTAAGGTCTCTGCTTGTGTAGTTGGTATTACAGAGCCCCTTCCACCAATAGAGACAGCCTTTAGCTAAGCATCTCCCTATAGGCAAGTGGGATCACATATCTTTTCCTTCCTTTGATTTTGCTCATGGCACTCCTGTAATTGGAATATCCTCTCTTTCTCCCCTTCTCTGCCTCTCAAAATCCCACTCACAGATCTAACATTGGATGGGAATTCCTTAAATACTCGACTCAAATCCTTCCTCAAGTCTTCCCTCATTCGATCATTTTTCAGGAGTGTGTGACTTTCTGTGACTTCATTTAGGTTGTGGGTTTTTTTGTTTTGGTTTGTTTTGTTTTTTTAGCAAAGATATTGGAGTGGTTTGCCATTTCCTTCTCCAGCTCATTTTATAGATGAGGAAACTGAGGCAAAGAGGGATAAATGATTGGCCCAGAGTCACACCACTAGGAAGTGTCTGAGGCCAAATTTGAACTCTGGGAGATAGTTTTCCTGATTCAGGCCCAGCATTCTATCCCCTGCACTGCCCCTCATTTCTAGAGGCTGCCCAGTAGGGTGGGTTGGGCCCTGGACTTGAAATTAGGAAGATATGCTTTTAATCCCACCTCAGGATTTTTGCTATCCATGTGGCCCGGGGCAAATCCCTTAATCTCTCTTTGATTTCTTCAATTTCTTCAGATTTAAAATGAAGGGGTTGTATCCAGAGCTGAGCTTTCTCATCTGAAATCCTACAGCGTTTGTCTATATTGTTCATTAGGCAATTAATCATATACTTACTTTATGATGCCTTTTCTATTATTCATGTCTCATTTTGCCTAATTTTTCATGTGTTTATATCCTTTCCCCTCCTCCAATTAGGTCATAAACTCTTGAAGATGAAGGACCTTATATGTATTAATAAAAGTAGATAGTATTTACATAGCACTTTTAAAGTTTGCATCTTCTGTCTCATCTGATCTTTTAAACCCCTACAGTAATCAGCATAGTGCCCTTTCACTAATAAATACTAGTCTGATTCAGACTATGTTTTTCAGAAATGAAAAATATTTAAGGGATTTTAGTAAACTGCCACTCAGTATGAGACTATGGAGTGCTAGAGCAGCCAAAAGTTCCTTTTATCTTGGGCTGCACCATTTTGCTCTGCCCTAGGCAGACAGACATCTAGCATATTGGACTCACTTCTGGGCACTGCATTTTTAGGTGGGATATTGACAGGCCTGAGAGCAGAAATGTGGGGGCCTTCTATACCGTTTTAATTACACATACTCTATTTACAGAAATTTTTGAGCTTGTACCCCTGATATGTATTGGTATTATATTATTACATTATGAAATTTACTAAAATATCAATTTAAAAAAGCTAAGGTAATTAATACTACATTTAACAGGGAGCCACTGGAGTTTATTGAATAGGGGAGTTAACATGATCAGATGGGCATTTTGGCAGCTGTGTGGAGGATGGTTTGGAGAAGGGGAAAGACTTGAGGTAGGGAAGCAGTTGCATTAGTCCAGGTGAGAGAATTAGGGTGGTGGTTGTGTGAGTGGAGAGGAAGGGACAGCACAGCTAAAGAATTGATAAGATTTGGCAACTTGATATATGGGGTGAGGAAAAGAGGCACCTGGGAGACTGGGGCCGTGGTCCCCTGCACAGTAATAGAGAAATTGAGGGGCAAAGACAGTGAAATCTGCAATGACAATCACATCTCTTTCATTAACCTACAAGACTTACCCTGTCTTGCCCTTCCTTCCCCCAAAGGTTGTTTTGCTTGGTGGGAAGGGGAAGGGTATTCCAAGTGATGGGGGGAGGAGGATTCCAAGTGATGGGGGAAGGGGGGGTTTCATGGAAAAGGTAGGAATTTTCCCAGTGGCACATGAGCACTTGCTGCTGTGGGTGGCAGGGAGCCAGTGGCAATGTCATAACTTCTCTGAATTGAGCCTTCCTAGACTAGTTTGGGAAGTTAACACTGGGCAAAGAGGGGTCAGAGTAGGGTTGGGAAAGAGTGTGGTTGTCTTGGAGGTAAACGCCACCCATAGCTATGGTGGGGAGGTTAGGATACAAACTGTTCTCTTCCCCTGTGAGTGGTTGTTCACTCACACCTGAGGGGTCAGGCTTCAGCCTCCTCTTCCAAGACTACGGCTGTAGATACTGTCATATCAGGAGCAGTTGAAAAAACTGGGAATGTTTAGTCTGGCAAGTGTGTGTGTGTGTGTGTGTGTGTGTGTGTGTGTGTGTGTGTGTGTGTGTGTGTGTGTGTGTGACACAGACAGACATAAGGTAGAACCTGTAGTTAGGCAGTTTCAGTTTGATACATCAAAGGTATTCAGAAGCTAAATGGACTGCCTTAAGAGGTGGTGAGTTCCTTCTCCCTGGAGGTCTTAAAGCAAAGGCTGAATTACTTTTTGGCAGTTGTAGAGGGAATTACCATATAGGCACAGATTGGTTTAAAGAATGGCAGAATATAAACTTCCTGAGGGCAGGGACTGTCCCATTTCTGTCTTAGCAAACCAAGCACAATCCTACTACATACATACTTAATAAATGTTTGATTTATTAATTTGATGACCATTGAGAGCTCTTCAGACTCTTGTATTCTGAAATTTTGTAGTTCTGTGCTGTGAGATTCTGGCTTGCATCCTGACCTGTGCTGCTTCAGGGGGATGAGGATATTTAGCAGGATTAAACTTCCACCAAAAAGCCTGCTTGCTGCCCAGGAAAAAGGAAGGATTTAATTTGAGGATTGGCTAAACAAAACCAAACTTTGACAACAGGTATACATTCTGTGTGCGGGCAGTAGTACCAGAATTATTTCTATGGGAATATTTCCCTGCTCTCTCTAAGTTTCTTAACTGGTTATCCTTTTGTTATAGAATTTCCTGGGATGATTTTAGTAAAAATCCTTGTAAGGTTTACTATGCATTTTCTTCACAATAACCTTAAAAAGGAAGGCAGTGTTCTAGGGTAATATTCCCATTTCACAGATGAGGTAACTGAGGATCCAAAGGGTTATATAACTTGCCTCTCATCCACATGGCTAGTAAGGGCATGAGGTGTGGTATTCTAATCCAGGTCTAAGTCTAGGGCTGCCATTCTTGGTAATGCCTGAATCTCCTGTCCTCTGTGTGAAGCCCTTCAATGCCTAGGGGATCCTCTGTGTTCTGGAAGTAATTAAATAATAGCTGTGGGAACTTCTCCATTCAGTCATCTCCCCTCTCTGGGGTTTTACTAGGTCTAAAGGAACACTGACATTAAAATGAAAAAAAGCTGCCGCAGCTGTCCCATCCCTGCCCCACCTTGTCGGCTTTCATCCCAGTAATTTTGGTTACTGTGGTTTCAGTCTCCTTAACAGCAAGGTACAAAAATGTGGAGCTAGGCTAATAAAGGTGGCCTAGGCAGCCCAAAGTGAATTCTGAGCCCTCTATGTAAATTGTAGTGGCAGTGGGGAGAGTCTCACTCTTCATTTCAGGGATGAGGAACTTCCTCTTTCTTGGAAAGGTGTCATTTTGGTAATCCAAAAGCCTTAATTCTCTCTGATGCTTTTTATACCCAAGATCTTTCCCTAGTCCTGATTCCTTTAGCCACTGAGGAGTAATGACAAGTCTAGGGAGAGGAGTTATAAACCACTTCTTTCTAGGGATTAGAATCTTTCTTTTCATTGCTCCAATCCTGAACTTTTCTTTCTAGTCATCATTCCCACTCTACCCTCAACTTATTGATCCTGATGGCAGCTAGGGAAGCTGGATTGGGCAGTAACCAAGAAAGGACAAGAAGGTAGCCTGATTAGCTAGTGCTTTCAACAAATCTGCAACATTATTTTATTTTTTCACCATACCTGTGATTTTACTAGTATAGAGACCTCTGATTGCAAGAGGAACTATCTACTACAGGGATACTTAATATTTTGTGTATGTCATAAATCCCCTTTGGCAGACTATGTATGATCCATACATACATATGTATGGGTTCTGGAATACCACTTCCTAAATGTATAGAGCACAACTCTGTGAAACCTATAGGTCCAAGAAGGTCTCAAAATAATTTTTTGAAATGCATAAAATGAAATACATAGGAATACAAAGGAAACCATTTAATAATGAAATAGTTGTCAAAATATTGAAAATCATGTAGTTCCTAAAATCTATCCATGATCTCCTTTGGGGCTGGGAAACCCCAGATTTGAAGCCCCAGATTTATTGATCCATAGTCTTAGAGACTTGTCTGGGAATGCTGAGAAGGTACTTTTCCAGGGCAAGACAGCTAGTGTGTGTTACAGGTGAACCTTGCCCTCATCTTCAGTATCATCATCATCTTCATCTTCATTATCACTTCATTTATATAGTTCTTAAAGGTACTTTTACTTTTTTTTAAATGTATATTGTCTTTGAACCTTCTAGCCACCTTGAACAGATATTGAAGGCATTAATGTCTTCACTTGCCTGAAAGAAATCCAAGGCATGAGAGATGAATTGATTTGCCAATAATGACATAGTGGGGATCATACCCAAGTCTTCCTGAATCCAAAACTAGTGCTCTATCCACTACACCACACTGCCTCTATTGTATTCATATATTTGTAAGTTCTCATTCACCTATATGTGGTCATTAGCCTTTCTCCCATAAATTACCATCTCCTGGTTCCAGTAGTCAGGACTACCCTTTTCAATTTCATGCTTCCAACATCCTTCCCAGTCACCTGTTGATTTTCAAGCTTTTCCCTCTTGTGATTTACCCATGACGTTTTTTAAGATTGGGGGCAGTATGATTTGCTCAGACCCCTCAGGGATGGTCCTATTAAAACATTCATTGTAACACCAACATGCTAATTAGATGAGAGAAAGTTGTGCTCTATATGTTTAGGAAAGGGCATTCCATTACCCAGAACTAAACGTAACTGGGCCAGTACCTCTCTGAGGAAGGGTCACCTACATTGAGGGCAGGTAGGTGGTGCAGTAGGTAGAGCATTGGGCCTAGAGTCAAGGAAGACTTATCTTCTTGAGTTAAAATCTGCCCTCAGATACTTAATAGCTATGTGACCCTGGGCAAGTCACTTAACCCTGCTTGCCTCAGTTTCCTCATCTGTAAATGAGCTGGGGAAGGAAATTACAAACCACTCCAGTACCTTTGCTAAGAAAACCCAAAATTGGGTCCGTTAGAAGTGACTGAAACAACTGAACAACAACATCCATCCCTACGTCATGCCAAAGGCCACCAGCTCACTTAGCAGGGTTAAGCCATCTTCACTTTTCCAATATCATTGCAGCAGAAATTCCTGCTTCTGGCTTGATTAGGGTTAGAATGTTAGGAGTTGTGGTTGGAGAGTCAAGGAGATGAAGAGGGCTTGCCATAATATTGACTTTATAACAATACACATTCTTAGGATCATAAGAGTTTGAGGTGGAAGCCCAGAAATAAGTTTTATATATATGTAGTATATAATATATATAATCGACTGGGATTCGAACTCAGGTCCTCTGGCTCTAAATCTAGGGGGCTCTTTCTTTGGTACCATTCTGTTTCTCGTGTTATTTACATTTAATTTTTATGTTAATCATTAAAGATGAAAGGGATACAAATCCTTCCAGCCCTTGTTTTTCTCAATTAAGTCTCCCTTACCTTCTCCCCCTCCCAATGTTGTGTCAGCATAGGCTAGCGTAGCCTAGAAAAATGACTCTTGGGTTTCTTCAGAGCTAGGCCTTAATTGTTGCTTCCTGTGTTTGATCAGTCTTTTCCTTTGGTGTGGCTCAGAAGAAAAGTTTGTAGAAACAGAGCCAGAAAGTTGCCTTCCCCAGGGAGAAGGCTTATAGGGGTTTGAGGTTCTTTTTTTTTGGACAATTTTGCTCTGCTTCCCTGTGTTACCTGGAAAGGTCCATTGGTAGCTTTTGTTCATGGAAGGATTGAGAGAGGAGCATAGAGGAATTCTTTCCAGCTTGTGTCTTTTCCCACAGTGCAGAAACCAGAAGATGGTAGAAACAAGATTAGTCTGACTGTTAAATCGTTAAGTAACCACATCCCTTGGTTCTTCCTTCCTCAGAAGAGAGATTAAGGCAAGGTATAACTGGGGGGAGGAGTTTTCCCTTCAGACTAGTCAGAGCTGGGTCCTGGGGCAGTAGGTGCTGAGTAAATACTTGAGGAAAGAGATAAGATAAAGTCTGAGAAATCTAGGTCACAGGATTGGAGCCAAAGCCCCAGTGTAACTGGTCACCTTGAAATAGACTCACAGCCCTTTGCTCAACAGGGTCATGAGTCAGAAGTACTAACCCTTTCCTAGATTCCTAAACAACTAATCTGTGTCCTGGATGTGTATATCCTGTAGGATCAGTCTCTTGAAGACCCTAAACCTGGGGTGGGTAACCTGCATGCTATGATAAAAGTTTCCAGGAATTCTGGGGTTGGGAGTTCCTTACAGGGCTTAGGCCTTAAGATTACACGTGGCCCTCTAGGTCCTCAGGTGTAGTCCTTTGACTGAATCCAAACTTCACAGAACAAACCCCCTTAATAAAAGGATTAGTTCTGTAAAACTTGGACTTAATCAAAAGGCTGCACTCAAGGACCTAGGCCACATGTGGCCTTGAAGCCTCAGGTTCCACGCTCCTGCCCTAAACCCATCCCTTCACCATACATCCTAACCTTCTGTTCTGTGACCAGCGCACCTATGACTCATGTGGGGCCTCCAGAGCTCCTGCTGAAGTCAAGTCAATAGCATATTTCACAATGCCAGGGACTGTATTTGGTGCTTGGGATAAAAAGAAGAGTAAGAATAGGCCTTGAGGGAGCTCACAATCTAACTGGGCTAGGTGAGGATGTTCCGATGAAACCACTAAGTACCAACAAGACAAAATATACAATAAATTGGAGATAATCTCAGGGAAGGCACTAGCATAGCAGTGAGGGGTATCAGGAAAGGCTTCTTGTAGAAGGTAGAATTTCAGAGACAGAGATAAGGAGGAACTGCTCTGGGGCACAACCAGGGAAAAGGCACTGATGAGTCAGAAAACATGAAGTGTCTTGAGGAACCACTAGGAACCTAGTGTCAGTCATTGGATTATAGAGTATCTGGGGGAGGGGTGAGGAGAAGAAGAATGGAAAGGTAGATATTTACAAAGGACTTTAGAAGCTGTTGGCATTGGAGACAGACAACCCCTTTCACAGGCAGAGGGGCTGTATGGAATTTTTCCTTTCTCCTTGTGCTGTGAATGGTTAGCTTTGTTTCTCTCCCATCCTCTCATTATATCTCTAGAAGCAGATGATAGTGCTGATTCCTGGGAAATAGAAGGTGGTGAGATCATTCCATGTGATTTCAGAAGGAATTATGGAGGGTGCATGATGTTTGGGGGCTGGTTAGCTTAGTAGCTGAAGCTGATGAAACCATCAGTTTCCAAATCTTTGCCTCCTTGGCAGCTCTGCAGCTGGAGGTATACAGAGCCATTGCCAGTCAGCATTGGTAGGGGGAGTTTCCCCACAGGGTTCCCTAGACCAATGAAATCACAGGTTCAGGTACACACCCTCCCCACAAAGCCTTTTATGCAATATCGTTTGATGGGTAGGAACACTTGCTACACTTATGAATGAGCTGAGGCTCAGAGAAAAATGACTTGCCCATGGCCACGTAGTCAATAAATGTCAGAACCAAGATTATGGATGATGATCTCAGAAACCTGCTTTGATATACATGTATGCATTGGGCTCTGCCTGTATAAGAGAGGATGCCAGACTGGTTTGTTGTTATGTAAAACATTTTAATAGCACTGGGGATGAGCATAGATAGGGGTGTGCAGAATCACAAGTGATGTCTTCACCAAAACAAGTATTCTGATAAGGGTTTGTGATGAAAAGAAAATGCAAAAACCCTAGTCCCTTAGTTCTGGGGCTTTGTTGGGGATGGGGACCTTCATTCTCTGTTCTGTGCCTGAGATGGGGCATGGGTCGGTGTAGATTCTCCCAGTGGACCTAAGCTCATTGAGTGCAATGGTGGGTAGAATCACAGCATTATTTAAATGGTTGGTTCTCTCTTTTTGCAGAGCAGGTATAGTTGAATTCACATAAGTTAATGTCCATATGATGTAATTCCTTTGAATTTCAATTACTTTTGTTATCCTAATTCCAAGTAAGTTCTACAGAGCTAAAAATTGACTGTACTATACCTGAGAAGATGCCAAGAGGGCAGGCTTAGTGGGGAGGTGAGTGACTTTGGCATCTTATGTTTTATGTTGGGTCATTAGGCTGTGTAAGACACTGGGCATTAGACCTTGGCATTAGAGCATTTTTTGTATCATGCATGGACCCCTTTGGCAGTCTGGTGGAGCTTCATATTACTGTGGTTGGTTACCTTTATTTATAAAAGGAGGAAATGCTAAATTTCATTTAGAGGTTAGTGAACTTTTTTCTCCAGACCCTTTGAAATTTATCCAAGGACCCCTTAGGAGTCCATAGTCCCCATGTTAAGGACCGACCCCTGCTCTAGAGGAATCATATCTAAAACTGGGGGAATATCTCTGCAGACATGCTCTTCCCCTCCTGCATGAACTTTCTTCCCTTGGAAGCTAATCTGTAATCCACCAGCTGACCTCTGTGTAAGCTGGTCAGCTGTGTGTGTCAATAACTTGACATAACCTGGATTTGATAATGAGGAAAACAGTTTGAAGGCCTTGACTTTATTGTGTGCACTATCATTGGCCTGCTGTGGAGCCAAGCCCAGACTTATCTCTGAGAATAGACTCAGGCGACAGGGCGGGCCTGGCTGACCTGCTGTCGAAATCAGCAGGTAAACCCCCTCATTTAACGTCCCTGTTTTAGTCCAGTGAACTTCATCTGAACTGTGCTGGATAACAAGGACCTTGGTTGTCCAGACTCCTTTTATTACCAATTCAGATTTCCAATTCAAATTCTGTTTTGAATGTAGGGATGGGGTGGGGGAAGAGTTTATTCCACATCTGGTTGTTTAGGTATTAACTCCCTTCTGCCCTGAAACTTAGAGAAGCAGAATTTAGGGATAGCTGGAGCCAGGCAATTGGCTGTTTCTAGTATCTCTTGCCCCAGGCCAGTACCCCCTTGGGGGATGGAGTAGGGTGGGGAGAGGGCCTTTGTATCTTTGGGGTCGAACATACACGTTCCCCTATCTGAGAGAGAGGGATTCTAGTTCTGTTCCAAATAACCTGAGAGGCAGCCATGATGGCATGCCAGGAGTTCTTAACCTGGCATCTATAAACTAGTTCAAAAAAGCAACAACCCCCAAATCAAATTTTAATTATATTTCAATATAATTGATTGATGTGTTTTCTTTTATGCATTTAAAAACATTCTAAGAATGGGTCCATAGACTTTACTTGCAGACTGCCCTAGGGATATAACACACACAAAAAAGGTTAGAAACTGCTGGTACCTCTAACATCGGTGTTCAAGATCCACCTCAGACGTATCCTTAGATGTGTGATCCTGGAAAAGTCACATACCTTCAGAGCCTCAGTTTTTTTTCATCAATAATAAGAATCTAATTCGCAGAGGTGTTGGGAGAATTAAATAGACCTGAATTCAAGTCTAGCCTCAGACTCTAGCTGTGTGATCCTGGACAAGTCACATAACCTCTGTCTGCCTTGATTTTCTCAGTTGTTAAATGGAGATGATGATAATAAAGGAGACTTAGCACTGTGTGCCTGCAACATAGTAGGAAGTTAATAAATGGTTGTTTCTCTCCCTTCTTCCCTCTCTCTCCTTCCTTTTTTCCTTCCCTCCTTAGGAAGAGAAGGATTCAGATCCATAGCCAGCCTCAAGAACCCAGCACTGCAAGGAGTGCCACCACTAGATCTCCTGCCAGTGTTATGCCAGTGTTAAGTTGTCCCAAATGCTTTGTCTCCTGTTTCATTTCTTTAGGCAGTCATCCCTCAACCAAGGTGCCCTTTGGGTTTAGCTTTCCCTAGGAGATTAGAGCAGAGCAGGGGAAAGAGGGGAGGATGCTGGAGGCACTGACCAAATCCTTTTCAATGGTAGGGACCCTATGGCTTACTTCTGCTCAAGGTATGGCATGCCAGGGCCCTGGGTTGTGGCTGAGGGGAAAGGCTGGCTGACTCTGGCCCTTTATCCAAGGTTGGAATTTGACTTGGCTAGGAAACAATTGTGCATATGCTCAGGCTTTACATTTCGGGTGGAAACTGGAGGCTGGAGGTTCATAAGTGTCAGGAGATACAAGGAAGGGCTGTGTTCAATGTGTGGGCTGGGGGAATGCGGGGTGGCCTCTGGAGCCAGGCTCCGTCTCTGTGGGATCTGCCTGAGCCAGGCTCCAGCTCTAGGAATGTTTTTTAGTGATGTGCATTCCCTGGGCTGGACCCAGCTAGGACATTAGCTGTGCTTTGGAGTAAGTAGAAGAAACAAAATGTTCCCAAATCTGGACCTACAGACTAAGAGTGGCAGTTTTTCTCACATACACATTATACACATCGTGTGCGCACACACACACACACACACACACACACACACACACACACAGCACACCCCACCATGAAAATCCCCCCAGTTATCAGACCTCACCCTTAGGTAATTAGGTAACTGACTGGGTGGACTGGTTTTTATTTACCTGACTGAAATGTGTGTATACACATGTAAACCAGCAACATGGCTATAACCAGGAAGTGAGAGCGTGAGACTGATAGGCCCTGTTGCTTTTTCTGTGTGTGGGCCACTCATTCCTAGGCCTGAATTCCTCTCAAAGGACACCCTGGTCATAACACTGTCTGCTCAGAGTAGCTTTGGCCATAAGGCAGGTACCAAGTCTGGACCCCACTTGGGGTGTTTTATTATTGATGGTCGTTCCCTAAGGACCTCACTTTCTGAGTTTCACCTACAAGGCGCTCTCCTAGAATTCCCATCTCTCTCCATCTCCCCCCCAACACACACACACACACACACACACACACACACACACACACAATGCTAGGCAGAATGAGCAAAAGTTATTTGTCGAGAGTCCAAAGAGCTGACTTCATTAAAACAAAGCACAAAGTGTAAAGAACTGTAGCTATTAAGTGTTTGTCTTGGAATGACCTCCTCTCAGGAGCCCCAGCTGAGGATTCTGATTAAAAATAGATCTGAGTAGCACTTCCTGCTCAACCGATAGAATGCCCTGCCTCCGCTTTGACCTCTCTTCTCTGAAATTTGCTCCATGTTTCCATAATGCTAATTGAGTTCTCCTCTAGGCCTAATCAAAGAATCTTTCTGCCGGCTGCAGACAATCCCTTCTGCTGGCTGCCTTCAGCCTTCATGGAATAGGCCAGAAAGTGCCAGGATTTGTGTGGAAAGTCCTCCGGAGGAGGCCAGCTGGCTGGGCCCTGTCATGTCAGAACTCTAGCTAGGAGCTCGGCTTTCTAACACCCTCAGGCCTCATTGCTGCAAGGAGGCTTTACCTCTATAAACCATCAATGAGAGGGGAGGCAAAGTAGTGGACAGGGAGGCGGGTGCCTATAATCCAGGTGTGAGTATGACAGATACTTATCACTGCCAGGGAGGCAGTCTCACCACACAACTAGGCAAGAGATGATAGTGAAGCAAAGCTCTGAGCTCCAGATTCTGTAACTTTGGACAAGTCATTTCACCTTTTCCCTTCCAGTTCCTCCTGAAAAATTTGGCACCTCTCTACCAGGTAGCTTTACTATCTTACATTTTGCACACAGCTACCACAATGCTTTTCCTAAATTATGTGTCTGACCATGTTAGTTCCCTGCTCTACAAACGCCAATGGCTCTCTGTTACCTCTAGGATCAATTACGCAAGATTCCTGGTTAACATTTAAAATCCTTCATTATTCACATTTTTTCAGTTTTATGAGACATTACTCCACTTCTCACATGCTTCCACACATTGGTTCACCTAGAATAGAGGTCTTATATGTTTTATATTCCATCTTCATGCCTTTGCACAGCTTGCCCTCCATGCCTGGAATGAACTCCCTCCTCATCTCTGCCTCTTGGAATCATCCCTAGGCTACAAAGCTAAGCTCAAGTGCTAACTTATAAATGAGGTCTTTAGTGGTCTGTGCCTCTCCCTCTTCCTTTTCCCTCCAGTCAGCTGCTGGTATCTTCCCTTCTCAAATTACTCTGTGTGCGTGTGTGGTGGTGGGGGTGTCCATGTTACCTTCTCTGCTAAGAGTGTAAGTTCCTTGAGGGTAGGGACAGTTTCATCTTTTGTTTTTGTAGCCCTGTCAGCCAAAGCACATCGATATATGAGGATTAAATGAGAGAATTTTGAGCATTTAGTCCAATGGGCTGATATAGAAAAATTCTTTGAAAACAGAAAGCAATGCACAGAATCATGTTGCTGTGATTAATCATGTGTTGTTAGGGAGTTTCAGGAGCCTTTCTGACTTCCTATTGTGGTGCTCTCATTCTTCAGGAAGGAAGCTAGGAGGTGAGAAGCCATGAGAAGTCATTGAAGAGTTATGCTGTTTTGTGGAAGTTCTTAATACCCAAACTTATCCTATAAGCTGTGGCTCACTATATATCTGATGGAGCCAAGAGAATGCTGTATTTTGACCAAGGAAACAGAGGTTCAGATCTTACCTTGGTTACTTACTTGCTAGTGACTTAATTTCTCTTGCTTAGTTTCAGGCAGTTGCTCAGGATTTATCCACTAAATCGTTTGAGGATTGTGATATGCTTTAGGGAAAAGAATTAGTTCTTTCTTTTTTGGCCATAAACTGACCTTCAAGGCCTAGCCCCACTCTCACCTTCACCATTAATAAGTCTTCTGACAATTCTGGAGAAGGCTCTCTTCTCCAAAGCCATCTAATATTTAACCTTTGTAACCTCTGATGCCCAGTTTAGAATGTAATAATAGACGGTCTTATCTTTTGTTTCGTTTGTATTCATCTTGTTTCCCAACTAGATTATAAACTCCCTTAGGGGTAGTAATCATGTTTTAGACTTTTTTATGCCTCACAGCAGCACCTGGCATCATATCATGTTGGGTACATAACATCATCTGATAAATATTTGCTAAGCTGGAGCCTTATTGGCTTGAGATTCATGCATACGCAAGGCATGCACGTGTATCAGGGTCATGTATGCCACAGTTATTAAAGTTTACATAGAGTCATCCAACTTCTCACATCACTTATCCGGTCAGTTATCAAGCCTTATTAATTTTTCTTCTGCAGTCTGCCCCTTTCTGTCTTCTAGTTTACTATTGTCTGTACAATAACTCTTAACTGGTTTCCTTGCCTCAAGTTTCTTCCATCTCCACTCACCTGCCAAAGCATTACTCCCAAAGCACAGGTCTGATCATTTAACTTCCCTGCTCTCTATTATCTCTAGGATCAAATATTTCCTGCTCCTCCTTATGAGGAGTCCTTTGACACCCAGGCTTCAACCCGCTTTCCAGCCTTTTTAAAACATTAATGCTGTTATGCTTCAACCGTATGTGTCTTGGCTATTCCACACACATGACCCTTCTTATCCTCCAACTCTCTAGTTTTCTTTCAAAATTCAGATAAAATTGATAACTTTCTATATGAGACCTTTTCTGACCCCCCAACTACTAGTTCTTTCCTCTTTGAAGTTACCTGATCAACTTTGCATATTTATGCGTACCCATGGTTCCTTTCATAAGAACACAAGCTCCTTGAGGGTAGTGACTGCTGTGTAGTTTTTGTTTTGGTTTCCTTTTGGTTTTTGTATCTCCATTACCTTGCTTTGTGGCACATAACACTTAATAAATGCTTTTGGGTTGACTGAAAACTAGAATCTTTGAATGGTAACTGTGTCTCCCATGCTTCTGTGCTCCTGGGGGCAGCTAGGTGGCGCTAGACCTGGAGTTCAAATCCAACCTCAGACATGAGCAATGACATCGTGGACTGAGATCTCTGGCTGCCTAGTTTCCTCAATTATAACAAATTGATAAATAGTGTACACCACCCAGTGTTATTGTGAGGATCAAATGAGAAAACACTGGTAAAGACCCTAGCACATTGTAGGAACTTAATAAATGCTTGTTTCCTTCCTTTCTAGGAACCCAGAAGCTTTCACCTTTCTTGGGGAAAGAGAGGAGCATTAGAATACATTGAAGTGATTTAGTTTGCATCTTTTGAGGGAAAAAGATCTTAAGTTGAGAACCAGCAAATGAAGCAGATTCATATTGATAAAGAAGGACTTTTCATGGATATAACAGGACCTTTTAAAACATAAGGGAAGAAATCTCAGAAGTATCTAAAGACTCCATTGAAGGAATTGAGGCATCTCCTTTCTAGAAGAGATCAATGGTCTGGGCTCCAGATCTGGAGCTGACTGGTTGTACTGCATCTCTGTTGTCAGAGCTGAAGATCTCTGCTCCCAGATTTTCTCTGCCTTAGGCAGTGTACAATTTTCTTATATTTATATTTTCTTCTCACCAGTTTTCCAGTTTGGTTTTTGTTCCTTTTTACATTTATCTTCAAATCTCACCCTGACTTTTTGCTTCCCCCTTGAACCTTACCACAATCCTGGGAAAGTAGGATATGATAACAGGTATTGTTACAGATAAGCCCAGAGGCACATAGATAATCCATGCCAGAGGTGAGATTTGAACCCAGGACTTCATGGCACCCTATCCAACAACCTAACCCCTGTATCACATTGCTTCCAGTTATCATTTCTGAGAGTTTTCCAGGTGGTAAGGGAGGAGGAGCTCAAGGTCAGTGGTGGCCCCCAGGGAAGTTGACTCACACTGACAAAGTCCACAAGGATTGTGAATAAGGGTTGTTGTTGTTAATGTTGTTCCTTTATGGGATGCAATATCTGGGCCAAGCAGAATGGATATTTATGTCAGCCTATCAGTTCTTTCTCTTCCCTGTAGGGAAGCAGATTTGACAAACTGAATTAAGATCAGAAGGTTGCTTGGTAAACCTGGAATCTTTAAGAACTGAACGATCTTTTTGGATCATTTGAGCATTTTTGGAAGCCTACCTAAGGGAGGTTCTGTATAGCCAACAGCACTCTAGAAAGAGGCACATTCTTAACTCCTAAGGTCTCCTTTTTCTGAGCTGTTTAGAGGGCTTTCCCTTTCCTGTTCTGCAGTCTTCATTCAATAGACTTTATAATTCCCATGTTTCCATAAAATTCTTCAGTAGATATCTTATCTGTACAACCAACTGAATTTACTCAGATAGTAAAAAGTATCAACAGTTTGTAGTCACTGTAAGCCAGGGGTTCTTAACCTAAGGTCTAAAACATTTTATCATGCCACAATACTGGATTTTTTGAGTTTTTTGTTTTTAGAAAATAAACATAGCAGTTATTCATAATCAGAATGTATATGCATAAACATAGCAGTTATTTGTAATCAAAATGTACATGCATTTGGGTTGGGGGAGACACCTTGTATTTTGATTAACTGTATTTCTATATAATTATTTTCTGGATTTAAAAACATTCTGAGGATCCATAGGCCTCAACAGATGAATGCATAAAAAGCTCAGGATTCTTTCTTCCTTCCACTGGAGTTTACTACCTTGCTTGTACAGGAGGCACCGATAGAGAAGAGAGAGCTGCCCTTTAAGCCAGAAAGATTGGGTTTAAGTCTTCCTTCTGACATTTGTTGTGGCTATGTGACTCTTAGGGGAAGTCTAAGCAATTCTCTCACATCTAAGTTGCGGAGAAGGCGCTGACTTGCATCTGTAGAGAGAGTTTTCTTACCTAGGAGTTTCCTATACCAATGAAATCACAGGTCTCTGTGGTCATAGTGTGAATTCTATTCGATTCATTTGCCATGATTTCAGATATTTAGAGCTGAAAGAGACCTTAAGAGACCACCTCATCTTAAAAAAAAAATCCCCTCCTTAAAAAAATTTTTTTCAAATGAAGAGCCACCCTTTCTCCTACCCGTACTCTTTACCCCTTCCCCAACTGAGAAAGCAAAAAAACAAAACAAAACAAAACAACACCCAAGTCACTTATTTTAAAAAAAACTAATATTTTATTTTCCCCCAATTACATGTAAAAACAATTTTTAATGCTTGTTGTTGTTTTTGGTGAGATAATCAGGGGATAAGTGGTCAGGGTTACAGAGCTAATAAATGTCAAGTGTCTGAGACTGGGTTTGAAACTCAGGTCCTCCTGACTCCAGGGGTAGTACTCTATCTACTGTGCCACCTAGCTGCCCCAACATTTGTTTTTTAAAATCTTTTCCTTTTTTCAAATTCTTTCCTTTGCTGCCTTCTTCTCTCTCCCCCCCCATTGAGAAGGCAGGTAATCTGATATAGGTTATACATATACAGTCATGCAAAACATTTCCATGTTAGTCATGTTGTGAAAGAAAATGCAGACCAAAAAACACCCAAGAAAAATAGAGAAAAAGTATGCTTCGATCTGCATTCAAACTCTGTCAGTTCTTTCTCTGGATGTGGATAGCATTTTTCATCATAAATCCTTTAGAATTGTCCTGGATCATTTTTTTTTGCTGAGAATAACTAAGTCATTCACAGTTAATTATCATACAATATTATTACTATATACAGTGGTCTGCTTCTGCTCATTTCACTTTGCATCAGTTTATGTAAGTCTTTCCAAGTTTTTCTGAGAACATCCTGCTTGTCCTTTCTTAAAGCACAATACTATTCCATTGCAATCATATACAACAGCTTCCTTTAGACATTCCCCAGTTGATGGATTTCTAATTCTTTGCCACTACTAAAAGAACTGCTACAAATATTTTTGTATGTAACTTTCTTTTCCTTTTTCTTTTTTTC
The DNA here is from genome assembly GCF_028372415.1 of Notamacropus eugenii. Lineage (NCBI taxonomy): Eukaryota > Metazoa > Chordata > Mammalia > Diprotodontia > Macropodidae > Notamacropus > Notamacropus eugenii. Next base: position 372,112,866 of record NC_092873.1, read on the forward strand.
TTTTCTTTTCTTTTTCTTTTGCTCTCTTTGGGATGTAGACCTAGTCCAACTCTTCACTCATTTTACAGATTAGAAAATTGAGGCCCAGAAAGACTAAGTTATTTGCCCAGTTTCACACAGCTAATAAATGCATGCAGAAGGAATATTTGAACCCAGGCCCTCTGGCTCCTAATTCAACACAGGCTTTCTCTAGATTTCTTTGTTATACTTCATACTTGTTTAAAATTGCTTTATAGCATTCCATTACATGAATGGATCATACTTTATTTAGCCACTTACCTATCGTTGGATATTCAAATTGTTTCTAGTTAGTGTGTTGTTGTTTTGTAATGGTATATTCTATTATGAAAATTGTTGCATAGATAGCACTTTTCAGTGAAACTTTTAAAAGCACGTTCCCAGCAGTAAACTATTTGGTCCAGAGGGATTATTATTATTGGTGAGGCAGTTGGTATGAAATGACTTGCCCAGGGTCACATAGCTATTAAGTGTCAAGTGTCTGAGGCTGGATTGGAACTCTTGTTCTCCTGACTCCAGGGTGAATGTTTTATCCACTGCTCCACCTAGCTGCCCCAGAGATGGTTATTTTTTGCAAAACTTGACTCTGTATTCAGGGCCAGGGCCTTAATATGATCAGTAAACAAGGATGGATGTCTCCAAGAAACACGGTTTCTTATTTAAAAGTTAGCTCCATTAGTCTGCCCCATCCCTTAAGGGATAATGACTCTTAGAGGCTTAGAGTGTATCATTTAGAATCATAGAAAACAAAACTGGAAGAGACCTTAGATTCAGAGAATATCAGAGTTGAAAAATGACTCTAGAGATTATCAGATCTGACCCCTTCATTTTAAGACTGGGGTCTTAAGGGGGAAAGTGGCTTGTCCAGGTTCAGACTGGTGTCTAGTTCTTGACCTTTTCTGTAGATTTGGAGTTTATCTCATCTTTTCAGACCACTAACCACCTGGGAAAGGCAGAAACCATTTGCTTGCCAGTATCCTCCTTGTAATCAGTTGCTTTTATGTGTGTGTTCGTCCTTCGTTGTCAAAGACTATGCCATCAGAGAAATGATGACATGACTTGCACTTGACTTTGTTTTGAGTGAGGGAGGGCTGTGCAAGTCACCAGCCTCACTTCTCCTCCACAGCCATCTGAATCCAGTGACCACATATTCATCAGGGTGACTGGAGGATGAGGCAATTAGGGTTAAGTGACTTGCCCAAGGTCACACAGCTAGTGAATGTCAAGTGTCTGAGGTGAGATTTGAAGTCAGGTCCTTCTGACTCCTGCGCTGGTGCTCTGTCTACTGCACCACCTAGCTGCCCCATTGCTCTTAGATGATAGCTTTTCAAACACTAGCTTTTATGTAGGAACTGATTTGCTTGGGGACTTTCAGTGTCAACTGAAATATAATTCATTAAAATTTGATAAGCATTCTTCCTAGTTGAATCCCCCAACTCCATTATGAGGTTGCTTCAGTGAATTGTTTAAGTTTTATTGACACTTCTTGCTTTTATGTCAGCCATTTATAAATAAATATGTCCATACTCAGGGAGCCTTCCCTTGTAATAAAGAAGAAAAAATGTGAAGCAAAACCAGTCTGCTTCTGACAATATAATCAGCATTCCACTTCCCCAATGCAATGAGGGTAATGAAATTTCTCATGTTTTCTCAGTTAAGATTAGTCTTTATGATTACAGTTTGTTTTAAAAGTTAATATAGATTTTGGGGGAATTTACAGGTCGTTCTCTCCTTTACGTTTCCATTTATATGCTATGATGTGATACCAACTACCTTTAACAGCTCTGTGGGATTGCCTCTTTGATCTGGTAACTCCATTCTCCAAAGCACTGGCCATCTTTTTTCACTGCAATACAAGATTAAGTATTGTCGACCATAGCAAGATAAGAATTTAACCGAAGAAGTTTAGCCCTTCTCAAGAATAATAGACGGTTATATATGGTTTTGGGGTTTCTCCCTTTTTATCCTTTAGGGAGATGTCAGCTTTTAGTATCTCTTTTTCCCTGGGTGATTAGAGAGCCTGGGAAGGATGTTGAAAGTTGGCAACCTGAGTTTTCCCACTGGCTGACTGTTTATATTGGCTTTCTCTGCTCCTAACCCTTTGTCACAGATTTGGAGAGGTTCTCTTTGCTTTTGGTTCAGTCGGTGGCAGCAGCATTGCCTGGACCTCAGCTGAGTGAGGTTCCTAGAACTCTCTGGAGAGGTAGTTTTTTTAATTTTAATTTTTGGTCAGTTGTATCTGACTCCTTGTTTCCCCATTTGGAGTTTTCTTGGCAAAGATACTGGAATGGTTTGCCATTTCCTTCTCCAGCTCATTTTACAGATGAGGAAACTGAGGCAAGCAGGGTGACGTTCTAAGGTTGTTCTCTAGGGGACAGAAGGGAAATGTAGAGGGACTCCAAGCCACAGGAAAAGTTTTCACATTTTTTCTTGGCTTAGTAGAGTGTCAGATCTGGGACTAAATCTAAATCCTACCTTAGATATTAGCTGGATGTCACTTAACCTCTAAGAAACTTATTTTCTGCCTCTGTAAAAAGGGATGGTAATACCCATTTTATACAGGCTGCTTTAAGGAAAGTGCTTTAAAGAACTCTTATGGAGACAGGTCTGGATCCAGGTAATCTAAAGTGTTAAAAGAATAAAGTAAGGGTCCCCTCCTGGGGAAATATAATCAACTTCTGTTATAGATGCTCTAAGACAATCAAAGTACATAAGCACCCATTTGGGAGCTAGTTACACTGAGGAGTCTAATGATTTGGTTGCCCAGGTTGAGTTAGACACACCGACATATAAATGTGAATTGCTTAGTTGTGTGTGTGTGTGTGTGTGTGTGTTCCTGAATTCCCTAAACCTGGCCTTGGCCACTCCAGTCCTCAGGAAGGATAAGATTTCTGATCTGAGGATAAATGACTAAATTCCCAGCAGCCTTTTCTTTTTTTTTTTTTTAAACAAATAAGCTACGGCAGTTCCTTCCTCAGTTTTTGTCTGTCGGGTTCTTAGAATTTCATGTCATTCAAATGCTTCATTTAGACGTTTCCTCCTTCTGCCAGTTCCTTCTCCGTTTGTCTTGTCTGCTCAGTGAATGTACAGAGAGATCTGTAAGTCACAGAAACATGGGAGCATGTTAGCTGGATGAAGTGTTGGGCTTTGACTCATCTAATAGTCTTTTCATAGAAATGAGGCTGAGAGAAACTAAGAGAAGTTGACCAAAGTCACATACCTCATTAAGTTAAAGAACCCAAGTCACTTTACAAATGCAAGAAAGGCTATCTCTACCCTTAAAAAAATAGCCACCACTACAAGTCTTTGCTTAAATTGAGACTATCTTAGAAAACCTGAGATATCAAACAAATATTTGTCATGCGTCTACTTTGTGCCAGGAGCCATGGTAGGTATTATGGATGCAAACACAAATGAAATATGGTTGTAGTGGTCCTGGTGCTTTTATTGCCGAATATCTTTAATCTTAGGAGCAAGCTGAGGTAAAATGCATTCCAAGGGTAGGCTGTGGAACCCAATAACAACACAACATTGGGTGGAAGGGTATAGAATGCTAGGCTTGACTCAGGAATACCTGAGTTCATAGATATTTCTTTAATTGCATGACTTTGGGTAAGTTGTTTAATTTCTATCTGCCTTGGATTTCCTCATGTATAAAATGAGAATGATAATAGCAGCCACCTCTTGGTGTTATTGGGATAAAATATTTTTCCCAATAATTATTTCAGTGTAGCTCCCAAATAGGTGCTTATGTACTTTGATTGTCTTAGAGCATCTGTAATGGAAATTGATTATATTTCCCCAAAAGGGGACCCTTTACATTTGCTTTGTATTTCTAAATACAATTGCTTTGTATATCTAAAAGTGACATAATAAATGTTAATAAATATTACTACTACTAACTACTACTTCTATTACTGCCACTGCCACCACCAAGATCATTTTGTCTACCACCGTGCCTCAGGATACTAATACATGGATTTTTGTCTACTTCCAAAGAAATTGGGCCTGGGGGGGAATTCCCCGGTTTCCCAGAAGACTTGTGTTATCTACTGTGCCCTAGCACTCCCACAGTTAGGAAATGTGCTCATGGCTAGCCTTTTATTTCTTTTACTTTAATGTGTTAATTTCCTCTTGATCCTATTTATGTGAAGAAGAAAGAAAATTCTTTTTAGACCTCCCCCTCCCCCCAGCCTTTTTTCCTCTTGCTAAGTAATTCCATTTTCTTTAAACAGAATTTAGCTTCTAATTGTGGAATTCTTCATCATTTTCATTGTTCTCCTCCAGTCCCCCTCCCTAGTTTTTCTCCATGTGCTTCCTTAAAGGTGGTTTCCAAGCTGGATCCAGCTCAATTGGTTTTACCAGGCAGAAGCATTGGTTTAGATTCCTGTGGCCAGGAATGTAGCTTATTTTGATTCCAAAAAGGAGATTTCTGCAGATAACACCCCCAACCCCAAAGGAATTAATTAGACAAGGATGGATGCTTGTAGAATATGAAGTCAACCAGTGCACCAGGGTCTATGTTTGCCATTGTTAACCCCCATCTCTTGACATTTGTTGGATTCTGGCCTGTCTCCGATTCAGGATGTTTAGATTCACTTGACCCCAGGTAGGCAGGTAGGTAATTTATTGGACAGAATGTCTGCTCCAAATCAGTCCTAGGGATAGCTCTAGAAGGGGCCTTAGTCATTTAACAGGTGAAGAAACTGATACCCAAAGTTACATGGTTAAGAAATTGGGAAGCCTGGATCTGAAAGTATGATCTCCAGCTCCAAATTCAAGAGTTCTTTCCACCACATTATTTGGCCTCTGGGCCTAGAACAAGTCTGAAGCAGACGGCCAGAAAGCAAGTACTGTGCCACTGGTTTTTCTTTCTGTGGCTTCTGTTATGGCTTCCTCTACCTCTGTTGGGCTAAAGCAGTTGCCTTTCAAAAACAAAACAAAAGCAATCCCACCCAAGCTTCTGCCATAGACCCTTTTTTCTTATCAAAGAATCCATCTGCATGCCCCCAATCTTGTGATGGCCACACTCGAGGCAGGGTCTGCTTACCTGTTCGTACATCTAAGAGGACTTGGTTAAACCTGTTTTCGATATTACATTTATCTCCTTTTGCCATTACAAAGCCTATTTTGCATTTCTGCTGTGGCTCTTAGGAGAGCTTTGGATTTTCTTCTTGTCAAACCTCTCCTATGGTCTCTGGAAGAGGTTGGATAAATGTTGTGAATTAGACCTATTCAAAAATGTAGGTAATCTCTTGAAAAAAAAGAATACACTTACTTCACATTAGGATATATATAACCAACCTTTTTTTTCATAAGATCATAGGATTTAGAGTTGGAAAGGACCTTCTAGATCATCATTCTTTTTACAGATGAACAAACAGGCTCACAAACTTGTGACTTGTCCAAGGTCAAAGAACCAGGTACCCGCATAGGCAGGATTGGAACTCAGGTATTCAGTTCCAAATCTGTGTTCTTTCCGCTACATCACAGCTGAACTGAAGGAAACCAGCTTCAAGGCCCCCATTTTATAGGTGACAGAACTAGGAGAGAGTCAAGTGACTTGCCCCAAGACCATATGGGTGATAAGTAACAAAGAACTGGGATTCAGACTCATCTTCTATCTCCAAATCCCCACCATATCAAGTTTTTCCTAAAAGCAGGTTTTAAGTTAGAGAGAACATGTGGGTCTGGCTGCCCAGAGTGTATAAAGATGATTATTATATTATTAGAATATTCTTTGAATTCTTTGTAAGTAGGGGTTGTTTCTTTTTTTGTATTTGTATCTCTTGAACTTAGCATAAGGTCTGTCTGATAAATACTTGTTGATTGAACAAAGGAAGGCACTACCTAGAGAGAAGGCCATCAAATAGGAAAAAGTGGGAATGGAAGGGAGCAAAGAAAAAGGTCTGTAGAGTGAAATTTATTTAAGGAGAACAAACCTTGCCTGCTTTCCAGTATTGCTGTTTCTAGTCTCAGGGATAGCAAGGACACTCAGGGCAACTTTTTTGAGTTTGGAAGTCTTTGGAAGAGCAATGTTGGGTGTGGACCAGGAACCCTGGGGCCTATTTGGACTTGCCCCAAGATGACTGTGACCACATTCCATTTTTTGTCTTTGCATCTGCAGTACCTACCATGGTTCCTTGGCACAAAGTAGACACTTGATAAATATTTGATTATTTGAAGATTTTCACGATAGCCTCAATTTTAAGGAAAGACTTGCGATGGTGGTTGTTTTTTAAGGGTAGAGATATCTTTTCTAGCATTTAGAATCTGACCTGGGTTCCTTCACTTCATGAGGTATGTGACCTTGGACAACTTCTCTTAGCCTCTCTGGGCCTCATTTCTTTGTAAAATGAAAGGATTGGATTAGCTGTCTCTGAAGTTGCTCTTGGATTTGTTACCCTGGCCTGGCCTCCCTTCTCAAAATCTCACCCTCCCTAAACCCCACTGTGTACATCTCAGAAGTATAGAATATTTAATATTGGGGATAATTGTCAGAAGTCTAAGTTGCTGTTCATTTGTTTCAGTCGTATCTGACTCTTTATGGCCCCATTTGTGGTTTTCTTGGCAAAGTACTGGAGTGGTTTGTCATTTCCTTCTCCAGCTCATTTTACAGATGGAGAAACTGAAGCTAACAGGGTTAAGTGACTTGCCCAGGGTCACACAGTAAGTGTTGACCAAGTGTCTGAAGTCAAATTTGAACTCGGGTCCTCCTGGCTCCAGGTCCAGTGCTCTATCTGTTATGCCACCTAGCCTGCCCTAAAATTTAAATTATTGTGTATTTATTTTATATGTAACTATATATGTATATGTCTCCCTTGAGAGAATGAAGACTCCTTGAGGGCAGGGACTGTGTTCACTTTAGTCCTTAGCACACAGTAGGCCAGATGCCCAAATTTGTGTTTTAGGAAATGATGGTCCTCACAACTAGGATAAAAACTATCCAGGATTCTCTGGCATGGGGAGTGGAAAATAGAGACTCTTTTGGAATAAGCAGGCCCTCTAAGAACAGAACTGAGGTAAAGAGTGGGAACTTGGGAAGAGCAGCCAAGATATGGAAGGGAATATGTATGTACTTGCTCCAAGGCTCCTTCCCAACCTGAGCATGGACTTTTAAAAAAATGGTGCGGCTGCTGGTAATGAGAGGTGCTACCAATCCAGGCTTTCCAAGTGGCCAGAAATAAGTAATAAGTAGCTTGGCTACCAAATAGGAAAGCCATTTCTCCTTTCTATTCTTTTTAGAGGGCTGAAAGGGTTTGGCCAGGAGCTACTATTTTCGAAGGTATAACATTTTGAGTTATAAAAATCCCTTTTCCTGAAGGCTTGAAAGCCAACCTCAGTTGGTGTTTCAAGACCTGGAAAAGAGCCACCCTGGGGCCTGGCAATATTGACACCAAACAAATGGGCCTACAGTCTAGTCTTGTTGGAGGAGCTCTCTCCTGGTCTGGAATTCTGTTTGCTTAACTCTAATTGCTTCCTTAACTTCCTCTGCTGGCTTCTAACTGTCAGTTTGAGGCTGGCCCAAAGAGAAGGCTTTGTGGGGAGCCCCCACAGTGACCTGTCTGAAAGGGAACCCACCCTGGGTTCTTCCTGACAGTGTTGTTTGTAAGATCCCCATTCTTCTCTGGGGCTGCTTTTTCCTTCATAAATGTTGACTTAGTGCTAGACCCCCAGGGTGAAAGCCAAAGAGTGAGAAAGGCCTTGCCCTGCAAAAATATGATCTGTCTTCTGATGTCAGGCGGGAGTATTAGAGATTCATACAAGCACTGCCCTGGTCGCTATAATTCATCTCCTGTGGGTATCTGAGGAGTGCTTCCATATTATATCATCATAGAATGGTTTAGCTTAGACTTGCAGAATATAAGGGGCCTTTCTTGGGAATTCTCCATTCTCTTCCCTCTTCCTCCTAAGGCTCAGAAGCCTTCTAAGAATCAAAAAAGACTAAGGAGTTTTATTTCATAATATACTCAAGCTGATTCATTCTAGGTCCCAGCTGACTCCTAATCACCTCTATACTCCAGAGGCCCTCAGCACACCCTGGAGCAGATCAGAATACCAGAAAGTTTCTAGAATGTTTCTTCTTTTCCCCAGTAAGCCTGAGTCAACCCTGTTCTGACCCACATCCCTGGACCTTGGGATCTCAAAAAAAGCCACCTAGGGAGTTTGGCCTGCATGCTGGCTAAGACTGCCAGGCCCTGAGCCAACATGTGCTTGACATCTGGCCCTACCAGCCAGACCCTGGGAGAACTAGACACCAGGTGTTCACATGTAATTCTTGTAACCTGACCTGTACCCTGGCCACTTTGGATTTTCCTTCTTTATTCCGCTACCAATTAACCTGTCCATGCTCTGATTCAGTTAATTTCAACAAATATGTATTGAGTGCCTACAGTGTGCCAAACATTGAGTGGTAGTGGTGTATACACACTGGTAGACCAGAATGAATGTATATGCCCTTACAGAAACAGTGGCAGTTCATATTATAAGTATCATGTTACAAAATGGGGCTCAGAAATGGCACAAAGTGTTGGAAAACAAGGAGTTGTCATCTTGGCTTTATTTCCTGGTCTCTACCAGCTGCAATAGTTTAAAAAAAAAAGCTTTCTCTTTCTCAGCCCTGTAGCAATTTTTCCATACACACGCCTCCCTCAATGTCTTCCTACCCCAGGAGGGTTGGTTAAAGCTATATTAGGCTCCCCAATTGCTTTTAGGCTGCCTTTCCCTCTTTGCCCTCTAGGATCAGTTTTCACATGCTGTGGTGAGCCATGGATGTAGAAGTCTAAGAGTAGGTGTTTCTTGGACAAGAGGACTCTGGGACCATGGAACTAAAAGTATTAGAAGAGACCTTATAGACTAACCCCTCTGTTTTAAAGGGGATGAGCTCAAAACCTTAACTAAGGTCACATAACTATTTAGGTTCCTAGTCCACAAATCCTTTGTCCTTGAAGTTATTAATTCATTGGAAACCCCACCTCCCAGTATGAGCATTCAACAAGTATTTATTCAACTTTCACTGTCTCCCTAGCACTCTTGCTAGCCACTGGGGATACAAAGAATGAATAAACCTCAGCTCAAGAAGCATATAGACAGTAAGGATACATACTTAGTATAAGCAGGAAGTGAATAAATGCAAACATTTCAAAGTAGTTACATACAAGGTAGTTTGGAGGGAGGGCACTAGATCAGGAAAGGCAGAAGGTGATGTTTGAGAGGGGCATCATGTGGAGGTAAGGAGAATACATTCCAGGCATGGGAAATGGTCATTTCAAAGGTATAGAGATAGGAGATGGATTTTAAAGGCCGATTTGGCTGGGTTACAGATGCTCTCACACACTGACCAAGTTAAGTGAAAGGGCAAGAGGACGACACTAGGAGGAAGGTTCCTTCATTTTAAAGAGCACACGTGGGTGTTTGCCTTTGTGTATGCATGTACACACACAGACATAGGCAAGTTACAGTTTCACATTTATGTAGAATTCAATTCAAAAAGAAATATTACACATCTGCTATGTGTCTGGCACTGGGGTGGAGAGGGGAAGAAATGATGCAAAGACAACAATGTTCTCTCAAGGAGTATTCTATTGAATTCTATCATGGGTGTCCTATCTTAGAAGTACTGGGATGATTCTTTGCAGAAGAGCTGTGGTTTGGGCTGCTGAAGATTCATGATAACAGTATCCTGTATCCAAGGGGGGCTTAATTTACAAAGTAACAGCTTACAAAGATCCTTCCAACAGCCCCTGTAGTATGGGCCATGCTGGGGTTTGGTTTTGTTTTGTTTTTTTAAATAACCCCCTTGGGGCAGTTGAAGCAACAAGCTCAGGTATAATGATTCTTACCCAAGGCTGCATGGTCAGTAATAAGTGGCAGAGCTTGAGGACTTATTTTCTTCCTCTCTCTGTTGGTGATCAGTTAAGTCATGGCCCTACTCTTCATAATCCCATTTGGGGTTTTCTTGGCAAAGTTGCTTGAGTGGTTTGCCATTTCCTTCTCCAGCTTATTTTAGATGAGAAAACTGAGGCCAACAGGGTTAAGTGACTTGCACACAGTTGCACAGCTAGTAAGTATCTGAGACCAGATTTGAAATCAGTCTTTTTGACTTCAACCTCACCACTTGCCACCTAGGTGCTCCTTTCCTCTCTAGTCAAGATTTTGATGCTGTCTTCCAAAGGGATGTTGGCAGGTCCTGGATCTTCTAGGCTTGGCATTTGAGGGTGGGGATCAGTTATGGCAAGTGATTCTCCCCATTGCTCTTGCTTAATTCCTTCACCTAAGTTTCCTTCAGAGCTCAGTTCAAGCTTTTTTCCTGATTCTTTCCCCATCTTCTACTGCTTTCTTCCCTAAGGTAGTCTTATCTTTATGATTTTATTTTGTATATGTTTTGTGATTACATATACCTATATACATTCTGTAAATTCTCCCTGACTGACTGATTATAAGCACTTTGAGGACAGGGACCTCAAATTTCTTTTTGTCTTTTGTTTCCCCAGCACCCTTACACCATTCCTGGCACCTGGAAAACAATTAAATGCTGCTTGCTTGCTTGATTGGTAGCTAGGACTCGAAGCCCAGGGGCATTCTCTTTCTCCTCTCCACCAGTCTCACCCCCACCAACACCCCCTAGTAGCACAGGATGTTTAATTCAGGGGATGGTTGTCAGAAACCATTAAAAATGCAGGCAGCAATGCAGAACATTAGCAGTCTCATGTCAGCAAGACATCCCAATGTAACCGGAGCCAGGGAGACACGAATGGGGCCTGTGTTCACAGAGGGAGATACCAGATCACCCCATAGATTCTAGTGCCTGCTTTTCCCATTCCCTACAGCCTCAGGCTCGAAGAAAGGTACTCCTGTGTAGGACTGGAAACAAGACCACTGTTTAATGAGCTGTTCCGGGCCTTGGAGAGGTCAGGAAAGGGCTTGTGGCTCCACATGTGTGCACATACAGCATGGGCTGGGGGGTGAGTGGGAAGCAAGTATGACAAGGTGGTTTGGGTGGTTTGTTCTCTGTTCTGAAACCTTGACCCTTCTTCAGCCCTAGGCATCAAACAGGTTCTCTTCTGGTGATGTTTTGAGAACCGGGAAGTGAAACTGCCCTAGCTGGTTGTCACGCCCTCTGTGGCTATAGGAAGTGATAGATCCGCCAGCACAGACCATCCTACTGGCTTCTTCTCTCCCCAAAACAAAAACAAAAACAAAGGCTTAAGAGAAGAGCTGATATAGACTGTACCAGGTAGCCTTAGCCATATACACACAGGCAAAGACTGTAGTAATGACTATTTTTCTTTTATCTACCATCTCATCAAACAGGAACTTGGAAGCAGCCAACAATGCTGGCTGGCTGGCCCAGCTCCTCTCTCCAGACTGCCTCTGGCTCTGTGCTTTGCATTATCCTGCACGCAGAACCTCAGCTTGCTGGGGTCATTTGGGTGGTTGTTACCTAGCTAGGTCCAGGTTGTCCAAATAGGTGGACACATGCCATTTGTATCTAACTATTGATTTGTTTTCTTGCATTTCAGTCGTTCCAAGGAAGTCAAGGACGAGCTTACCTCTTTAATTCAGTGTGAGTGTCTCTTTTGGAAGTGGTATTAAATTGTTCTTTGCATCTTTGGAAGATGGAAAAAGCAACCCTGGAGGATAATTAAACAGTAGGAGCTGCCTCCTGTTCTGATGAGACACTGCCTAGGACATAAATTAAAAAATACAGTCCATGGAGGATTATGTTCCCTGGTTTGCTTCTGATGGTCACCTCAGGGATATTTGTTTTTCTATTTTTGGAGAGGGTGGTGGGAGGGACTACAGAGACTAGTGAAATAGCTTCCAAATTAAAATGTCATCTCTACATTTGTTCTCTCTCTCTCTCTCTCTCTCTCTCTCTCTCTCTCTCTCTCTCTCTCACATACACACACACACCCTTAGAACTGCAGGCTGGTGTAATGTTTTCTGAGATCTTTGCCTCTCCCCTACCCACACATCTCTCCCCCAGGGGTATTTCCTCAGTCTCCTCAGGTTAAAAGTTTTAAAACCAAACACAGATCTCAGGATTTATAGAAGTCTAGAATGTCAAAGTGGGAAGGGACCATAGAGTTCTCCAGAACTGGAGCTTTTGGAGCTCCCTTCTCAGAATTATGCTTTAAAATAAAAAATAATATTTATATGCATATGTATTATGCTGAGGCCCATTGGAGCAGGCAGAAAAGGAGGAACCCAATCAGGGCTGAGCCAAGTCCAACCCACTCAGCAGGACAATTAGACTCAGCAGGCCAGGTTGATAGAGCAGCTCTAACCCCACCTCCAGCCCCTCACCCTCCCCAAGTTCCCCAATGTGCCACAATTTCCCTGGAGAAGAAAGTTCTGAGTAACTGAGAAGTGTTGGGATAAGACCTACTACATCTGGACTCATTTGGGAGGTGTTCACTGACCCTGCGTATGTTTATGATCACCTACTGTTGGATTCAGTCTCCCTGGAGGAGATCATTTTAAAAGAGAATTAAATAATGACAACTGTAAATTGAATGGTTTTTATCATTACTTAAAGTAATGCTTTAATTTTTTTTGTAGTTTATAAAAAAAAGTGAATTTGATGCTTAAGAAGGTTTTTCAAAGATCTTAAAATAAATTGTGGAACTCAGTAAACCAGGGTTCAAATCCTACCTGTCACCTGCTGCCAATGTGACCTTGAGCCAGTCACCTTATCCTTTTGGGCCTCAGTTTCTTAATCTTGAAAATGAGGGGTCTAGACTAAATGGACCCTCTAAGAGCCTCTCTGGTCTACAAAGTGTCCTTGCCTGATACCCATTACATTCATAAATTCTGTTGAGTTTGAATCTGAGTTTGAAAGAGAATTGACTAGCAAAAGAAGAGGACATGAACAGCAAGCCAGGCTTTAGCCAGAAAGACCATTCTCCCCAGCAGGCACACTGGAGCAGAATGGAACAGTCTGAAATCACTTTGTCCCAGGACTTTCCTTTTTCCTCTCTTGGATCCTGAGTCATTCTTCTCTCTCCCTACCCCCACCACTTCCCCAGGAGCAGCTGCTTTTAGGGAGTTCTTGCTGTATTCATTTTTGCAGGTAGCTCAGCTCAAGGGACTAAGGATGCAGATGTCCCTGGCACTCATCCCCCTTTTCTCTCCTCCCCCCCCCCCCCACCTCTTTGGCACAGAGTTAATGTGGGCTGTGGACCTGCAGAAGAGCGAGTGTTGCTAACGGGGCTACATGCAGTTGCAGACATCTACTGTGAAAACTGCAAAACCACTCTGGGCTGGAAATATGTAAGTACGATGGTGTTTGCCCAATGGGGGTGGGGGCGTGGCTTCTGAAATAAACACTAAGGATAACTGTGTGCAGACCGCATATTAGAACCGCAGAATGCTTTAGAAAAAGGACTGATAATTATATGGTGCTTTTAAGGTTTTCAGACCGTGCATTTGAACCCCATTTTCTCCTCACAAAGAGGTCTGTGGGCTAGGTGGTGTCCCTGTTCTACAGATAAGGTAATTGAAGTTCAGTGAGGTCATATGACTTTCCCATGGTCATATGGCTAGTTAATGTCAGTCAGAAGCAACATTCAGACCCAATTCTCTCTTGACTCTTTTGGGCCTTACAGGTCTTTGAATTGCAAGGCCAGTGATTTCCTACTATAGTCTTCCTGAAGGGGTAGCAGAATCTCAGCATTTGAGGGTTGCAAGGAGGGACATCTGTGGTTGTCTAGTCTGACTCCTGTCAGCAAATGGGATTTCTAGAGTGACTTAAAAAAATACAAAAACAAAACGCCTATCCCATCAAGCTTCCAAGGAGGAAGAGCTGGTCCTCCATTGCACTTTGAGGTCACCCTAATTGTTAGGAGGTTTTTCCTGACAGCAAGTCTAAATTTGACTTTGTAACTTCCATCCATTGCTTCCAGTTCTACCCTCTAGGGTCAAACAGATCAAGTCCAACCTCTCTTCTGTATGATGGTCCTTCAGATACTTGAAGGCAGTTCTCATGTTCCATGTTCTCTTCCCCCCAGCCCCAGTCTTTTCTAGGCTAAATGTGCTCACTTCCCTTAATAGACCCTCACAGGACATGGACTCAAGATCCTTCCCCATCCTTATTCCCCTTCTCTGTATACTTTCTAGCTTGTTCTTAGTCAAATAAGATATAGTAGGACCAATAACTCCTCTTCTCTATTTGCCCTTTGTTGTAGTCTCACTTAACACTGAGATCAGAAGACTAAATCTTGAAATCAGACCCTGCCTTCTCCCTACCTTCCTATGGAGCCAACTTTGGATGCCCTGTGGTGTAAATGGTTATTTTCCTGGGGTAGGATGAACTAGCAACAGTGACCTACTATCCCTGGAACTCTAGTTGCCTGGTATCATGAGGATTTTTCTGGCTTGCTTTGTGGTGGTAATCCAACCCCAGATGCAGTTGCCATGGTAACACTATCCATTGGTTGAATTTTTTCCTTTTCATACTGCGTGTGCACGCGCATACACACAGACTGGCTATACACACACACAGCATATATCCTCTCAGTCAGCCCTCTGACCCACTGGAGGATTTGAATGTTAGTATAAAAAGAGCAACCTCCCTGTCTTCCCAAAGGACAGTTTATCTTTTAGGAAATGCCTCAGGCTGCTCCTAAAGGACAGCTCGTATATCAGTTGCACTCTTCTTCTGTCCCTGCCAGCCCATATAATCTAGTTTTGATTAGATCATATAACTAGAGTTGGAAGGCATCTGAGAGGCTAGCTAGTCCAAATTCCTCCCACCCCATTACCCAGATGAGGAAACTGAGGCCCAGGTTGTTTTTGTTCCATGTCTGACTCTTTGTGACCCCATTGGGTTTTCTTGGCAAAGATCCTGGAGTGGTTTGCCATTTCCTTCTCCAGCTCATTTTACAGACTGGGAAACTGAGGCAAACAGGGTTAAGTGACTTGCCCAAGGTCACGCAGCTATTAAATGTTTGAGGCCAGATTTTAACTCGGATCTTCCTGACTCCAGCTTTCTAGCCACTGGGCCACCTCGCTGCCCCAGGATGGTAGGGCAGGCCCTAAGGATTTTCCTAAAGTTATGCAGGTAGTGAAAGCCAGAGCTGAGATTTGAACCCAACTTCTCTGACCCAGTGCATTTTCCATTATATGACATTATCTTTCTAAGGAGGAAAAGTAATGGTAGGCCTAGAAGCAAGAAACTGCAAGAGAAGTGGGGAGCAGGAAACCAGATTCAGTTTTCCCCCCATATTAACCTTAATATTTGGAGTATCAGAATTTTGTTTCCATTTGTTTGGGCCCCATATAATTTTGAGCCTAGTCTGAGAGCAAGCATTGTCACCCTGGTCAGACTGATGGCTTGTCGTCTTCCCTAGTATTCCAGTCCAACCTCCTCAAGGATTGAATGTCCAAGTTCAGGCCCATTTTTACAGAGCCACATCCTTCTAGAGCTAGAAGGGGAGAACTCACAAGTCATCTGGCCTAACCTAATCATCTTGTAGATTTTTCTACTACGTCTTTCCTCTACCCCCTTTTATTCATCAGTTGGCTACCCAAAGTCAGTTCATTTTGACTTATGGTTCTCAGAAAGGGTTCTGTGGGAGAGGAGTATAGAATTAAAAGCAAGACTAAGCTTTTTGGGGGTTATTTAGTGATTTCCTTTGTCCACAATTTCTCCATCCTTCCCATTTCTGTGACGCCCTGAATTGACTCATTTTCTCACCATGCTGGTTCAATTTTGAGATTTTCTAGAGGGGTCCAGGTAACTGTAGTGTTGGTTTTTCTCTTTCGTTTTGTATTGTCAGTTTCAGAAGGAGCAGGTGATAATTCTTCATAAGTGTTTTTACCCACCATCCCAGCTCTCAAATCCCCTACAAACACTTAAGGTGGAATGCAACTTGTCCTCCATCTTGTCCTGTTTTTTTAAATTTTATTTTTCTTAGTAGTATTTTATTTTTTCCAATTACATGTAAAGATAATTTTCAACATTCATTTTTGTAAGATTTTGAATTCCAAATTTATTTCACTCCCTCCCTTCCCACCTCCCCAAAACAGCAGGAAATCTGATCTAGGCTATGCATGTACAATCATAGTAAACATATTCCCACGTTAGTCATGTTGTAAAGAAGAATCAGAGCTAAAGGGAAAAACCGCGAGAAAGAAAATAAAATACACCAAAAAAAGTGAAAATAATATGCTTCCATCTGCATTCAGATTCCATAGTTCTTTCTTGGAATATGGATAGCATTTTCCATCACGAGTCTTGGAACTGTCTTTCATAATTATATTACTGAGAAGAGCTAAGTCTATCACAGTTGATTATAGCACAATGTTGCTGTTACCGTGTGCAATGTTCTCCTGGTTCTGCTCATTTCACTCAGGATCAGTTCATGTAAGTCCAGATTTTTCTTAAATCAGTCTGCTCATCATTTTTTTTAAAAATTAATTTATTTGTTTTTAGTTTCCAACATTCACTTCCATAGAATTGAGTTTCAAATTTTCTCCCCCTTACTCTCCTCCCCCCCCAAGACAGCGTGCAATCTGATGTAGACTCTACTTATGCATTCATATTAAAATTTTCATATTAGTCATGATTTAAGAAGAATCAGAACTAATAGGAGGAACCACAAGAAAGAAGAAATGAAATAAAACAACAAAAGAAAAGGAGAGTAAATAGTATGCTTCTGTCAGCATTCAGACACTAAAATTCTTTTTCTCGATGTGGATAGCATTTTTCATCATGAGTCTATTTGGAGTTTTCTTAGATCCTTGCATTGTCAGTACACAATGTGGTTGTTACTGTGTGCATTGTTCTCCTGATTCTGCTTATTTCACTCAGCATCAGTTCATGTAAGTCTTCAGGTTTTTCTGAAGTTCGCTTGTTCTTCATTTCTTATAGCATAATAGTTTTCCTTTACATTCATATACCACAACTTGTTTAGCCATTCCCCAATTGATGGGCATCCCCTCGATTTCCAATTCTTTGCCACCACAAAAAAAGCTGCTATAAATATCCTATTCTATTTTTTAAAAATTATTATTCTTCTGACAGTTATTATTCTGATATTCTGACAAACATCATCAAATATGAGTACTGTACATAAAACAATGAAACTCTTAAGTGGCACTTATATTATTTTTGAAAGAATATAGCAAATCCAGAATTTTAGTTATTTCTGAATTCCCCAAACCTGGCCATTAGTTCAAAGCTGTCTTGCTTTGAATCTCCTACTATTCTATGTGTTTTCATCTTTCTCCATTCTAAAATCTTTCCCACACCTACACAAATATACAAATACCTAAATCCAGAGCTATGGGAGAAAGGGAAAACAAGCATGGAGTTGATAGTTCTTAAGCTGTCTGCCTCTGTGTCTATATCTTGTTTGTGGGATGATTTAGCCCTCAAAGCAGTAGACCGACGATGCAACGCAAATCATAGATTGAAAACTGGAAGGGACTTACTCAAGGTCACACAGTAAGGTGAGATTTTTAACTCTTGTGAAACCTAGAAACACCTAAACTGTAGTCTCACCCATCTGCAGGAGAAAGGAAATTTCACACAAAACATTTGTGTACCAGTCACCAGTGCCAGGACCTGGAAAAAGACACACACACACACACACACACACACACACACACACAAATATCAATTAAACACTAACCTAACCTCAAGGAGCTTACATGGGGGGGGGAGACACATCAATGAGCAAAAGGTTTTGGGGGAGAGAGGCACTCTATAGTGTCTTAGAATAAGGATAGTTCCAACCAGCAACTAGCAGTGCCAACAAGAATAGGACTCTTCCTTGTTGATTTTGGATGTAAGTCCGTGGGTGACTCCATGGATGTAACTTATGAGTACAGGGTTTAACTATATTTATTTCTAGTTCTCAATATTCACTTGTATGAGTTGCAAATTTTTTTTCCTTTCCTCCTCTCCCCTACCCCCAGGATGGCAAGCAATCTGATATAGGCTATACATGTACAATCATATTAAATATATTTCCACATTAGTTATGTTGTGAAAGAAGAATCAGAACAAAAGGGGAAAAACATGAGAAAAAAAGAGAAAATAGTATGCTTTAATCTGCATTCAGACTTCATAATTGTCTTAGATCACTGCATTGCTGAGAAGAGCTAAAGTCCGTCAAATTTGATCACTGCACAGTGCTGCTGTTACTGTGTACAGTGTTCTCCTGGTTCTGCTCACTTCACTCAGCAACAGTTCATGTAAGTCTTTTCAGGTTTTTCTGAAGTCTGTTTTTTATGCAGGTTTTTAGCCATACTTAGTAACTTTGGGACTGTTCTTTTATTCATTCAATTAGCCAAGAGAAAGAAAGAAAGAGGAAGCAAGGAAGAAAAGAAGGAAGGAGGGAAGAAATTTGTGATTTCATTGGTAGAGACAACTTCTTCCTCTTGTAGATTGGTACCTGCTCTTACAGTCTTAGAGAGACATTTAAGGGCACCGAGAAGTTAGTTAAGTGACTTGCCCCAGGTTTGCTTAGCCAGTATGTCAGAGAGAGGTCTTGAATCCAGGTCTTCTGGAATCTGAAGATAGTATCCTATTCATTATGTCAGGCTGCCTCAGTTGTTCTTATATCCATGATACTAAAATTTTCGTCTCTACCCTTGTCACTTTTCCCCTCTCCCTGCCCCCTACCCCACTATAGGGCTTTTTAAATGAGACTTATTGGCTAGAATTTCAGAGAGTAACCCACCAGAAGTATGGGGTTTTCCTTTGGGAGACCTGATAACTGATGTTGCTTGGCAAAAGTGTTCTCCCACTGCATGGTTTGCTATAGTCCATGATTTCTGTGGAAGAAAAGCAAAGTAACAGGATATAAGTAATATAAGTGAAGTTAAAAGGAAAATTTCTTGGCCCCACAATGCTTTGCTTCTCAGGTCAGTGTCACAGCACATTTCAAAAGGATTTCAACCCTAGCATGCTTCGGAGATGGTGAGGATGACATGGACAGCCTTGTTAGGGAAGAATCCTGTGCAGTTTGAAAAACTAGAGGTTCCCTCAAGTTAACATAGCATATTAAAGACACTCTTTTTCCCTTTTAAAAATATTTTATATAAATTTACATTTATATATTTTAATTATAAATGTATATATAAATATCCTGTAAATATTTGTAAATCTTTATATTTATATGTAGACTTTCTATCAATGACCTCTTTGGCATATATTTGCAATACCAAAATGGGCTGAATGTAATCATCATATTTTTACTATACTAATATATTTGTTAATTTTCCCTAATTACTTTTTTTATTTTTATAAGTTTATTTATTTATTTTTAGTTTTCAGCATTCACTTCCACAAGATTTGAATTTTCTCTCCCTCCTTCCCCTTTCTCCCCACCAAGACAGTGTGCAACCTGATATGGGCTCTACACATACATTCCTATTAAACATATTTTCACTTAGTCATGTTGTATAGAAGAATTAGAACCAATGGGAAGAACCATGAGAAAGAAAAACAAAACAACACACAGAAAAGAAAATAGTCTACTGAGTGCGCTGTGTGTTCAGACTCCGTGGTTCTTTCTCTGGACATGGATGGCATTTTGCATAGAGTCCTTTGGAAATGTTTTAGGTCATTGCATTGCTGTAAAGGGCTGTCTGTCACAGACAGGCCCTGCACACTGTGGCTGTGTAGAATTTTCCATCACGAATCTTGGAACTGTCTTTCCTAAATATATTACTGAGAAGAGCTAAACCTATCACAGTTGATCATAGCACAGTGTTACTGGGACTGTGTACAATGTTTTCCTGGTTCTTCTCATTTCACTGAGCATCAGTTCATATAAGTTAAAGACATTCTTTTGATAGCAATTGTTGAATAGTGGATAGAGTGCTGGAATCAGGAAGACCTGGGTTCAGATCCTTTCTTGCCTCAGATGCTTAGTAGCATTGTGATTCTGTACAAATTATCTAACCTCGGCTTGCCTTGTTTTCCTCATCTGTAAGATGGAGGTCATAATAGCACCTGCCTCCTAGGGTTTTCGTGAGGCCAAATGAGATAATTTGTAAAACTGCTAAGCATGGTGCTTGGCACATAGTAGGTGCTGTATAAATGTTTATTCCCTTCCCTTTCCCTGTAATAATGAGTATAAGGATAGTAAAGTTTAGGTATAGTCTACTTTTTGTGATGAGTTAATGAAGGATTTGTTGAGTTGTTTCAGTCATGTCTGACTTTGTTGACCTTATTTGGGGTTTTCTTGGCAAAGATACTGGAGTGGTTTGCCATTTCCTTCTCCAGCTCATTTTACGGGTAAGGAAACTGAAGTAAACAGGGTGAAGTGACTTGCCCAGGGTCACACAACTAGTAAGTGTCTAAGGCTGAATTTGAATTCAGGTCTCCCTGACTCCAGGCCCAGCTCTCTGGGCCTGTACCATCTAGCTGCCTTTACAAGATAAAATGCTAATTATTGAAGTTAACTTAGTCCCTTTGGTTAAGCTGAGAAGAGAACCTCCAAATTCTAATTTCTGTCTTGTATTGTAGTTCCTAAGATCACAGATTAGGTCTATGGGAACTAAAGGGAACTTTAGTAGTCAGTTATTCCAGCCTTCTCATTTTTAACAATGTGGCATACAGATATATAAGCAGGCAGATATGAGTTCAAGTGCTACTTACTTCTAAAACACACTAGCTTTAGGACCCCAGGGAAGTTGGTCTCTCATTAAGCAACCCAGAAGACTCTAACTTCCAGAGAATTTGTCGCCTATACTGTTAGAGGGAGTTTCCTCACCTGGATGTTCTACGTAGCAATGAAATCTTAATCCCTGTCCCTCTCCTACCTCATCTTGGTTTTTTGTTTTTACACCAGTTTTTATTTCCTAATGTATTCTTCCTGTCTCCCTCCTCCACCCAAAAACTCATCTCTTATAGCAAAGAATATAAAAGGAGGGAGGGGAAACATTTCAGCAAAGCCAACCAGCAGACCACTGAAATCCCACAATAAGTACCCGCAACATTCCATACCGGTAGTCCCCTACTTCTGCAAAGCAGGGACCGTGGAGTGGTGCGTTCTTAGAGCTTTTCTCCAGGGCTGAGCTTGATCATTGTAACTACACAGTGCTTAATTTAAAAAAAAAAAAGTATCACTTTCCATTTATACCATTGTATACATTGTGTGCATTTTCCTGGTGTTGTATCGGTTCATACAGATCTTCCCATCCTTCTATGTAGACTCCATATTCGTTATTTCTTAATGCACAGTAAGATTCCATTTCATTCATGAATCATAATTTCCATTCCCCAATCAATGGGTACCTACTTGGTAATGCCCTTGCTTCTTATAGATGAGGAAGCTGAAATCCACAGAGATTCAAAGTGACTTGCCCAAAATTGAGTAAAAGTAAGTGAAAGAGCTTGGATTTGAACCTGGGTTCTCTGAGCCTTCTGCCACCACACTATGCTATTTCTTTTCCTCCTGCTACATATGTTCCCAAACCAATATGTGACTTCCATGGACATGATCTCTCCCCCTTCTCTTTTTCTGTTGACCAGGAACACGCCTTTGAGAGCAGCCAGAAGTATAAAGAAGGCAAATACATCATTGAACTGGCACACATGATCAAGGACAATGGATGGGATTGAAAGGAGGGAGTACCCCTTACCCAGTGTCTGAATGAATGCCATCCAACTGAACATTATATCCAAGAGGGGAGAAAGTGACTGAACACTTGGTTCCATCCCTTTAGAGGCTTTGGCATCAGGAGCATCCTCCCACCCTATCTCCATCTTTATTGGTGACTGGCCTCTAAATTGCTGTCTCTCTGTTTCTTTGCTTTGTATCTGTTTGTGAGTTGACCCTGGCTTCTCTCTCTGTTCTAGTGTTGGCTAAAAACAACGGATGCACCGAGAGCTTGGCAGCATTCTACTTTAAGGAGAGTCCCAGGGACCCCCCAGAGCAGGCAGCCTTAGCTGCCTTGCATCAGAATAGCAAGGGCATGGGGGCGTGAGATGGGAAAGAAACCCTGAGTATCCCCAGGCCAGGGGTGGGCATGGGAGGGTGGAGGTAGGAACTTCTGCTCCTTGAAAAATACTGGGAACCCTAGGAAGCTTGAAACTATCAACTTGTCCAAAAGGACAAAAAGAAGATTTTAAAAATACCTCATAACTGAATTCTCTTTGAAGCTTCTGTTCCTGACACCCAACAATGTGCCAGGTCAGCATGAGAGGAAGGCTTAACTCCTGTGGTTCATGCAGTTGCAGGGGCAGGAGTCTGATAGCCCTGGGCTGATTTGGAGGAAATCCTGTATTAGCAACAGTCGGTGACTGTGGGGAGCTTGTGATAGGGTCTCAGTGATTTGTTCCCTAACTGTATCTACCTATACCCACCCCTACTCCTGGTTCTCCCTGTCATGGCAAGTAGAGATTTGCCCTTCACCTAGTATTCAAGATCCTGTGCTCCCTGGCAAGTGAAGAGGCCAGCGACCTTGACCTGTGACCTATAAGTCCCATAGTTACAGGGACAGCAAGTTGACAGTTCCAATATCAGCAAGGAAACCATAGGAAAACCAACATAGTTTAAAAAACTGCCTGACCCATTACCTGACTCATGACCTTTAGCTGAGCACAATAGATGGGAGTTGGAAAGGGAGGATTTGGGGGGATGGAGGAAAAAACATCTAGTGTCAAGACCTCCCCACTTCCCCAGGGGATGGATGGGTGGGGAGCCTGCTTTTCAGGAGCAGGGATGATTCACATCTAGAGTTTGACTGGGCTTTGATTCCAGCCTATCTTTTAAGCTATGGAAGGTAAAAGCTTTGGAGATTATCATTAATGTTTTCTGCAGGTGGATATTTCAAGCCCCAGTTTTATTTCCCTGAATTTGAACGGGGAAGAAGCGTAGTAATTAACCAAAGTGGCCCAGTGGTGGGGACTGATTCAATTTGATATCAAACTAGGAGTAACAAATTCTAATCTTACCTTTTCTTTTTTGGAGGGTAGGAATGAAGAGGGGACATGCTTAGGGGGAGTTGGAGGGGGAAACTCAAGCCAGCCAGGCTCAGGAGTAAAAAGCTTTGTCTCTCATTTAATCATCCACACTGTGATGTCTATTCTACAGCAATCCAGCCAGTACCTGGTGCATTATGTGAGTCCCACTCAAACTGAGTTCATTTCATTTCTCAGGCCTAAAATACTCTTTATTTTTTCTGCTGATCTTGTATCTTTCTCAGCATCTCATTTCCCAAGGATATTGAACCTGAAAGAAATTCAAGTGTCACTTGTCACAAGTGCTTAATTCAGGAGCACAGGGGAACCTGTGCGATGGAGTGGGCTCTGAAGGCAGCAGACCCAGGGAGCCCTCTGGGATGCAGTCTGTGATGGAAAGAGAAGGTGGTTGTGGGAGGGCTATGAAGGGGGTGGAATCTCTGAGTTGCTGTCAGGTAGCAAGATAAATTCTGAGTCCAGGAGGTTCTAGCTCAAGGCTGATCTAGGCCTGGAAGCACCCTTAAAACAGGACTTTTCTTCCTATTAAATAGCTGCTACAAGACAAAAAAGGACTTTTTCCTGATAAAATCTAGTTTTTGGTTCTGTTAAAAAAAAAAACAATTAGAAGGGAAAAAACACCCCAAAACCATTTGGCCAGTCAATTCTCAAAACAGTCTAGAAGATGAATAAGAAGGGAAACTGAGGCATAGATTACTTTATGAGAGTCTCCTAGAGGAATATTCTTTCCACTTCCTCTAATTCTTTAGATTGCATCAGAAAATAGCTTCAGTTTTCACATTCCCAGGCTAGCTTCCCAGCCCTGAAATAGCTGGATTCCCATTCTCTCCCCATTAAATTATGGGCCATGGGCCGTTCCTTTATAGATTTGGCCTTCTCCTTAAGGAAAATTTCACCTGGTTTTTGGAACTAAAAATGAAATGGAAATCTGGCAAATTTGACATGGCAGGATACACGATGAGTTTGCAGAGATCAAACCCTGGCCCCATCCCCTTTTTGCCCTGGGAAATCTTCCACAGCTCGCTCGGCGAATGGTATAGACACTATTCAAACTCCTTCTGGTGCCCCGAGTAACCCTTCTGCAGTGTCCCAAAGGTGCACGGCACCAGCAATCTGAAGGAATGGCTCAGAATGATCAACCCCCTTCATTAGGTTTCCATACATGTTGACTAAACCATAAGTGCTTCTTACAACTTCAGTTCCATCCACAGCTTGTTTCATGTCTAGCAGTATTGGAGACCACAAACGAGAGCTCAAACCTTGTCAAACTTGTGGACTCAATTCTTTTTCTATTTGATTTTTTTCTCTTAAAATTATCTCTTCAGAGCATAACCAAAGACCTCACCCCTAGGCCACTGGCAGGTTCAGCCAACTGGGAACTGGTGTGGGCATGGCTCAGAGGGTGGGAGGAGAGAGGAAGGAAGGGAAGGGGGGGAGTTCTTTACCTCAACCAGCAACTGCCTTCATTTGGAACTGAAAAATCGTTAGCAGAATCTCCAATTTCAGCTCACTAGGCTCCATCTTAGAATTGAGCTGAGACCCTGTGTGATGGGGCCTGTAGGCTCTGTGGGCTGCCCCTGGCACCAGCATGGAAGCTGGATTGGATGCCCTTGGCTTGAGTTGGTTGGAGCAAAGTAGCCGCAACCCAGCTTGATGAACACAGGTGTCCATCAGGGTACTACATCCATATTTAGACATGGCAAGGTCAGTCTGTGCTGGTAGGATCAGCATGCACAAAGGAAGTATCCCCCTTTCAACAAATTTTTAAAGGGTAATATATATAGAAGAAAAAAACATTCTCTTGTGAAATATACTTTTGTAAATAATATTTAATTTTTTTAAATAATATATTTGGTGCTGTTTTCTCAGAGCCCCTGAGAGCACTTTTTGTTTTTGTTTTAAAATTTTACTGTTTCCTCTGCATTTTTTGAAGTATGTTTGAAGGGAAACATATACTTTTTTTAAGTCTGTCATTTAGTCTAGGGAAGGCAAGAAAGCTTTGCTTTTGCCTTTTCCTGGTAGAAGTGACATGTAGTGAATCATTAGGTTGAATTGAAATGTTTTTCTTGCACCAGTATTGGCTAGAAAAAAAAATTGAGGTGAAGTGATGTTAGTTGTGGCTTCAAAGACTTCCTCTCATTGGAAGGCCTTCAGGTCTATTGTTTTTAATTGTGCATTTTTAAAAGAACATTTTCCAATGGCTCCTGCTTTTCTTTTTACTGGGGACATTATGTAAAAGTTTACACGCCTCCTGCAGCAAGGCTTTTCTTTTCTCCCTCCCCCACCTTTGTGTTGTTGTGGGTTTTTTATTTAATTTTGTTTGCACTCTGTCTCTTAAGTGGACCAACAGCACAAGCCATAGAGAATGCATTTTACCATGCCATGTACAGGCAGGTCTGTTTGCAGTGCCGGGTCTCTGGTGCACCCTCCCCTTCTCCTCTGTGGCACAACTTGGATGAGCTACAAATGAATACTATTGTCCTTGTAGAAGTCCAAGAGTCAAACCTCTTGTATGTTTTCTCTTTGCTAATGTGAGTGTATTAATCGTGTATTCTGCGGCTCCCAAGTGTTTTAAAAGAAGTCTCATCATAAACAGGAACTAGTATTGGTTGAACAGATCTGAAATGTGCACATGCCCGTAGGCAAACAAATTTGTGAGGTCAATCCCTCAGGGGTCAGGAAAAGGCCTGGGAAATCAAATCCTGGAAAACAATCAACTTATATGTTTTTTAAGTCAGTCCAAAAATGAAAAACCACTATGGGATGGAGGGGTGGGGAGGGACGAAGAGACATTTAATTTTCAAATTAAAATGTATAAAATAATTTGTTAAGATAAAAATACAAAGAGTAAGATGTAAGCTGTTCCCAACATTACCAAATTCTTAATGCCCCTTATGTTTTTGTATAAAATTTTGGTAAGAAAGTGGGAGCAAATTCCCTTTTTTCCATTTTGCAGAGACTATCTTTTCAATACCAGTCTGTCTATTGATGCTTATGTTTACAAAACCGTATTTGTTGGGTTTTTGGGGGTGGTTTTTTGGGGCATATTTTTTCAGGTCACTTTGCTTCAACAACAAAGGCAATTGTTTTCAATAATTTGTCTTCACCTTTTTTTCCTGTATTTGTACATAGTGATTCAGTATTAGAAGAAAGTGCAGTTTTCTCTCATTTCCAATCTGTGTTGGTGCTCATTTGAGAAAATAAAGTTTTCAGATATTGAGTGTGTTGGCTTTGTCTATTCTGACTTTAATCTTCCCATCCTTTTAATAAAAGCCCTAGCTTAATTCATCTTGACATGTGAGGCAAACCAGTCTAGATTTAGGAGGCAACTCTCAAGGGATCAAGTTTTCTGCCTTGCAGGGATGAGGGGTGGGTGGAGGCAGGGAGAGATCAGCCTCGGTATCACCACCATTTTAGATGCAACTGAGGATCATAGAATTGACTTAAGCAAGGTCATGCATCTGATAAATGACTAGCAGGGAGGACCTGGAGAGGTAGCATAGAGCTTAGATCCCCTGCAAGTATCCCTTCCTCTAGTCAGACATGCTTCCTATCTAACATTAACAATAGGTATCCTGAAAATACATCTTTAATACAATATTAAAGGAGGTAGTTCATTCCATGGGAACAGTGGTCAGTGGATTAAAGCTGGAGCTATCTGTGTAGAGTGTGGTAGAAGGACCCAGGGGAGCAGAGGCAGGTAAACCTAATGCTATTAACAAGGGGCTTAAACTCCCTGGGCATCTGGTTTATAGGGTATAAATGATATTGAGAACATAGACTGAGGTCAAAGTTATATGGGCTACATATGCTGTAGGTTGCTGTCTCCTGATGGTTGGCCATTTCCCAAGTTCATGGACTCAGTATACAAAGGGGTTTGTGGCACCGTGCCATTCCCCCCCGCCCAGGTTAAGAATAGCTTTAAAACAATTCCTGACCTCCATTAAACCCTAATAGGAGATCTTAGTAAAACCAAGACATTGGAGGAAACCCAGAGCACTGGGCACAGAGATTGTACCAGAAATGCATGAGATTTTATTTTTTAGCTGACTAGCCCTTAAATCATCCTCTTCCCCGTTGAGTTCCATCTCTTTGAGAACCACGTTAACAAGATGGAAAGAATTCTTCCAGGGAGAATGTGATATTTGTATGTTGTGCCCAGGAAGGGAAGGGCCTAGAACCAGAGGGGTCCACGTGAATGTGCTCAGGAGGGGATGGAACCTTGATTAGCTGGCTGCTTCCCTCAATGCCTGAAGCCATCAGCAGCCCCACATGCTCTCTCATGCCAGTCCTTTGCTGGCCAGTGCCTTCCGATTGATGCTATCTCTAGAACCAGCAGTTCACATCAAGGCCAAGTCTTGTTGAAATACAGACTGATGGGTCTGCAGTGTGAGGACGAGGAATAATTTAACCCTTAGAAGGCTACTGATGCTCAGTGTATTCTCTATGCTCTGGGTTTCTTCCAGTGTCTTGCTTTTAGTAAGATCTACTGTTTAGGGTTTAGGAGAGAAGTCAGGGATTGTTTTAGAGCAGAGGTTCTTAATGGGGGAGGTGAGTAACAGATCCCTTTGCATGTTAACTTCAGGGAGTCAATGAACTTGGGAAATTAAATCTTAATCTCAATTACAAATTTTAAAAAAAGCCATTCTGAGAATGTCACAGTTTTTACCAGACTGCTAGAAGGATCCATGACATTAAAAAAAAGTCAGCTGTAAGCATTTACATCCTTATTTCTCTCTGATGTGTCAGCATCACTTGGATGCCTTGCTGAAGATACTAGGCGCTACAGTTGCAGAGTCTAATGTATTTAAGTCTTTAGAAGAAACTGTCTTTCACTCTGTAAAGCATTAAACCAAGGCTTTCTGCTGAACTAAAGCAGGTGACTAGGTTTAAATGAGTATTTTTTTACCCAGTGGCCCATAGACTGGCACTGGGCTGTGGCAAATTTTTGTTGATATACAAAATCTTTAGCCTCAAAGGGCCTTACTTCTTAAAACCTATGAATTTCAGGAGACTGACCCAGCTCTCCTTGGACTATTTTCCTAGGCCCACGTTTTTGAGGGCAGCTAGGTGGTGCAGTGGATAGAGCTCTGGGCCTGGAGTCAGGAAGACCTGAATTCAAATGTGACCTCAGACACTTACTAGCTGTGTGATTCTGGGCAAGTCAATTAACCCCATTGGCCTCAGTTTCCTCATCTGTAAAATGAACTGGAAAAGGAAATGGGAAACCACTCCAGGATTTTTGTTAAGAAAACCCCAAATGGGGTCTCTAAGAATTGGACAAACCTGAACAACAGTCTCTGAGGCTGCAGAGGGCGCTGTCCAAGGTAAAGAGGTTGAATAATTCACTAGTCCACAATGTAACAATTTTTAAGAGACTTCAAAATTATAGATTATGAGCTAGGTAGGATCTCAGGTCATCTAATCCAATCTCCCTTCCCCAGTTGATGAGGAAACTGAAGCTTAGAGGGCAAGAGGCAGGCTTTAAAACCCAGGTTCTCTGATTCCAGAGCTAGTGCCCAGCTAATTTAGACCAGGTAACACTGGTCCAGTTGGAAAGGTGAATTTCAGGAATTCTGCCTATAAAAAAAATCTGAAGTTGTGAAAAGGTCTCTATGTGTAATTAGCCCAAACTCAGCTCAGAATAAGAGTAGGGAAAGATTCTTAGTCATCTTTTGCTGTTTTGTCATTTTTTAAATATCCTCTCCTGGATCCAATCTGGTCATTCAAGCACATCCCTGGAAATGATACATTAGAGTCTAAATAGCATGAAAAGGCTCATGCTAGTATCTTGCTATGGTACATTGTTGTGTGGGAAACAGTGATATGGCAAATCCACCCCACCCACCCCCTGAAAAAAATGATTTTAGGATGAATTGAGGATGAAGAGAGATAATGTCTAGGAGAAGAATGCTGATGTATTCTGTCAGGCCACATCTGATGTGTTTTGTGT
Source organism: Notamacropus eugenii (assembly GCF_028372415.1). Classification (NCBI taxonomy): domain Eukaryota; kingdom Metazoa; phylum Chordata; class Mammalia; order Diprotodontia; family Macropodidae; genus Notamacropus; species Notamacropus eugenii. The sequence goes on from NC_092873.1 coordinate 372,141,779, forward strand.
TTAGTCTCTGACACCATATTTTAAAAAGGACATTGACAAGCTAAAAATCATCCAAAAGAAGGCTACCAGGAGAGTGAAGGGCCTCAAGGTCATAGTCTATGAGGAGTGCCCGAAGGAACTGAGGGGATTTATTTAGAAAAATGTCAAGGGAAAATGTGAGAGCTATCTTCAAAGTATTTGGAGGGCCATCAGGTGAAAGTGGGATTAGATTGGTGCCACTTGGTTCCAGAACATAAAACTGGGAACACTGAGTGAAAATTGAAAAAGATATAGGCCTGATGGTAGGAAAAAACTTCCTAACAGTTACAGGGTTCCAAGGGGGCTTCCTCAGAAGTTAATGAGAAGGTCTTCTTCATCAGTGAAGGTCTTCACAGTCAGGTTGGAAGGGCTGAACTGGATGACTCCTTCCAGCTCTGAGTGTCTATAAAAACCAATGTTAATTTAGGGAACTGGTCTTTGTTTAGAAAATTCCTGATAATGTCTGCTAAGCCTTACCCTCATTTTGGGCATGAAATGAGTTCCTTCTGTCCTCCCTGCCCTGTCTCTCCTATTGTGGACCAAGCTTCAGTCAACTCTTCCATATCCTATTGTAAATTGGTCATCTGCTTCAGGGATTATGTGTCTTCTAAATTATTTCTGGTCAGGGTTCTGACATTTGTCCCTTGAAGACATGCCTGTTATCAGTCCATTCTGGCTTGTCTGTTTCAGACAAAAACCATGATGACAGATGTGTGCTTGGGCAATACCAACCAATCTCAAATAAGCACTTCTGCCTCCCATCTCTCCTCCAGAGTGGACTTGCAGCCTACAGTGAGCTTTGGGAAGATAAGCCATCTTTGCCAAGAGTGATTCTAACCACCCCAGCCCCTACCCCCCATCCTTCATTCTCCACACTCCACCAGCCCTTTAGCTTACCTTGTTAATTCTGGGGTAGCTTCACCCAACTCTTTCCCAGTTTGTCCACCTTAACTGCTTAGCAAGTCCAAAGAATGCAAATTAACCCACTAACCTTAATTAATTGATTAGGAAAGAAAACTACCACTTAAAAATCATCGACTGTTCCCTAGAGACAAAAATACTGATCTTGGGGGATAATCTGGTATATTGAATTATCTATGTCCTTCTTCTCTTCCATCATTGTGAGCGTTAACTGCATGTAGAATTGTGGAAAATATGGCTCAGCTGAGAAGCAACAACTTGTCTTTACCTGGTTTAACAGTTTGAGTAAGGAAAGGACAGACGATATAGGATATGTCATGACTCTACCTGTGTGGCTTAGGGCAAGCCACTTAAAATTATCTGAGCCTTACTTTCCTTATTCATCAAATGGGGAGCTTGAATTAGATAGCCTTGATCCTAAGTCACTTAAATCTATGCTGGCCTCAATTTACTCATTTAGCAAATGAGCAAGTTAGACTATATAGCCCCTAATATCCCTTCCAACTAAACTGATGGACCTACATTCCTCATAAGCAACTGATCACAATACCAGTGATCAATTACTTTTTTTTTTTTTTAAGATTCAGTCATTGAACATTTTTGAGTTCACTGAGACATGGTTTTTGTTTTGTTTTATTTTAGTGGAAGGAAAGATGGATATGAATTCAAGAAAGACCCAGGTTTGAATCTTACTTCCAAACTTACTAGCTATGTGACTAGGGGATTTGTTATTGTATAGCTCACATTTTAAGATTTTCTCATGGCCACCTTGGGAGGTAGATAGTGATTGATGGCAAAATGGATAGAATACTGGTCCTCAAGTCAGGAAAACCTAAGTTTGAAGCCAGCCTCTGACATTTACTAGTTGTCTGACCCTAAACAAGTCACTTAACCTCAGCCTGTCTCATTTTTTCCAACTATAAAATGGGGATAATAATAGCACCTTCCTCCCAGAATTATTGTGAAGACCAAATGAGATAATATTTATAAAGCATTTAGCATAGTACCTGGTTCATAGTAGGTACTTAAAAAATTCTTGTTTTCTTCTGGCCTTTCCCCTACTCTTTTGCAGATGAGAAAACAGAGATGTAGTGAGTTTCTGATGAGGTTATGGATGTAAAACATGTTTAAAATCTTAAAAATACTAGAAATGTTGGTTAAAATTATTACATACTATCTAGTCAATTTCTTGGGGGAATGAATTCCAGGGAACAAAAAGTAAGTGGAACTTAGGACACTGGGTAGCTTGAACTATGCTCTCCTGTAAATTATTCTCCCTAACCTTCAATTCACTGGACACATCTCCTAAGCTCATCCTGGTGGGTGGCCCCAGCAAGCAGCTGAGAAATGGTGGGTGAATTCCTGAAAGCAAGCCAAGTTCTTAAATGGCTAGTGTCTCACAGACAGCTCATCCAGTTCAATAGAACCTATTTTTTTTTTGTCTTTTTTTCCTTTTTTTTCATTTTTTTTTCCCTTTTGAGGGAAGAAGATATTTAATGAATAATTAGAGAAGCTCACATTTTTAGAGCACTCTACTTTACAAAGCATTTTCCTTACAACCACATTGTCGGGCAGAAAGTAAAAATATTAACCCCATTTTACAGATGAAAAAGCAAAAGCTCAGAGAGGTTAAGGTACTTACCTAGGGTTAACCAGACAGCAAGTATCTGCACTAGCTTCAAACCCATGTCTTCTGATTCTAAAAGTATTGCGTCTTCCACTCTGCTAGAGTTGGAAGGGACTTTAGAGGACATCAAAGGTCAATCTCTTCCTTTTGCAGATGAGAAATCTAAGGCTAAGAAAGCTGAAGTGACTTGCCAAGAGTTACACAACAAGTAAGTGTCTGAGGTGGGATTTGAACCCAGGTATCCCTAACATTATCCGCCAAACCCCACTACCTCGTAAATCTGAGAGTTGGGTTTTTGAGGGGTTTTTTTGGAGGTGGGGAGGAGAAGAAGTGTTCATCCTCTTTCTCACTTTTATAAATGCACATCAGAAACAACTCATGACTATTTTGGTCTCTCACATTTAATTCTGCTGAGTGAAATAGATATCTTGAACTTTCAAATATTGGATAGACTTTCTGTTCTATTAAAAAACTATGGCCTAAAAGCATCTATCCAGGCAGAGCTCTGGATCATCAGAGAAAAATGCCTTTTCTCCTACTCTAGGGAAGCACTTGTCCTCATACAAATTACTTACAAAAAAGTGCCTTTGGGTTTGGTGTCTATTTGGTTTAAAAGCAAGGCTGAACCTTTAAAAGTTCTGTTTTTTAAGAAAATTCCTTTGAAATTCAAAGGTGAATTTTTTTTGTTTTTAGAATATTATGATACTCATGGGTTATTTTGTTGTTTGTTTTTTGACAAGGGGTAAAGAGGATATTGTGTCTTTCCTGCTGCCATGTAAAAAAAATAAAGCCATGCATGCATTAAGGTGACCTCCCAGCCCTCATTCAAGGTTCTCCACAAGTCTGGTTCCCAACCAATCTTTCCAGCCTTATTTCTCACTACTCTTTTTAATGCAGTCAACATTCTAGTCAAATTAGACAGCTGAAAAGTCAAAGTTACTTGCCAATAGCTCTAACAAGGATATCGGTCTCCTAGGTTTGTTGGCACAGTGGCGGGTCTGGAGTCAAAAGGATCTCATTTCAAATTTGGCCTCAGACACTTATGACCTGTATGAGTGTTTGTACTCTCTGATATTGTTTGGATTCCAGGGTAAGTAATGTGTACTGGGCTACACTACAAGCTTGAGGTCTTAGGCACAGAAAACATTGAAGGATCTGGGCAGTAATAATCAAGTTATGAGGTCAGCAAGAGTGATATCGTCCACCATACCTTGTACTCTATTGTCTCAGTTGTGACTGTGTTAAAGGTTGTGGGAGTCTAAAACTCGCAAGGTTTTAGAAATTAAAACCTACCACTGATCATTAATTTGAGTCTTATCTAGATGGACTCACTATGAAAATAATGTTAATGATTTAACCTAAACTGATGAACCAAGAAATTAAAGGCTAAGACATTTAACTCCTTGTTAACTTTTCAGCTTTGCCAACCTCCTCGTGGTTGTATACATTCTTAGAGGTCATCTAACCCAACCTTTTCATTTCATGTGTGAGGAAACTGAAACCCAGAGAGAGGAAATCCAGGGGAGACATCTAGTTAATGACAGCCAGGACTAGAATCCAGATTGTCAAATCTCTTGAGCTGGTTCATTTCCCACCATGGAAAAGAAGAGCCATCATGATGGCCAAGGAGAGAAGAGAAGAACCTTTATCATGAGAGAAGAGGCAAGGTGAACAGTTGTCAAGAAGGATCCACCTGAGATCTGTGTTCACTACCTTTCATTCATAGAATTTAGAGCTAAGAAAGCATTTTGAGTTAATCTAGTCCAATTCATTTAACAGAAGAGGATGTTACAGTCCAGATGGATGAATTTTCTTGCTCAAGGTCACATAAATAGTAGCAAAGTCAAGATTCCAATGTAGGTCTTTTAACTCCAAATTCAATGCTCTTTCCACTAAATCATGCTGCCTCTCTTAAGTCTATACCCAGGAAAATGTGTGCCCCACAGATCTGGATTTGCTGTACAACCTGAATAGGGTTGATTGACTAGGTGAAATTCGTTCAGGTGCATTCACTGGCAGGACTCCCCTGGGGGATGTGTGTCGGTATTTCTAAACTGTTTTGGCAGCGTGGGTCATGCAGATATAGCAAGAGCAACTCAGCCAAACTCAGGGTTGTTTTATTTATGGTTTTAATAATGGAATCTTGGGGAGTAGGGAAGGGGAACAGAGGGAGGGAAGGAATTTCATTACATATTCCCAGAAGCCAAAATGTAGCTTCAGAATGTTTATTAAATTTATGACTGTTTATGGTTTGTCCTAAACTTATTCTTTGAACTACCTTAATAAATATAGTTTAAATGCCCTTTCACAAAGAAGACAGGATAATCTGAATTATTGTTTGGAAGCTCTGTTTGGTATGTTCCATAATCATGCCCAGCACATTGTGGGAACTTGGGGCTAGGCAGAGGGGAAGCCTTAAAGCTGGGGTCCCAAAGGTTAGAGTGATGATATAGGAGGATGAGAAGGGTAGAGGGAGGCATCTTTTGGGGCTTCAATTTCCTCCTTTGTGATAATAATAACAAAAATAACTCATCTACTAAAGCTCTACTCTGCTTCATCAAAGCTTAGAGACCCTGGGTTCTCGAAGATCTGGCACAGGCCTTGGCAAGTGCTACCAAGCACAGGAAGGGTTCAAGTTTGGGCCCTGATGATGGCTTGTGTGTGTGTGTGTGTGTGTGTGTGTGTGTGTGTGTGTGTATTTGTCATTCACAGACCAGCCTGTAAAGAGGCTCATCACTAGATGCCTTGTAATCTAGTGGATTTTTTTTCAAGCATAACAACTCATGAAGACTTTTCCCTAAGGTGTGGAAAGAGTTGCAGTTGGCATTTGGTAGTTTAAAAAATGAATTCACTACAAGGAGTACTCATACCAAAGCAACTACACATTATTGAAAATTCAATTCAACAAACATTTTAAAAGTGCCTATTATGTGTTAGGCACTGGTTGGGTGCTGGATATATGAAGACAAAGATGGATGCTCCTAAGGAATTTACATTCTACTGTGGAAAGAAGGAGGATAAATAGAGAAATATAGAATATATACAAAGAGAACATAAAGCAATTGGAAAAGTCGTAACTGGGAGCTTCAGGATAAGTGTATTTTTTTAAGGAGGTTATATTTGAACTGAGCCTTGAAAGAAAAAAAACTAGGAATCCCAAGAGGTAAAGTTGAGGAAGGAGGCATTCTAGGCATGGGGAGACCAACTGTGCAACCACAGAGGTAGATAATGGAATGTCATGTATGGAGGAAAGCAAGTTAGCTAGTTTGGTTGGAAGACAGAGTATATGACAGGAGAGTAATATGAAATCAGTCTGAAGGACAGATTAAGACCAGATTGTGAGGGGTGATAAATGGCAAATGGAGAAGGTTGTATTTGATTCTAGAAGCAATAGGGACCCAATAAAGTTTACTGAGCAGGGAATGACATGGTCAGACCTGTGCCTTGGCAGTTGTGAGAAGGAAGGATTGGAAAAGGAATAGACTGGATATGAGGAGACCAACTAAGCGCCTACTATAATAGGGCAGGTGAGAGATGACAGGAACCTGAACCAGGGTGATGGCTGTGTGAGTAGAAAGAGGGGATAGAAAAGAAAAATGAAAAAATGTTGTGGAGATAAAAGCTTTGACCTGGCAACTGATTGGATTTGTTGGGGGGGGGGGTAGGGGGCACAGTGAGGCTTACTCAGATATCATAAACCTGGGTGACTAGAAAGATAATGGTTCCCTTGGCAGAAATGGGGAAGTTAGGAAAAGAAATGAGTTTAAAAGACCATCAATCAATCCACAAGCATTTATTAAACACCTACCATATGTCTAAATTCTAGGGATTCAGTGATAAAAGTGAGTGATAAAAGTGAATCAGTTCTTAATCTAAAGAAGCTTACACTCTAATGGGGGAGGTAATGTGTGTGGGTATTTCTCTCCCTCCCTCTTCTCCCCCTCCAAACCCCCTCAAGACTCCTTTTTTAAAACCACAAATAAATATATCTGCATCTATCTCTCTATCTCTCCATACACAAAACACAAACAAAGTAACCTTGTGTAGGAAGGCAGTAACACCTGGGGAAACCAAGAAAAGGACTTTTGTAGAAGATGCCACCTGAACTGAGTCTCGAAGGAAAGTCGGGATTTTAAGAGGCAGAGGTGAAGCTGGAGACCATTTCAGGTATGGCAGATGGCCAGTTTAAAAGCAGGCATTGAGACAGAAGATGGAGCATTGAGACAGTGTGAGAAACAGCAAATAAGTGGGTTCACCTGGTGTACAGTATGTGTGGAAAGAAGTAATGTATGATAAGACAGGAGGGGTAAGATGAAGTTAGCTTGTGAAGAGCTGTAAATGCAAAACAGATAATAAGGAACCTCTAGAGTTTATTGAGTGGAGCAAGGGGGGACATGGTTAGATGTGAGTTAGGAAAATTGCTTGGGCAGCTGAGTAGAGGATGAATTGAAGCAGAGACAGACTTGACATGGGGAAGTAATGAGGGCCTGAACTAAGGTGGTAGTTTATGAGGAGAGAGAAGAGGAGGTATGCAAGATATGAGGAGATGAAAATAGCAAGATTTGGCAACTGAATGGTTCTGTGGGGTGAGGGAGAGTGAAGAGCTGAGGATGACTGAACCTGGGTAACCAGAGAGATGGTGGTGACCTTAGTAAACTTAGAAAAGATTGGGAAAAAGAGGTTTTTTTTTTTTGAGGGGAGGGAGGGAAGGAGAAGAAGAAAAGGGAATAAGCATTAACTAATGTGCCAGGCACTGCACTAAAGCAAATATCTCATTTTATTCTTACAACAACCCTGGAAAGTGGATGCTATTATTATCCCTATTTTACAGTTGAGGAAACTGAATTAGACAGCAATTAAGTGACTTGCCCAGGATCAGGCTGCTAGTAAGTGTCTGAGGCTAAATTTGAAAAACATGAAAGTTGTTCCATGGAACAGATTACATATAGAAGACCCAGGAGCAGTTGAACATAGTAGCATAGTATTATTCAATAAATTTCTGGGGTAAGGACTCATCATTTGCCCAAAATTTATGGGAAAACTGGAAAGAAGTCTGGGAAAAATTAGACTTCCATCAACATCTCACATTATACCATAAATAACTCTAAATGGACATGTGACTCAGATATAAAGGGGCTTATAAACATGTTAGAGGAGAACAAAAGGATATATTTTTCACAATTATGAACAGGGGCAAGATAAAATGGACCATGTTGGTTATACAAAATTGAAAAGGTTTTGCACAAACCAGATTAGGTACTTTGAATTAGAAAGGAAACTGATGGGAAAAAAAAATAAATGAAGCAAATTAATGAATGTCTGCTATCTAAGATATATTAGGAATTGATGCAGATATGTAAGAACAAGAGCCATTTCCCAATAGGTAAGTGGTCAAAGGATGTGAACGAGCAAGTTCTCAAAGAAATGCAAATTATCAACAACCATGTGAAAAAAAAGCTACAAATCACTGAAAAGAAAAATACAAATTAAAATAACTTTGAGGTTCTTCATACCCATCAGATTAGTAAATTAGACCCCCCCCCCAAAATGATAATCATTGGAGGGGCTATGGGAAGAGAAGCATATTAACATACCATGAATGTTGAACCATTTTAGGAAGGGGTTTAGAAATATTCCCCCAAAAGACACTAAACTGGACAAACAACTTTGACCCAGTGATATCACTACTAGTCATATTCCCCCAAAAGAAACAGAAGGAAAGGATCCAGATGTACAATAATATTAGCTAGCATTTTTATAGTACTTTAAGGTTTGCAAAACATTTTCCAAATATTATCTCATTTGATCCTCTCAACAGCTCTAGGAGTCAGGTGCTAAAAATGTTGATAGCAGCACGATTTGTTGTCAAAAAGAGTTGAAAACAAATTAGGTGCTCATTGATTGGGGAATGTCTGATAAAACTGTAGTATGTCAATGTAATAAAATATTACTGCTCCACAAGAAAGGGATATGTTCAGGCACAGGTTAGACTTTTATGGACTGATGCAGATTGAAGTGAGCAGAGCCAGCAAAGCAATTTATACAATGACTATAATACTGTAAAGGAGAGCAACTTTGATGGACTTTAGAACTCTGATCAATGCTTTGGTCAACCATGACTTGAGAAGAACTGAAAAGGAAGCATACTTCCTACCTGTTGGCAGAGACGTTATACAGTTGCTCCTTGCACATCATGAAAGTTAGGAGTGAGGCCCCCCTCTGATGTGGAAAGACTGCATAAAATTTTTTGGCCCCCCATTCATTCCAGAGATGTCTGAATTTTTTTTCTTTTATGGGGTATTTATAGTACCTTATTGTAAAATTTGGGTTAAGTATTTGGTCATAGGTTACCTATAGGTCAATGTTAAGTAAAAATACTGTGACTTCTGCAAAACTCCCCTCAAATTCCCATTTACAGTGATTTATTGTGTTGATCTGTGAAGTATCGAAACCATGATGGGGAAAGTTGCAGAGTGAAAGGGATATGTGCGGGATGAGACATACTTTTTCAGATATAACCAATATTTGAATTTGTTTTGCTTGACTATACCTAAATTTATTTGTTACCAGGGAGTGGCTTATTTAGGGGAGGAGAAGGTGAAGATTTGGAGAAGGCAGGGAGTAGTGATAGTGATGTCCAAAAAAAGCATCAATGACCAGATAGTGGAAGAAAGTTCAAAAGTGCACACAGACAAGTAGGACAGTATTGGTGTTACCTACCATATTAAATTTCATATATGTTATAAAAAATTAAAAATGTACTTAATAAAGATTCATAATTTCATATATAATTCTCTTTGTTTTTGTTTATATATGGAAACGTTCATATTTGTTGATGTTTGTCAGATTCATAATAAAGAATAAATAAGATAGGTAAATGATTGGCTGAGGGGCAGGTGACAAGGTTCAGATTTCTCATCCTATCATGACGTGTCTCTCAACCTGGGGAGCTCTCACACTTAAGCTGAGTATCTAGCCAAGAACTTACACCCAATAGGTACCATTGTTTTGGTTATTTTTGCTATTTTTTCATACCCTATGAGAATACTTTTTGTTTAGTTGATTAGTCATATCTGACTCTTTGTGACTCCATTTGGGATTTTCTTAGCAAAGATACTAGAGTGGTTTGCCATCTCTTTCTCCAGGTCATTTTACAAATGAGGAAACTGAGGCAAACAAGGTTAAATGACTTGCCCAGGGTCACACAGCTAGGAAGTGTCTGAGACCAGATTTGAACACAGGTCCTCCTGACTCTAGGGGCAGTGCTGTATCCATTGTGCCACCTTTTTGATAATATAAATTTCTCCAAACTGCTATTGATTCTATGGTTCCAAGTTCTGGCTGCTGGGATCATGGTTGTCAATCACCTCTGAGTTAGAAAAGATCTTAGAGGCCATCTACTCCAGTCTCCTTATTTTACAGATGGGGAAACTGAGACTCAAAGAAATTAAGTGATTACTTTGCCTGTTGGCATAGAGCTAACAAATGGTAGAGGACTTGAATCCTGCCCTTCTTGACTCCAAATCAAGATAAAATGAGATAATGTTTGTAAAGTGCTTAGCACATTGCCTGGCACACAGTAGGCAATAAATGCTTGTTCCCTTCCTTTCCCATTCCACATATAGCACTTTAGCCACTACACCAGAGAGATCTACAATGGTTTCTTCAGATCTGAGTTCAGGGCAAAATTTCCTTCTCCCTCTAATTTTTTTTCTTTCTTCAGAATTGGAAGCAGCAGTAACTGACATTCCCAGCATGCTTCTAGGAATGCAAAGCGATTTCTCCACAAAATGTCTGTGAGGTAGGGAATACAAAAATTATCCCCATTTTACAGATGAGGAAACTGAGGCCCAGAGGCATGAAGTTATTTGGTCATGGTCATGCAGCTGTTGGAGCCAGGGCTGGAGTCCAGGTCTTTGTAATGCTAACAAGATTAAAGATCTTCCCCACCCATTAATGGACCTGCCCATTAAAGGGAGTTTGATAGGGGAGATTTGTAGGAAGGTCCACATCTTTTGTTAATGAGGCACTGGTTCTCAAGAGTTGTGATGCCCTCCAGCTCTAAAAAGTGTATAAAGATCTGAGGTGAGATTTTACTTTGAGGCTTAGTTTTTGGAATAAAGTTTGTGTGCCAGATGAGACTCTGGGAAGCTGCTAAGAAGAACCCTAGCTTTGAAAATCCAAATGTTGGTGCTTCTCTCTCTGGTAACTATGTATGTATGGTCAGACAGTTGGATCTATCTGTTGATCTGTGATGTATGTATTACTTACAGTTAGGCAGCTGGACGCCCTGTCTGTTGATCTTTTCTTCCCTGTATTTTCTCTGAAGTTCAGAGTGCTGACTTTTTCCCCTGAACTAAGTGAATGATACATGTGTTTGATTAAAGTGATTGTTGACCCCTCAAAAGTTGCCTTTTCTTTTAGAAAAGCAGATCTAAGAACCTGTGATAGCAGGCTCTCCTGTGTATGTTGGGGTGCTTATAGTCTTCTAGAGCTCAGTCCTATAACTGTTCCCATTACACCTTGCTGCAAAATGAAGAGGTTGGATTAATTGGATTGGAAGGTCTTGTGGTCTATGGTTCCATGATTCTCATTCAGCAATATTAACTGATGATGACAACCATTATTCCCTTTCTATGATGACTGTCCAATAATTACTACCTAAAAGCTATTGATGACCTGTCACGTGGTTCTTCCTTTTAGCCTGGAATCTTTAATCCCCAGGAGATCTTTGTGTTTTTTAACTTGGTCCAGTCTCAAGGTCCTATTTCCATTACAATTCGATAAAAAGTCCTCAGATCTCCTACAGGGACTCAGACTCATAACAGTTTCCATGGTGAAGAGAGATACCCAGGGTTCAAATTCCATCTGATTTTAGTTGGAAACTATATGACAAGAGAATCTATTCATCAGGAAGAATGATGGGTAACTGAGAGGTAAACCTGGGTGATGGGGTGACTGGCCGCTTTCTGGGGTATAAACTGCTGGGTGCCCACTGCACATTTCTGTCCACTGTTGGGTCAGAAAGATCTTTTCTATTAAGAGAACAGGTAACTCATTCCCACAGAGATTATCACATAATATCAGCTAGCTCAAACCTGTATGTTTTGTCTTGTCTGAGATAGTCATGGGGTCAGCCTGAGGGACAACTGCCTAGAATATCAGAGAAGCCACAGAAATGTTGGCTGGCTTGGACTCAGTGTAGAAAATTACTTCAACAAATGTGTTTTCTGTTTACGATAGCCAAGTAAAATAATGAAAGAAGAGCTGAATCTGAAGTCAGAGCACCTGGGTTCAACCCCAGCTGTGATTACCATTGTTACTGTTGTTGGGCAGTGAGGTGGCATGGTAGATGGAGCTCCAGGCCTGGAGTCAGGAAGACTCATCTTCATGAGTTCAAATCCAGACATTTACTAGTTGTGTGACTCTGGGCAAGTCACTTAACCCTGTTTGCCTCAGTTTCCTCATCTGTAAAATGAGCTAGAGAAGGAAATGGCAAACCATGCCAATATATTTGCCAAGAAAATCCCAAATGGGGTCAGAAAGAATTGAGCATGATTGAAAAATGACTGAATAACATCTGTTATCTATTCCTTGGGCAAATTATTTAATCTGTCTGGGCCTCAATTTCCTCATTTCTAAAATAAATGGGGCAGAATGGATTAAATGACCTCTGGGGTCCTTTTCAGCTCTAAATCTATAAGCCTATGACTGCTGAAATCTCAGCCTTAAATGCATGATTTAAATAAGTTATAGTATAATTTAACAGGAGATGCTAAGAAAGGCACCTTCCAGACACACATTTTACTTAATTGATTATTATTTTTCATTCCATCTCTTCTCAATAAACACTTGCTTCCAGAGAAGTTGGCAAACTTGTGACAAGCCCAAAGGCAATCATTCACCCAGTCACTTGGTTTGGAAAGGCAAGCAAAGCTATGGATCGGAGAGATTATCAACCCCTAACTCACCTCAATCTCTCCTCAGAAAGGAAATGTAGTAAACCAATCAGTTGGATATGAGGAAAAGGGTGGGGTGGGGTTGAAGATAGCTCAGAAAAGTTAGCGTTTTACACATTACATCAGGTGTTCTGAATGGGGGCAGTGGAAGGATTTGGGGAAAGGCAATGGAAAATCACATGCACCTGGGTTCAAATCCCAGCTCTGTTCCTTACTGCTGAGTAAGCATGAACAAGTCACTTCCCTCCTCCCCCCAGACCTTAGTTTCCTCTTCTGTAAAATGGAGGAGTTGGATTAAATAATCCCTCCCAGCTCTAAACCATACAATACCAAAACAAGAGAGGTAAAAGGGGAGAGAAGCAAAAGGAGGAATAGGAGAACTGAGGGAAACAAGATGGTAAGAGGTAATAAGATGTAAGCACAGTAGAGTTAAGCTCCCCAGAAAAGTATGAATTCTTTGAGAGCAGGGACTGATTTTGTTAAAATTTGTATCCCTAGTTCTTTGTAAGTAGTAGGTGCTTAATAAATGCTCATTGAATAACATGAGGTCAATCAAAAAACATCATTTATTAAATACCTACTATATACCAAATAGGGGCAGCTAGGTGGTGCAGTGGATAGTTCCAGACCTGAAGGCAGGAGGGTTCAGTTTGGTGAGTTCAAATCTGACCTCAGACATTTACTAGTTGTGTGACTCTAGGCAAGTCACTTAATCCTGTTTGCCTCAGTTTCCTCATCTGTAAAATGAGCTGGAGAAGGAAATGACAAACTACACCAGTATTTTTGCCAAGAAAATCTCAAAAGAGGTCAAGAAAAATTGGGCAGTACTGAAAAGACTGAACAACAACAAAATATGCCAGAAATTTTGCTAAACACCAGGGATGTCATTACAAAAGTGAGACTGCCCCTTCCCTCAAAGAGCTTACTTTCTGTTAGGGAGAATATGACCAGTTAATTGCAAAGGAAAAACAGGATCAATTCAAAATAAATATAAAATGATGGAGGACAGGGTGACAATTCACAAACCAACTTGGGGCATCCAGAGAAACCCCTTGAAGACAGTGACACTTGAGCTAAGTCCCAAGGCATCTAGGTGGCTCAGAAGATAAAAAGCTGGACTTTAAGTGAGAAAGTCTTGAGTTTGAATCCAACCCCAGACACTAGCTGTGTGACTCTGAGCAAATCATTTAACCTCTCCTCCCAGTTTCCTCAACTGTAAACTGGAGATAATGGCACCTATTTCCCAACATTAAGATCAATTGAGATAATATTTGCAAAGTGCTTTGCCAACCTTGAAGCACTATACACATGCCAGCAATTATCATCATCATCATCATTGTTATGATTCACTAGTGATCCAAGGTGGATAGTGTAGTGGATGGAGCGGGAGCCCTGGATTCAGGAGAACCTGAGTTCAAATCTGACCTCAGACACTTGACACTAGTTGTGTGACCCTGGGCAAGTCACTTAACCCTAATTGCCTCACAAAACAAAAACAAATGAAAAAATAAATACAGGGATTCCAAAAGGCGTCTATAAGGAGGGAAAAGCCTATGGAAAGACACAAATTAGGAAGCTGGAATGTGTCATGTGTAGGAAACAGCAAGCAGGGAGATTTAATTGGAGGGTAGAATTCATGAAGAAGCAGTGGGGAAAAGCTTGAAAGGATAGAGCCAGATTGTAATGGTCTTTTGATATCAAGTAAGGGCTTGTGGATTTGATCCTAGAGGCAATAAGGAGTTAGAGAGGCTTCTTGAACAGGAACATGACATGGTCCATTCTGTGCTTTAGGAATATCAGTTTAGCAGTTGTTTGGAGACTGGATTGGAGAGGAGGGAGACTAGAGGCAGGGAGAACAATTAAGAGGCTACTGTAACAGATCAGGGGAGAGGGTGGTGGGCATGCAAGTAGAGAGATTCCCAGATGGATCTGGGAAGTGGGATCTGGGCGAGATCTTCTCCAACTTGTTTTACAGATAAGGAAACTCAGGCAGACAGGATTAAGTGATTTGCCCAGGGTCACACAGCTAGTAAATTCTGAGGCCAGATTTCAATTCACAAAGATGAACTTTCCTGCCTTCAGGTGTGGCACTCTATCTGGGAGAAGATAGTGGAGAGGACATCTGGTGACTGATTGGATGTGAAGGATGAGTGAAAGGTAGGATCCTAGATTTAGAGCTGATCTAAGCTTGAAGGCTAAGAGGCTCCCAAGTCCAACCTCCTCATTTTACAGATGAGGAAACTGAGGAATGACTTGTTCAGTGTGAGGTAGATTTGAGCCCAGGTTTTCCTGACTTCAAGTCCTTTAACCTTATGCTTTAACCCTTTATACCATTCTGTCTGCCTCTGAGGTTGTGAGCCCAGGTGCCCAAAAGGACAGTGCTCTCCTCAGCAGAAATCATGAAGATGCAAGACGAGGAAAAGTAAGAAATCCAATGATGACTTTAGCCCCCAGCTATTGAGTCTAGCTCCTTCATTTTACATATGAGGAAACTAACACTCAGGTTAACTGTGTGTCTGAAGTCACACAGCAAATTAGTGACATAATTCTGGGTTCCTGACACCCAGTCCAATAGTCTTTCCACCACTGCAGGATGCGTTGCTGTTCTCCACCATGCCAGAGGACGCTATCTCCTACCAAATATTACTGGCTGGCTCATTTACCACTTCTGTCTAATTCTCTTTGCTTAGGGCACAAATTTGGGATGCTTCCAATTATTCAACCCTTTCCCCCATGCCCCAGAACAATCTCGATTAAACTCAAAATACTCTTAGAGTGATGCCAGTTATCAAAGAAGGGCTGCAGGGGAACTGGCATTACTGGTACATTCATGCATTTCATAGAAGTAAAAAAATACATTCCCAAAAGGCCTTATCCTTGGTCAGAACTTCAATGTCATATCTTCCTTCTTACAGAACTCCTTGGGACATAAAGATTCTCCCTCATCATTTGAAGAATCATCTTCCCCTGTGACCTTTGAATGCCCTCCCTATCTCCCTCTTCCTTGACCCATAGGCTTGTAACAGAATTTCTGGCAGTAGTGGTCTGGGCAGAGTAATCTGGGGCTCTGATGACACTTCTGGCAGAAGCCATATGGCCATGACAAAGATTCAGGGCCTACAGGAACCTGATCTGTCTCAATCTCAGTCTTTCTCTCTCTCTCTCTCTCTTCCTTTCTCTCTCCTCTTCTTTTTCCTCCCTCCCTCCTTTTCTTTCTTCCTTCCTTCCCTCTTTTTCTCCATTTCTTTTCTCTTTTTCTTTTTCTCTGTCTCTCTGCTTCTCTCTGTCTTCTTTCCCCTCCTTCCTCTCCATCCTTTCTTCCTTCCCTATTTTCTCTTTTTTTCCTTTTCTCTGCCTCTGCTTCTCTCTGCCTATTTGTCTTCTTTCCTCTCTCCTTCTTCCTTCCTTTCTCCTTTTCCACTTTTTCCCTTTCTTTTCTCTCTTTTTCTTTTTCTCTATCTCTCTCACCATTTGTCTCCTTCTCTCTGTCTCTGTCTCTCCCACTCTATCCCTCCCTTGTTCCCTTCATCTGTCCCTTTTCTTTCCATTAAATTTTTCAGGAAACAATCCTAGAGACATAAAAGAAAGCAAGATTTCACCCAGCTTTACATGTGTTTGTGTGTGTATGTCTCTATGTGGGTCTGTAGTAACCCATTCTGAGAACTCTGTCCACTGACCCTGACCTAGCTAACTAAATAACAGGAGCTGCTGAAGCTGACCATCCTCCTGGCCTCCCAACTTTCTTCATGTTCAATTTTCATTTCTCAAAAGATGAAATGTTTGCATGCGTCCCAAACTGCCAAACCACATCGTCTCTCTTTCCCTGGGTAGGAATGATGACAGGAGGTATTGGGGGAGTGAGGAGGGAAGAGGGAATAGTGGGAGAGAAGAGAAGGAGTTGTGTTTCTGCTGGCTGGCTGGCTGGTAATATTTGGTTTAGGTTACCAGGCAATAAATCATGACTTAAGAGTGAAAGGCCACTGCTGGTTTCAGACACCATCTGGTTCCATATTCCCTAGGGCTCTGTATCCAGGGTTACCCAGAAAGATGGCAGATACAAAGCCCACAGAAATCAAGGGTCGACATTTCTGTTTGGCTCAGAGTTCGAATGGAGATATTTTATTCAGGAGGTGATGATGACAGAATAACTTCTTCTAACAACAACTCCCATTCACTGTGTGAGTTTGACATCATATTTTCCCCACCATGACCTTGGAAGGTAGGGCGTTTCATGGGTTGCTATAGAGAGAGACCACTCTACTTAGTGGTCAGGCTACTGGTGATGAATCTCTTCCTATTTAGTCAGCCTGATCCTCAGACACACTCAGGCTGTAACCTAGGATGTATTCAAAGCCCTTCACTAAGTCACTTAGCCTCCTTGCGCCTCAGTTTACTCATTTATAAAACAAAGGGATTGGATTATATGGCCTCTCATGTCCCTTCCACCTCAAAATCTATGCTCCCATAAGTCTGTGATCCTATGTGTGACCTTGGATAAGTCATTGACCATCTTGGGCTTCAGTTTTCTCATTTGTAAAATGAATGTTTTAATAGATGGCTTCTAAGGTCTCTTCTAGCTTTAAATCCATGGTCCTATGATCCTTTGAACTTTTCCAGATTGTGCTTAGCTATATACAACAAGGTGTAGTTGATAAAATTCTGGACTTGGAATGAGGAAAACCTGGGTTCAAATCCTGCCACTGGCACTTACATATTATCTGATAGTGGACAAGTCATGTTACCTCTCTGAACCTTAGTTTCCTCATCTATAAAATGGGAACAATAATTTCTGTAGTACCTACACTATCCCCAACAGAGCAGTCAATCATCTTTCTCAGGATCCTACCTCCCCATCCTCTGCCTATGCAGATGGGTGGCTCAGTCCACAGAATGCTGGATTTAGACAAGAAGAGCTTAGCTCAAATCTTGCCTCAGACACTGAATGCAAAATGGGATGGGGGATTGAACTTGATGGCTTCCAAGGTCCCCTTTAGTTCTAAATCTAGGACCCTTTGAACAAGATTCTGCTTAGATTATGAAAAGGCAGGTATAATAAGGGACAGATAGGACCAAGGGATAGCCAGTTAGTTACTTATACTTAAGTTAGAGAAGTAATCAATTGATTAAACAAAAGCTTATTATGAGCTTCTTGAGGGTAAGAATTGTTTTTCTTTTGGTGGTCAAAGTATAATAATAAGTGTTTAATAAATGTTTGATGGTTGATTCTATCAAGAAGACCACATTTAATCACATAAGTACATACAAAATACATAGATGACAAATACAAGGTAATTTCAGGAGGGAGTCACTAACAGCTCAGATGACTCATGTAGGTGGTTTGAGTTGAACTTTGAAGTTGTTCTTCTTTGATTGTTTCAGTCATATTCAACTTTTCGTAAGCCTGTTTGGTATTTTCTTGGCAAAGATACTGGAGTGGTTTGCCATTTCCTTCTCCTTTTCATTTTATAGGAAACTGAGGTAAACAGTGACTTAACAGGGTCACACAGTTAGTAAGTTTCTGAGGCCAGATATGAATTCAGGTCTTTTTTTTCCTTCCAGATCTTTTTTACTTATTTTTATTTTACAACATTCACTTTTATAAGATTTTGAGTTCCAAAAATTTCCCTCTTCCTTCCCTTCCCCTCCCCAAAGCAGCATGCAATCTGATCTAGGCTATATACATACATACATACATACATATATATGTATATGTATACATATATTTATACACACACATACATTCATAATAACGTGTTTTCACATTAGTCATGTTGTGAAAGAAGAATCAGAACAAAAGGAAGAAACCATGAGAAAGAAAAAAAAGGGAAAATAATATGCTCTGATCTGCATTCAGACTCCCTAGTTCTTTCTCTAGATGTGGATAGCATTTTCCATCATGAGTCCCTTGGAATTGTCTTAGATCATTTTATTGCTGAGAAGAGCTAAGTCTATCAAAGTTGGACATTGCACAATGTTGCTGTTACTATGTACAGTGTTCTCCTGGTTCTGCTCACTTCACTCAGCATCAGTTCATGTAAGTCTTTTCAGGCTTTTCTGAAGTCTGCCTGCTCATCATTTCTTATAAACAATAGCATTCCATTCCATTCCCATACCATAATTTGTTCAGCCATTCCCCAATTGATGGGCATCCTCTCAATTTCCAATTCATGGCCGCCACAAAAAGAGCTGCTATAAATATTTTTACATGTGGATCCTTTCCCCTTTCTTGTGATCTCTTTGGGATACAGATCTAGTAGTGGTATAGCTGGATCAAAAGGTATGCATAGTTTTATGGCCCTTTGGCCATGAACTCAGGTCTTCTTGACTCTAGGCCTGACATTATCCACTGTGCCACCCTAGGTTCAAATCTTATCTCTTACACTTACTACCTCTGTGACTTTGGGCAAGTCACTTAACATCTAGATAATAGCCCTCGATAATCCTAAAATTAAAAAACTCCCGAACTGGTGTAGATCAGCCTTGGTAGAAGGAATTTCCTCATTAGGAATTCTCTACACCCATGGTATCAAACTCAAAAAGAAATGGGGGCCACTAAACCATCCATAAGGATGTAAGGACAGACACAAGGAGACAGCACACAGAGAGAAAGATCCAGAAGTAGTAAATTTTCCTTGGAAGGGAGGATAGCAAGGTCCAGAGGTCCTTAATTAAGTGGGTAGGTAAGATGGCAGCTCTGGGGGTCTTCATGGTTTGGTATTCTAGTAAAAAGAGTCTCAGGGTCTCTCATCTCCCCAAAACAAAGGAAGTATTTACTACCATGTCTATCCTGTTAACAATGTTAGAGAGCCCGCAAAACCATCCATAAGAATCCCTGTGGCACACATGTTGACTTGAAAAACCACACAATAATATTATCTATGTTTTATTGCATTTTTATTCATTTTTGTTAAATATATCCTTACATTTTAATACATTTTTATTAATGTCTTCTGCTTCTTATACCATCGTAGTTATTCCAAATATTCTTACTCCTCCTCCCAGAGAGCCATCCCATATAACAAATAATAATTTTTTAGAGAGGAAAAGAAATCAGGATACCTGGTCAATACATTAGAAAAAGTCTGAAAACCTGCATAATGTGTAACACTTGTAGACCGCTAATCCTCATAAAGGGGTAGGTTGGGGATATCTTCTCATATTTCTTCATCTGAATCCTGCTTGATCTTTTGTAATTTTGTTACTTTCACTTTTGATGGTTTGGTGTTCTTTCCAATTACACTATTGTAGTTACTGTGTGTATTGTTTTCTTGGCTCTGCTTACTTCAAACTGTATCAGTTAATATAGATTTTCCTATGCTTTTCTGTATTTATCACACATATCATTTCCTGTAGCACAGCAATATTCTATTACATTTATGTACCACAATTGTTTTAGCTATTTTTCAACTGATGGGCATCAACTTTGTTTCCAGTTCTTTGCTATCACAAAAAGGATTACTACAAATATTATTTTGGAGAATATAGGGACCTTCTTCTTATCAATAACTTCCTTTCCTAATTACATTTTAATCTAGTTCAGTCACACTCAGTTGTATTGTGGACCACTTGTGCTCTAAATCAGTGAACTCACAGGTCTGGTTCCCCTCCCCTCAAAAAAATTAATGCCAGCAGTCGCCTCCATTCTAC
Source organism: Notamacropus eugenii (assembly GCF_028372415.1). Classification (NCBI taxonomy): domain Eukaryota; kingdom Metazoa; phylum Chordata; class Mammalia; order Diprotodontia; family Macropodidae; genus Notamacropus; species Notamacropus eugenii. Next base: position 372,161,951 of record NC_092873.1, read on the forward strand.
AAAGAGATGTTGAATATTTTTATTTTTATTCTTATTTTTATTGATGAGTAAACTGAGACTTAAAGACATAAGGTTAGGTGTTGGAATAGGAATATGAGTATTTTTATTCTCATTTTACACATGAGGAAACTGAAACTTAGAGACATGTGGGACTTACTCAGGACAGCTAGTAAATGTCAGAGCCATTTCTTGAACTCAGATCTTCTGACGCTTAAGACCCCATCTCTCCCATAACAACTTTTTGGGGGTGGAGTTCTCAATCAAGCTAGAGTTAGGCTAGAATAGAAGATTTTCTCCTTAAAATATCCCCTGCCCTGGGGGGTGGAATTGGGATGATTTGGGATGAAGAGATCATGGTTGAAGGAATAAATCCCCCAGATTCCAGAGTCTATTATGACCTAAGGCAACTGGGTAATTCTCTCCACAATGCTAGGTCTAGGATTTAAAGGGCTTATTTACCTATGGAATAAAGGGGATGAATGATGCTTGCTAATTGCCCAGAGTTCTAGATTCCTTGTTGGCTTAAACCAATACTTCCCCCTGGCTTGGTGAAAGTTCCCAGGAAATAATGTTCAAAGGTCACTGATATTTCATGTGACACTAATGCTCTTAAAGTAACCAAATCTAAGATCAGTTAATAGAATGAGACTAGAATAAGAGGAAATGCTTCTTTGCACAGATGAGCTTTGGTTGTTGTTCAGTTGCTTCAATTGTGTCTGACTTTACATGACCCCCTTGGGGGACTACTGAAGTGGTCTGCTATTTCCTTCTCCAGCTCATTTTACAGATGAGGAAACTGAGGTAAATAGGGTTAAGTGACTTGCCCAGGGTCACACAGCTAGTAGGTGTCTTGAGGCTAGATTTGATCTCAAGTCCTCCTGACTCAAGGACTGGTTCTCTATCCACTGGTACTATCTCACTGTCCCATGTCTTCTTGCTTCCAAGCCCCACTCTCCCTGCTTCACTTGCTTCCCATTTCCTTGCCCCCACAAAACTTTTGAATTATGAGTTAGTTCTTAAATACTTCTGATTGCTAAGGCTGCCTAGATGTGCATAAAGATGGGAATTTCTGTCTAGTGTCCCCAGTCCCTTAGTTTTTCCTTCAACTTCAATTTGTCTCCATCAGAGTACTGGTGTAAATACACAAGGAGCCTAGAACTCTCATGGGTACGTGAATCCCTTCAACCTTAAAGCCCAGTTTTGTGGGAAGAATCACCTCACTTCCCTTCATGAGTAAATGTAGGACCTGAAATCTGGAGGACTTTTCCCTTCACTTCTTTTCCCTAGCTCCTTCACCCCTCTAGAGTTCTAAGTGGGCAATGGATAGTGCAATGGATAGAGAGGATCAGGCCTGGTGTCAGGAAGCCTCATCCTCCTGAATTCCAACCTGGCCTCAGACACTTAGCTGTGTGACCCTGGGCAAGTCACTTAACCCTGTTTGCCTCAGTTTCCTCATCTATAAAATGAGCTGGAGGAGAAGGAAATGGCAAACCACTCCAGTATCTCTGCCAAGAAAACCGCTAAATGGGTCATGAAGAGTTGGACACAACTGAAATCACAGAACAACAAAAACCTAGTATTTGTGGGGATTTCTCTGGGAGATATGGATGTGGAGAGCTGCTGAACTGCCATGAAGCGATTTATGAAATTTTGAAAAATAGAAGATGCTTCCCTTAAATCTGGCGTATCTGATATTTTGGGGAGGGAATAAAAGGGGCAAGGGGAAAAGAAGAGGGGGAGTTTTCAGAGGTGCAAGCAGATCATGGCTGCCAGAAGAAGAAATGAGTTACTCATATTTCCTTAAATGCATTTATCAAATGAATGCTCATTTCAATGAATAATTTAAAATGCTAGGGAAAAAGAAGCTTCCCATCTGTCCAAAAACATGAAAATATGCATGTCTTAATTCCTGTAAGTCCTCATGGGTGAGCTAGGTACCCAGTTCTAGGACTGAAAAAAATACACTAGCCAGATAATGTTTTCTGGCAAGTCCATGACCACTGCTAATCATCTCAGAGTCTTAGAAACAATCCTCCACAAAGAAGTCAATCACCTTCCACAGTATCCCACCTCACCTCCTTATATCTAGGTGGTTCAGTTAGTAGAGTGCTAGGTTTTTGTTTCTTCAGTCATTTCATATTTAACTCTTTGTGACTCCATTTGGCAGACACTGGAGTGGTTGCCATTTCCTTCTCCAGATTATTTGACAAATGAAGAAACTGAGACAAACAGGGTTAAGTAACTTTCCTAGGTCACACAGCTAGTAAGTGTTTGAGGCCGGATTTGAATTCAAGAAAATCAGTCTTCCTGACTTCAGCCTGGTGTTCTATCCACTGTGACAGATCTAACTTCAAATCCTCCCTTAGACACTACATATGTGACCCTGGGCACCTCTGTAGACCTTAGTTTCCTCATCTGCACAATGAGGAAAGGGAACTTGGATTGGATGATTTTCAAGGTCTCTTTTACCTATAAATTTATGATTATATAACCAAGATTTTGCTTAGATTATGAGGCAGGAGGTATAAAGGGAGTAAAGAACTAAGGAATAGCAGGAAATTGAACTTTATTTTGGGAAATAATAAATTATTCAAGCAACAAGCATTTATTTTGAGCCTACGATATGTTAGGTGTCCAGGTGGACTAGCACCTCTGGCATGAGGGCTTGCTGAGCCCTTTTCAGGGCTGCTCATCTACCTTTGGTATCTACCTTTCACCCAACTGGCACCTCCACCTCCAAGAAGCTGTAGCATATCCAGCAGACATGCCCTGGTAAACTGTCTGGGACTAAACCAGGTTAATGGTGACTCGATAAACCTCAAACCCGTCAGTGAGTTAGGGGGTTGACTCCCCCAAGCATGTGAAGACTTCCTTGGGCAGAATGGGTGGATGGGAACAACTTGTCCAGTGGAGCTATGGAGCAGAGACACTGAAAATACTAAGGTGATGCCCACTGCATCCAGGCCCATCTCCAGTCCTCTTGACTTTTTGAATGACTCTGGAAGAGAGAGCCATGTTGATGACTTTGGGCAACTCTGCCTCACTTAAATCCAATTCAACCACGAGTCAAAACAACAACTGTGATATCACTGGTCCTCTTTGAAAATGAAGTACAAACAATACTATATCTTAAGTATAGGGCACAATGGATGTAGTGCCAAGCCCAGAGTCAGGAAGACCTGAGTTCAGATTTGACCTCATACGCTTATTAGCTGTGTGATCCTGGGCAAGTCACTTCACCCTGTTTGCCTCAGTTTTCTCATCTGTAAAATGATCTGGAGAAGGGAATGGCAAACTACTCTGGTATTTTTGCCAAGCAAACCCCAAGGGGACCACAAAGAGTTGGACCCAACAACAACAATAAATAATATATTAGGTATTAAGAGTACAAACAGAAAAATGAAATAGTCCCTGTCCTCAAGAAATTTTCACCTCCCCTTCCCTAGGTCCTGGGGCCTTCTGATGTAGGACTACTTTCCATTTTATTCCATAGGTATATGTTGCCCCCCCATTACAGTGTAAACTCCCTGAGGACAGGGACAATTTTGGCCTTAAAAAAATTTCCCTCAGGAAAAAATTTTCCACTGTGAAACTTATTACAGTGTAAGTACTTAATACAAAATTATTGATTGTTCCTGTCAAGAGAGACAACAAGTACATGCAAAATAAATATGAGGAAATTTCAGAGAGAAGACACTAGCAGCTGGTGGAGGTGGTCGGGCAAGGTTTCACGTAGGAGGAGATAGTTGGAGTTGAGTTTTATGAAGAAAGCTAGAATTCCTAAGAGGTGGAGGTGGAGAAGGAAGTAACAGAAAGAGACAAAGAGTCCTAGTAGCCAGTGGTAAATAGTCTGTGGGTGATGTGAGCCCAGCCCTGTGCTCAGAGGCTCAAGAGGAATTCAGGGAATCCTGGGAAAAAAACTGCATTCATACAGAGTGATGCCCATGAAGGATTTCTCTGTCCTGTGCCAGGGAGGGTAATCTCCTCGTGGTGTATATAGCAAACTGTTGTCAGGAATTGGCAAATGCTTGTGAGAAAACAGGTGCACCTTGTGAGAAAATTGAGCCAAGAATAGACTGTGATAGAGAATATGCTGGATGCAGTGGGGAGGGAGCGAGGGGAAGGATGGGAAGAAGAGAAAAGTGTGAAGAGTCCATGGGGGGAAAGAAAGGAAATGTTTGGAAGGAAGCAGTTGTAGACTCTTAGTATCAGAGATTTTGAGTTGGAAGGGACCTTAGAGGTCATTGGGGCTAACCTCATTTTACAGATGAGAAAACTGAGGCCCAGTGAGGCTCAGTGACTTGCCCCTTTGGATGCTCAGCTGGTCAGTATCTGAGGTGCATTTAAAACCCAGGCCTTCCTACCTCTACGTCTATTTTTTCATGCTGTCCCCACTACCGAAACCATAATGCCTTTTATGATGCCACCTCCTTCAGCCCAGGGTCCCTGTCATTAGGGAAGAAGGAAGCTTTTCGATTGAGGGAGGAGGAGCCACTATGTCTGAGGACAGTGAGCTCACCAAGGGTGTGACACCTGCATGTTTTGGAATGCAGTTCAGGGAAGACACTGGTTCTAAGAATCTGAACTATCCCTGAAGAAAGGAAGTGTCTAGGGTTACCCCTAGCAAGGTGTGATAACAGGTAGAAAATACCACTATGGACTCAATATCCCTTCCTCCCCCATCTCCTAATAGACATATATTAATCCAGGTGAAATCACATTGAAATGAATATCAAAGCAACCTCAAAAGGAAATAAGAATTAAATTCAGTTGAGCAAGTGGATCAAATGGCTACTGTGTGCTAGGTGCCCATACTAGATACTGGTGATGCAAAAATCAAGTTACAACTGGGAAACCTAAGCAGGGCTGGGGAGAGGAGAAGGATCATTCCCAGACTTGGCCTTGTGTACCATATGGGAGCTTAAGAGGTGACTGTGTGGGTCTGGGTGTGTGCCACAGGCCATTTTTAACAACAGCTGTTGCAGTCATTCCTCCCTCCTGCTTCCTTCTCCCATCACTGTCTAGGCCAATGGGGCAGGGGCTGGGGTGGGCAGAAAACAGTGTCCTTTTCTGTGGACTATCTGGGCTGCAGCTCTGGGCATTAGTGAGATGCTGAAGCAAATTCTAGGCAAGAACACAAGCCCTCTTCCCAGATTGGAACATATGGATAGAGAGATAGGAATAGATATGTAGATATAGATACACATACAAGTCACCATACCTGTAGAAATATGCATGTATGTATACATATATGTATACACACATATACAAATAGACACACACACTGAGAGAAGCCAGCCAGGCTCCCTGTCACAGGAATAATATTTGCAGTCCAATAACCATATTGCCATTTGGGACAGATTCTTTCCCAACAGTCTGGGGAACCACAGCTAGAATGAATAACATTTTCTGTTTTTCTCTAGACTTTGTTGATGACATGGTTCTCTATGAGATCTGCTCAGTCTAGTTGTTTTCAGGAGAAAGCTTAAAATGGATATGCCCATGTGGTTTATTTGACATCACCTGTTTCTCTTCTCCACTGATGGACAGACTTGTTAATAATATGGATTATTTTTTAGACAATTTGTTGTTGTTTTTTAAAATAGATTTGAATTGATACCTTTTTTCTTAAAAAACAATTACCTCAATTTCCCTCTTTATCCTTCCCCTCCTAGAGAGTCACACAAAAAAATTTAAAGATGAAGAAAAGAAAAACATTCATCAAAACCAATCAACATATCAAAAAAATCTGATGTCATATGCAATTTTTCACATCCGTGGACTCCTCCTCCCTCCCCAGCAGAAGAGCATTGCGAGGTAGAGGCAAAGAATTTGACAAAGATGCCTCTACTGGGGACCAAGCTGCCTGAGTTTTGGATGATCTCCCCTTTTCTGGATTTCTGAGCATGGCAACCTCAGGAAAGGTACCTTAGATTTGAAATGGAGTTATAATATATTCATATTATTTAATGGTATTATTTTATAATTTTTAAATAATTTAAATACATATAATACTTAATATAAATTTAAATATAATTTTATATGTATGTTTTTTATGATTTTATAATAAATAACAAGAGAAATTTGGAAACTGAGATACCACCCCCTAGGGGGCACTGAAACGATCAGGGAAGGGGAATAGGAACCTGGGGTGCAATTGGGGAGTGCTGAATAAAAATAAGAAAAAAAGAGAAGATAAGAAAAATTTGAAAAACTGTTCATACATGTTTTATTTATTGTGTGACAATTAAAGTCGTAGTGATTATATTATTTTCTAAATAAACACACAAAATGCAAGTTAGAACTGATCAGTGGTCAAGTCTACTGACAGGTCTTAACAAGCAAGTGTTGGCAGGCAAGTGCATCCCACGTTGTCCAGAAGTCCAGTATGCACCAGCAGAAAACCCCCCACAAGTTTACAATAAATTATTAAATTTAAGATGTGTCATTTAAAAATATATATATTTTCTATTTTTTGAAATGATGCAAATTTCAAAAAAAATTGAAAGGTTAAAGGAGGACACAGTAATTTTTTTCAAAGGGAATGGGAGACCAAATAAGTTTGGAAACCTCTGTATTATTATATAGAGATATAGCTTACAGGGACAGCCAAGTGACATAGAGCTTAGAGCACTGGTCCTAAAGTTGGAAAGACCCTAGCTCAAATCCATCCTCAGATACTTACTAGCTGTGTGACTCCGCTGCAAGTCATTTTACCTCTGTCTGCCTCAGTTTCCTTAACTGTAAAATGGAGATGATCATAGCGCCTACTTCCCAGGGGTATTGTAAGGATCATATGAGGTAATATTTATAAAGCACCTAACACTGTGCCTAGCCTAAAATAGGCTCTTAATAAATGTTTATTTCTTTCCTTCCTTACCTTATCCTCCTGAGTTTTTTGCTGTACTCTGGAAGCCCCAGGATTAGAGATCTACCGATAGAAGGGACCTCAGAGGCTATCTAATCAATGCCCTTACTTTATAGTTGTGGAAACTGAGGCATAAAGAGGCCCGAAGTCATACAGGTATTAAGTATCAGAGATGGATTTTGAACCCAGGCCCTCTGACTCAAGAGCCAGTGTGAATCATCAGATTTATTCCCCTGGGCACACCCTTTCTTTTTTTTTTTTTTTTAAATAGATAAGGAAACAGAGGTCCAGAGAGCCAATTTAATTCTCTGAATCGCTGTTAACGAGTCAGGCAGGCGCTGTGCTAAGTGCTGGAGATAAAAAGACAAAATTCACAAAGTCTCCCTTCGTTCAAGAAGTTTACATTGTACTGAGGGGACCCAATATAGACACAGACAAATCCACATAAAGTAGATTAAAACAAAACAAAGTAATTTCAGGTTACTTGGGAGGGGGCAACACTGACGGAGCAGGTAAGGAGAGACTTTGGACCTCTGTCTGCTGATCTCACATTCAGTACTCTTAGATTTCCCTTTCACCCAAACATATTCCCTACTTTTCTTTCCCAGTTAGGAAGATAGTCACCTTGTTTTGGCCTAGCCTGAAACAAGGTGACTTTAGCTCCCTACCTCAGCACTGTCTAATCCACCAGTAATCCAGACTAGCTGCCTGGCATGACTGGGGAATCCTCATTAACAGATCAGGGGAAACCATGCTTTTCTAGGGTGTTCCCCCCAGTGCTTCAGAGGAGCATATGTGAGGATCTGGGTTCCACTCTGAAGGAGGAAAATGAAAGAGAGCTTTTGTGGTACTGCCAGGGTGGAACCCTGAGGGGGCTCAGCAAGAAGGGAACCTGGAGCACCTGTCTCTGCGCAACACACTAAGCTTAGTTTTTCCCCAACCTCTCCAGGGCTGCACCTTGTGAGGAAACTGATCCAAGGTCACTGGTCTCCAAGGCTGAGAATGTACGTGCCCTCCCCAGTCTAGCTCCAGGAAGTTTGCTGTGTGCTTGTTTTAAGTGTATTATTAAACTGTAATCATACTCTGCACAGAGCCAGCCAAAGCAGTGGCTATTTATAGAGAGGTGAAGAAAGCTGACTCAGACAGGAGCTGACTTGGGGTTTAGCAAGGGAGCTTGGCTTCCTGGCTGCCACCTTGGCCTGCAGTCCCAAAAGGCTAGAGGTTAGAGAGAGAGAGGAAGAGAGGGAGAAGGGGAAAGGAGAGAGAGGGGGAGGAAAAGGGGAGAGGGAAAGGGAGAGGGAGAGAGAGAGACAGAGACAGAGAGAGAGAAAGACAAAGAGAGAGAACAAGCCTGCTTTCTTTGTTCCTTCCTCTCCTGGGGTAAGAGTCAGCATCAAATTCTATTTCACAACATTGGAAGTTGAAACCTGAAACAGTTTGGATTAAAGCAACATTTAGCCATCTTACCCTGGTCCCTGGAGAGGCTCAGAGTCCTGAGGACCAAACTGCTGGACTGTAGATAAGCAGGCTTCACATTGAAAGGGTTTGAAAATACCATTCCCAGGGCTGGAGAGACACACCAGTTTGGCCTCCCCTTGCTTCTGAGGAGTGACTTCTGGAAGCCCTTAGCATGTAGGTGCTTCCCTTATTAGCACAACACTGTAAATCCATCCTAGAGCTGGAAGAGACCTCAGAGGTCAGCTAGCCCAACCCTCTTATTTTACAGATGGGTAAACCGAGGCACAAAGCAGTTAAATGACGGACCCAAGCACAAACTGGCACTAAAAACAAAGGTGGTTTTGAGCTTAGGATCCTTTGCTTCTAGAGTCAATGTCCTTTGGTCCATTCTCTGTCCTGGTTGGAGCACATCTGGAGTATTGCGTCTAGTTCTAGCAGACTACATTGTAGGCAGGATATTGATAAGCTGGGTGGCATTCAGAGGAGGGCAGTTAGGATGGTAAAAGGCCTTGAGTCCTTAACATATGAGAATCACTTGAAGAGAGAAGACTCAGGGAGGACATAATAATATTAATAATAATGATAGCAACAAGCATTTATTTGGCACCAACTATATGCCAGGCATTATGCTAAGGGCTTTACAAATGATCTCATTTGATCCTTACAATAACTCTGAGAGGTGTTATTATTATCCCCATTTTACAGATGAGGAAACTGAGGCAAACAGAGGTTAAAGTGATTCACCCAGGGTCACATAGCTAATAAGGGTCAGAGGCCCAATTTGAATTTGGCACTCTAAGCTAGGCACTCTATCCATTGTGCCAGCTAGTAGGACATGATTGTCATCTTCAAGTATTGGGAAGGCTGGCATGTGGAAGTATGATCAGTCTTGTTCCGTCTTGTCCCAGAAGTCAGAGCTAGAAATAACAGAGGGTCAAATTTAGGCTTAACAGTAAGAGAAATTTCATAACCATTGTTGATGTTGAGTCATTTCAGTTGTGTCTGACTCTTCATGACCCCATCTGGGGTTTTCTTGGCAAAAATACTGCTGTGGTTTGTCATGTCCTTCTCCAGCTCATTTGACAGATGAGGAAACTGAGATAAAGAGCATTAAGTGACTTGTCCAGGGTCACTCAGCTAGGAAGTGTCTGAAGCTGGATTTGAACTCTGGAAGATGTGTCTCCCTGACTCTAAGCCTGGCACTCTATGCACTATGGCACCACCTAGCAGCCCCTGATATCCTTGAGAGCTCTCCAAAAGGAGAAATGGCAGCCATAGAAAGTGGTGCGTTGTTCCTCTATGGAGTTCTTGTTGCACAGGTTCCATAATCCCTTGTTGGGTATATTGCAAAAAGCAGTAATTCTTCAGGTACAAATTGAACTAGGTAGCTAGTGGGATGACTTTCTAACTTTTGAATATGGTAAAATTTGGGTCAGGAACCATCTGTCTGACACCAATGTTGTAATGGTGATTGTCAGGAATGAGAGTGGGTGATATAAAGAAAAGTGTGATAGGCAGAGGTGAGAGGTGAGACTCTGAGGGGACAGAAGGACAAATGGGAGGAGCTAGTGACCAGAGAAAAAGGGGTTTTCATTTCTCTAAAGTCCAGTGCATTTTGAAGCAGTTAGGTGGTATAGTGGATAAAGTGCCAGACCTAAAATAAAAAAGACCTGAGTTCTAATCCTGCCTCAGATACCTACTAGCTGTGTAACCCTGGGCAAGTCACTTCACCTCTGTTCGCCTCTGTTTCCTCATCTGTAAAATAGGGAAAATAATAGCACCTATCTCTGAAGATTGTTGTGAGGATCAAATGAGATAATCTTATAGCACTTAGCACGTTACCTGACGTATATAGCAAGTGCTATGTGAACATTAGGTAATATGATTTTTGGGGGGAACACATCTGTTTCTTCTTTTAGACTTGCTACCCTGAAGTATTGCGAAGAGGTAAGAAAGAGCTCTGGTCTTACTGTCAATGTAGGGTCAAATCTTGGCCCTCCTGCTTACTTTCCTATATGACCATGGGCAAGTCACCATACCTCTCCAGGCCTCTCAGTTTCTTTTTTTCTAGAATGATGGGGATAGACTAAGTGGCCCGGGAGGTCGCTTCCAACTCTAAATCTATGATCCTATGAAATATTAGGAGACCTAGGGAATTAATCAATCCACAAGCATTTATACAGAGCTACAAGCTGGTGGTGCAAAGAAAGGTTAAAAACAGGTCCTGCCTTCAAGGAGGTTACATATTGATGAGAGAGACACATGTAAAGAAATAGATACATGCAAGATACATAGACAGCAGATGGAAGTTAGCCTCAGAGATATGGGCTCTAGCTGCTGGCACAGGACGTAGGGTACAAGAAAGCCCTCCTGCAGAAAGCTTTCCCTCTTAATTCTTGTGCCTTCACTCTGTTATTTATCCTGCATATAACTTGCTTTGTTTCAACTTGACTGCTTGTCATCTCCCCGATAAGACAAGTTCCTTGAGGGTAGAGACTGTCTTTACCTCTTTTTGTATCTCCAGCCCTTAGGACAGTACCTGCCACATAGTAGGCACTTGATAAATGCTTATTATTTTATTGATTGGTAACTCCCTTGCCTAGACTACTATTTCAGAGGGACCCATCTCACTCTTCAACTCATTCTCTGGACTTCTCACTAGCTGACCTGCCCTAAAATGGATACCCTTCCCCCACCTCATTTCTGGTTACCTCTTATACATTGTTTTCCCCTATTGGAATGGAAGCTTCGTGAGGGTAAGGACCATGTTATTTTCCTATAGTTCTATCCTTACTGTTTAGCACAGTTCCTGGCATTTAGTAAACAATAAATGTGTGACCTGTCTACCTAGCTCTGTTGTCCATCTAGAAATGCCTAGATTCAGCAGCTGATGGAGAAACGCCTGTAGCACATTTGATGGTTTCTTCAGATAGGATACATGTAAGAATGTAGCCAAGAATCACACTACACCAAAAAGTAGAAAAGGCAAGACCACAGATCCATGGAAAATTTTCTAACAGCTCTCAACAAGGAACCTTAAAGCTTTTCCCAGCTGTTTTCCAATTATCCTCAATAGTTTTCAATGCTAGAGACAGCACCTCTTTAGTAGATGAAAAGCTGACCTCTAAGTCAAGAAGACCTGGTTTCAAGTTTTTCTTTTGACACATAAGTACTGACTCTGTGATCTTGTGCAGGGGGCAAGTCCCTTCATCTCTCAGGACTCTCAGGTAACTCTCTCTGACAGCAGAGAAGCTGTCAACCTACATGAACAAAGGGAGTTTCCCAAACCAGCGAAATCCCCAACTTATATTCCCATGATAATTCCTAACAGCACTATTAGGTAGGTAGTGAAAATATTATAATCCCCAACCATCGGATGAGGAAACTGAGATTCTTAAAGGGACTCACCTACTGCACTTGCAGGATCACAAAGAATTTCAGAGTTGGCAGAAAACGAAATAGCTCTCTAGTCCAATGCATACTTGACCAAAAAAAACTTCTTTATAACATATTTGACAAGTGGTCATGAGGCCATTTAAACCTGGATATCAATGTTTTATCTGCTGTCTCATGTTATTTTGCCTGCCCTGAGATTGGCATTACACACACTAGTATATGCATACATCTAATTAATTTTCTACCATTCATTGACTCATAAAATCTCAGATTTGGAAGAGACCCCAGAAGACACCTAATCCAGCCCATCCATACCTGCACAGGAATCTATTCTCCACCATTCTTGGCAAGGGTTCATCCAGTATCCAGCACCGAAGATCTCTGGTGATAGGGAACTCACTACTTCCTTCAGCAGCCTTGAGTGAAAGACTAAAGGGCAGCTGATTTTTTGCTACATTGGTTATACAAGATCATAGCTACAAGGGGCCTTTGAAGTCATCTAGTCTAACCACCTCCTTTTACAGATGAGGAAACCAAGGCCCAGAGAGTTTAAGAGATTTACCCAAGGTCACACAGGTAGTACGTGAAAGAATGGGATTTGAACTCTCTTCTTTTAACTATAGATCTTTAGTCTTTCTCCTGGTTGGGGGAAGGTGGGGGGGCGGGTCAATGATAGGAATATACCAAGGTCCCAATTAGTGTGAATAATGAATCCTGTAAAGTGGTTTCATTATTTGAATTTTTACTGCATAATTCCATTGGGCTGGAACCAATGACTATATTTAACATAATTATAACTTCAAATTGTAGGAATGCAAATACATGAAACCATTTCACAAGACTCATTTTTTGCACTAATGGGGACCTAGAGGTAAGACCCCCTCTCCACCCAAGTCTTAATGCTATTTCCAGAGCCCCATATTATTATATAATAGTCACCTGCCATCATCTAACTGTGAGGCTGAAATAGAGGAGTGATGATAAAGTAATGAGAATCATCGCTTGCGTGTATGTGTGGCCTTTAAAAATAAATGTTGCTACTTTCTGATATCACCATGTGCTACTCTGAATGTGCTGTGCCTCTTCAAATGCTCATTAGAAATCTCCTGGTCAGAGAGGAATCCAGGCTGGTCCTTGTGATTGGGTCCTTTGATCAATCACCTTTTTTTTTTCTTTGTCCTGCTCTAGAAACAAATAACATAATAGCATTAGTTTCTAAAGGGCTTGTGGGAAGCTGCCAGGCTGCAGACAGCTGTCTCTTCTCTTAGTCAAAGTTCAGTAATTTTCACTGTACCTTGAACTAGGTCACTGTAGCAGGGCCTTAACTCGCAACCTGGCAAGGTCAGGCTTTCCGTGTCTATTTCTTAATATGCTTGTCTTGGGAAATGGATTCTATTTCACCTTTGGAGTGGGGAGGGTGTGTGTGTGTGTGTGTGTGTGTGTGTGTGTGTGTGTGTGCGCACGTGTGTGTGTGTGTATGTGATGGGGGGAGATGGTGTGTGTCTCCTTCACTCCTCGGGGAGGGCCATTTTTAGACCAGTGAGTGGGGAAGAAAAATCATCTAGGCCAAAAATAAACCCTTTCTGCAGTAAGCAGGGTTTGAAACTGGACTGATATGCTCCAACTATTTTTTTTTAACCAAACTGGCATTTCAGGGTGTAAATAGCACTCAGGCTGTTTTCTCTAGGACTGACAGCAAGGCTGGGCTTCCTATATAGATGGGGCCTTGTGACACTGGGAAAAGTGGAAATGTCAGTCAGGAAAGCTTGCCCTGGAGCTCACGAGATAAGGCCGCAGTCCCTCAGTCAGTGTTCAGGTCTGGATTGTATCTTCCAGGGTAGGTTGCTCTAGGACATTCTGTAAATACAAACACAGCTCTTTTAAAGGAGCACAACAAAGGAAAAACAGGATGGACCCTGTACATATACACTGAGCTATTTGGGGGCACAAAGCAGAACAATTTTTTAATATTGAAGGAATTGGAACTAGATGGGACCTCAGATGTATAAACCAACAAAGGATGTTCTTAAGGTCACCCAGATTTGTCAGCAGCAGAGCAGGAATTCAAACCCAGATATTCTGGTTCTTTTTACAAGACCATAGCTGCCTCTAAGGCAGGGATCCTTGAAATTTTTGTGGATGTCGTGGACCCCTTTGACAGTCTCATAACACCCATGAACCCTTTGTCAGAGAAACGTTTTGAAATGCATAAAAATACATAGGATTATAAAGAAAACCAGCTATATGGAAATATAGGGTATCCCAAAAGTCTAGTGCGATTTCAAGCTATAGAAACTTTCAAAGCTTAAAACCACTAAGACTTTTGGGATACCTTATATAGTAATCAAAATATCAAATTACCAAACAATTATTCAAAACATTTTAAAAACAACTTCACAGACCCCAGGTTAAGAATTCCAGTCTATGGAGTTCCAAGTGCCAGAGTCTTCCTCCCTCCTTCTTTCTCTTCTTTCCCTCACCCTCCACTCTTCCGATGTACCTTCTCCATTTGCTGATGCTCTCACCTGCCCCTTTGGCTCCAGCCTTCTATCCTGGCACTTAGCAGAGGAGAAATTTTGACAGACTTCCATTAAAGGAAGCCTGGATGAAGAAGCATCTCAAAATATGTGAGGTGGGGAGTTCGCTATTCGTGGGACTACAGGTTTCTGCAGCATTTCTACACCTGCTAAAGTCAGTCAGGGGCTAAAGTAAATAGAGTGTTGAACTTAGAATCAGGAAGACCTGAGTTCTAACTTCCTAGCTGAGGGACTGCGGGTAAATCAGAACTTTTGGGAGCCTCAGTTTTCTCATCTGTAATATAGGAATAAGCAGTATCTGAAGAGTTTTTCTGAGGTTCAAATGAGAATCTATACACACACACATATATGTATATGTGTGTGTGTGAATATCTTTGCAATCTTTACCTCCCCAGAGCCCCCAAGCTCTTTAATAGACTTTAAATTTGTAAATTTAAATTTATGTGACTTTAATAGATCAACTGCTGAGTTGCATTGGTGAAGGGGATATTCCAAAGTGGGAGTTCCCTACATCTTTGAAATCACAAGGAATTGAAATCACAAAGGGAAAATAATGAAAGTCCGTGGTGGTTCCTGTTGTTTTGTTCATTATCTTAAGAGGAGACCTACGTGGAGCCTTATTCCTATCTGACATGTTAAAAAAATCATGAAACATCCGTCATGGCCCCAGACCATGACTGTATCCAGCTTTAAGGTCCAGTCCATTCCCACATTGGGTCTCTCCCTGTTTACTGTCAGTCAAGAGGAGAGAAGCAGTATAATCTAGTAAAAACAGAGCTGTGCTCATCTTAGCTGGCAATTTTTCACTACTTATCTTTGAGAGAACGAATGGACTTTGGTCGCCTATCTTTCCAACCAGGTTGCTTACCTAATCTGTCCCTTGTGTCTGGCATGAAATAAGCAAGGTGTCAGCCAGAAAATAGCCCTTTTTTATGACCTGCTGAACAACCCCTGGTGGAAATGATGCTCGCGTCACTCCACAAGGCCCCATCCATCCATCAGGGGGTGTTTGCTAACCTGCTGCACTGTGCCCAACCCCCCTCACATCTAGACATGGTGCCTTTCCAGTCTTTTTTCCTGATATTCCCCTTCATACACTTTCCACTCTCATAAAACTGATCTGCTTCTTCCCCATCCATGCTATTTCACCTTCTGCCTTGGTATCTTTGCACAGGTGGTTCCCCACCTCCAACCTGCAGTGCTTTCTTTCCTCACTTCTACATGCTAATAATAGCTAACGTTTATATCATGCTTACTATGTACCAGGCACTGTATTCAATACTTTACAATTAGGATCTCATTTGATCCTTACAATAACCTTGGAAGGTAGGTGTTATTATTATCCCCATTTTACAGATAAGGAAACTAAGTCAACAGAGATTAAATGGCTTACACGGGGTCATATGGCTAGTAAGTGTTCAAGGTCAGATTTGAACTCAACCACCTAGTTGCCAATGCTAGAATCCCGAACTGCCTTTGAAACACAATTCAAGTCCCCCCTCCCACACAGGACCTTTCCGGACCTCCCTCTCCCTCAGTTATACTATTCTTTCTCTTGAAAATATTTTGTATTGCTTTGTATATATTTTGCATTTACTTGCTTGTGTAAATGTCATTTGTTCCAAATAGAATATAAGGTCCTTAAGGACATGATTTGTGCTGGTTTTGTCTTTGAATCTCTAGCACTTTGCATCATCTTTGTGCTTAATCGATTTGTTCATTTGAATTGAAATGAAATTAATAGTGGGCAGCTAGGTAGCACAGTAGATAGAACACCAGCCCTGGAGTCAGGAGGATCTGAGTTCAATTATGGTCCCAGCTACTACTAGCTGTGTGACCCTGGACAAGTCACTTAATCTGGATTGCCTCAAAAAAAAAAAAAAAGAAAGAAATTAATAGAATTGATAGCCAGGCTGGAGAAGAGGTAGAGTGAGTGAAGAAACAAGAGGTTGAGAAAATCTCCTGCCTCTTCTACCTTTTAGAGGAAATGGGTCGTGAGCATCATCTTTGGGATTGACTCCTGGCAGCTGTTTCTAGCAAAACTCACCATCAGCTATTGATGGATAAAGTAGTGTAGGAGAGATTATAATGGTAAAAATAGGTCCAAGTAATAGAAGGGAAAATGGTTTTGCATTTGAGATGAGGAGATGGACACAAATTGTATTAATCGGCTAGGTTGAGAGTTTCCATTATTAGCTTCTGATCTCTTCCCTCATTGGCCAACAAGTTCTGTTCAATGACCTCTAGCAAAAACAGGTCCCACTCATGAGATAAGGGGAGCTTGATAAAAGCTTTCTATTAACAGCCTCTCCAGATAACAGGAACCACTGATATGTGTGGGACAACTTGGCTCTCTCTGTACACACAAATTTAGCACTGAGTTTTCCAATAGAATCACTTAAGGGGCATAATGTAGTGGAATGACTGGACTAGGAGACAGAAGGACTGGGCGCAGATCCCAGCTCTACCTTTAACTTGCTGCATCATTGTGGGCAAGTCACTCCACAACTCAAGGCCTCAGTTTCCTCATTTGTAAAATGAGGTTATTCCTCTCAGTTTTGAGTTTGAGTTTGAAATCCACCATTAGGTAACTCAAATAGAGAATTGATTATTTGATACTTCTAGAGCTCTCCTCTGATAACTCATTGGGGCATGAAAGTGATCATGATTCTTGGAAGCTAAGCCAGGATAATGGAAGCTCTGTTAAGTTCAAAGAAATCAGAAAAGCTTCGAGAATAGACTCGCTGATAGACAATATGTATCTATCATTCAAGAGCCAACCTAGTTAAGTACAAAGGGGGTCTACAATGGGGAGATATGTGAGGATTAGCTATAGCAACTTATTAAACTGTCTTGTCCAGCAAAGGGTGTGACCTATATCCATGAAGTGAGCATCGTTTGGGATGAGATCATGCATCCCAGTGCCATTATTGGTCCATCGGGCAGATAGCTTTGCCTACTAAACTTCTAAGTAAAACACAAACAAAATCTCATAAATTCATTGACTTAGGGCCAGAAGCTATCTAACCCAATCCTCTCATTTTATAGAGGGGGAAACTGAGGCCAAGAGAGGTTAAATGAATTGTGCAAAGAATCCTAGATTTAGAGCTGGAAGTTACCCGGGGGTCATGTAGTCCATGACTTTATTTTACAAATGAGGAAAGTGAGACCCAGACAGTTTACATAACAGGTCTAGAGTCACACAGCTAATAAGTGACTGATTTAGCCTTAGAACCTAGGTTTTCCTAACTCCACATCCAGTGCACTATCTACTATACCACACTGCCTTTTGTGTTCTTGGAAGACTTTGGAAACCTACATAATAATTGCTTACCCAAATATCAGCAAGCCACTTTCTTAATAAGGTAAAGGACAGCCACGCTGCTGTCCCCTTACCTTTGTTTGCTTCCTGAGCTAGCATAGCTGGCATGCCCTGGCCGTCTGCCAAAACAAATGGACAACATCTAAGGTAGCAGGTTCTTCATGTTGAGTATTCACCTGGATTATCTTGAATTCAGCTGACAGACTGACTTTTCCCCATACCACCAAGGAGTTAACATTTTTTTGCCCTGCTTTCCTGGTGACTAATGCATTGTGTGTGTCAGAGATCAGTGAAGCAAGAGACTGACAGTCAATGTGGGAAGTGGATGAGATTTCAGCTCTCCTTGTAATGCCTTTGATGGGTACAATGAGTAAGGAAAGGGATTATTGATGCCTCTATGGTGGCCAGGGTTGCATAATTTTGTCTTGAATGCCTGCTTCTTCCTTTGCTCCGTGGCTTGCGTATCACATGACTTAAAGTGGATCTCCCTTTCCAGCTTGTTTGGGATCAGGATAAAATGGTTTATAAATAGCCCCTTTCAACGGGTACTTCGGCTCTTGAGCACATCCCATCACTTTGAAAAATGACCTGTTTTGCTGGAACTGTAACTGACAATGACCTCACCAAATCACATGGATTCTCTGCACATTTTTCTTTGTTTGAGGGCCTCCAGAAAATATACATGGTCTCCTGGACAGCTCATCCCTGCTCATCATAAAGTCATTGTGGCCTAGCAGACCCAATTTTGGCATAAGAATTGGGAGATCTGACTTTCAAATTTTGCACAATATCATATTTTGAGATCTGCCACAGAGACACTTAATACATTCTTTATGGTTGATTAATTGATAGGATCACAAACTTAGAGTTAGAAGGGATTCTATGGGTCAGAGGATCATAGATTTTGAGCTTGACAGGACCTCAGAGGTAAGTCATTCCAGAGGTATCCAGTATAGTGGGTTAGGCAAAACTCTGGAAGCAGATTAAAATGTAATTGGGAAATATTTTTTTTAGATGCAACATAGACAAAATTACATTTTAAAACTAAATCAATATTCAGCCCACAGAGATCTTTAATATGGAATGATAACCAGTGGCCCCCATTTCTATTTGAGCTGGACACTACAAATCTAGTCCAATCCTTTCATTGTACAGAAGCTCCAAAGAAGTTAATTGATTTGCTCAGGGTCATGTTGTCGTTGTTTAGTCATTATAGTTGTGTCTGACTCTCCATGTCCCCATTTGGGATTTTTTTTTTAGCAAAGATACTGGAGTGGTTTGCCATTTCCTTCTCCAGCTCATTTCACAAGTGAGGAAACTGAGGCAAACAAAATTAAGTGACTTGCTAGTAAGTGTCTGAAGCTGTATTTGAACTCACAAAGAAGAGTATTCTTGATTCCAAACCCAGGGCTCTATCCACTGCACATAGAATTAAAACCAGAAGATACCTCTGAGGCCATCTGGTTCAATTCCTTCAGTTTACAGTTCAGGATATCGAGCCCCAGAGAAATTCAGTGGCAAAGTAATATTGTCAGAGGCAGTGTTTGACCCCAGGTCCTCCAACTCTCAATCCAGTGTTCTTTCTGCTGGAATGCTCTCTAGTCCAATCTCCGCCTTTTACAGATGAAGGGACCAGAGCCCTAAAAGGTGAAGCGAGTCACTCCAAGTCACACAGGTAGACACTATATCCATGATTGTAGTTCTTCATGACAGTAATGATGATGGATTCTCTTCTTAGGTCTGTCTGCTTCCTTGCTGGGTGACCTTAGGCAAGGTTTCTTTTTTTTCCCTTTCCTGTAAATGGTTTAGTTCCTCTTCATGAAAAATGAGGAGAGTAATATCTGCCTCGGAGGGATACAGAAAGGATTACTGAGGTGAGAGTTGCAAGATGTTTGGCAGACTCCTGTTCCTAAATAAACACACACTGTCTATTTAACTGTCTTCATTATTCTCTCAGATTTAAGGACACTCAGCCCAGTGGTTTATTAACTAAAATGGAATGGAGCAGTACTACAGGTGCTGTGAGCCATGAAGGGATAGGACTTGGCTGGTCTTAGTTTCAGAAATCTGGTTGTTACAAGACATACCTTGAGTGAGAAGAAAGGGGGAAGCTGGAGGTGGGGTTTGGGGATCTGGGAGTAAATAGAGAGGGATGGAGAGGAAAGATGGAGGAAATTGGGATCTGGGGGATCATGCTCAAAGATGGAGGAAGAGGAAAGATGGAGGGAATTGGGATCTGGGGTAAACATACTAAAAGATGGAGATAGAGGAAAGGTGGGGGAAATTGGGATCTGGGGGGACATACTCAAAGATGGAGATAAAGGAAAGGTGGAGGAAATTGGGATCTGGGGAATCATGCTCAAAGATGGAGGAAGAGGAAAGATGGAGGAAATTGGGATCTGGGGGAAACATACTAAAAAATGGAGGTAGAGACACCACTTCAGGTCATCAGCATGGTTCTACTTGAAGGTCATATGTATTTGTCAGATAAATAAAGGCCCCACAAACAACTTATACAGGATAGTACTGATTATTTCCTCCTCAATTCATCTGACTTTTATACTTTCTTATTTCTTTCATGGATACCACCATCTTTCCAGGTTTACAAGCTTAGACTCTTCCGTGTTGCCTTGTTCTCCCTCACTCCCCTCCCCAAGTCTATTCAGTTGCCAAATGTTATCCATTCTACTTCTAAAATATCTCACAACTATTCTCTTCTTTATACTAGCACAACCAGCTCCCCTTCTTCATATCCTCATCGCCTGAACTATTACAAAAGTCTCCCATTTGGCATCTCACTTCCAGTCTCTATCCTCTCTACACACCTTCCTCCTCACAGCAGCCAAATGGATATGTCTGTAGCACAAATCTTATGCTCAAAAAGCTTCAGGAGTCCCCCATAGCACTTGGGATAAAATAGAAATTCCTCTCTTTGTCAGTTGAAGCCTTTCATAATCTGGTTCTAATAGTAATGATACAGCTAACATTTTTATAGCATCTACTTTATGCCAGGCACTTTACAAATATTATCACAATTGATCCTCACAACCACCCTAGGAGGTTGGTGCTATTATTCACGCATTTTATAAATGAAGAAACCAAGACAAACAGAGGAGGAGTGACTTTCCCAAGATCATACATGTATTAAGTGTCTGAAGTTAGATTCAAACTCTCTGAGTCCAGATCAAGCACTCTATCCACTGAGCCACCAAGCTATTCTAATCTAATCTGATATCACATTACTAGAGACAGCTAGGTGTCACAGAGGATAGGGTGATGGGCTTGGAATCAGGAAGGCTCCTCTTCGTGGGTTCTAATGGAGACTCAGACATTTATTAGCTGTGTGAACCTGAGCAAATCTCTTAACCTTCTTTGCCTCAGTTTCTTCATCTGTAAAAATGAGCTGGAGAAGGAAATAGTAGACTATTCCAGTATCTTTGCCAAGAAAACCCCAAATAGGGGTTCATGGAGAGTCAGACACAACTAAAATGACTCAACAACAACACATTACTTTTTGTTCCAGCCAAACTCATCTACTTGCTATTCCTTGCACACAACATTCAATCTTCTGCCTCCATGCTTTTGCATATGCTATGCCCCAGGCCCCCTGAATACTCCCTCTCCTCACCCCTACCTCCTCTGTCTCTTAGAATTCCAAGCTCTCTTCAGAGCTTCAAAGCTCAGTTCAAATGACACCTTCTACTTTGTACATATTCCTCACTTACATATTTGTGTGCATATTGTCTCTCACTCCTGACCCATGGACTATAAGTTCCTTGGGGGCAAGGACTATTTAATTTTCACCTTTGTATGTCCAGGGCCTAGCACAATGTAATAGTACACAGTAGGTGATTAATAGGGCAGGTAGGTGATACAGTGTTGGACCTGGAGACAATAAGATCTGAGTTAAAATCTGGCCTCAAACACTTACTAGCTCCATGACCCTAGTCAAGTCACTTAACCCTGTTTGCCTCAGTTTCTTCATCTGTAAAATAAGCTGAAGAAGGAAATGGCAAACCTCCATTTATCTTTGCCAAGGAAACCCCAAATGGGGTCATGGAGAGTCAGACATGACTAAAAACAACTGAACAAAAGGTGATTAATAAACACTGAAATGAATTTAATTGAAAGAGCTCAAGAATATGTGTGAAGCCTGAACATAACCTAGACTCTTTTAAGATGAATCTAATTTGTCACCAGCATGGGGAAAGATTTCACCAGTATGGGAATTCTCTCAGCTATCATAGGTTGCCACTTGTGTAAGACTTGGTAAGTAGGTCCTAGGGAGTTGTCTGAGCCTCTGAGAAATTAAGTGACTTTCCCTAGGGTCATATATCCAATAAGTGACAGAGGCTGGATTTGAACCTATCTTCTTGATTCCAAATTCAGAACTTTAATACCATGGGGAATTTATTTTAATAGTTTATATGCAAAAGTTAAATTGAATTATTTTCCCGTCATATAGAAAGTAAAACTAAGTACAGGGAGGGTTAGACATTGTATTTGGGTTTATCACATAGGATTTATGAAGGAATGAATGACAAAGCATTTAGTAAGCATTTACTATGTGCTAAAAATTACGCTAAACACCAAGGATACAAATAGAAAAAAATCCCTGGTCCCCAGGAGCTCTTTTTCTACTTAAGGAAGATAACATACAACAAAAAATTCAGGTGCAGATCAGATAGAAAGATCCAGATATGCTAAAGATTCTTTGGATGAGAGGATGGCAAGGCTCATGGATCTTTAGTTTAAGTGGGTAGGTGAGATGGTAGTTCTGGGGGGGTGGTCTTCAGGCCTTGGAGGTAAGGCAGATGGAAAGGCCTGCTGGTTTCTCATCTCCCCAAAGCAAAGGAAGTTTTTGCTGAGTGTCTATCATGTTAATGATGTAATATTCAGATTGAAATGGGGCCACCAGATACCTATTGCCTTAGAAAAACACATGTTAACATTATCTATGTTCTAATGTATTTTTATTTATTTTATTAAATATTTCCAAATCATATTATAATCTGGTTCTTCTGGGAGAGTTGTGGGAATATAACCATCTAGGTTGCTTGTTTGACCTCTCTGTGTTAGCTACCCAACCCTAGGCTGGGAAGTCTGGATTACTGTGATGTCCACCAGAGCAGGAACTGTCTTTGTACATCAACACTTAGCACAGTGCCTGGGATATAGTAGGTGCTTAATAAATGCTTATTGATTAATTAAGGAACAGGTGATATAATGACAACTCACATTTACATAGCTCTATAGAGTTCACAAAGCTTTTGATAAGTGTTATCTCATTTTACCCTCATCAAAAACCCTTCTAAAATAGATGCCACTTCCTACCTACATGATTTTGGGCAAGTCATTTAACTTCTCTGAGTCTCAGTTTCTTCACCTGTAAAATGAGGAGATCAGATTTGTTTACCTCTAAGTTCCCTTCTACCTCTAAGCCTCTAATCACATAATCTCATGGTAATTATCCTACCTTTTTCCAAATGAAAAGTCAGACTCCAGTGAAATTTCATATCATTGAGGGTAAGAGCTGAAATACCCTGAAAGCAGATCATTAAACACCCTCATATAAGACCCTTTGGAAGCAGAACCTCTATAGCTAGTGAGGTCATGCATCTGAGACTTCATTTGATAAAATCCCAAAGATATTTATGTTAGGAAAATATTTGAGGTATAGGGGCTGTCTTTCTTCAATATGGAGATTCTTCAGTCATTTTCTATTGTGTCCCATTCTTTGTGACCCCATTTGGGGTTTTCTTGGCAAAGATACTGGAGTGGTTTGTCATTTCTTTTCTCAGCTCCTTTTACAGGTGAGGAAACTGAGGCCAACAGGGTTAAGTGACTTGCCCAGAGTCGTACAGCTAGTAAGTTTCTGAGGCTAGATTTAAACTGAAGTCTTTCTGACTCCAGGTCAGGCACTCTATCTACTGAGCTATCTAAATGCTCCCCTTTTACCAATGACAAAACTGAGGCAAATAGCAATTAAGTGATCTGCCCAGGGTCACACAACTAATAAGTGTCTGAGGACAGATTTAAACTAAGAAAGATTGAGTCTTTCTGACTCCAGACCATACATTCCATCCACTGTGCCACCTAGCTGACAGAGCCACAGATCAAGATTTGGTGTATCAGGCTACCTTTTAGGAGTGTGAATCAGACAGCCTGGCTCTCTCTCTCTCTCTCTCTCTCTCTCTCTCTCTCTCTCTCTCTCAATGGCTTCGAGAGAGAGAGAGAGATGGATAGATAGATAGATGGACAGATATACCACTTTTTATATATACCATCTATATATACCACCTTAAGCTATTTCAGTGCTTTAGAACTCAGTTTCCTTATCTGTAGAATGAGGGGGTTACACTAGATGACCTCTGAGACCTCCTTCCATCTCCCAAAACAGGATTCAAATGTGGTCAAAAATCAGTCATGTCCTGAAGTCATCATGGACCAGAGAGGAAACGTCTGGTTGTGAGTGGGTTTAAATCCTTCCCTCAGGCCAAACACAATTCCCCTGCTGAGCTGTGTGCTCTATAGGGGCAGGACTGAAGAAGATTCAGATTTGGAGTTACTCTAACCCACCTTACATTTCCTTATGTGTAGCCCTTTGGAGGAGATGCATCGGATTTTAACTTTGAAAAATGAAAAAGCAGAGAAAATGCAACACCCAGAGGAGGTCAAATATGAATTCAGGTATAGTTCTTAGATCACTTAAATAGACCAGGGATGTGTTTGACCTTTAAAAATGTCAGCTAGTGGACTTCAAGAGCTGTCTGGTGTCTGCTTTAGAAGTCTTGTGCCAGTCTTAGCTCTGACTGATGAATCCCACACATATGTGTGTGTGCACATATATAAATGCATGGGCGACTACTTCATATGGGGTCTCGACCCACAATTCAGGAAACCCTGGATGGCAGATAGAAGGGTAACAACTACCTACTGACTTTCCTGGCTTCCTTTAAGTACTAATTAAAATGCTATCTTTTACAGGAAGCCTTTCCCAATTCCTCTAAATTCTAGAGCTTTCCCTCTGGTAATTATTTCCTATTTATCCAGCACATAGCTTATTTTGTATATATTTGGTTACATGTTGTCCCCCCTATTAAATAAGCTACCTGAGGACAGGGACTATCTTTTGCCTTTTTTTGTATCCCTAACACTTAGCACAATGCCTGATGCATAGTAGGTCCCTAAAAAATATTTATTGACTGATGTCACTAATGGGACATTTGTGTTGCAAACGTGAGTCTTTGCCCCAGGGTGCAGCTTAGGAGTTCTGAAAACACTGTACAATTCTTTCAGTGAGACATCTTTTTCCTTTCTTGGCCCACCTCAGTTGTCCACCTGCATTGTTTATCCCAAAAAAGATGCAAAGACAAAACCAACACATTCCATCCTCTGGAGTAGTTTACATTCTGCTGGCATAATAGAAAGAACATTGCTTTTGTTGCTAAAGGATTAAGGTTGATGTACTTCCTCTGACATAAACTGGCCACCTGTGTGACCTTGAGCAACTCCCCAAAGAGTGACCTCCTGGAACAGCATTTTTCTCAGCTATAAAATGAGGGGTTTGACCTCCATGGCTTCTCAGGTCCTTTCTAGTACTAAATCTACTGTCTTTATTAGAGAGAGGTCTTAAAGATATGGGAAGTACAGAATGGGCAACAGTTCTATTTTCTTATTTCAGCCTCATATAATCTACATCACTAAAGCATCCCATTCCCTTGCCTTTTTGCCTCCCCATCTGAGTAGTTAGTAAGCCGCTTGTCATCTTTTGTGTTCATATATTTGCCCTCCACTGTAAACTCAGTTCAGATGCAAAAACAAAAACAAAAAACTTGAAGGTCCAGACCATCTCTGCAATACTCACAGTGAAGGGAAAAGAGTGCTGGGCTTGGAACTGGTCACCTGTGTACACACCAGTCTGAGACTCTGTTTGTTCATCTGTAAAATGAGAGGTTTGGACCAGATGGCTTCTGGAGTTCCTTCCAGCTCAATAGATCCATAATCCTGTTATCTCCATGCCTTTTCTGTATAATGTTCTTGGAACTCAATAAATTGATCCTCATGTAACTTTATAAAGAGACTTGTTTTCTAGGTCAGAGATAATCAAACTCAGAGGAAAAGGTTCCCCAGAGTCACATCCTGATTTGTTGTTCAGTTGTTTTTTTCAGTCATATCTGACTTTTTGTGACCCCATTTGAGGTTTTCTTGGCAAAGATACTGGAGTGGTTTGCTATTTCCTTCTCTTTTTGTAGATGAAGAAACTGAGGCAAACAGGGTTAAGTAACTTGCCCAGAATCACCCCATTACAAAATGTCTGAGGTCAGATTTGAGCTCAGGAATATGAGCCTATGCCCAGTGCTCTCTCCAGTGCACCACCTAGATACTCACATACTGACTTAGAAAACTACCTTTTTTGTATTACCTTTTTATTTATTTGTTAAACATTTCCCAAAAACTTGACTTGTAATTTTGCAGTTTGGGGTCTTTTGGGCTGCAGATCTGACATCTCTGCTGTAGCTGATTGATGTGCAGAGAATTCATCTTCGTATCTTTCATTGGGGCTATTACCTGTATCAAAGAGGAAAAGGGACTTTTACTAAGACATGCTTATGAAGAATGCCTACCTAGACTGTGTCAGGACGAATATTACAAAATGGACCAGATTGATGGACATGCTGGGTGGATTTTCTTTGCTCTCACTTAGGGATGTTTTTGTCATTTGTTCGGGCTGAAGGATCCAGTCTATATAGCATCTCTTTCTCAGAGTAGATATTCCCTATATAGAAGTAGGCAGTTAGAACTAGGACATTCATTTGTTGAAGTTTAAGACTTTGATCTGGTGATACCATCCTTTTCCACTGATGTTCTTTCTAATGATTCAAATTCTTAGGGGTCGATTTAGTAACCCTTTCTCTAAGCATGCCCTGCCAGCTGCTAGAAAACTGCCCATTGACTTAGATAGCTTCTGCTGCTCTGTAAGACTCTTTGCCTTAGCTAAAAAATGTGTGGTTGGGCAAAACAATTATCAACCCTACACTGCATCACTTAAAAATAATCATCATAGTAGTTGGAATTTATATGGTACTTTAAGATAGGTTTTCTTCCTTCCTTTTCCTTCCTTCCTTCCTTTTCCTTCCTTCCTTCCTTCCTTTTCCTTCCTTCCTTCCTTCCTTCCTTCCTTCCTTCCTTCCTTCCTTCCTTCCTTCCTTCCTTCCTTCCTTCCTTTCTTTCTTTCTTTCTTTCTTTCTTTCTTTCTTTCTTTCTTTCTTTCTTTCTTTCTTCCTTCCTTCCTTCCTTCCTTCCTTCCTTCCTTCCTTCCTTCCTTCCTTCCTTCCTTCCTTCCTTTCTTCCTTCCTTCCTTTCTTTCTTTCTTTCTTTCTTTCTTTCTTTCTTTCTTTCTTTCTTTCTTTCTTTCTTTCTTTCTTTCTTTCTTTCTTCCTTTCTTTCTTGTAGGCAAAGAGGCTAAGTGACCTGCCCAAAGTCACATAGAGAGTAAATATCTGAGGCCCAATTTGAACTCAGGTCCTTCTGACTCCAGGGCCAGTGTTCTATCCACTGCATCACCCAACTACCTCAAGGTAGGTTTTCCTTCCTTCCTTCCTTCCTTTTTTTGGTAGGTGATGGGGTTTAAGCAACTTGCTCAGGGTCACACAAATAGTAAATGTCTGAGGTCTGATTTGAACTCAGGTCTTTCTGATACCAGGGCCAGTGCAATATTTACTGCATCAACCAGCTGCCCCAAGGTATGTTTTCACAGTATTTTATGTATGTTGTCACATTTGATCCTTAAAACAACCCAGTGAAGTAGGTGTTATTATTATAGACAGCTGGTGTTGTTTGTCCTTCGTTCTACAAGAAGACCAGTAACGTCAGGAGAGTGATGTGTTGACTTGCTCATGAACTGGATTTAAGCCTCAAAGTCCAGTGGCAAGACAAGAGTCAAGATGACTGAAGATGGCCATAATGGAAGCATAGTATCTAGAAAAGGAATGTAATATACTCTGTCTACTTCAGAATACATCTGAAGTATTTAATTGAATCTAGGCACCATCTTTTGGGAAAGACATTGACCAAATAGCTAGGTGGTACAGTGCTGGGCCTGGAGCCAGGAAGACCTGAATTCAAATTCGAGCTGTATTCAAATTAAAATTCTAGCAGATTCCGAGTTCACATCTAGCTGTATGACCCTGGGTCCATCACGTCATCTCTGTTTGTCTCAGTTTGCTCAACTGTCAAATGAGGATAATCCCATCACCTACTTCTGAGGATCATTGTGAGGATCAAGTAATATAATATTGATAGAATGCTTGGCATGGTACCTGGCACAGAGTAGGTACCATGTAAATGCTTATTTCCTTCCTCCAATCCCCACTTTACAGAGGAGGGAACTGAAGCTGAGAGAGGTTACGTGACTTGGCCAGGTTCACAATGCTAGCCAATGTCTAAAGCAGCATTTGAATTCAGATCTTCCTGATTGGAGTGCAAGTCTATATAGTATGACAATCATAAGAGGTAAATATAGCCAAGAAGAGAGAGAGTCAGTGCTCACTCTCTGCTCTAAGTATTTGTCAAGGTGATTCAGGAGCTAAAGCCTTCCTGAGTTTATAGGCAAATGCTGCAAGTGTTCTATAAAGATGATCTCCCTAAGATTTCAGGGCTTCCAGAATCTCTGCTTTCATCCTGCTCGAGTTCTAGAATCATATGCTTCTAGTGTGGGGGATGCCCTCCACCAACAAAGATTGCAAGTCCATTTATAATTTAATAGAGTGTCTTTAAAGGTTTTTTGGGGCAAAGACTTCATCACCGGGTAGTTGACCTAAGAATGAGATTCCCAAGGGTTCTTGAGGCTGATCATACAGCAACACACATGTAAGTACATCACCTGCCTAGGACATGAAGCCTTGGTAGGACCTGACAGACCATAAGGTTCTTCAGTCCTCCAATCAATCAATTAAGAGATCATTGAGATAATATTTGTAAATCTTTTTATAAACCTTAAGTCGGGCAGTTAGGTAGTGCCATAGTTCACAGAGCGCCAACCTGGAGTCAGGAAGACTCATTCCTAAGTTCAAATCTGGCCTCAGACACTCACTAACTGTGTGACCCTGGGCAAATCATTGAACCCTGTTTGTCTCAGTTTCCTCATCTGTAAAATGAGCTAAAGAAGGAAATGGCAAGCCATTCTAATATCTTTACCAAGAGAACCCCAAGCAGGGGATTTCATGAAGAGTATGACATGACTGAAAAACGACTGAACAACAACAAACTTTAAAATGCTGTATAAATGCTAGCTACTGTTATTATTAATAATGATGATGATGACAACAATAAATATCTGCTATGTTTCAAGTAGGAGACAATGTACCTAAATGTTAGCAATTATTATTATTAGCACTGGAAGAGTTTATATTTGATGAAGGGTAAAGGTAGTATATATATTACTTAAAGCCACACTAAGATTTTTGGGACAACCAGTATATAGAAAGTACAGTAAATACAAGGTAAGTTCATGGGGAAGCATTTGCAGATGTGGGAGGACAGATCAAGAAAGGTTTTTCTGAGGGGGTTACCCTTGAGCAAAGCTCTGAAGGAAAGCAGAGATTTTAAGAAATAGAGGAATCCATTCCAGACATGGGAAACAGACAGCATGGAAGCCCTTCAGAGACAGGCAATGGAACACTATGTCTGAGGGGACAGCAAGAAAGCCAGATTGGCTGAATCAGAAAATACAAGAAGCAGGGAAATGCATGAGAAGACTGGAAAGGTAGGTGGTAGTTATATTGTGGGGGGCTTTAAATTCCAGGCAGAGTAGTTTGTGTTTGATGCAGAGTCCTGGGCCAGGAAGCCTCATAGTTA
The DNA here is from genome assembly GCF_028372415.1 of Notamacropus eugenii. Classification (NCBI taxonomy): domain Eukaryota; kingdom Metazoa; phylum Chordata; class Mammalia; order Diprotodontia; family Macropodidae; genus Notamacropus; species Notamacropus eugenii. The sequence continues at coordinate 372,191,391 of NC_092873.1, forward strand.
GACCTCGGCTTTAGCAATATCTCTCCAAGAACTTGGGTTGCTTTTATACTGTGGCAGCAGCAAAAGGCTTTGGTGGAAGGTTTCACTTAAATAATGAACTTAAAATTTCATATTTAGGCTCCAAACCCTTTGTAAACATTACCAGTCAGTCCATAGCTACTCTAGGAAGGAGACAGCGTAAGCCATCAATGTTTTCCATCTGTAGCCCAGGAAGAATGTTTCAGATTATCCTCTTGAAACAAGCTGCTGGCACTGTTTGGGTTCCCAAATATCTGTAGCTGGTAGGCTACACTATTCAATTTCCCTGAGAAAACAAACACTCAAATTCTATATTTTGTCTTCTCTTGTGCTTAACTCATATCCTGATACCTACACATGGATGTAGATTGTAGGAAACCATTACAGGAAGTTGCTGGATGAGAAGATACAAACATATGGGGAAACGTCAGTGGACCTAGCATCAGATAACCTCAGTTCAAATTATGACTTCTTATTACATGTGTAAACTTTTGGTTTGTTGTTGAGCTGTTTCAGTTGTGTCTGACTCTTCGTGACCCCATTTGGGGTTTTCTTGGTAGAGTTATTGGAGTAGTATGCCATTTCTTTCTCCAACTCATTTTATAGATGAGGAAATTGAAGCAAACAGGGTTAAGTGACTTGCCCAAGATCTCACAGCTAATAAGTGTCTGAGGTCAGATTTGAATTCAAAAGGATGAATCTTCCTGATTCCAGGCTCAATCCACTTTGCCACCTAGGTGTTTAACCTAGAAGCCATTTGCCTCCTTTGGCTTTCTTCATTTATAAAATAGGAAATTAGATTAAATGACTTCTAAGTTCTCTTCTGTCTTTCAATCCTATATTCCTGTTAAGACTACCTTGTCCTTCTCCCCACATCCCAGTACTTCAAAATGTATTAGAGGGTTGAGAACTGAGTGGCATTTTGGGATTTGTAGTTCAGAGGTTCAAGGATTCATCCCTGAAAGTGAATTGGACTATCTCAATCTTTGAACTGGAAGGCAGACTTAAGTCACACCTAGGAGTTTTGGAAAAGATGTACATGGTCTTCGAGATGACAGGCTAAGAGAAAAGAGCCGAGACCACGTGAGCTGTGACAGCAGCATTGGGAGACATGGGTTCTCCACTGTGGTAGGGACTTTCTCAAGCTTAGCTGGGGAGAAGCTAAAGTACAGGGGAAGCAGATAAAAAGAGAAACAGTGGAGGAATCTGAACTACAAATCCCTGAATGCCAATTAATTCTCAAGCCCCTGATTAAAAAAAAAAAAAGAAATATGATTTCACAGATGTGAACATTCCATTGGCTGAGGTGGATTCAAACCACAACTGATGGTTTCAGGAGTGTTTAAGAAAAAAGTTCATTTCTTGACCAGCCTTCTGGTAATGAGCCTTTTCAAATTTAATAAGTCTGGTCAATCAATCAACAGATATTTTTAAATATCAACTATGTGCCAGGCACCATGGTAGGCAACTGGTGATAGTAAAACAGCTCATGCCCTCATTAAGCTCCCAGGCAAGCCTTGGTTTGGCCAAACTTAGGGCCTAACTTGGGAGGACCTCTGGCAGAGCCTTAGAGAATCCAGGGTCACCTCAAAGCTACAACAAGGCAGCAGACACAGCAGGATTGTAGTCCTGTTACCTCCTATCACAGATAATTTCAAGTAGCAGTGGAAAATACATTTGAGCTAATCACATGTGAAATCTGATTAAGCGATTTATGAAGGAGCTTTGGACCACTGTTTATGATAGGCTCAGACAACAGAGGAGGCTGACCATCCAAGGAATTTCTGTTTATCTTAATACACAAAAGCAGATGGTAGCAAGCTGCTTGTCTTATAATAATGGCAAAGGGGTATGGAAACACATTTCATTTGGGTATGCTTCTGGGGAATTTTTTTTTAGTATTTTAAAAGATAAATTGAATAATTAATTTAAAAGGACATCAATTTTAGTCACCAAACTAAAGAAACTAAAACTTAAAATAAATTTAATTTTTAAGAAGACTTTACTTAAAAATATAAGCTTTACAAAAACTGCTTTTGATCAAGCCCTTCCCTTTCCTCTAAAATATAAAATAAAATAAAAAAACTAAACTCTTCAGCCTTGTCTTCTTGGCTAAAAAAATCTTTCCAACTGGACCCTGATTCCCTAACCCCTACTTTGCCTTGAAGGGGCTGAAGAAGTGGTAAGCCAAGGCCCATCAATTTAAAATTGAAAATTTAATTTTTTTTGCTTTCTTTACCCATGCCAAAGAGAGTCCCAGGGTTATATAAAGTGGGTTGAGTCACGGAAAACAAAATGGTCAGAGAAGTCAAAGAGGAAACATATGTTTAGTTGATTTTTTTTCCTGACTTGGTTATAGCTAGCTGGAGTCCCTGGGCAGGAATGGAGCCTTTGGGGAGTGAGAAGAGAGAAGATTGTAGAAACATTACATTATAACATTGTGAAAACAAACTTTAACCATCTTAAGAGCTCTGATCAATGCAATGATCAATAACTTTTGAGAGTTCCAACAATGAAGGACCACTGGTCCCTGTCAGGACCTGGGTCCCACCAAAAGGAGCACACAAAGAGGATGGGGATAATTAAATCACTAAATGTTTCTCTTTGTCTCACACCAGAACCCCATGGAAGTGGTAGAGGGAGGGAAGATGCTAAGAAAGTAAACAGCAGTAGTAGATAGGGCTTCAGCAACCCAGAGACTGGGAAAGCCAGCCCCAGACTTGGCAGGGTCCAGATGTCAGGCAGCCCCATTGTGGTAAGGGAGCTGCCAGCATTTTAGGGTGTGTACACGCAACTGGGATACTCTATCTGCACACCTATGAAAGGGAGAGATGAGCACCTGTCTGGAATGCGTCAAAAGACATAAACCTACCTATTTATATGTTTAGGTGTGGCCATTTTACTTACTTACTAAGACAAAATGTTTCATAGTAGTCCAAAGTATAGACTCGGAAAGTATTGGGTGTGTGCACATCAGAGCACAGGGGTCTGGAGAGTGTGCAAAGGAAACAAAAGGAAAGGCCAGTGGAAAAACAAAAGGAATGACTGGTGCCCGTAATAAAGTTACAATGGTTTTTTTAATACCATCTACTTTTTAAAAAAAAACTCTTTTCCCTCCATTTAGCAGCTTTTATTTTTTCTCCCTCCTCCCTCTTCCCATCAAATGAATAAAAGAAGGAAAGCTTGTAGTCAAGCAAAACAAATTTCCTCATTATCCATATGCAAAAAATATATGTCTCATTTTGAATTGGGAGTCCATCACCTCTCTGTCAGAATACAATTTCTACTTCTTATCCCTTGCTTAGAGTGCGCTCATTTCTCTCTTCCTAAGTTGTTCAGTCATTTCAGTTGTGTCTGACTCTTAGTGAGCCTATTTGGGGTTTTCTTGGCACAGACACTAGAGTGCTTTGCCATTTCCTTATCCAGTTCATTTTATAGGAAACTGAGGCAAACAGGGTGAAGTGACTCACTCAAGGTCACACAGCTGGTAAATGTCTGAAGCTAGATTTAAACTCAGGTTTTCCTGACTCTAAGTCTGGAGCTCTATCCACAGTGCCGCCTAACTGCCCCTTCCTGAGAGTACTTTGGCTTAAGAATGAGTCGTTCCCAAATGATAACTTGTGAAAGGATAAGAAGAGGCAGATCTCAAGGGAAGAAATCCAAGGTATATATACCATATGAAAAAAAATGCTCCAAATGGCTAGTAACTAGAGAAATGCAAGTTAAAACAACTCTGACGTTTTACCTCATACGATCATTTTAACAAAGATGACTGCCCCAAATATGGAAATGACTAATGTTGCAAGAGCTGTGGGAAAACAGGCACTGTTGGTGGAGTTGTGAATTGGTATAGCCATTCTGGAATGCGATTTGGAATGATGCCCCCAAGTCAGTAAGCAGTAGTCTTTGACCCAGCAATACCATTTCTAGGCATGTATCCTAAAGATATATAAAGGAGCAAAGACCTCTATGTACAAAAATATTTGTAACAGTTCTTTTTGTAGTGGCAAAGAACTGGAAACTAAAGGGGTATCCATCATTCGGGAAATGGTTGAACGAATTATGATATGTGGGTGTAACAGAATACTATTACAATGTTAGAAATGATGAAAGAGATTGTTTCAGAGATATCTAGGGAGACTTGTGTGAACTGATGCGGAGTAACATGAGGAGAACCAAGAGAACAGTTACTATTGTAACAACAACATTGGAAAAACAACTTGAAAAACTTAAGAACTCTGATCAAGGTAATGATCTAAAGGACAGGTGATGAAGACACACATTTTTGGACCTGACCTATATGAGAATTTGTTTGGCTTGATCATGTCTATTTGCTATAAGGAGTTGTTGTTTTTCCATTTGAGGAGGGAGAAAAAAAATAAATGCTTGTTAATTTTTTTTTTAAAGAGTGTTTAGGCTTTCATATAGAGTATCCTCCCTTTTTCTCTCCACCAACCAATTTTATCACTTCCTTCAAGAGCTAGCTGAAAACACACCCTTCAGGAAGCTTTCACTGATTAACCCCACCTGGAGGTCACCAAATGACATGTCCACAGGAGCTGATGAAGTCAATCTGTACTGGAGCATTTCGTGTGCTACTCGAGGACGCATTGCTTTGTAATTATTTTCATGCTATGAAAATAGAAACTAGATTGTGAGCTCCTCCCTGGCTGGGCCTGTCTTATTTTTGCTTTCTTTTCTGTATAGCCACGAGAGTAGTGTTTCATGTGTACAATGGGTTGTTAATAAACAGATAAATAAATGTGCTAAATAGAGTCAGACTGGGTGATGTGGTAAAAAGAGCATTGGTTTTAGAGTTAAAAGGATCTGGGTTTAAATTCAGGTTCTAATATTTGCCAGCTGAGTGATCCTGGGCTTTAATCTCTCTGAGCCTCAGTTTTCTAATTCATAAAATGGGGATAATAATATTTGCATTACCTCCTTCCCCCACAGGATTATGGGATTTTGTAAGCCTGAAAACTTGAGCTGTATTTGCTTTGTTCAGGTTTATGATTTCGTTGGTGCAGAGTGCTTGCGGTGAAGAAATTCCTTCTCTCATAGATCAGCAATGGACTGGGGCTTGTAGTTTTAGAGGGCTGCCTGCCATCGTTGAAAGGTCAAGCAACAAAAAAAAAGAAAGGAAAAGAGAGGTGAAGGGGAGGAGAAAAGAAAGAAGAGTGGAAAAGAGAGGAGAGTAAAGGAGTGAAGAAAAAAGGAGAAAAGAGGGGAGGAGAGAGGATCTAGCCAGCAGCATTAAGGCAAAAGGAGACACAAAAGCAAAGAAAAAAATGTTTCTGAACTCCATTCCCTTGACAATAAAACTTACATAGTAGAATGATATGGGAAAAAAGAAAAACAAATATTTATTAACTAGGTGGCAGGCATTTTGCTGAGCCCTTTACAAATATCATTTCTTTGGATCCTCACAACCACCCTGGGAGGGAGGTGCTATTATGATTCCCATTTTACAGATGAAGAAACTGAGACAGATAAAGGTTAAGTGACTTCCCCAGAGTCACATAGCTAGTATGTGTTTGAGGTCATATTTGAACTCAGGTCTTTCTGACTCCTGACCCAGCACTGTATCCACTTTGCTCCCTAGTTGCCCCTAGGGAGTTTGGAATCACGGGACTCCAGAAATAATTATGTGATACATAAAAAAGAAAGTCCAAGGGTGGGGAAATGAGGACTTCTAGTTGAGGTCTCAATGTCATCCAAAGCACTAGTGCCTGTGAAGCAGCCCTGCTATTATTATACAGTGGAAAAATAGCTGGATTTAGAGTCAGATGATAAAGGTTCAAATCTGGGCTCTGCTGCTTACTACCCAAGTGACCTTGGGCAAATGGCTTAGTCCCTTTGATCCTCAAACCTTCTGAAAAAATGAGGAGATTGGAGTTCTTGTTCTGTCATTTTTTCAGTCATGTCTGACTCTCTGTGACCTCATTTGGGGTTTGTTGAGGCCAACAGGGTTAAGTGACTTGCCCAGGGTCATACAACTGAAAAAATGAAGGAAATGGACTAGATGATTTCAAAGATTATTTCCCTTTTTTGCCATGATCTGAAATACTCAGACCTCCTTACCCACACCCCACCTCATCTGCCAATCTCTTGAAGATCCCCAGCCCTAGAAGGCTGCTTTAACATCCAATTGTAGCACCATGTGAGTAAGCCTTTCTCATATTTCTCTTGTAGGTATTGGATCTCTCCAAACCCAGAGAACTTGGGTTTCTCAAATCAACTTACCTCAAATGCAAAGAACTAAAGACATGCCCTGTGCTGCCACCTAATGGTGACACTTCTGCCGCCAAGGACAGTTCAAAATAAACCTATAAAAACCAGAGGTCCATTATAATCGAGACCTATTATATTATAATCTCAGACCCCATTCCATTTATTCATGCGATACATTCTTGTAGCCATTCAAGAACAATTATTAGGTGCCTTAAGGCAAGAGAAACATAAAGCAAAAAAATGGTTCTGAACGTGACAATGAAACTTACATGGTAGAATGATATGGGGAAGAAGAAAAAAATATTTATTAACTAGGTGCCAGGCATTTTGTGTTCAGGTACTAGAGCTACTAGAGGAAATACAAAGATACATCCCAATAGACTATAAACTCCCCAAATACAGGAACTATTTCATTTTTAATGGATATAGTGCTGAGCCTGAAGTCAAAAGACTCATGTTTCTGAGTTCGAATCTGACCCCAGACACTAGCTGTGTGACCCTGGGCAAGTCATTTACCCCTGTTTGCCTTAGTTTCCTCATCTATAAAATGAGTTGGAGAAAGAAATGGTGAGTCACTGCAGTATCTTTCCTCCCCCCAAAAAAACACCCAGAGGGAGTTAGGAAGAGTCAGACGTGACGAAAATGACTGGACAAAAACAACAATCTTCAGTCTCATATATAGTGTCTGGCACATAGTAGACACATAATAAATGTTTGTGGATTGATTGATTGAATAAGACATGGTTTCTTCTCCAAAGGAACATAATAGCATAGAATGAAAGTCTGGCCAATGACCACTCTATTTGAAGGAGAGAGGAATTTATTCAGAAATGAAATATAGTACTTTTAATTTCTTTTGAAACACAATTTTTATTGTTACCTTTCGTTTTTTTGCATCACTTTCATTTCTAAATGCATTCCTCTCCCTCCTCTCCTGAGCAGCCATCACTTGTTACAAAGAACAGAGAGAGAGAGAGAGGGAAAGTTCAGAAAAACTAACCAACACATCAATCAAATCTGACAGTGCATAGACAGTATTCCAGTGCATTAGCGCCTCAGCTCCACAAAGAAGGAAAAAAATATATTTTTTTGTCTCTTCTTTGGGACCAAGTGGATCATTATAACTTCATGATAATCACTTTCCTTTCATTGCTCGTTTCATTTATATTGTTGCACTTGTGTATAATGTTGTCCTGACTGTGCTTACTTCTCTTTGCATTGGCTCATATAAATCTTCCTAGGTTTCTCTGCTTCCTCTAGAGCCATCACTTTTTACAACATAATAATTTTCCATTATATTCAGGTACCACAATTAATTTAGTCATTCCTCAATCAATGGATGATGGACATATGCTTTTTTTTTATTTTTATTTTTGTGGGACATCTTTAGTTCCTTTCCTGTCCAAGAGTGTTTATAGAATATTTTGACCCAGAGGAAGATCTCCAAAATGTTGGCTGGACCCTTTGGAAGGAATTTATTGGAGGACATGAGTAACGCTCTCCCAGGATGAGAAGGCATGGATGAGTTGTGATTTGTCCCACTGGATAGAGTACCCATATGTATGAGAGCCCAGACCTGTGGAAATACTGAAGTGTAATGTGATTACTATTACAATGAGAGAGTAGGACATATCTACAGTTCTATCGTCACTTCCTGAAGCATTTCTGTTTTGCTAGATCTCTTCCTGAGGCCCAGAAAGGTAAATATCGCTCAGACCCTAAAGGTAGCATATCTTCCTTCCTTCTGTTGAAGCAAGAAATAAGAAACTTGAGTTGTTCCCTTGAAAGTTTTTTGTATGAATGCTCAGTTATAGCTTAGTAGCCAATTCTTTACCAGAAGTAAGTGAAGGAAATACTCATAGAATACCTGCTCATACTCTGAAGTCCACATTGGGGATCATATGCTCTTAAGAGCTGATCTCTCATTGGCCAGTCCCTGTTAAATTTAAAATGTGATATACTTTGAGAGACTTCTGAATGGGCATTTCATTTTCATTTCAGATCTACAGTATCTAAGTAATTTGTTCAAAGACATTCATCTTTTGGCAAGTCAGGGATGCATGATTTGGGCTCATCCTTCCCTTAGCACATAGCCCTCAGACCTAGGAGGTCCCCATTTCTCAAATCTGTAAGGATATTGTCTAAGTTAGGAACATCCATCTTAGAATTTCATTCAATCACACATGGTTAGGTAAAGAAACATAAAACAGAAAAGGCAACCAGTGACTTAAGGTCCTGTTTCCAGCTCACCTAGACAACACATATTCTTGCTACCATGTGTGAGCAGTCACGATAGCTGCCAGGGAAGGTGGGGAGTGACAGAAAGGTGGATTATTTCCTTCTCCCCATTATAGAATCTGAGGGAGAGGTTCAAAGAGTCCTGACATGCCCCACAGACAGAAGAGAAATTGATTGTAGTCTCTCCTGTTAATGTCTTCTAAGTGGGTGGCTCTTTCTGCTCAGTTGGCAATTCTCTTTGACTCAGCCCTACCTTTCCTACCAGGTGACTATCAAGTCAACAAGCACATATTAGGCACTTATTATATACAAGGCACTGTGCTAAGCACTGGAAATACAAATACAAGCAGAAAGGAGTTCACATTCCTGCCTTCAAGGAGCTTACATTTTAATGGTGGAAGACAACATATAAGAGAAAACTAGAAAGAGATGAGGGGAAGATGAAGATAGAAAAATGTTTAGGAGGAGAATCCCTAATGCAGGATAGGAATGAAGACCTGGTTGGCCAAGGCATCCTCCTTAAAATAGAGGCTCTAGGAGGAACCAGCCAATCAGAGGAAGGGGCTACAGGAGTGAAGACGAAATAGTCTAGGACTAGAGTAAGCTTCTAAAGTGGAGAGATTTCTTTTTTTCTTTAATAATATTTTATTTTCTCTCAATGACACGTCAAAACAATTTTTAAGATTCACTTTTAAAAATTTTGAGTTCCAAATTCCCTCCTTCCCTTCTCTTCCACCCTCCCTGAGACAATAAGCAATCTAATATAGGTTATACATATGCGATCATAGAAAACATGTTTCCCATATTATTCATTTTATAGAAGAAAAATTGAAAAACCCCTTCCCCAAAGTGAAAAATAGTGAGCTTCAGTCTGCATTCAGACTCCATCAGTTCTTCCTCTGGAGGCAGAGAGCATTTTTCATCATGAATCCTTTGGGATTGTCTTGGATCATTGTACTGATGAGAATAGCTGTCTTTCACAGTTGATCATCATTCAACATTGTTGTTACTACATTTTGCTTGGTGCGTATCAAGTCAGCTCTTGCTACCCTGTACATCCATGTACATATTCTTCCCCAACAGAACGAAGACTCATTAAGGAAAGGGTCTGGCTTTTGTTGGTTTTTTGGTTATTGTGTTGTTTTTGATATTCCACTAATGAGTATGGTGTTCTTTAGTCATTTCAGTCATGTACAACTCTTCGTGACCCCGTTGGGCATCTCCTTGCAAAGACATTGGAGTGGTTTGCCTTCCCTTCTCTCGTTCATTTAATAAAGCACCTGGTGCTGATTCTATTCCAGCTGAGATTTACAAGGTAGGGGGTCCACTGCTCATACAAAAGCTGACTGAAATTTTCCAGGTTATATGGCAAGAGGAGGTTATCCCCCAGGAATTCAAACATGTCTGCATTGTTCATCCCTATAAAGACAAAGGAAGTAGATTGTCTTGTGACAATCAGAGCAGGAGGGGGGGGTGGCCTGGGGAGGGTGTCCTCTCATTGCTGGCAAGATTCTTGCCCAAGTCAGAGTCCTCCTTAATAGGCTGATCCTTCATCTGGAAGATGAACATCTACCTGAGAGCCAATGTGGCTTCAGAAAGGGCCGAGGAACAGTCGATATGGTGTTTGCTGCCTGACAACTCCAGGAGATGCCAGGAGCAGAACAGACATCTGGACACAATGCTTGTGGATCTGACCAAGACCTCTGACACTGTTAGTCATGAGGCATTATGGAAAATTATGTCCAAATTTGGTTACCCAGAGAAGGTCATCAGTATTGTACGTCAATTTCATGATAGTATGCTTGCCTAGGTTCTAGATAATGGACAATGCTCTCATGCCTTCCCAGACACCAATGGAGTGAAGCAAGGCTGCATACTTGCTCCCATGCTTTTTAGCATGTTTTCAGCCATGTTATGAAATGCTTTCAGTGAGGACAAATATGGCATCAAGGTCAACTATTACACTGATGGCAAATTCTTCAGCTTGAAAAAGGCTACAAGACAAGAACAAAGTGGAGGAAGTGTTGGTGCATGATTTTCTGTTTGTAATGATTGTGCACTCAATGCAGCCTCTGAAGTTGAGATGCAACAAATGGATCAATTCTCTGCTGCTTATGATAATTTTTGCATAACCGTTAATATCAATAAAACTCAGGTGCTCCATCAGCCCCCACACACCATCCATATGTAGAACCATTAGATACAGCAAATGGAGAAGTTTTGAATGCCATGGATAAGTTCACTTACCTTGCTAGTGTACTTTCCAGGGATGTACACATTAATAATGAGGTTGACACAAGCATGGTCAGAGCTAACTCAGTTTGGGAGTCTCTTAAGGAAAGTGTAGGAGAGAAGAGTTATTAGATTGACTACTAAACTGAAAGTCTACAGAGCTATTGTATTAACCTCATTGTTGTATGCCTATGAAAACTGAATTGCTTCCATTTGAATTGTCTTGAGAAGATTCTGAAGATCACCTAGCAGGATGAGATGCCAGACACTGAGGTCCTTACTCAAACTAAACTGTCAAGCATTCAAACTCTGCTTCAGAGAGCACAACTGCAATGGGCTGGCCATACTGTTCAAATGCAAAATGTAGGCTTGCCAAAAAGACTATTTTATGGAGAACTGACACAGGGCAGGCATTCACATGGTGGTCAGAAGTGATACAAGGACATTCTCAAGGTATCTCTTAAGAACTTTGGGGGAGGAGCCAAGATGGCGGAATAGAAAGACACACATATGCTAGCTCTGAACCCACAGTCCATAAAATATCTGTAAAGAAGAACTCCCAACAAATTCTGGAGCAGCAGAAGCCACAGAACAACAGAGTGGAGGAGATTTCTGTTCCAGAGAGACCTGAAAACCTGACACGAAAGGTCCGTTGGGAACCGGACCTGGAGCAGAGCCCAGCCCTGCCTTGGCCACGCGGCACTGAGAGGAGCAGATCCCAGCAGGCTTCAGGGACAGAATCTCCAGTGGCAGCGCAGGTCCATCCACCCACAGGTGACAAAGGTCGGTGAGAGTGTCTTTTTGGGTGGCTGACAGGGGAGTGGGGTGTCCCCGTGGCTTGGGCCCCCTCAGGAGGCAGCAGTGGGGGCTGTGGAGGTGGATAGGGGCTCCCAAAACAGGCAGGAGCTCAGGTCCATTGTTGAAGGTCTCTGCATAAACCCCTGGAGGGAACTGAGCCCTGTGAGACGGCCCTGGCCCCACCCGAGCACCTGAACTTAATCTCACACTGAATACCAGCCCTGCCCCCACCCAAAGCCCTGAGGCTGGGAAGCAGCATTTGAATCTCAGACCCCAAGGGCTGGCTGGGAGGATCTGGAGGCGAGGTGGGGGTGGAAAGAAAACTCAGAAGTCAAGTCACTGGCTGGGAAAATGCCCAGAAAAGGGAAAAAAAATAAGACTATAGAAGGTTACTTTCTTGGTGAATAGATATTTCCTCCCTTCCTTTCTGATGAGGAAGAACAATGCTTACCATCAGGGAAAGACACAGAAGTCAAGGCTTCTGTATCCCACGCATTCAAAATAAATATACCATGGGCTCAGGTCATGGAAGAGCTCAAAAAGGATTTTGAAAATCAAGTTAGAGAGGTGGAGGAAAAACTGGGAAGAGAAATGAGAGAGAGATGCAAGAAAAGCATGAAAAGCAGGTCAACACCTTGCTAAAGGAGACCCAAAAAAATGCTGAAGAAAATAACACCTTGAAAAATAGGCTAACTCAACTGGCAAAAGAGGTTCAAAAAGCCAATGAGGAGAATAATGCTTTAAAAAGCAGAATCAGCCAAATGGAAAAGGAGGTTCAAAAGCTCACTGAAGAAAACAGTTCTTTCAAAATTAGAATGGAACAGATGGAGGCTAATGACTTTATCAGAAACCAAGAAATCACAAAACAAAACCAAAAGAATGAAAAAATGGAAGATAATGTGAAATACCTCATTGGAAAAACAACTGACCTGGAAAATAGATCCAGGAGAGACAATTAAAAAATTATGGGCCTACCTGAAAGCCATGATCAAAAAAAGAGCCTAGACATCATCTTTCATGAAATTATCAAGGAAAACTGCCCTGAGATTCTAGAACCAGAGGGCAAAATAAGTATTCAAGGAATCCACAGATCACCACCTGAAAGAGATCCAAAAAGAGAAACTCCTAGGAACATTGTGGCCAAATTCCAGAGTTCCTAGGTCAAGGAGAAAATATTGCAAGCAGCTAGAAAGAAACAATTCAAGTACTGTGGAAATACAATCAGGATAACACAAGATCTAGCAGCTTCTACATTAAGGGATTGAAGGGAGTGGAATATGATATTCCAGAAGTCAAAGGAACTAGGACTAAAACCAAGAATCACCTACCCAGCAAAACTGAGTATAATACTTCAGGGGAATAATTGGTCTTTCAATGAAATAGAGGACTTTCAAGCATTCTTGATGAAAAGACCAGAGCTGAAAAGAAAATTTGACTTTCAAACACAAGAATGAAGAGAAGCATGAAAAGGTAAACAGCAAAGAGAAGTCATAAGGGACTTACTAAAGTTGAACTGTTTACATTCCTACATGGAAAGACAATATTTGTAACTCTTGAAACTCTTCAGTATCTGGGTAGTGGGTGGGATTACACACACACACATGCATGCACACACATGCACACACACACAGAGACAGAGAGCACAGAGTGAATTGAATAGGATGGGATCATATCTTAAAAAAATGAAATTAAGCGGTAAGAGAGAAATACATCGGGAGGAGAAAGGGAGAAATGGAATGGGGGAATTTATCTCTCATAAAAGAGGCAAGCAAAAGACTTTTTAGTGGAGGGAAAAAGAAGGGAGGTGAGAGAAAAACATGAAGTTTACTCTCATCACATTCCACTAAAGGAAGGAATAAAATGCACACTCATTTTGGTATGAAAACCTATCTTACAATACAGGAAAGTGGGGGAAAAGGGGATAAACAGGGTGGGGGGGATGATGGAAGGGAGGGCAATGGGAGGAGGGAGCAACTTGAAGTCAACACTCTTGGGGAGGGACAGGATCAAAAGAGAGAATAGAAGCAATGGGAGGCAGGATAGGATGGAGGGTAATATAGTTAATCATATACAACACAACTATATGGAAGTCATTTGTAAAACCACACAGATAATGCCTATATTGAATTGCTTGCCTTCCAAAGGGAATGGGTGGGGAGGGAGGGATGAAGAGAAGTTGGAACTCAAAGTATTAGGAACAACCATCAAGTACTGTTCTTGCTACTAGGAAATAAGAAATACAGGTAAAGGAGTATAGAAAGTTATCTGGCCCTACAGGACAAAAGAGAAGATGGGGACAAGGGAAGGGAGGGATGATAGAAGAGAGGGCAGATTGGTGATAGGGGCAATTACAATGTTCAGTGTTTTGGGGTGGGGGGAGGGGACAAATGGGGAGAAAATTTGGAGCCCCAAATTTTGTTAAAATGAATGTTAAAAGTTAAATAAATTAATTAAAAAAAAAGAAAATTAAAAAAAATCAAAGAAAGAAAAAAAAAAGAACTTTGGAATTGATTTTGTGACATGGGAGACACTGGTACAGGACCGCTCAGCATGGCATGCCCACATCAGAGAAGGTGCTGTGCTCTATGAGCAAAGCAAAACTGAAACAGCTCAAAGGAAACACAGGATGTGCAAATTTAGAAAATCCACCTCAAATGTTCACATGGACTATTTGTGCCAGACCTGTGGTAGAGCATTCTGAGCTCTTATTGGTCTGATCAGCCACGGTTGGACCCACTGAAACTCGACTGTAGCACAGTGATGTCATTTCGGTTCTCTTCGAGATTGAAGGACAATAACCAACCAACCAATTAATTTTACAGATGAGGAAACTGAGGCAAACAGGGTAAAAAGAATTCTCCAGGGTCACATAGCTAGTAAGTGTCTAAGGTCAGATTTGAACTCAGGTCCTCCTGACTGTCTGTACCACTTAGCTGCCCTAATGGGTATAGTAAGTGCTTAATAAAGCCTTCTTCAAAGATCATTTCAAACTAAAAGTAACATTAAAAAGCATTCTTCCTCATATTCCCCTATGTTTTATACCTTCCCAAGGCAGTTGTCTACGTTGCCTGTCCCTTCTCCTAATTCTGTTTGTCTCTTCTCTGCTAGGTGGCATCTCATTTTGTTCCTTTGTACTTTCCCCAGTGACTTGCATAGGACTCTTCGCATTACCAAGCACTTAAGAAAATGTTTACTGAATTGAATTAAATTGAATTGCAGTTCAGGGAGTTGTTTTGTTTTGTTTTAACAAGCCTAGAAAAAGGAGAAGAATTTTGGGTCTGAGCTGTGTCAGGAATTTGAATTCAAGGTTCTCTAAGCACAGACATGACCTCTGTGGGGAATATTAAGATTATTCTATCCAACAGAACAGATAAACTAAGGTACACAATGCTTGTGTAATGTATTTAAATTAGTTAGGATAGGGAATTATAACCAGATGTCAGTAGAGAAAGCTAGTTTGTGAAAGCAGGAAACCTCTAATGCACCATTTTTCCTCTTATAAATCTATAGATTGATTACTGTAGCAAGAAGCTAAGTAGATTTGGAGGTTCCTCTTGAGACAGATGGGAAGCGTTCCCTCTGCCATCTCCAACATGTAAGTCCCAGCTATAATGCTTTCTCGATTGTGATTAGGGATAAATCAATCAGTCACTAAGGATTTATTAAGTGTACTATGTGTCAGCACTGTGGTAAGGATTAGTGACGCAAGAAAAGGCAAAAACACTGTCCTTCTCCAAAGAAATGTAGTATGGCAAGACAAAGAGTTCTGGACTGGGAGACGGGATACCTGTTACATCCTGTCTTTGTTTATTTCCTAATTTTGTTTTTGCCTTTCTTTGTATCCTGATCTGGCGCTCACCACAGTGATCAATAATACTAAATAACACTGTTGTTATTGTTGACAATGTGATCTTGGGTTCATCACTTAACCTCTGATTCTCTGTTTCTTCATTAAAACAAGAGGGTTGGACTGTTAAAAAAAAAACAAAGACACTTCTTCCTTAAAGGAGTTCACGTTCTAGGGGAGACAGTGTAATGGAACATAATCTCAGAGGGAAGGTACTTGCAGTGGCAAGGGGACAGGGTTGGGAAAGGCCTCACCTAGACGGTGGAATTTGATCTAGAATCAGATACCTACACACATACACACACACGCACACAATTGACCCATACTATGTCCTTTTGTTCCAGTATCCTACTGCTTATCATATCCAAAATGGGCAACTGCTCTCTCAGAACTCTGAGTCACAGTAATTGTTCCTCTTAGAACTCTGAGAAGACCCACACCCCAGACAAATGAATTATTCCAAGTGTAGGCGATAGCTAGTGAACAGGGCATAGGATTGGGAGATGGAGTGTTGTAGGTGAGAAGTAGCAAGAAAGCCAGTGTCACTGGATTGTTTCAAGTACAAAGAGAGGAGTAAAATGTAAAGACAGTGGAAAGGGAGGAGAGCTCGGGGTGTGAAGAGTTTTAAGAGTCAAATAGAGTTTTGTATTTGATTCTGGAGGTAAAAGGGAATTAGTGAAATTTATTGGGTAGGGGCAGGGGTGACATGGTCAGAATTGTGCTTGAAGAAGATCACTTTGTCAGTGGAGTAGAATAAGAGAGGCGAGGGAGAAACTTGAACCAGGAGGCATTGGTCCTGGTGTGAGGTGAAAAGTAGGGCAGCTAGGTGACGCAGTGCACAGAGTACCAGACCTGTAGTCAGGAGATTCATCTTCCTGAATTCAAATCTGGCCTCAGACACTTACTAACCATGTGACCTTGGACAAGTCATATATTCCCCTTTGCCTCAGTTTCTTCACCTGTAAAATAAGCTGGAGAAGGAAATGGCAAACTGCACCCGTATCTTTGCCAAGAAAATCCCACATGGGGTCACCGAGAGTCAGACATGACTAAAAATGATTCAATGATAAGAGGTGAGAAACATCTTCCTCATGGTAAGCAGAAAGACAGGCACAAATCAAAGAGGTGTTGTGAAGGAAGAAATAATAAGCCTTGGCACCAGATTGAATATGTGAGAGATGGGTACAAATAGGAGTCAAGAATGACACTGAGGTTGTGAGCCTGGGACACCTGGAGCATGGTAATGTACTCAGCAATAATAGGAGTGTTGGAAGTGAGGAGAGGAAAAGCTAAGTTCCATTTTGGACATGTTGGGTTTGCGATGGCTACAGAACATGCTATTCGATGTGTCCAGAAGTGATGGAGGGCCAAAGCTCAGGATTTGCATAGAGATAACTGAACTCATAGGAGCTCTAAGAGCATAAGATAAGATGACTAAGAGTATAAATATAGAGGGAGAGGAGAAGAAGAAGAAGAAGAAGAAGAAGAAGAAGAAGAAGAAGAAGAAGGGAGGAGAGGAGAATAGGGGAGGGGGGAGAATCCAGGGCAGAGTTCTGAGGGAACCTCCATAGTTAGTGGACACAACATGGAGGAAGATCAAGCAAAGAAGACTGAAAAAGATTGTGTAGAAGAACCAGCAAATCACATCCTCTCTATGAACCTCAGTTCCTTCATCTATCAAGAAGCAGATAATAATATTTGCATGATCTAATTGAGAGGATTTTTGTGAAGAAAGTACATGATAAATCTTAAACATTTCCAGACTCTGAGGGATCTGTGATCTCACAAGTACAGGTATTTCTTTCAATGAAACAGACCACCACCTATCTGTACCTGACCATCCTGGATGACTCTTGTCCACATCCTTCCTGATATTCCCCACAAGGGATCCACCCAATGGGCTAGGGATCTTTCTTGATTTCTCTTGACAACACGATTCTACCAAAGGATTATGTGGACTGCCTGTGAGTTATCCCTTGCTTTTCCATGCGACTAGCCCATCTTTTTCAACCATATATTTCTTTGATGACATCTTTTAATTCTGCCTTTCCTGTACAATTTTTCATTCGAAATATGGTGAATTACAAACTATTATTATATGATAGCAAGCATTCTATTTAATTATTCAGTTAGCCAGAGCTGTCTCACTAAACACATTAGAGGTGGTGCTTATCCTAGTATAAAATAGTGCTACACTTTAAATAAGTGACCATTTGTAGATCATTTGTCTGGGGTGTGGGTCTTCTCAGAGTTCTAAGAGGAACAATTACTGTGACTCAGAGTTCTGAGAGAGCAGTTGCCCATTTTGGATATGATAAGCAGTAGGATACTGGAACAAAAGGACATAGTATGGGTCAATTGTGTGCGTGTGTGTGTGTATGTGTGTAGGTATGTATACACATATACACATATTTGTAGAATTGGATTACTTTTAGGTTAATAACTGGGTAAACGTAAATACCAAAGGAATTCTGTGATTGTAGAACAAAATGAAACTTACCTGATCATAGATGGAAGACAAGAATTTGCCAATAAGCTAAGCAAAGACACATCTTTGAAGCAGAGAATCTAGGAAATCACCCAGTAGAGCAACTAGTTTGACTGAAGTGTCTAATGTAGTAAAGTGTTAATGTGACAATGGGGATCAACTCAGCTTAGAAGTAGAAATAAATTTTCAACACCAAAGCTATCTTCATCAAACACCTTTGTGAACAGTTCTTGAGACAGAAAAAGGACACTAAAGTCTACAGTTCCAGAGTTCTGAGTTATCTTGAGCAAACTGGGTTTCCTTACGCTTGTTTCCCTGACAAGTTTCTATATGTGGCCACTCTTCCCCAGATACTGAATGAATTAATGTGACCTAGTTTAGTTGTGAATTTTGAGGTACTTATGCCTGCATTTGCTTTCATATATGATATAATTATAATAATATATGATATAAATTATTTTATCATGAATATTATATGATATTGCATTAATATGTGATCTTACTATTCTTTTAAAGTAAATGGTTATATTTAAGCTTGAAATGCATCATTATTGTAAGTGGATGATTTTAAATTAATGGAGGCACACTAGTGGGAACTTAAGGGCTTCAATAGTAAGTAGTGGGATATATTCCACCTATAACAGAGTTACCCCTAGGACCTTGAGAGAATTTGACTATAATCATGAGGTTGTGGTCATTCTCTGGAAACCTAGACCTGTTGGTTTGAGCACAGGTCAGAGAAAGCTAGCCAGTACAGAGAGTGGGTAGATGTCTCCATGCTTCATATAAGAAATACAAGTCACTACAGTGTGGGTAGCCACCCCACAATTTCATTATGCTAATCAGATGTTACACTAATCAGGGTTGCCTGAGACTAAAAAAGTCTTTTCCCTCTAAAGTTAATACCTAGACTTAGAGATGGAGCAGATCTTGAAGATCATCTGGTTCACCGACTCCATCCCCATTCCCCCATATCATTTTTATAGATAAGGAAATTGAAACCTTGAAGTGAGACAGTTTACCTGATGGGGTACAGGCTCTCGTGAACTCTCCTAGGAATGTTCCTACTTGATCTGGCATTTGCCTGAGGCTATAATCCCCTTAACCAGTCTTTCATTATCACTATATCCAATTCTCTGTTACCCTTAACCTAGTCCAGGCCTTCATTGTCTATGACCTCCAGATTGCCTCAGGCTACTTCCCACCCCTGATGGTATCTAAACCCCATTCTTTTGGTTCCTGGTCTCTGACCTCTAGTCACCCCAGCCTACTGGCCATTCCCATTAAGATCCTCCCTAGACACCCCTCCTCCAATCACCCCAGACTACTTGGCCAAACCTAGATCCCTCCCACAGTCTTTCTGCTTATAAGATTCATCTTGTTTCCATGAAAGTACTCAGATTCAATCTGACCAACTTGCATTAGTAATACAAATGTTCAGATTCCTTAAGAGTCTGGCCAATATGGTGGGTCTTTAGTAAACTTTGTTTTGTCTTTGGCTTGGGTAGAATTCATTCAGGTAGGATCCATATGTCACTATTTTGGGGTACCAGGACCTCGAAACCTCAACATGTCCTATGTCTCACAAGAAACATGTTTCAGAGCTAGAAGCAAAACACTGTTCCTCTGACTCCAAAGTCAGTAGTGCTCTTTCTACTGTACTTTTTTACCATCCTGATTTCAGAATCAGAGTTGGAAGGGACCTTAGAGGCCATCTAGTCTTTGAACCAGAGGATCATAGAAATAGAACTGAAAGGGACCTCAGAAGACATGTTGTCTAACTCACTTTACAGGAAGGTAAGTTACTTGTCCAAGGTCATACAAGTGGTAAGAATCAGAGGTGAGATTTGGATCCAGATCCTCAGGCTCCAAAGCTAGTGCTCTTTCCAGTGGAAAAAAAAGCAATGTATACTTGTATGGGGATCTGCTCTGCACCATTTTCAGTAAGTATTTATCCAGCCTTCACCTGAAGCCTTCAAATCAGAGAAAACTGATTATCTCCTGAAGCAACTACTCCTATTTTGGACAGCTCTCATCATCAGAAGTCTTTCCTTACATCAAGCCAAAATCTGTCTCCTAATAACTTTCACCCATTATTCCTAGTTCTGCCTTCTACGGGCAAGCAGAGCAAGTCTAATCTTTCTCCCACCCAATATGATTATATAGTCCCTGTCTGGATCTGAAACAAGCATCTGGAGAAAACATAGTCCTACTAGTCCCGTTTATCCCCTAAAAACGGCAGGTAAGTGATGCAGCAGAGTGTACCAGGCCTGGAGTGAAGAAGATTCCTTTTCCTGAGTTCAAGTCCGGCCTCAGACACTTCCTAGCTGTGTGACTCTGGGCAAGTTAGTTAACCCTGTTGCCCTCAGTTTCCTCATCTGTACAATGAGCTGGAGAAGGAAATGGCAAACCATTCCAGTATCTTTGCCAGGATGACTGAAAAATGACACCACCATCACCACCACAACAAATCTCCTCAAAGCACTTACCACTTGGGACTTTATTGACCTGTTCTAAAAGGAGACCAGAAGCCTGACTATGGAAATGTTAGTTTCCTCACATGTCACCTTGGTGAAATATCAATGGAAGACCCATGATGGCGTATGGAATTACTGGGGGGCTTTGTATTCTCTTGGAGGCCTTCCTTGTCTCAGGTTTCCACTGCAGCATGGCTGACGACGTTAAAATTCATCTACATTCCAGCCCCCACTGCGGTTGTCTCAGATTTCTTCCCACTGCACTGAAGAAAGTTGAGGATTCAGTTGTCTAAGTTAAACGTCACACACTCTTAAATAGCATGTCTGATTTATTGCTCATTACATCAATTATTGCTTTTGGAACAGAATTCTGATTTCTTGTCAGCAAGATCAGTACGGAATGAGTGCCTTTCCTGGGAGACTGCCCTATTATAATACATCAACAGCAATTTCAAAGGAAAAAATATTCTACTGTAAACAGCCCTGGAGAAAATCAAAGAGACTCTCAATGGCTCCTTTGTCTGAACTTGTAGGAAAGAGATGTTTTTGTGCTCTGAAACCATCATTTCCCACCACCCCCAGCATCTCATCCAGACATTCAGGTTCAAAGTGTTGGAATCTCATCCCTCAAATGCAAAGTGTTCTCTGAAAATACATTCAGGTTTTGTAAATACCCTTCAGATCTGAGATTTTATAAAGGCCAGAGTCTTGTGGGACTGCGAAAAGAAAAAAAATAAACATTTGAAGTCACAGCTATATTGATAATGATTATGTTGCAAAGTACTTTACAAATATCCCCTTTGATCTTCACAAGAACCTTGTGGGGTAGATGCTCTTACTCCCATTTTACAGATGAGAAAACTGAGGCTGACAGAGGCTAAAGTGAATTGCCCAGGATCATACAATTTGTATGTATCTGAGGCACGACTTTAAGTCAGGTCTTCCTTACACCTGACTCAAATCAAACACCCTATTCACTATGCCATCTTGTGGCCTCAGTGAATAACATGATGTACTAACTGGCCCAAGAAAGAGGGTGGTATGAGAAGTGTAGGGAATATGAAAAAGGAGACCAGATTAATCTTCCTCAGGCAAAGCTTTGAACATATTGTCCTTTGCTAAAATCTTTCAGTGTCTCCCAGCTGATTAATCAATAAATTTTAACCTGGTATCAAGACCATTTACAATTTGGTTCCAACATGTCTCAACAGCTTTATTACACATTATTCCCTTTCATATAATCTATGCAACAACCAAACTCAACTGCTTTCTGTCCTCTGAGCATTCTCCGTGCTTTCTTGCATCCCTGCCTTGGCTCATACCACTCCCTACATCTGGAATGCCCTCCCTGCAGCCAATTCCCTACCTACCGAAATCCTTCTCACAGCAATGACACATCCTTTATTAAACTTTCTGTGATCTGGGTGAAAAAAATCACTCCTTCCTCTGACTCTCTTGTATTTGTACCTCTCAGGAGATTGATACAATATCTTATTATAGTAGTTCTAAATCTCTTCAGAAAAATTACACTAATGTTTGAGGGAGAATACTCTGAACCATTCACACTTAAAAGACAAAGTGGATGAAAAATGCATTCCTCCTCTCCACCCCCACCCCCGCCCCCAGACTGTGAGAGGCAGCCCAATGAGTACTAACACTGAGTCCTTCTGGAAATCTTTGACATAGTCTGCAAATGAATAAAGACCTGAGCTGAGAATTATCTAAGAAGAGACCAAGCCATCAACTGAGCATTTGTTAAACACCTATTTGCTGGGCCCTATGCAAGGTTCTATGAATGCAAAGATAAAAATAAAAATAAAAACTTTTTCCCTCAAGGAGCTTACAAATATAAGTGTATGAAAACAAATGCATAGTAGGGTGGGGAAAAGGCAGCTAGAGAGATCATAAAGAACCTTCTCACATAGGAAGGGGTTTCTGAGCTGAATTCAGAAGAAAGTTAGGGATGAGGTAGGATTACATGTTGGAAATTCCATAGCCTTTTTGATGATCTTAAATAGAATTTTGCATCAAAAGACCATCTCTCTTGGCACCAACATTCTTCTCATGGTACTCTATGACTATGATTCATAGAGTACCATGATCTCTGAAGAATTAGACTGGCAAATCCACAAGGCAACAGAAAGATGCATGGTGGGTGTGAGCAGACCAGCTCATTAGTCAAAATAACAGGAATATGACAAATAGCATGGAAGGGATGATTGAGGATATTTATGATCAGAAAAGGGAGTGAACCAAGGGAGACCAAGAATGTTTTCTACCTCTGAGATAAGAAGGAAGAAAGAAGCATTAATTAAGTTCCTTCTCTATGTCAGGCACCATGCTAAGTGCTTTAAAACTATTATTTCATTTAATCCTCACAACAGCCCTGGGAGGTAGGTGCTATTTTGCTAAATATGGTGCTATCCTTATTTTACAGATGAGGAAACTGCAGCAGACAGAGGTTAGGTGACTTGCCCAGAGTCACACAGCTAGTAAGTATCTGAGGCTGGATTTGAACTCAAATATTTCTGACTCGTGGCCCAGCAGTCTATCCACTGTGTCACTTAGCTGCCTCAAATAATAAAAAGAACAAAAAGAATGCATCAAACATGCTAGGCAGATCCTCAATGATAGAACTGCTAAATAGAAAGAAATGAACCAGAATTGAAAAGGATGAGAAGGTGTGGTAGGGTTGCAACCTGAACTTGTGACAGAGAACCAGCATCCTTGACATCAGTGCTCCATCAAAACATCAGGCCCTACTACTCATATTCTATTGTGTTCCCTCAGTAAGCATTGCTTAAGAGTCTACTTAGTATGCAAGGCACAGACACAAAACAAAAAATAATTCCCATCTTCAAGATATGCATATTATATTATAGTATGCTGGGGCAGGGAGAGGGAGTGTCTTTCCAGTTGAATATAAGCTCCTCTAGAGCAAACAGACTATTCCCTTTTTGTCTTTATATTTCCAGAAAACATAGTGCTTTGCACACGGTAGGCACTTGGGGGGAGGGTATAAATATTTATATAATACCTACTATATACCAGGTGCTAAAACTACTTTACAAATACTGTCTTCTTTGATCCTCACAAAAAAATCCAGGGAGGTAGGTACTATTATTATCCTTATTGTACATTTGAAGAAACTGAGGCAAACTGACTAATAAATGCTAACTGAACCGAATGAATAAATACAATATAATGTGAGGAGTAGGAAAGTAAAAACACTGATGCTTTTTACTATAATAATTTACGGTTGTGTTTTCTTTGACTCCCCTAAGGGACTATGATATGAGAAACTAAATTTTGTTTGTCTTTGCAGTCTTTCCATGGAATCTAGAACAGTACCTTGTGCTTAGTAGGTATTCAATAAATGTTTGAAAAATGAATGGATGAACAAATTAAGGTGAATAAACTAAAAGGAGTACAAAGATAGGCATTCAAGTTAAAAAAAATGGAAAGAATCCCTATTTTTATAAGATTCTCTGAGTTTTGCATTGGTATTCACAAAACAATATGAGATAGAAGCCATCTAGGATACTGAGTAGATGTTCTACTGCCGGGAGGAAACGAACACATGCCTCCTAGCACAGTGCCTGGCACATAGTA
Organism: Notamacropus eugenii; assembly: GCF_028372415.1. Taxonomy (NCBI): domain Eukaryota; kingdom Metazoa; phylum Chordata; class Mammalia; order Diprotodontia; family Macropodidae; genus Notamacropus; species Notamacropus eugenii. Next base: position 372,215,332 of record NC_092873.1, read on the forward strand.
GGTACTAAAGAAGTATTTGTTGATCTCCCTAACAGTGTTTGCACATAGTAGGTACTAAATAAATGCTTATTAGTGACCATAATTACCCAGAATGAGTGCACATGGATGAATTATTATCTACTAAAGAAAATGCCCACATTCATGAGACTATAGATGTATCTTTGAAATGCAAGTTGTATATTCATCTTATCAGTCATATTCAGGACCAAATGCAGTTACTACCCTGGAAACTTCCTTTAGACCATTGAATTAAGGAACACAACACACTGCTTGACTCCAAAGATGAGTGTGAAGAGTATTTGTTGCCTACATCCATTTTCTCAGCCACAGTAAGTAATGGTCAAACACCCACTCACTCCCTTAGCAACTTTGGAAGGTGTTCACCAAGAGAACTAACTTTGTCTGGGTACAATGTGCCTTAAAGTTTCTCTTCCCCCACCACAAGAGGAAAATTATTCAGAACACTGCCACTAATGAAAACAGAGACAGGAGATCTCATTCCCTCGCTCCACAAGGAAGAATATGAGTCATCTGTGCTCTCAGTTAAAAGGAAACATGTCACCTGGGAACTTGTCTCTCCTGGCTTCATCAGGAATATTCTGCTGTAGGAACTAAAGGATGTGATCATTTTTATGTGATTTCATTTTCTCTTTATGATGAGAATCAAACCCAAGCTCAGCCGTTTGCATTGTGATGGCTGATATTCTTAAAGGATGGTATCTGTCAGCACTTATTAAGTTACTACTTAAATCTAAATTCCTTCAGGCAACATATTCAGTTGGAGAATATGGTTGGTAATATGGGTATCACTGTGTCTGCCCTTTTCCTGAAAGGAGAAGGAGGAGAACCTAGTCCTGGAGTCAGGAGAGATCTCTGTTTCAATCCTGTCTCTGAGGCCTATTAGATATGTAACAATGTATGTTTGCATATAAGCTGATCTAGTGTCCATACTAAGTTGGCATTACTATGGTGAGCCCCACCTCCCCAAAGGGAAGGAGAAGGGAAAGGATGGCAAAGGGTTACCTTATGTTGATGACTCCTCCTGGGCCAGAAACAGAATAGGTCAAAGTTCCTGTGCTGATGATAAGTAGTGGGATTGGGTTCATGGTTTTGTTGTTTTTTTTTTTTAAATGTGAGCTTTTGTTACTGTTTGCCTGACTGAGTTGGGCCAATATATCTGAGGGGTCTTTTCTTCTATTTTTTTTTGGAGGGGGGAGATGAGGCAATTGGGGTTAAGTGACTTGCCCAAGGTCACACAGCTGGTAACTGTCATGTGTCTGAGGCCATATTTGAACTCATGTCCTCTGTAGAAGATTCTGTACTTCCAGCCTGGGGGAGATGGTGATAGACAGTCTAGAAAAGAAAATAGAAAGGAGGAGGAGAGGGAAGGGGAGGGAGAGGAGAGGGGAAAGGAGGAAAATGAAAAGAAAGAAACTTTCCTTTCTAACCTGCTACGTGGGAAGGATTTATTTTTCCTTTTCCCATCAGTATTTTCTTATACATAATCTAAATTTGACCATGTTAACAATTAATGACAGTAAGTTGCATGGTTATTGATTAGTTTAACCTTATTGATTTGTTAAATATAAATTGTATATTGTTTCCACTTTTTAAAAAAATGAATTTTGATAAGTTGGATATATTTATTAAGCTCTTTTTGGACTGGAAATGAGTGAGGGTCTCCTAATTGGGGAAGTACTGTTGTTCAGTCATTCAGTCGTATTCATTCTTCTTGACCCCATGTACCATACTGTTTATAGGGTTTTGTTGGCAAAGATACTGGAGTGGTTAGCATCTAGTAAGATAGTAAGCTATTGTCTAGTAGCTAGTAAGTATCTGAGGCTGAGATTGAAACTCAGGTTTTCCTGACTCTTGGCTCAGGATTCTGTCCACTGAGCCATTTAGCTGCTCCTTGGGAAGCGGATTTAGAGAATAAAAAAAGGATATTTTAAAAGTATTGAAAAGCTATGTCAAAGAATTGGGAGACTGTAAAGTAAATTCATAGTGAAGTGAGATCTGGGGAGTCCATTCAGTCTGTATTTAAAAAACTGGTGAACCTGTAAATCATTCAAAAATACCAGATACCTTAATAACAGAGAATAGCACTTCAGAATTAATTTATATACTCCCTTCTGAGAATGTTAAAGAAGTAGAGAGCTTTTTTAAAAAATTTATTTTAAGTTTTCAACATTCATTTCCACAAAATTTTGAGTTCCAAATTTTCTCCCCATCTCTTCCCTCCCCACACCCCAAAATGTCGAGCATTCTAATTACCCCTACCATCAATCTGCCCTCCTTTCTAACATCCCTCTCTTCCCTTATCCCCATCTTCTCTTTTGTCCTGTAGAGCAAGATAAATTTCTATACCCCATTACCTGTATTTCTTGTTTCCCAATTGTATGTAAGAACAATACTCAACAGTTGTTCCTAAAACTTTGAGTTTCAACTTCTCCTCCTTCCTCCCTCCCCACCCATCCCCACTAAGAAGGCAAGCAATTCAATATAGCCTATATATGTGTAGTTTTGCAAATGACTTCCATAATAGTCATGTTATGTAAGACTGACTATGTTTCCCTCCATCCTATCCTGCCCCCCTGTTTCTTCTATTCTCTCTTTTGACCTTATCCCTCCCCAAGAGTGTTGACTTCTAATTGGTCCCTCCTCCCATTGCCCTCCCTTCCATCATCCCCCTCATCCTGCTTATCCCCTTCTCCCCCACTTTCCTATATTGTAAGATAGGTTTCCATACCAAAATAAGTGTACATTTTATTCCTTCCTTTAGCGGAATGTGATGAGTAAGCTTCATGTTTTCCCTCTCACCTCCCCCCCTTTTCCCTCCATTGAAAAGTTTTTTCTTGCCTCTTTTATGAGAGATAATTTGCCCCATTCCATTTCTCCCTTTCTCCTCCCAATATATTCGTCTCTCACCCTTAATTTCATTTTTTTAGATATGATCCCTTCCTATTCAATTCACACTGTGCTCTGTGTGTGTGTCTGTGTGTGTGTGTGTGTGTGTGTGTGTGTGTGTGTGTGTGTGTATAATCCCACCAACTACCCAGATACTGAAAAAAGTTTAGAGTTACAATTATTGTCTTTCCATATAGGAATGTAAACAGTTCAACTTTCGTAAGTCCCTTATGATTTCTCTTTGCTGTTTACCTTTTCATGCTTCTCTTGATTCTTGTGTCTGAGAGTCACATTTTCTTTTCAGTTCTGGTCTTTTTATCAAGAATGCTTGAAAGTCCTGTACTTCACTGAATGACCAATTTTTCCCCTGAAGTATTATACTCAGTTTTTCTGGGTAGGTGATTCTTGGTTTTAGTCCTAGCTCCTTTGACTTCTGGAATTTCATATTCCCTGCCCTTTGATCCCTTAATGTAGAAGCTGCTAGATCTTGTGTTATCCTGATTGTATTTCCACAGTACTCAAATTGTTTCTTTCTAGCTGCTTGCAATATTTTCTCCTTGACCTAGGAACTCTGGAATTTGGCCACAATGTTCCTAGGAGTTCCTCATTTTGGATCTCTTTCAGAAGGTGATAGGTGGATTCTTTCAATATTTATTTTGCCCTCTGGTTCTAGAATATCAGGGCAGTTTTCCTTGATAATTTCATGAAAGATGATGTCTAGGCTCTTTTTTTGGTCATGGCTTTCAGGCAGTCCCATAATTTTTAAATTGTCTCCCCTGAATCTATTTTCCAGGTCAGTTGTTTTTCCAATGAGATATTTCACATTATCTTCCATTTTTTTCATTCTTTTGGTTTTGTTTTGTGATTTCTTGGTTTCTCATAAAGTCATTAGCCTCTATCTGTTCCTTTTTAATTTTCAAAGAATTATTTTCTTCAGTGAGCTTTTGAACCTCCTTTTCCATTTCGCTAATTCTGCTTTTTAAAGCATTCTTCTCCTCATTGACTTTTTGAACCTCTTTTACCAATTGAGTCGGCATATTTTTAAAGGTGTTATTTTCTTCAACACTTTTTGGGTCTCCTTTAGCAAGGTGTTGACCTGCTTTTCATGCTTTTCTTGCATCTCTCTCATTTCTCTTCCCAATTTTCCTCCACCTCTCTTACTTGATTTTCAAAATCCTTTTTGAGCTCCTCTATGGTCTGAGACCATTAAATATTTATTTTGGATATTTGGGATACAGAAGCCTTGACTTTTATGTCTTTCCCTGATGGTAAGCAAGTTCTTCCTCATCTGGAAGGATGAGAGAAAATATCTGTTCACCAAGAAAGTAACCTTCTATAGTCTTATTTTTTTCCCTTTTTTGGGCATTTTCCCAACCAGTTACTTGATTTTGGGGTCCTCTATCAAGAGTAGGGTATACTCTGGGGATCTGGAGGATCTCAGTTCCTCCAAGGTGGCACGATCAAGTGTGTACAGGGGTCTGGGAGCAACGAGAAACTTCTATGCCCAGAATCTGTGAGTAGTAGATTGTCCTCTCCACAACCACCTGGCCTCCAGTTACACCAAGCCAGCACTGGGGGCTGAGATACAGATAAGCTGCTCACTTCCCCCAAGGGTTTTATGATCCAAAATGGATGTAGGCTGCTGTGGGAGCTGCTTGCCCATGTAGCCTCTGCTGCTGCAGCCTGAGGCCAGAGCTATAGGAAGACCCTACTCCCTTCTTGGCCAGCTGAAAAAACCCTCTCACTGACCTTTGGCACCTGTGGGTTGAGGGATCTGCCAACCTCTGCTACTGCCGCTAGGGATTCCACCCCCAAGACCTGATCCGGTCCTCCTCTGGGCTCCACTCTGGGTCTGCTGTGACAGACCTTTCCCATCAGCCTTTCAGGTTACCCTGGGCTGGAAATCTCCTCCACTCCATTGTTCTGTGGCTTCTGCTGCTCTAGAATTTGTTGAGAGTCTTTCTTTACAGGTATTTTATGGGCTGTGGGGGAAGAGCTAGTATATGTGCATCTTTCTACTCTGCCATCTTGGCTCTGCCCCCCCCCCCCCCAACTAGAAAACTTTTTGAGAAAAAAGAGCCCAACAGCAAGAAGTTTAAAAAAAAAATGGTTGGGTCAGAAAGAGACAGCTCACCTATAAGAAAGGTCACACTTAGGTCCTTTACAGTACAAAGATATAATTTACGTACATAAGAGACGTGAACTATTTCTTCTGAATTATAAAGAAAAACATCATTGGTATCTCTGAGAAGGATAGGTTTCCTGATTGCGCAAAGAAATCTTGCCTATAAACTTGTCCCAGATAAAATTCTTTGTCACAAAGAGCAAAGACACACCCCAAATTGAAACTTTCTCAGGAAAGTATGCTTACTATCCTAAGGAAGAACATGTAAGAGCCTGGACCAAGTGTGCAGACAGACCTTTTATAGGGCTGGTGGGCTTCTGAAGGGGACAAGATGAAGCATTTGATGGAAAGCCTGCATTTAAACAATTGCATGGTTTAAATAGAAGAAACCTTGACTCATACATGTCTGAATGCATCTAAAGACTTGATTTGTTCTATGGCCTCGGACAAACAACCACAATTGCAGTAGCTGAGATTGGCAATATTATTCTGTACAAAGGGGACCTGCCATCTGAACTCCTTTTGCAAGTGGACAACTTTGCAAAATTGGTAGCAATGGGGACAATAGCCCCTGAATACGAAGATACAAGGAGAATAGCTCAAGTTCTTAATCAGCTTTAGGGTGGTTTGAACTGAGGATATCATTTAAAAATGGAAAGTGTCCCTGAACTATGATGACTTGATATATTTGATTCATAAAAGCATTTGAGCACTATGAGAAGAAGGTAAGAGCCAGCATTACAAAGATCCAGCCTTAATCACTACAAGGATATTTTCTCATGCATTTTACAAAAAAAAAAGCACAAGAGAGTCATCCTGATAACATAGATTCAAAAGCAAAAACTGATAAGTCTGTAGAAAGCTGGAATCAGACAAAATCATTCTCTTTGTAAAAATTAAAGACCAAATGAACAAAGGTTACAACAATCTGATGAAAATATCACAACTCACGTAGTACAGTGAAAGAGCAGAATAATTTTCAGTTACAGCTGTGATTTGGTTAGAGATGAATGGTGAATGTACTAGAAAGTGGAAGACAGAGTTAATATGTGAGAAGCAGAATTCCAAAGAATCAACATAAGGAAGGGAAGAGGAAAAGCATTTTTTACCATATTTTGCTGCATAATTATTACCATCACATAATCATCACACCCTGTTTGCTTTTTCCAGTCCAAAATTTGGTTTATAACCTTTCATCATGTAATTGTCACATGATATAATTCTGTTCATCAGAACACTTAAAAGGTAAATAGAGTAGCAATGTATTCACCAGTGGCATATGGATACGCATTTATCTCTCACTCACTGAGAGCCATGAGCCTAGAATTTTCAGTACACACGTGCATTGTCAGTTTATTTCCGAAAATCAACTTGCATGGTTTGTTTAGACTGCGGTACTAACAGTATCATCCCTCAACCCAATGAAGAACCATAGGTGCAAGAAGAATGGGTAGGCAAGCAAAGTTGCCATGAGTAAGTCATGTGATATGGTTAGTACCTGCATCTTCCCGCACTAGCTAAGCTATACAGTTCATCTGCCAGTGATATTGTTTTGTTGTGTTCCTCCTTTGTTTTCAAAGAAGACCATGACATCAGAGAAATGATGACATGACTTACACTTGACTTTTTTTTGAGTGAAGGAGGACTGTGCAAGGTTACCAGCCTCACTTTCTTCTCCTGAGCCATCTGGATCCAGTGACCAGATATTCATCAGGATGACTGGGGAGAGACCAGGATGCAATGGGAGACCTTGGCCTTTTTAGGCTAAAGTCTTTTCAGGTACTCACTTGGAGGGAGGTAACATCTATTCAGTGAATAGGCCTCTTTAAGAAGTAGTCAGGGAATGGCCCCTTTAATGAGCAAAAGAAAAAAAAATAACTAAATCAAGCTGGAAGGGAAAGAGCAACAGTTACTATTGATAATCACTCTAAGCCAGGGGGGTCCAGAGAGCAGCCATTAAGTGGAGCTTGGGCAGGGACATATTGTTGTCCAACTGAGGCAGAAAGAAGTTAAAGTGATTTGTCCAGGTTTGCATATCTAGTAAGAATCTAAACCAGATTTGAATTCAGATCTTCCTGACCAAGGCCACTGTTGTATCCACTGTGTGACCTAGCTACCTCTTAATTTTCCTCCTCATTTCATTGAAAATGAAGAGAAGTAGCTACTCTGATCAAGACAAAGATCCAAGACAATTCCAAAGGACTCACAATGAAAAATGCTATCTACCTCTAGAGAGAGAACCGATGAACTCTGAGTGGAGACTGAAGCACACCTTTTTCACTTTCTTTACTTTTCTGGTTTATGTGTATGTGTGTATTTTCTTTTCTAACATGGCTAATATGGAAATATGTTTCTACATGACTCCACATGTATAATCAATATCAAATCTCTTGGCTTGTCAGGTGGTTGAAGAGGGTGAGAGGGAGGGAGAAAATTTGGAACTGAAAATTAAAAAAACTAAATGTTAAAAAATTTTAATGTAACTGGGAAATATTTAATGACATAAATTTAAAAAATATATTTTTAAAAAGAAAATTAAGATGAGGTCAGGATTAGAGACCATCCCCCAAACCCTAAAACATGAAAGCATGACCTCATCATTAGTTGCTTATGGGTTTATCCCATTCAGACTCATTGGATCCTGTATAAAAGTAATGGTGAATATTGAAAATGTGTCATGCTCTGCTATATTGGATAGTGGATCCCAAGTTACTATAATGCTTCATTAATTTTATAAATGACTCTTTGTATTGGGAAAAGAAGAAGGTGGGAGAAATACATGGGAAAGTATGGTACAGGTAAAGGAAAGAGAAAGAAAAGAAGACAAAGACTTACAGATTTTACAGAAGCTTCATGCTTCTACACCATAAATACTTTCTTCAGAAAAAGAATCGGTAGCCTGTGGACTTGGAAAGCACCATGTGACATCACAAAGAGTGAAACTGACTAAATTTTTTACAGGAAAGAAACATTATCCCTGAGTGAGCTATCAGTGTATAGTCAGACCATCCACTTATCAGAGTTAAAATCAGAACTGACAAAAACCAAGAAGAAAGAATAGTAATAAGTAATAGTAATAAGAAAAAGATATAGCATACAGTTAAGAAGACTTAGACTCAAATTATTTAAACAAGCAAGTGAAAATTGAAAATAGGAAATGGATAACAAAAATGGTATCAAGACTGATTATAATAATTTCATTCAGAAATTGAATAAATTAATTAAAATTAATTTCTTTAACAGGAACAAAAAGAGCCAAGAAAGCACCCAGAATGAGAGATGGATGCCAAAAACAACACTGGTTATGAATAGAAATGTATCTGTAAAATTTTACTAAGAAGGATGTTAGACGATTATGAGCTGTATTGTTTCATGAAGCAGAGGAAAACAGTGAAAGGTAAAACTAGGGTAAAGAAAGCATGGCAATGTATTCAACCAAGTAATAGCATCCCAAGGGTATTCAAGGATAAAAACTTAAAGAGGAATGCAGCAGAGGAAAAAATAGACATCATTTGCTAAAAAAGAAAAAAAACCTTTTAACAATTTTTTTCCATCAAGTGGAACCATTACACTTTGACCCTAACATCATAGTTCCTGAAGTGTCGAGGCAGAAATGACACAAAATAGAAGAAAGAATAAATAGTTTCACCAGACCAAGTATGTATAGAGGCTATTCATCCCAGAGGTCATAGAATTGTGAAAAGCATTTAGAAACTAATTTACAAAGTATTGGAAGGAAAAGAAGCATGAGGAAAATTTTCTCCAATTTTATTTTAACGAAAACAAAAGGGGCATAAGAGTACATCAGTAACTACCAACCTGTTTCCCATCTGTAGAAAATCTTTATGAAGACCGTCTGTCCTCAAACCAAAGGCATCCTCCATAAAGAGAATAGTAGGAAATAAGCAAGCTTTTGCAAATAATGTTTAACAGTAGACCACATCTTTATTTCATAACTGACTGAAAAATATAGAAAATGTAAGATTTCATTATTAGGCTAAGTGCTAAGTGCTTTACAAATAGCATCTCACTGATCCTCATAACAACCCTAGAAGATAGTTGCTTATCATGGACCCTATTTTACAGTTGAGGAAACTGAGACAGACAGGGATTAAGTTACTTCCACAGGGTCATACAGCTAGTGTCAAATTTGGAGTCAGGTCCTCCTGACTCCAGATCTAGCACTCTATCCATTGTGCCTCCTCAAAAGGAATATTACTGCATTTTATTGATCCTAAGCTTTCTGTAACAACAAAGTCCCATCTTTTCATGACAAACATTTTATTAGTGTTGCTATATAGCCACGAGACTTGGAACACCGTGGCCTCTAAGAACTAAAGATGACCATCACACAGAGATCAATGGAAAGGTATATGGTGGGTGTGAGCAGGTTGCAACAGGTAACCAAAGAGAAATTTTGATGAAAAGCAGAAGTGAAGGATAATATATAATTCAAGAATAGAAAGAAAAGATAGGCTAGTTGTGTGGCAAGAGGGAGGGATGGACTAGTGAACTGCCACAGTGTTCCACTGGTACCTTGTGATATTGGGAGGAATCAAAGAAGGCCTCTAGCATTGTTGGGTGGACATCCCATGGCCAAATCTTAGGACGCACGGACAAGAGTTGCACAGGATGGAAATACATGGATGCTTTCATCTGAAGATTTTCAGATATGAGTCCTTGATATTGGCATGGATTAGACTAAGAAATGCTTAGTACTAAATATTTACAAGTAACATTTAAGATGAATATTTTACAACTTATGATCAGATGAGACAAAATCAATAAATCATAGTGCCTGGCACACAGTAGGTGCTTAATAAATGCTTGTTCTTTTTTTCCCCCTGAAAGGATTACTACTTAGTGGATAGAATGATACCAACTACTCACATTTGGGATATATCAAGGTTGTTTTAATGTTTCCTAAAACTGTTTAATGCCAACAAGAAGGTGAACCTTACATTCTTACTCCTAACCACCTCATCCCTATCCCCCAACCATGACTCCCCATTCCCACCCCTGACCCCACTAATGCCTGCTCCATAATTAATAGGCTTCCTTTTATCTTAAACCTCTGAAGTATCTAAATCCACCAAACCATGGCAACACTAATTGGGCCTGGTTCCAAGGTACTTAAAGTATTTGTGGAATATTATAAAGAAAAAGTTGGGATCCAATATCTGAACACTTTTACTATTTATACAGTCTATTCAAGTGGCTGCAGAAAAATAGAAGCAAGTGGTCTTGTCTGGATTGTCTTATTAGGCAGACAGTGGTTTTCAGCACTGGGCAGCAGTTATTTTCAGATCCTATGGCAGAAAAAGACAAAGCAAAGACAGTTTTCATCTGCCTAGCAGGATTTCACCAATTTGAGAGTGTGCCTCAAGGAATCTCAGGGCCACCAGCTGCTTTTCAATAGCTGATGGAAAAAAGAAACTAGAGCTATGAATTATTTGGAAGTGTGGGTGTACCTAGATGACCTTGTTGTTTTTAGAAAGACACTTGGAAGATCATGAAAAGAGACTGATGAGTGCATTAGATTAGAGAAGGCTGGTCTGAAACTGTCAATTAATAACTGCCAGTTTTGCAGAGCATCTGTTAAAAGTGTGGGTCATCTAACCTCAGCAAGGCGTGAGCATTCACCTGGAAGAAACAGAAGCAATCCTTAAAAGTAGTCAATGTCACTGACATTTGTGGGATTTAGAACTTATCTGGGATTTGAAGGTTATTATTATAAATTTATAAAGAATTATCCTTCAGTTTCTAAGTCACTGAATGATCTTACTCATAGATATATATGACTGAAGAGGTCAGGAAAGGTTAATGTGCTCTAAAGTAAGGGTTGGCAAAAGCTGCCATCTGTTTTTGTCCTGGCGATGAGCTGAGAATGGTTTTTACATTTTAAAATAAAATTGTTTTATTGTATTTAAAAATATAAAAACTATTCTTAGCTCCTACCAGATACAAAAATAGCCTCTGACAGTAGTTTGTCAATTCCTGCTCCAAATTTTTATATTATTCACCATCCTGTTGATTATGAAACCCTGACTGCTGACATACAAACCCTATTCCCCATTCCCAGCTGCCAGCGCCCTTACTCCCAACCACCTTAACGCTATCCCCCAATTAGGGCTTGCCAGCTTCTAGCTCCACTCCCTCTCAGATTACTTTCCATTCATTCTGCAGTTATTTAGACATTGTCTCCCCAACTGTGAGCTCCCTGGGAACAAAGATTGTCTTTTACCTCTCTTTGTTTTTGGTTTGTTTGTTTCTTTTTTATTTAGTCTTTTATTTTTTCCCCACTTACATATCAAGAAAATTTTTAACATTCATTTTTACAAGATTTTGAGTTGCAAATTTTTCTCCCTCCCTTTTCTTCCTTCTTCTGAAAATGGTAGGCAATTTGATTTAGTTCATACTTATTTTTGCCTTTCTTTGTTTTTCAGAACTTAGCACAGTGCCTGGATCATAGTGAGCATTTAATAAATCCTTGTTAACTGACTAAACCTTTTGAAGTCATTTGGACATATGATGGTAGACATATAACAAGAACAAGATTTTATTTGGATTCCAAATCACTTCCTTGCCTACATCTTCCACCTTAACCTGACACTGCACTCTGAACATGGTGCTACCTTGTCAAAACAAATGGTAACTGAGCATCCCCTTTCCACACTAACCTGATTCCTCTGGTAATAATCTCTAGCCTATAAACCACTGAATTATTTTGTCCACCAGTCCAGCCCGGTGTTATGTCATGATTTTTTTTTCTTTCTGGTCCCATTGGCACCATCTCTGTTCAGGTCCTTATTTCACATCACTAGGACTATTAAGATAGCCTCCTAACCACATGCCGTGTTTCTAATCTTTCCTTTCCTACAGCTTGGCATGGTGGATACAACTCTGGGTCTGCAGTCAGGAAGTCTTGAGTTCAAAATCCAACTCTGATGCTCATTAACTGTATCCATGGGCATGTCACTTCATTTCTCTGGGTCTCAATTTTCTCATCTGACAAGATGGGGATAATAACACCTATCTTATGTACCTCACAGGGTTGCTGTGAAGTTCAAATGAAATTTTGTGCATAAATTGCTTTGTTACTCAGAGTAACGTCAGTATCAGTTATTATTATTATTAACATGGCACAATCCTAACCACATCTGTGATGCTTCTTAATATGTTGTCTCCTCCCATTAGAATTTAAGTTCCTTGAGGTCAGGGATCGTCTTACTCACTTGTATTACATAGCAAATGTTGAATGATTTTTTAATTATATTTTTATCATGTTTTATCATTCATTCATCCATTTATTTATTTAGGATAATTCTAATGAACTCCTTTTCAAAATCCTTCATTGTTTCCCCCTTATGTTTTCAGCAAAGAGCAAAAGAGTTTTGACTTTGAAGTCAGATAACTGGTTTAAGTGGTGGCATAACAGTGATAAATAATAAAAGTTAGCATTTATATGGCGCTTGCTAGGTTCTTTCCAAATGTTATCTCATTTGATCCTCACAACAACCCTGGAAGGTAGATGTTCTTATCCCCATTTTACACAGGAGGAAACTAGGGTAAACAGAGGTTCAATGACTTGCCCAGGTCACACAGCTAGTGAATGTCTGAGATTGGATTTGAACTCAGGTCTTCCTGACTCCAGGCCCAGTACTAACTTTACTAGCTGTGTAAACTTGAGCAAATCACTTAACTAATCTGAGCCTTGGTGTCTTCATTTATAACAGAGAGATAATAATAAGTATTGCCTACCCCAACAGGGTTTTTATGAGAAAAAATACTTTGCTGACCATAAAGTTACACATAAATGTGAGTTGTTCTTCTTGTTCACCTGGCATTGAAAGTCCTCTATCTTCTGAATCCAAACAATCATTTTAGCATTTTTGTTGTTCAGTCATTCACTCATGTCTGACTCCGTAACTTCATAGACCACAGCACGCCATGCCCTTCTGTCCTCTACTATTTCTCAAAGGCTATCCAAGTTCATGTTCATTATTTCCATGACACTATCTATTCATCTCATCCTCAGCCATTCCCCTTTCCTTTTGCCTTCAATCTTTTCCAGTACCAAGGTCTTTTCCATTGAGTCCCATATTTTCATTATATGGCCAAAACATTTAAGCTTCAGCTTAGGTATTTGACCTTCCAGTGAATCAAGTGAATTAATTTGTTTGAGAATTGACTGGCTTGATCTCCTTGCTGTCCAAGAACTCTCAAAAGTCTCTAGCACCACAATTGGAAAGCATCGATTCTGTGATGCTCAACTTTCCTTATAGTCCAACTCTCACAGTCATGCATTCCTACTGGAAAAACCATAGCTTCGACTATACAGACCTTTCTTGGCAGGATGATTGCTATCTCTGCTTTTAGTATGCTGTCCAGATTTGCCATGGCTTTTCTTTCAAGGAGCAAGCATCTGTTTATTTCATGACTTCAGTTGCCATCTGCAGTAATTTTTGAACCCAAGGATATAAAATTATTCTTCTTCTATTTGCCAGGAATTGATGGGAAGAATTGCCAAGATCTTGATTTTTTTATATTTTGGGTTATTTGGTGTGGTTTTTTTTAATGTTAAGCTTCAGGTCAGCTTTTACATTCTCTTCTTTCACTCTCTTTAAGAGGTTTCTTAATTCTTCACTTTCTGTCATCATCTGAATATCTGAGATTGTTGATACCCCTTATTTCCAACTTTTGATTCATCCAGTCCAGCATTTCATATGATGTACTCTGCATATAAGTTAAATAAATAAGATGACAATATACAGCCTTGTCATACTGCTTTTCCAATCTTAAACCAATCAGTTGTTTCATGTTCTGTTCTAACTGTTGCTTCTTGGCCCACACAAAAGTTCTTCAGGAAACAAGTCAGATGATTTGGTACTCCCGTCTCTATGAGGAATTGCCACATTTTATTGTGATCCACACAGTCAAAGACTTTAGTGTAGACAATGAAGCAGAAGTAGATGTTTTTCTGGAATTGCCTTCCTTTCTCCATAATCCAGCAAATGTTGGTAAATTGATTGCTAGCTCCTCTGCCTCTTCAAAAACCAGCCTGCGTTTCTGGTAATTGTTTCACATATTGTTGAAACCTAGTTTGCAGAATCTTAGGCATAACCTTGCTGGCATGTGAAATGAGTTCAACCATTTAGTAATTTGAACATTTCTTGGCATTGACCTTCTTTAGGACAGGGACATAAACTGATATTTTCCAATCCAGCAGCCATTGTTGTGTTTTCCAAATTTGCCGGCATGTTGAGTGCAGCACTTAAACAGCATCATCTTTTATGATTTTAATAGCTCAGCTGGACTTCCGTCATCTCCACTAACCTTATTATTAGCAATGCTTCCTAAGTCCCACTTGACTTCATTCTCCAGTTTATCTGGCTTTAGATCAATAACCACATAATATAAAAGCAAGCACCCCAACATACATAGGAGGGCCTGCTGTCACAGGTTCTTAGATCTGCTTTTCTAAAAGGAAAGCAACTTTGGAAGGCCTCAATAATCACTTTAATCAAGCACATATATCATTTACTTAATTCAGGGGAAGAAGTCAGCACCCTGAATTTCAGAGAAAATGCAGAGAAACAAAGATCAACTAACAGACATGCTTCCAACTGTCTGACCATAAGCAATACATACATCACAGATCAACAGACAGATAACTGTCTAACCATACATACATAGTTACCAGAGAGAGAAGCACCAACATCTGAGTTTTCAAAGCCAAGGAGCTCCTTAGTGGCTTCTCAGAGTCTCATCTGGTCAAACAAACATTTCCAATGAGTAAGCCCCAAAGTAAAACCTCACCTCAGAGTATTTATACTCTTTTTAGAGCCAGAGGTCATCACAACCCTTGAGAACCAGTGCCTCATCAACAAAAGGTGTGGGCCTTCCTACAATCTCCCCAATCAAACTCCCCTTAATGGGCAGGCCTGTTAATGGTTGGGGAAGATCTTTAATCTCATTAGCATTACAGTGAACCCCAAGATCTTTCACATCCATTACATAGGCAACTTGTATCTAAATAAGCATTAACATTTCTTTAGTAAATACAACAAAATTCCCATACAATAAACACATTATAAACTTTACATTTGCAGAATATATAACATAACATAATATTATTCTTTAGGGGTCAGTCTTTGGGGAATGAACAACCAGCTCCTCCTTCCTCAATCCAAAACAAAATGTCCAAATAAAGTCATCTTGGGGATGTGTCCTTCTTCCCACATTGCCCTTGCAGGCATTCTCAGGTGCAGACTCTAGTGAGCCAAGTCCCAATCTTGACAATGCTGCAGCCCCTGCTTCCAAGTCCTGAGGGGTGGTTGGGCAACAAAGCCAACACAGTGCAGTCCTTGGGGGTACAAGGCACTTCCCCCCACCCATGATGGGCAACTCCACCCCCTGAGTCCCAAACTGTCCCAGGAGAAAATTGCAGAAAAGCACACTCAGTGCCTTGCAGCACAGTTCCCATCTTGCCCCAGGGCTGAAGCCTGAGCTCCTAGATTCCTCCTCCACCAGCAGGAGCTGGCCACTACCAGCTTCTGCCTAGGTCTGTGCACAGGAAGCTCGCCACTCCAACTTCCACTCCCATTCCACTTCTCTCTTCTCCAAGGCTGGCATACTGGCAGTTTTCCTCTCCTGCTCCAGGGCTCCATTCCAAGCTCTTGCCCCTCTGGTCTGGATTCTGAATACAGTACACTTTCAGGGCCTTCACTCCTCTAGCACAGTCAAGCCCTGACTCTGGCTACCCACACCTCCTGGGGCTCCATAGAACTATAGCCACCACAATTGGGAAACAACAAACAATTATCCCAGCTCCATAAAACCCCATACTTTCCTTTTAGTTTGCAGATTCTGCCAAGACTGTGCCATCATGTAAAAACAAGCATCGTGACATTTTCAGGATGACCTGCTATCAGAGGTTCTTAGATCTGCTTTTCTAAAAGGAAAGCAACTTCTGAAGGGGTCAATAATCACTTTAGTCAAGCACATTCACTTATATATCATTCACTTAGTTCAGGGGAAAATGGCAACACCCTGAACTTCAGAGAAAATACAAAGAGATAATAATCAACAGACAGGGTTTCCACCTGCCTGACTGTAAGCAATACATACATCACAGATCAACAGACAGATTCAACTGCCTGGCCATATATACATAGTTATCAAAGAGAGAAGCACCAACATCTGGGTTTTCAAAGCCAGGAGGTTCTTTAGTGGCTTCTCAGAATCTCATCTGACCAAATAAACACTTCCAATGAGTGAGTCCCAAAGTAAAACCTCACCTCAGAGTTTTTATACACTTTTCAGAGCCAGAGGGCATCACAGCTCTTGGGAACCAGTGCCTCAATAGAAAATTAACAAAAGATGTGAGCCTCCCATAATCAAGCTTCCCTAATGGGCAGGCCCATTAATAGATGGGAAAGATCTTTAACTCTCTGATTAGCATTACACTCCACCATCATAGTTATTAGTGACGTTAAGATCTTTCTTTTGTTATTTTGTGTAGTCTTATAACCTCTTCTTAATCTCTTCTACTTCTGCTAAGTCCCTACTATTTATGGCTTTTATCATGCCCATTTTTGCTTGAAATATTCTTTAGATATCTCTAATTTTCTTGAAGTGATGCAGCCTTATCTCCTACTATATGTTCCTATGTTCCAGTCAAAATGGCTTGTTTTTAGGTATATATGTTTTTAAAAAAACAACCAAAAAGCCAAATAATATATAATGAGATGTGTGGTTTTGTATATAGTACTCCTTTTGAATATAAAAAGGTTCATGTTCATTGGTATCCTTCCAGTTCAGAATAGTAAAACTTTTAAAAAATAAAGTCGCCTATTCACAGTTCCCCGAGCTCCTTTAATCATTTTTTCCTTTTCTTGGAACATGTCTCCCATTTCCCTCTTTTTTTTTGTCTCCACTCCACTCTCTACATATTGGAATCCTGCCTACTCCTCAAGGAAGGCCTATCCTTTCCTTCAAGAAAACTTAAATGATCCACCAATTCCTTTCCCTGTGCCTCGGCTAGCTGGATCTCTGCTTCCTCTGGGCTCCTTATGTTCTCTTTCCTCAAGTTGGCCTCTTAGATTCCTTGGCTTGCTTTAAGACTCAACTCAAATGCCTTTCCCCATCCCCCTCCCTTGGAGATAACCTCCATTCTATGCCATATATGTGTTATTTACTGGTTATTACTAGTTACTAGTTATTATTCCTCCATTAGAATGTAAGATCCTTGAGAGCAGGGACTGTTCTTTATCTTTTTCTGTGTTTCCAACTCTTAACTGGGGCTGCATACTGAATAATTAAAGGCTTATTGACTTCTTGAAACAAATTTGTATCTCTCTTGGGGCTTTGAACATTCTGAATGATAATAGACTTTTTAAAATGTTTATGCTGCATTTCCTTTCAGTTAAAAAATGTTTATTAAGCACTTGTTATGTTTCAGATGGGGCAGCTAGGTGATGCAATGGATAGAGAGCTGGGCCTGTAGAGTCAGAAAGACCTGAGTTAAAATCTGATCTCAAGACACTTACTAGCTGTGTGAGCCTGGGCAAGTCACTTAACCCTGTTTGCCTCAGTTTCCTCATCTGTAAAGTGATATGGAGAAGGAAATGACAAAACACTCCAGTATCTCTGCCAAGAAAACCTCAAGTGTGGCCACAGAGAGTCGGACACCACTGAAACGACTGAACAGCAAATGTTTCAGGCACTGGGGATACAAAAGGAGGTAAAAGATGATCTTTGCCTTCAAGCTCACAATTTAAATCAATAGATTATAAGCTCCTAGGGAACAGGATTGTGTTATCTGGGTTTGTAGGTCCTCTTGTCATCTTATACATACACACACACACATAAGTAGTATGTATGTGTATGTATGTATGTGTATATTCAAGCCAGAAATTTTCTATGTTTGCTCATGATTCAGTGCTGAAAACTCAGCACTCAAGGAATGGGGAAACCTGACACTGATGCTCTGCTTTAAGGTTTGCAAAGTGCTTTACCTGCTCTCATTTGAGTTTGTCCATTGCCCAGTCACACAGTTAGTATCAAAGGCAGCATTTAAACCTAGGTCTTCAGTCCAGGCAAGCCATTCACTAGCCCACACTGCCTCTCTGAAGACTCTACTGAGAACAGATTTTCTATAGCATCTTCTTCTTAGGTTAGAATCATAGTCTTAAATTTAGAATCAGAAGGGACCTCAGAGGCCATCTAATCCAGTCCTCTCCTTTTATAGATGAGGAAACAGACCAAGAGAGGTAAGTAAAGTGGTTTACATGGACTCACAGAGGCAATAAGTGAGGAACTGGCCGAGTTGCAATTTGAACTTTTATGAGTCCAAGTGGCTCAAAGAGATGGCGAGGTTACACACCAGTTCACTGGGATCTTTTTCTCTGATCTTATGTTTTCTTTTCGAATGTCTTCTCCTGTTTTGATATTTTGAGTGACTATGAGATCTCCCATGATCCTATGACCTAAGGGGTTCAAGAAAGCCTCAAAAAACTCATCCAGTGTGAAAGAGATGGGTCTCTGACTAATTCAGTGGACTAGTATTCATGGAAACTAGGCCTGCTGCATAAGGTTGATGAAGGTATTAGAAGCCCCTCACTAATAGTAGTCTCTGTTTTCTGTACTATCTCACTATCTCTATTTTCTCTCTGTCCATTTATTCTCTGTCTCTCTCCTTAAAGATATACCTGGATGTGGAATCAGGAAGACCTGAGTTTGAAACCAGCTTCACTTACTAGTTGTATGACTCTGGGCAAGTCATTTAACCCTCAGTGTCCTCAGTGTCCTTCCCTGGTAAAATGGGATAATAATAGTACTTACCTCTCAGGGTCCTTGTGAGGATCAAATGAGATAGTATTTATAAAATACTTAACATTGTGTCTGGCACACAGTAAGCACTTAATAAATGCTTATTTCCTTCTTTCTTCCTTCTCCTCATTCCTCCCCTCACCCAGCTCCACAGTTCAGAATTTGAATGCCTCAGCTAATTGGCACTAGGACCATACTATCCCAGAAGTCAGTCAGGCATTAACATCTGGCAGACAGGGTGACCTTGTATTTGTGCTCTTTTCCAAATGGGATTAATGATGGCCTGCAGCTCCTGGAAACTGGTGACCTCACATAATGGGCATTTTGGACAGGAATCCAACATTGGCTATTGGGGTAAGGCAATTGTTTCTGTCCCTGACTCAGGGATTTGGGGGAGGACTTGACCTTCTAGTCACAAGTAACACCTAGGACCCCAGGGTCACTTTCACTTAGCAAACAGAAAGGAACAGGTTGTAAAGCAAACAGCTTGTACTTTACAGTTATAGGTCATCAATCCTGGACTAAAAAAAAAAAAAGTAGGTTTCCACCAAAGGGGAATAGAGCTGCCTCAGAAGACAACTTTCCCCTCACCAAAAGTATCTCAGCAAAGGTTGGATGTTCACTTGTCAGATATGTGGTAGAGGGGATATTTATTGAGGAATAGAACTGACTAGAGATTCTCTGGCATCTCCTCTACCTCTGAAATTCCACAAACTGAAGTAGCTATGTGCCAGCCAGGAAACCAATCTGGAAGGAGGCACGAGCAGATCAGATAAAGGGATTTCTTAGACATTTGTTAGGAAGTAGTCCAATTACATGTAAGAAATTCTTTTTCTCTCTTCCCTCACCCCTTCATTGAGAAGGCAAGCAATTTGACATGAGATATGTATGTATATATGTATGTATATATATATATACATATATATGCAGTCATACAAAACACATTTCTTTATTAACCATGTTGTGAAAGAAAACACAGATAAAAAAACAAGAAAAAGAAAGTGAATAAAAGTATGTTTCGATCTGCATTCAGACTCCATCAGTTCTTTCTCTGGAGGTGAATAATATTTTTCTTTTTTGTTATTTCCTCTTTTTAAATATAATTTATTTATTTTTCAGTTTTCAACATTCACTTCCACAAGAATTTGAATTCCAAATTTTCTCTCCATCTCCCCCACACACACACACCCCAGGACATCATGCACCCCATCCCCCCCTTCCTCCAGTCTGTCTTCCCTTCTATTAACCCCCCTTCTTCCATCCCTTACCCCTCTATTTTCCTATAGAGCAAAATAGATTTCTGTACCCTATTGCCTGTACATCTTATTTTCCAGGTGCATGCAAAAATATTTTTTAACATGAATAACATTTTTCATCATGAGTCCTTTAAAATTTTCTAAGATCATCGTATTACTGAGAAGAGCTAAGTCATTCAGAGTTGATCATCATACAATATTGTTGTTACTGTGTACAACGTTCTCCTGGTTCTGTTCATTTACTTTGCATCAATTCATGAAAATCTCTCCAAGTTTCTCTGAAAGCATCCAGCTCATCATTTTTTATAGCGCAATAGTATTCCATCACAATCACATACCACAACTTGTTCAGTCATTTCCCAACTGATGGGCATTCCCACAGTTTCTAACTCTTTGCCATCACAAAAAGAGCTACTATAAATATTTCTGTACATATAAGTCCTTTTCCCTTAAAAAAATCTCTTTAGGATATAGACCCAGTAGTAGGATTTTTATAGCCCTTTAGGCATAGTTCCAAATTGGTCTCCAAAATAGTTGGACCAGTTCACAACTCCACCAATAGTGCATGTGTCCCAATTTTCCCCACATCCCTTTCCACACTTGTCATTTTCCTTTTCTGTCATATTAGAGTTCATTTCTAATACTTTGTTCTGCAATAACTTCAAGCATTGATGAATTGTTAATGCTGATGACCTGTCCGATGCTCAAAATACTATGTTAAATACTGGAAGAAATACAAAGATTAGATAAGATCTTGCCTCTGCCCATTTGGGGTTTTCTTGGCAAAGATACTGGAGCGGTTTGTCAGTTCCTTCCCAACTCATTTTACAGATGAGGAAAAGGAGACAACAAACAGGGGTAAGTGATTTGCCTGGGGTCACACAGTTATTAAGTGTCTGAGGCCAGATTTGAACTCACAAAACTGGGGTGATTATCTTGGTCCTGACTTTGGCAGGGGAGGGAGGTAATAGAGAGCCACTGTAAATCTATAAGCAAGAAGATGGGAAAAAATTACCAAAAAATATAAATTGAATAAGGAATGATGAAAATAGGAAGTGGGTCAGTCACATACATGTCTAGTGAGGTATAATAGACTTACAAGCCAAGTGCTATCCTGGTACCCAAGTAATGTTAAAAGACCTAGAAGAACACCTACAGCCTGTTGTATAGACCACCTAGGGAGGATTTATGGGGGCATGTGAACAAAAATCATGGGGGATAAAGTGGCCTGCGGGAGAGTGGGGAGACTGCAGTCTTTACTGGATGGAACACCCACATTGATGAAGTCCAGAAGGCAGGCAATATCTAATGGAAACATGGTGCTTTTTTCCTTTACCTTAAAGTGATGTCAGGGTACTTTCAGCTACTTAAAAGGCTTTGATGTTCTGTGAGAGATGGATAATAATCATTTACATTCATGGGGGGCCTTATAGTTTACAAAACATTTTAATAGTGCTTGGCTGTTTACAAATATATCTTGTCATCTGATCCTCACAACAACCCTGGGACATAGATAGTGTAGGTAGTAGCATCATTATCCTCATTTTACAAGTTGGGAAACAGGTCCAGAGGACTTAAATGACTTGTATAAAATCACATGCCTAATAAGTGGTAAAATCTTGAGCTCAAGATTGGTCGTCTGCCTACTATCCCACCCTGCAATGGGAGGCCAATCTGACCAAAGATTGGGAACCAGAATTCACTAGCCACATAGGATCATAGAGTAAGAGTTAGAAGGCACCTTAGTGGTAATCTAGTTCAAATCTCTCATTTTACCTAGGAGGAAACAGAGGCCTAGGGAGATTAAGTGACTTGTCAGAAACCACACAGGTAATAAGTGTTGGAGGCAAGATTTGACTCCAGAGCCAGTCTACTTTTCCCATGCTACTTCCTGATACATAGAACAATACATTTATTTTCTTGGAAAGTCAAAATACCTAATTCATAAGACTTTCAGACCCAAACAAGTGCCTTAACCACTCTGGCCTTTAGTTTCCTCATTTGTGGAATAAGAGGATAGGACTGGGTGATCTCTAAAGTTTTTCCTGGCTAGAAGATTCTAGGTTTCGTTACATAGAATTGAACTGACAGATGTTTTTACATAATTGATCCATTTGTTCACTTATAAATGAAATACTTATGTTTTCATTTAATTGGTATCAGAACTTACTTCTGGTTAGGCTTGCAGAACTGTGGGTGGATCTAGGGGACTGAAGAAGACCCCACCCCCATCTAATCCCCAACAGACCCTTGGTGAGACACTCTGCCTGTATTCTCAGTTTTTATCTTTATTAAGCCCCTACTCCATTCTCACATCCACACTTACAAATGCAAACATATTCTTTTCCAAAGGGAGAAAAAAACCCCATGTGAGTCTTTGTTCTGTTCAGTTAGACCCTGGACCTGACTATTGCTTACTAGCTGTGTGGTCCTGTATCATCTTGTGGGATCCTATGAGCCAAATCACTTAGCCTCCCTGGGCCTCAGTTTCTTTCTCTGTAAAAGAATGGTATTGGACTAGATTCTCTCTCTGTCTCTGTTTCTTTCTCTCTCTCAGACTACATCTCCCTATCTCACTCAGGCTAGTACAGTGACCACTTGTGGCCCCAATATCGCTACTGATTATGGAAGCTTTGACCTGTTTTGTGGCTGACCTGGATGGATTGGCCATTTCTTAGGCAGCCTGGTGGTCTCCACTGTTGGGAATACACCATATTGATGATGAATTTAGTGAAGATACCAATTCACCTATGGTGCATTACAGCTTAGAACTCCCTGGCTCAAATGACCCACCAGCATCAGCCTCCCCCATAGCTAAGATTACAGGCAAGTACTACCACACTTGACAAATGATTTTGCAAGTCCTTTCTAGGTCCAAATCTATGATCCTATGTTCCTCTGAACTCTGTTCATTCAGCTGCACAAATATTAAGGGAAATAGAATTTCATTAATTTAGCGAAAACTACTTAAATATTTATAGACCATCATCTGGAGTTGCCCGGAGGAGAGGGGCTCCCAACTTCTTTGGTTTAATGCTTGAGAAGAGATTTTATTCTTTTTTGATCAGTAGTGAAAAGATTTGTGGTTTGTCCTTCATTGTCAGAGAGACCATGACATCAGGAAGGTGATGCCATGACTTGCAAGTAAATTGGATTTAAGTGAGGAAGACTACGAAAGTCACTAGCTTCACTTTCTCCTCTGGAACCATCTGGGTCCAGTGGCCAGATACACATCAGGACAATTGGAGATGGTCCCAGTGAAAAGATCTAAGAAGAAGGACAAAAAATATCTATTAGATTATAAGTTCCTTGAGGGTAAGGACTGTGTCTGTTTCCATCTTAGCATCCTGCAGTACCAATCAAGGAGCCAAATAGTAGATGATTTAAAAAAAAAACTTTGGGGGGGTTGGAATTGTGAATCTCAGCATCAGCAAACTGTCTTGTTTGCTTAGGGAAGGTAAAATAAATAAGAAAATAGGAGGAAATTGACTGGAATTTTAAAAAGAAGTCCCACACGAGATATCAGATAACTAGGCTACAGTCCAAGAATTTTGTTTGGCCTTGAGGTTGAACCAAAAAAAAAAACCCTTTTCTAATATTTATGTATTAAATATTTATTTCCCTTCAGGACATAGTTAAAGTACCTTGGGTCTTTGGATTTAATCTGCCTGTTCTTATTCCAAAGGATTACTGCCTGTAATAACAGGACATGATCACAATGATATCTATATTCAACCGAGAAAGAAGCAATAGTATCATTTAATTAGGTGAAAACATTGCCTTTTATGGATTTCATGAAGATCCTAAAAAGTGAGCTGTTCAAAGCAACACCCTGTCAGTTGAATGTTGATGGTCTGATGCTTTTATGCTAAATACCAATGAGCTAGGTTAAACAAAATGGAATATGGAAAGGAGTGGGGTTCCAAGGCTTGTGTAGAGAACATTATAGGATAAAGGAGTCTGGTGAGTTTTGGATCAGAGACCTAAAGCAAGAGGGGACCCTAGAGGTTGTCTAATCCAAGCTTCTCTTTTAACAGATGAGGAAATAGAAACCTAGGAAAGTTGGGATTTATCCACTTAAGACCTTTGGTCCTTGGTTTCTTCATTATTCAAATGAAGGAGTTGAATCAGATGACCTCTGAGGATCTTTCTGACTCTAAAGCGGTAATTGTCTCTCTTAGGAAGAGACAGAGTGGGGCAAAGGGCATTGAAGGATAATAGAGCCAGCTTTAATGTTCTCCTTCCTTAACGCTGCCTACCTACTTTCCTGGCATCATGTAAGTCCCAACTGAAATCCCGTGTTTAAAGGAAGTCCTTTCCAATGCTGCCTAATTCTAGTGTACTTCTGCTAATTATTTCCTGTTTGTTGTATATGGCTTGGTTTATATATGTTTGTTTGCACGTTGCCTCCCCCATTAGGTTGTAAGCTTCTTGAGGGCAGGGGCTATGTTTTACCTCCTTTGTATCCCCAGAGTTTAGCACAGTACCTGGCATATAGTAGCATTTTTTGTTGTTGTTGAGTCGTTTCAGTCATGCCCAACTCACCATGATACTGGAGTGGTTTCCTTCTCTAGTTCACTTGACAGATGAGGAAACTGAGGCAAACAAAATTAAGTGACTTACCCACCGTCACACAGCTAGTCTGAAATCAGATGTGAATTCAGGTCCTCCTTAATCCAAGTTCAGTGCTCTATCCACTGCCCCTACCTAGCTGCCCTTATTTATTAAGTAGGCACTTAATAAATGTTTGTTGATTGATTGATACGAGAATAGTAGAGAAGCTGGGAAGGCAAGAAACAGCAAGAAGGAAGAGTAAAAATGGGGAGGGAGGAAATGAGCTGGGTAGCAAAAAAGGAGAAGAAAGGCAGGGTCAAAATTAGTGATGTAGTGATGTGTAGGATTAAAAATAAGAGCTGCTCATCTAATCACTAGCCGCTTTGAAAAAAGGGAGGGATAGCAATGGTCTTGAAGCATTTGTTGTTAAGAGAAATACCTATCTCCTAAAACGATCTCAAACTTGAGGCAAATCAGAGTAGATGGCAGTCTCATCAGAAGCTCTCAGTCACCTGTTTTAGCTCTCCTAGTTTTTGAGCCAGGCCTCTCCGCTGAGACAAATCCTCCATCCATCCTTCTCCTCTCAACCCCTCCAACAACTCAGTGTAAGCCAAGCAGTTTATAAAGGGCATTTTCTGTTTAGAGAAATAACTTGAATTTAAATGTAATTGAAAACATACTCATTTTTGTGCCTGAAATGGAGAACATCCATTTGCTCCTTTGTCTGTACGTTATTATGGGAACATTTTAGAAACCCATTTTTAGTATTTCCATGAAAGTGCCTGTCTCAATTTGGGATCTTTAAGCAAACCCAGATTGGTTCCTGGGCGTGAGTCCTGGCTTCTTAGGGGGCGCAGCTGTTGTCATAGCTGAGGTTTTACCCTGACTTGGGACTGAAAGCAGCACTGTGAAAGGCCAAATATTGCTTGAAAAGCCTTCTCACAAAGAGCCGTGATGTTTCTAGTTAAGCTGGGCTTCAGCAGTCCCGATTGGGTAATGTGAAACAGAAGTCACTCTCTGAGAGGCAGGGCAGCAGGAAAGGGAAATGGTTTACCTGGGCCCAGAGGTCTCCAAAGGGGCTGTGTTTATGGATCTCCTGGGTCCTGTGTTCTATGGGCTGGCTGGTGTGCACATTGAGTAATGGTTAAGACCTTTTCCATGTATCTGTGTACATTTCACATTCAAGGAATCCCCTCCCTTTCCTCTGAGAGTTGGATATTTTCTTTTTTATTGAAAACTGGGTGGAAAGCAATACCAGGACTCTTATCAGAGAACTTCCAGCTGTGTGTCTCTAGGTGAATCAGTCAGCTTCTTGGAAACTCAGTTTCCGGTTTTATATTCAGCATACATACCCACCCTGGCCCCTTTCTGGAAGACCAGGTAGATTATATTTCACTCCTTGCCCAGGGTTCTCTGATACCCTAAAGGAGACTGATTTTGGGGGGGGAGGTGTCTAAGCTACAAATGTCTTCAGAGCGATGATGGTGTTCCCTCACCCCAGTTGCATTAACTACTAACAGTCAGATTTGCTTTTGCACAGAAATATTTACTTCAGAAAGTATGATCACAAATATAGAAACTTATTCCCTCAAAATGTGGGAGGCATGATCTATCCTCCCTTTGTACCACTTCAGTCTTTGGGGAGGGAAAGGGAATGTTCATGGTTTAGCTTACTTCCTATAGAGCACCATCCCAGCTGCTTGAGTCCCAGGAACCCTGGCTTCCCAGGGCTCTCATGCAGGGCTGGTTGCCATGACCTCATCCCTTGATACTAGGAGGCTCACCACTGCCACCTGAAACTGAAAGGACAAACACAGAACAGAAACAAATACCCCAGACCCATTTCTCCTTTACATAGTAGAAACTTAAATGTTTATTTAATTGAATCATAAAAGCTAGTATTTATGTAGCACTTTAAGATTTGCAAAGAATTTCATAAATATTATTTCATTTGATCCTCACAACCACCCTGGGAGGTGGGTACTATTAAAATCCCCCTTTTACGGCTGAAGAAAATGAGACAGACATAGGTTAAGTGACTTGCCCATGTCTGAGTTCCTTCCTTATTCTTTCTACTTCTTAGCAGAAGTAATAAGTGGTTATCCTTCATGACCCGTATTCAAGCTTAAAGAAATAGCCAGAAACAACAGGGCCAGATGTTAACCAGCTGATCAGAATGTTCAATAACGTGACGTGACACTTGAGAGAGCTCTGTCTCCCCTGATTTAGAATGACAAAATTCCCACTGCTAAGTCACCTTCAACTCTGAGAATCCCTAAAATAAAAGTGACTCATTCCACAAAAGCATCTTCATCAAGGAAGTTGAAGGGAACGGTGAAATTGTGTCAGAGGGAAGCAAATAATTCCATTGAAAGTTACTTGATATTTATAACAGCACATTAGATAAGAGTGAAAGTGAATCAAAGGGCCCTGATGAGAGGCAAATGATGAAGAGGAAGCTTAATAATTAGGTGGTTAGCTGCTAGGGGGAGCAGGGATCAGAGGAACATTTTAAGTTCCTCCGATGTTTAAGTGTGACTCATAACAGAAGGCCAAGGCAGAGGCCTTAGAGCATGAGAAGCTAATGCATGTGCTCTGTATTTTCCTGAAGAAAGATATTTCTTGTAGATTTCAGTCGCTCCTTCTTGATTTTTCTCCTATTTTTCCTATTTTCCTTGGGAGCTTCATTGAAAAACTTACTATTATTACTCATAATATATGTTCCATGGAATCATAAAATTTTAGAGCTGAAAGAGATGTCAGAGACCACCTAGTCTAGCAGTTCTTAATCTCTCTTGTGTCATGGACCTCTCAGTCTGGTGAAACCTATGATCTCCTTCCCAGAACAATGTTTTTGAGTGCAAAAAATAAAATGCGCTGGATTATGAAGGAAACTAATTACACTGAAAAAGAATTAACAACATATTCTTTTTAGTAACCAGGCTCACAGACTCCAAGTTGACTAGAGCAGTTCAACCAGTACCTGAAAGAGAACTTACAACACAACTGAAAAGTGGTCGTCTAATCTCGGCTTGAAGTCCACCAACCAGGGGAAACCCACTCATTCCAGACACAGCCCATTTCACTTTGGGATTGCTCTAATTGTTAGGAAGTTTTTCCTTACACTGAGTTCAAATCTGCCTCTTTGCCTAGCTCTCTGGGACCTCCCAGATGTAAAATCCCTCTTCCAAGTAGCAACCCTTCAAAAAACTGAAGATAACTGCCATGTATCCCCCAAGTCTTCATGTCTCCAGGCGAAATATCCCCAGGATGTAGGATCATAACCTTAGAGAAGGAAGGTCAATTAGTTCGATCTCTTCATTTTATAGATGAAGAGTATATGCCCAGAGAATATTTTTTCTTCCTGATCTTCATGTGGCATGACTTCAAGGTCCTTCATCATCCTGATTGCCCTTGTCTAGCTGCCATCTAGCTTATTGAAGTCCTATATGAAACACCACATCCAGGACTGAATACCCTCTTCCAGATGTATTCTAACTAGGGCAAAGAATGCTTTTTTTTCAGTTGTGTCTGACTCTTTTTGACTCCATTTGGGGTTTTCATGACAAAGATACCGGGGTGGTTTGTTATTTCCTTCTCCAGCTCAATTTACAGATGAGGAAACTGAACAGGGTGAAGTCACCTACCCAGGGTAACCCAACTAGTAAGTGTCTGAGGCCAGATTTGAAATCAGAAAGATGAGTCCAGTTCTGGCTCTCTATCCCTAGGCCTGGACAATATGTTGGATACCATCTGGTCCACCTCACATCAGGATCATCAATGTTGACTGTCTTTATTTTATCCTCCTCAAGGAAGCTTCCCTAACATCTCACACTCCATCTCACTCTGAATATAAATCAGCTCCCTTTCTTGACCCTTGTAGTCCATAGCATCACATATTCTGTGGGACATGCTGAGGACAACGTGGGTTTTGTCAACTATAAAAACACATGGAAGCAATCAAACTCTGTTGTGTAACAGATTGGGCTAGGAATAGATTTTTTGCACAAGGAGCACTAGTGGAAAAATAATATCTTGAAGGCAGGGTGTTTTCCATTAAGCTACTTCCATAGAAATGGTACATGGCCAGGGGCAAAAATTAATTGATGTTGAAGCATAACCTATTGGCATGTAATTGAAACCTTGCAATATATGAGTAGAATCATGAGTTCTAGTTGAAGAATTTATTACCGGAGTATGCTTAATGCCAAGCAAGCCTGTGTAAAATGTGTCTTACTGGAATAAGTAGTCTTGCCATGATTACCACCCAGCTTCCTCCCATCCCCAACAAAATGCCTGGTGTGTGGCAGTGGTGTAGAACACTGGCCCCGATGAAAAGTGAGATACATTTGAACCTAAAGGCCGTTTAACAATTGTTCCCTAAGATTATGGCATCTGGAATTATATTCACAATGCCCCATTTCCTGGGGAAAGAAGCCAAGGCGATTTTGTTTCTGAGATGGAAAAGATGCCTCTTTGGCCCATCATAGCCAAGCCGGGTTTTACAGAACTGTATAGAATTTTGGAACAAATTGTATTTTCTTTGGAGTTCTTAAGAATGTCTGGTTGGAATCAAGGTCTTTGGGATTGGTAGTTTAGTAAAATACCAGTGAGAAAGACAGGAAGGAAAGCAGGAAGGAAGGGAGGGGAGGAAGGAAGGAAAGAAAGAAGTTATGAAAGAAGTAAAGAAAAAAGGAAAAAGGGAAGGAAGAAAGAAAACAGAATAGGGGAAGGAGGAAGAAGGGAAAGGGGAAGGAAGAAAGAAAGAAAGAAATCAAGCAGATGGATGGTAAGAAGTGAAAGAAGGAAGGAAATAGAGAATGAAGGAAGGAGAAAAAAGAAATTACATGGAAGGAAAAGGAAGGAAGAGAAGAGGGAGGAGGAAAAGTAGAGAGGAATTAAGAAAAAAGGAAAGCTAGGGAGGAAGAAAAAGGGAGAAAAGGAGAAAAGGGAGATAACAGGGAAGGAAAATAAGAGAGAGGGAAGGAAAGAGGAAGAAAGAATGGAAGGAGAGAGGAAGGAGAGAAGGGAGTGAAGGGAAAAAGGGAGGAGAAGGGTTAAAGGAAAGAGGGAAGAGAGAGAAAAGGAATTTTCACTCTATGTAGTTCCCAACCCCCAAAATTCTAACTCTAGATATCAAAAGGAAAGTAAGAAATACTAATTTCCAACCCAGAGGATGAAAGAGCAGACTGCTCAACCCATTTGCCTTTAATTAAGACCACGTGAAGCTGTAAATAGAAATGTGTTTTTATGACACACTGAAAGCGTCAGCCCTCACTGGAAATGTAAATCCATTAGGAAACAGAAGGAAAGGAAAGACTGAGGAAAATCTGATGCTGAAAAAATTTGTTTTTCTTAAACTAGCCCTCCTCAAGTAACTATTTCAATCTGTTATAATCTATTGTATCATGTTCTATCTATTAACATGATGATCTCTGGCATCCATTTCTGGAGATTTTGGAAAGCCCTTTTATCCTTCATATGGTGAATTATTCAACTGAAGTAGAACAATTAACTTCTCCCCCCACGCCCACCCTACCCCTCATGCTAGGTGCTGGGGCCAGGGCACAGTTTAGGTAAAGCAGTGTCTGAACAGTAGCAAAGAGCTGAAAACTAGGTAGGTACCCATTGACTGGGAAATGACTAAACAAATTAGAGTACATGAATCTTATAGAAAGTAATCATCAAGTAAGAAATAATGACTAATGAAGAATTCAGAGAAGCAGGTGAAAATGAACTAACATAGAGTGAAGAATCATGAAAACCATAATACACAATATCCACAACAACAGAAACAGAAAGAACCAAAAATCAAAAATGAACATTGGGGACACAAACCAATGTTGGCCCTAGAAAAAAAATGAGAAAAGTGCCTTTCCCTTCATTGTAGAAGTGGGGAACTAGAGATGTGAAATGTTGCATGTGCTGTCAGACACAGCTGATATAATGCTTAGATTTGCTAAAATGCATTTTTCTCTCTTTCTTTTGACATCTGTGTTACAAGGTATGACTTACAGGGCAGAAGAGTGGGGAGGAATATATTTGAAAAAGTTGTTCAGTCATATCTGACTCTTTGTGATCCCATAGACCACATTGTCTATTGGATTTTCTTGGCAAAGATACTGGAATGGTTTGCCATTTCCTTGGTGAAGTGACTTGCCCAGGGTCACATAGCTAATAAATATCTGAGGCTGGATTTGAACTCAGGTCTTCCTGACTCCAGGGTCAGTGCTCTATCCACTAAACCACCTGGCTGTCTCTAAATTGTCATTTGGACATGACAATGATGGAAAAACCAAAGCTATGGAGACAAAGTGGTCCACTGGGAAATCTGCTGAATTTGGAATATGAGAACCTGGGTTTGAATTCAGATTCTGCTCAATTCTATCTAGGTGACCTTGGGTAAGTCATTCTACCACTCTAGACTTCAGTTTCCTCATCTGTAAAATTAGAAGATTGGACTCAATAACTTTCAAGATCCATTCCAGTTCTTAATCTATGATTCTTATGAACAATAAATATAAGATAAAAAAATTTTAATGATACAGTGTCTGAATTCATTGAGCTTGCTTCATTGAGTGATGGAAATTACATTTATACAAATAATTAAGAACAAAATAGTACACGGTAAGTAGCCCTGACCGAGATGGTTGGAGTCAAGAGAACCTGGGTTCAAATGTCAACTGTGTTGCTTACTACCTGTGTGACCTGGAGAAAATTATTTCAGTTTCCATATCCCCAGCTTCCTTCTTTGTAAAATGATGAGGTTGGTCTATATTGCCTCAAAAACTATAATCTATGAACTTAAGGATAATGAGAGACATTCTGGGGTTAAGGAACAGTGAGTTCAAATCAGAAGACTGCTGTGTAGAGTTCAGTACTCCAAGGAGATTGCTTCAGAACCTAGGGAGTCCAAGAAATGACGAAATTGATGGTTTCAGAGAAACTTGGGATGACTTCTGATGCCGAACTGAATCAGTCTACCCCTTTGGGAGCCTGATAAGGCTTATGAATCTCTTTTCAAAATAATGTTTATATATATATGTGTGTGTGTGTGTGTGTGTGTGTGTGTGTGTACACAATAAAAACATGGTATTACAAAGGAATATGGTTATATTGAAATATAATTATCAATATATTTTTTAAAAAGTAAGTTCAAATACCCCAAGTTGAGAATCTCTACTTTAAGATTAAATAAAGGAACAACTTCATAGTCAGGTACTGTTAATATTTTATTTTGATGTCCCCCTGGGAGAACTTAGAAAGGGAGAAACTGTTCAGGTTGGTTCCCTGTCTGGTCCTGTCACCACCAACCTGTGCCTGCCCTTCATTCTTTAGGCTGACAGCCTCAGGTTTGCCATTCCACTCGATGTGCTAGAGCCCCAGAGAGTTAATTCATGTGAACCAAAGTCACAGGAGACCAATTTAAAACCCAGAAAACCAACTGAATCATTTATGGGGCTATACCTTTCTTTGACTGGAAATTCATGGCCATTAGCCAGGTTACTCCTTTCCCCCAAATCAAGCTATTTGGGAAACTAAATTAGTTATGAGAAGGCTGCTTTGTGACCATAGCATCAGAGCACAGGGAGTTGGATGGTTTTTAGGGGTGTTTTATTTAGACTATAATAAGGAATGATGATATATCTCTGCTCTACCTTTCTAAAGACTGGATAATTGAATAACCTGCCAAATAGTCTCTCTGTCTCTCTCCCTTGCTTAGTGCTGAATAAACACTGACAAATTATTACTCCATAGTTTTCCTTTTCCTAGGCTCCACACCCTCTGATATATATCTTTACAACATTCCCTTTCTCCATTTCAACAGACTAATATAAACTGTGAGAATCCCCCAGATTATACAGGCTAGTTTAGGGAACTGGTACTCTGGAAAAGGTAGCAAGCACCATCTGCTGGAGACTGCAGAGAGATGTAGACAGAAGACCCATAGGTCTGAAAAACGTACTTGTGGCAGACAGGGACATCTCTTCAGAACTGCTGGAAATGAGAACTGCAGGATAAAAAAAAGCTTTGAGACTCACGGAAGCAATCCCAAATCTCTCTTTTATGACACTATTCAGAGCAGTACTATACATTATTGAAACTGTGCAAGTTCATTCACTGGTAGGTTTAGACATCTTCAACAGTATCAGATAAGAATTCTAATAGTTTTGTTTAACCTCTAAACAAATTAGGTCCTGTGTTGAATCTTGTGAGCCTGTGTATTTGGAGACTATAACTCAGGGTATAGACATCTGGGGCAAGGAGCAGAGAAGTAAGAAATCTCTCAAAATTTACCTGGACCCTATGAGTCAGAGGTGATCCTGTGACACAAGGGTTATATGAGTAATGTTTTCTGTTGGAGGTGGTGCATCATCTCTTAGAACTATAAATTAAAAGTTGGAGGTTGGGTCCCCAGTATAGAGGCTAATCTAGATTCAAGGCATTCTGTGGGTCCATACTCCTAAAACTGTCTACAATGAGCCCCAGCCAGTAAATTAGGCTCTCTTCAATCCACAGAGCTCCTGCTCCTCAAAGATATCTCCCCTCTGAACCAACCAGGTCCCATCCAAATAGCTAACTATGCTCTACTTTTATCAAGTTTGCCTGAAAAAATTCTTCATGCCTTGTAAAAGGGTAACAGAGTAGAGAACACTTATTTATATTTCATTTAAAAAGATTTTAATTTTAAAAGACCAAGATCACCCACTGTATCTCAGGCCATCACCAGTCATCATGACTTATGTCTTGCCAGTAGACTTTGATGACTCTGGAAGGGAGAGTGAGGCTGATGACTTTGTGTAACTTTGATCCCACTTAAATCCAATTCACTCATGAATCAAGACATTACCCATGATGTCACTGGTCCTCTTTGAGAGGAAAGAATGAACAAGTCATAAACACCTCATCATCTCTCTTACTTGTCCCTATCTTCTGTGATTTTATTAACTGGGCTAGGGAGAAATAAATTGATCAGGGATGTGTTCAGCAATTCCCCTTCCTTTCCCTCTACAGATAGATAAGGGGTATATGCTGTGTTCAGGGACAACTAACACCATAGAGTGCCAGGCCCAGAATCAGGAAGGCTCATCTTCCTGAATTCAAATCCAGCCCCAGACATTTATTAGCTGTGTGACTCTGGGCAAGTCACAGCTCCCAGGTTCTGAGAGTCCTCAGCTTCACATGGCATTGTATGGCAATCTTCCAAAGAATATCCACTCTTTACCATTATTTTCATCTCACAGCATAAGAATCACATACTGGTTTGCCTTAGTGATGTCAATAGTCATCCCAGAGCTTCAGCAAAGAAGTTTGTTTTTTTTTTAAATAAATATTTGCACAAAAATTTCTGGAAAAACTGGATAACAGTGTGGCAGAAACTAGGCATAGACCAGTGCTTGACACCATACACAAGAATAAAGTCCAAATGGGTACATGATCTAGGTATAAAAATTGGTACTATGGACAAATTGGTGGTACAAGAAATAGTGTATTTATCAGATTTATGGAGAAAAAAACAATTTTTGACTAAAGAAGAGATAGAAAGCATTATGAAGTGCAAAATGGATAATTTTGATTACATTAAACTGAAAAGTTTTTGCACAAACAAACCCAATGCAACCAAGATTCAGAGGGATGCAGAAAACTGGGAAAGAATTTTTGCAGTTTGTGTCTGTAATAAAGGTCTCATTTCTAGAATATATAGAGAACTGAGTCAAATGTACAAAAATACAAGTCATTCTCCAATTGATAAATGGTCAAAGGATATGAACAGGCAGTTTTCAGAGGAAGAAATTAAAGATATCTATAGTCATATGAAAAAATGCTCTAAATCACTATTGATTAGAGAGATGCAAATCAAAACTCTGAGTTACCACATCATACCTGTCAGATTGGCTTACATGACAAAACAGGAATATGATAAGTGTTGGAGAGGATATGGGAGAGTTGGAACACTAATTCATTGTTGGTGGAGCTGTGAGCTTATCCAACCATTCTGGAGAACAATTTGGAACTCTGCACAAAGGACTTTACAAAAATATGCATACCCTTTGACCCAGCAATATTGCTTCTAGGACTGTATCCCCAACATATCATAAAAATGGGAAAGGGTCCCACATGTACAAAAATATTTATAGCCACACTCTTTGTGGTGGCCAAAAACTGGAAATCAAGGGGATGCCCATCAATTGGGAAATGGCTGAATAAATTATGGTATATGAATTATTGCACTCTAAGAAATGGTGAACAGGAAGACTTCAGAGAGGTCTGGAAAGACTTATATGATCTGATGCTGAGTGAAAGGAACAGAACTAGGAGAACTTTGTGCACAGCAATGACCACAGTGTGTGAGAGTTTTTTCTGGTAGACTTGGAACTTCATAGCAATGCAAGGATTTAAAAAAAAATTCCCAATGGTCTTTTGTTAGGGGTGTAAGCTCAGTTTCATGAGGACAGTCTCGGGCAGGTAAAAGTGAGGACATCTAAATCTTAGAGTTCTCATGAGGCCCCCCCAGGGAACAGCTGGGGATTGAGGAGAGAAACACAGGCTATCTTGTGTATTTCCACCTCTTCTCAGTTGGAAACTTGCTGGGGAGAGCATCCCACCCTTGAGATTGGCCTGTGGTCTGAGCACACCTGTTGCTGACTAGCTAGGGGCTGAGAGCAGGCATGGTATTCACGTGCAAACTATGCGGCTGGGAGAGCTTAAGTGGGGACAGGAAAGCCTGAAGGCGTCCCTTTGCACCGAGGGGCCCTTAGAGGGAGGAGGGGCCCTCCCCTCCTCCACTCCCACCCTCTTGATGTATGATCCTTGCCCCTTGGGAGGAGGAGGATTCCTCTCTCCTGAGGAAGAATTCACCCTGCACATGTAACCAAGACCCTGAATAAAGCCTAACCGTTGTTCGACTCTGGAAAGTCTCTTCTCTCAATACGTTTATCTGGTTGGCCTCCGAAGACCTGCGAAAGGTGAGTAGACTCGGATAGTCCATCGGCCTCTAGGCCGAACAGTCTTTTAAGGCAAAATGCCTTCCACATCCAGAGAAAGAACGATGGAATTCAATTGCAGAATGTAGTAGATCATTTTTTTGTGTATTACGTTTTGGTTTGTTATATGATTTCTCCCATTCATTTTAATTCTTCTACACAGCATGACTATAGTGAGAATGTATTTCATAGGAATGTATATGTAGAACCTATGTAAAATTGTATGCCATCTTGGGGAGGGAGGGGGGAAGTAGGAGGAAGGTAGGGGAAAAAAATCTAAGTTATATGGTAGTGATTATAAAACACTGAAAATAAATGAAATTAATAAAAAGAAAAATAAATAAATAAATATGAAAAATAAAATACAGGAAAGGAACACCATAAATCCCCTAAAAGTAGGTTTGTTGCCCTCCCTCCCAAATCTTCAAAAAGCAGCTGACAGAGAAGCTTAGAAAGAAATCACTTCATCTCTTTATTCTGGCTAGTGGTTAGACAGGGAATCACAGACTCAGTTTCTGTCAGAAAAGTACCATTTTAAGATATTATTTGCAGTTTCTGGGATAAGAACTCACTATCTGACAAAATTTCTGAGAAAACTGGAAAATAATATGGCAGAAACTAGGCATAGACCAACATCTCACACCATATACCAAGATAAGGTGAAAATAGGTACTTGATTTAGACATAAAAGGTGAGAATATAAGCAAATAAGGAGAGCAAGGAATAGTTTACCTGTCAGATCTATGGATAAGGGAAGCATTTATGACCAAACAAGAGACAGAGAATGTTATAAAACGCAAAATGGATAATTTTGATCATATTAAATGAAAAAGGTTTTGTGCAAACAAAGCCAATGCAATCAAGATTAGAGGGGAAGCAGGAAACTGGGAAACAATTTTTATAGCCAGTGTCTGTGACAAAGGCCTGATTTCTAAAATATATAGAGAATTCAGTCAAATTTATAAGAATACAAGTCATTCCCCAACTGATAAATGATCAAAAAATATGAACAGGCAGTTTTCAGATGAAGAAATTAAAGCTGAGTAGAGTGAGCAGTACCAGGAGAGCACTGGACGCAGCAATACCATTGTGCAAAGACCAACTTTGATAGACTTAGGTCTTCTCCGTAATGCAATCATCTAAGACAATTCCAAAAGATTCATGATGGAAAATGCTATCCACATCTAGAGAAGGAACTATGGAATCTGAATGCAGATTGGAGCATACTATTTTCCCTTTTTTTTGTTTTTTTCTTTCTTGTGGTTTTTCCACTTTTGTTTTTTTCTTTCACAACATGACTAATGTGGAAATAGGTTTAATATAATTGCACATGTTATAACCTATATCAGATTGCATGCTGTCTTGGGGAGGGGGAGGGGAGAAGGAGAGGAAGAAAGGAAGGGGAAAAAATTTGGAACTCAAAATCTTATAAAAGTGAATGTTGCTAAATATATCTATAAGTATATATATTTATACTCCCAAACAAGACATTTTTTGGAAGCTTCCAACTGCCTGGTTAAATCTTTCCATGGGAGTAGAAGGACTTTAGGATTGAGAGGCATTAGCCACATTTGTCATGTCTTAGTTAATCAAACACTACACCTGTAAGAGGAGGAAGTAACTAAGAGTCATCTCATTTCCATTTCATCCTCCTCTTCACTTAAAATGTTCTTGCCATCAGGAACAAGAACTAGCAATTAATATTTAATTAGAATTCCCACCACCATCACTGTCTTTTCTTTGCATTATATGACAGAGGACTTGCAAGGTATTTGTTCTAAATGTAGATCACAGGAAACTTAAAAAAGATACTTTTGCTCAGGAAGTGGCAGCATGGTGATTTATGAAAGGTAGGCAGGCTTTTATCTTCCCTCTGTGGAGTAAACAAGTGGAGCTGCCCTAAGCTTCCACTAGGAAGATGCAGAAGTTGGCAGGGGAAATGCAAATCAGTCTTGGATTTTCCTACGTTTTCCTATCCCATAACCAGAAAATTCCCACCTGCAAGGGCTAATATGCCACCTGGCCCAAATCCCAAGAGAAGTCAGGGGAAGATTAATGTTCAAAAACAAACTGAATGGAAAAGCAAGTCTGGAACAATAAAGGTCTTAATTAAATAACTCAGGACCTTATTCCATAATGATATGTACCAGGTGCATATCATTTCCCCATTTAATTAGCTCAGCATTGTTCCACTTGGACACATAGTGTATACTAAACTGGAGTGTATCCAACTGAAAAAATGACAGCTGACACGTAGAGCCTTCAGATTTGTAAAAC
The DNA here is from genome assembly GCF_028372415.1 of Notamacropus eugenii. Classification (NCBI taxonomy): domain Eukaryota; kingdom Metazoa; phylum Chordata; class Mammalia; order Diprotodontia; family Macropodidae; genus Notamacropus; species Notamacropus eugenii. The sequence goes on from NC_092873.1 coordinate 372,253,269, forward strand.
ACTTTATATACATTATCTCATTTGATCTTCAAAACAATACCCAGAGGTAGTGCTACAGATTTTATTATCCCATTTTATAGTTGAGAAAACTGAGGTTAAAGGAGGTTAAGTGATTTATGGGAAGCAACGAGGTATCCTGGAAAGCGGAGTGATTTCAGCCTCAGAGCACCTGGCCTCAAATCCAGCCTCTGATGGAGGACCTCCAGCAATCTGTGGGCTTATGACTTGCCTAAGGTAACACAGTTCCTGAGTGTCACAGATAGAACTTGATCTCAGGTCTTCCTGACCTGAAGTCTAGCAAATCCAGCCACTATACCCTACTCAGCAGCCTCTCTAACATAGCTCTGTACAATGCACAATGCTTCAGAAAATGCATTTTTCAAAGCACCTCTGAAAAGAGCTTCATTTCTATAGTTGTCTACAGCCTCCCTTGTTACAGAGCCTGATCTTAAGTGAGTCACAGTCAGGAGGAGTGAGAGGTTTATACATGTAAAGAAATACATTCAGTGTCAGTTTCTGGAAACTAGGCTTCTTATATGAGAAAGAGTATCATTTTATTTGTTGAGAGCCCAGTCCTTAATGCACGTACAATAATGCTCTGCCTTTTTCCGTTCCACATAGAGGCATCCCCTCTTCCCCCAACGGATAGTGCCCTCCCTAACTAGTGCCCAAACTAACTTGTATTTGACAACTGTGTATATATTTGTATTAATTTTATATATTTATATGTTATCATTTTATATTTATATTGCATATAATTTTATATTTACATATTAATTATATTAATTAATTTTATATTTTCATATATTATATATCTATACAGATATATTATGCATGTTTATTTTCTCCCTCATCAGAATGTAAGCTCACTGCAAATAAAGATTGTTTTTACCTTCATAGCTATATGGAAGCACTTAGTGCAGTGCCTGACACATGATAGGCATGCAAAATATATTTGTTGATTCACTGAATGAGTGAGTGATTAGTTAGTTTGCTTCCAGGTATGAGCAATGGAAAAGATTGCAGTGAATGACCTCCTGCTCTTTTCCCTGATGGCTTTTAAGTAAGAAGGATTGCTAAGAACCTCCGGGGGTGGGGGGGGAAGGGACATCAGGTTCTATTTTCCACTATGTGTCCCTTGAAGACATGGTACCTCTGATCCTGGGATGTTTCTTTCTATCTTATCTTGGGTGAATTAGTATGTTGAGATAAGGACTCTTGTGGTGACTAGTGAAACCAAGAGACTATTAAAGCCATCCAAAGTCTCAGAGTCAGCAATGGCAACAGTGGAGTCCAATGGAGAACTGAGAAGCAGCAGCACATCCACCAGGCAACCTGCTTGACCTAGCATAACAGGAGCAGCTGAGATACCAAGTATGGCAAGGAGTAGTCAGATGAGCAAGAGAGAAAGTCATTTATCAGTAACGCCATTTGCAGAAGTGAACTTGTATGGGGGGAAAAGGACGCCAACGGCCAAGAGCTACATCTCACCCTCAGCTCTATGGGTTCTCTACCTGGGTGCCTCTATAGTATATATTGAATCTATACCTTTATGCTTCAGGTTTGAGCCCATTATATGCAAGGACCATGTGTGTGCACACGCTGGGAGGAGAGTGTATCTCTGGTTTGGGAGATGTCTTATACTTCTGTTCTTGATATATTTTCTCAATAAAAATAGATTTGTAAAATCTAATCTATAGCAATTAGTTAATTGATATTGGAGGAGCACACCACATGGGCGCTTATAAACAACAGTGCGACAGCCCACAATCCTTCAGGATTACCCCTAGAACCTTGAGGAGAATAGTAGTCAACCGCCTTTTGGAAACTCCACTGGGCAATTCAAGTGGGATTCAGGGAAAGTAGCCCCAGAGGGGATGCTATAAATTTAAAAAATGAACCTGTGTGGGAAAAATATTTCTGAGGACTCTGAGGACTCTGTCAAGGAGGAGCAATTAACTTCATACAGTAACTGAGTGGTGTTGGACACAAATGATTATTGCCTCAAGAATCTGGTGGGCTACTTAATGAAAAAATCTATGCATACTCTGTTGACATGGATCATTACTGCATTTCCATCATTTCTCAAATTAAGTCCTTGGCAGAACCAAGGAACCACCACTTTCCAGGCAGGCATTATATTGCAAAACTCCATTTGGCAGGGAACATTTAACAGAAGATCAGAAACCTGGCATTACTTCTCAAGCACATGGAAAGAATGTGTATGTGCTTACCAGAAGCATCTGTAGAGACAAGGAGATGTAACAAAGCAATTCAGAAATGGTTCTAGTGAAGGATAGAATGGAATAAACATTTATTAAACACCTACTATGTGCCAGTCACTGTGCCAATATAATATTTATCTCATTTGATCCTCACTACAACCATGTGCTATTATGATCCCCATTTTACAATGAGCAAATTGAGGCAGAAAGCGGTTAAGTGACTTGCCCAGGGTCACACAGCTAGGAAGTGTCTGGAACCAGATTCGAACTCAGATTGTCTTGAATTGGCAGTTAGCTGAATAAAAGGAAGTCAGCAGCTGGACTCTAGGCCCAGAGTTCTATCTACTGTACCATCTAGGATAATGTATAGGAGGAAACAGTTGGAGTACATGAACCTTTCAGCTGTAAATCTATGAAAATGACCCAATAACGTGCCATAATTATAATTACTGGCAATGTAATATATATTATTAAGCTTGATATTTTTCAAAGTATCCAACCATAATGTTTTATTCTGATTTTTATTCCATATTATTCTATAAAGTCAGCAGTGATTGCTAAATTCCAAGAGGAGGCTGTATAAAATTTTCACAGAATTCCACAGATAACACTGGGTTCTTGATGGCTATTACACATAAATGAACACTGGCATGCCAGGAAGGTTTCAAGTCCATTCCTGGTGACAGGCTGTGTTTGCTCTTAGAGAGTCAGCTTATCAGCTCATCCACATATGAGGAGAATCATCGCCAGGTTCTTTTGCCCCTGCAAAGGGAAAGGCTGCTGGTTTTCCTGTTATTCTACTTCCATACTGGTGACTTCCTAGACCAAAATATCCTTCCCAGGTCACCACTCCCCTATGCATGGCATCTCTCTCTCTCTCTCTCTCTCTCTCTCTCTCTCTCTCTCTGTTATAACATAAACTCTGAGAGCAAGGACTATCTGGGTTTTGTATTTATATCCCCAGTGTTTAGCACAATACTTGGCACATGCTAAGAATTTCATAAATACTTTTAAAATGATTCCTCCTTTTATTCAAATACTATATATAGTCAGTGGACAAGGGTGAGAGTTGAATGTAATGGAATGATATAAAAAAATAAAATTAAGGGTTGAGAAACAGAAATGCACTGAGAGAAGGGGAGAGAGGTAGAATGAGGTAAATTATCTCAAATGAAAGAGGTGCAAAAGAGCTTTTACAGTGGAGGGAGAAATGGGGCAAATAGAGGGAGTGCTTGAACCTTAATTCAAAGCAACCTGTGATACAAAGAAAAATGCAAAATAGCCCTCATAAGTTTTATAAGGAAGTTGCAGTGAAATCAAGGGATGGCACAAAGGTACTCCTTGGAAAGGTGTGTACCAAAATATGTAAAGGTGTGTTCAGGGAGGACTAGTACCTTTGGTGTGATGGCTGCCAAGCCCTTTTCAGGGCTCTTTCCACCTTTGGTGTCCACCTATTCCACCCAACTCTCACCTGTGACCCAAGAACTGCAGCATGCGCAGCGGCCACACCCTGGCAAACTGTTTCGGCAGACGGGCCAAATCAGGTTGAGGGTAACCAAGGGATCTCAAACCCATTGGTGAGTTAGGGGGCTGTCTACCCCAAACATGTGAAGATTTCCTTTGGTGGAATGGGCAGAGGAGAACAATTTGTTCCAACGACCATAAAGGCAAATGAAGCAGGCTATGTAGAACGTTTAGAGCTTGGTTAGACACTGAAGACACCAAGGTCATCCACTGCATCCTAAGCCATCGCCAGCCCTCTTGACTCTGTCCTGCCACTGGACTACGATGACTCTAAAGGAGAGAGTGAGGCTGACAACTTTGTGCAACTCTGCCTCACTTAAATCTAATTTAGGCACAAATCAAAAGATATCACTCATAAGATTATACCATTATGCCTCAAAGTCCTGTGGTGACTGTAAATGATGAAGCAGATTAACTGGGAGCTGTAGTCACAACCCTGCACACAGGCGGCCCAGGCCATAGGGTCATTTCTCACTGGAAGCAGCAGTGGAACTTGGCAGCCCCCTGAGTATTTGAGCAGCCCTTTAAGGACTACACTGCTCTCCTCCTGTTGTGAGAAAGGGGGCTAGAAAAGGTGCCCTAAACGTTGTCTGCTTACCCAACCCTGGCCTGTTTACCACAGCAGGCACAGAATCCCACTATGAGGTTGAAACACAAAAAAATTTACAAAATGTGAAAAACATCTGCAAAGATGATTCTACTCACCATCGGCACATGGAATGTGTACACACTTATAAACAACACAAAATCCAGTAGACCTGAAAGACGAACTGCTCTTATTGCAAGAAAACTCAACAGGTGTTGTATCCAAATAGCAGCACTGAGGGAAACAAGGTTGGCAAATGAAGACCAGCTTATTGAAGTTGGAACTGAATACACATTTTTCTGGATTGGGCCTAGTGAAGGGGAGCGCATTGAAGCTGGTGTGAGTTTTGCAATCAAAACCAATCTAATCAACAAACTGGTATGCCTACCAAAAGGAGTGAATGACAGGCTCATGACAATGTGATTGCCACTCACAGGAAAACACCATGCCACCATCATCAGTGCCTATGCTCCCACCATGACAAACCCTGATGAAGTCAAAGAAAAATTTTATGAAGACCCAGAGACCCTTATCATTAATGTGCCAAAAGAGAACAAGTTTATAATTCTGGGTGACTTTAATGCTAGAATAGGCTCAGACTACCAGACTTGGCAGGGAGTCCTAGGGAGGAATGGAGTTGGAAACAGCAACAGCAATGGTCATTTACTGCTGAAGACTTGTGCATCACATGACCTTCTCATCACCAATGTTGTCTTCTGTTTACCTAAACTCAATAAAACTTCATGGATGCACCCTCACAGCAAACATTGGCATCTAATAGACTATGTGATTGTAAGGAGAAGAGACAGACAAGATGTGAGAGTGACAAAGGCAATGTGTGGTGCAGAGTGCTGGACTGATCACAGACTTATCCTTTCTAAGCTAAATGTTCATATTCATAAAAAGTGCCGCCCCCAAGGCAAAATGACTACCAAAAGAATTAATGTCAACAAATCAGAGCTGTTCTCTGAGCATGAACAGTTTGTTGCTAACTTGGAGGGAAAGTTGAGCCAAAACACAGTTGGCAACAGTGGAGCAGAAAAGGAGTGGGCAACTTTCAGAGATTTTGTGTATAGCCCTGCATTTGCTCATCTGGGTTAGAACACTCGCAAACACCAAGACTGGTTTGATGAAAATGATGGAGAAATTCAGAAGCTGCTAAATGAAAAGCAAGAACTCCACAGTATTTGCCAACAGGATAGTTCATTTACCTCTAAGAAGGCAGCATTTAATTCCTGGTTCAGTAAGAAAGCAGATGAAATTCAGTTTCATGCTGATAGTAACAATCCAAAACACTTTTATGATTCCCTGAACGCTATTTATGGACCAAAAATTTATGCTGCATCTCAACTACTCAGTGCTGATAGAGTCACATTGATTAGTGATAAGGACATGATCCTAGAGAGATGGGCTGAACACTTCCATAGTGTTCTCAACAGACCATCATCAATCAATGCTGAGGCCATTGACCGTTTATGTCAGGTTGAAGTCAATCCCTCCTTAGCTGAATTTCTAACTAAAAAAGAGATTTTAAGGGCCATTAGACTCTTTTTATGTGGCAAAGCACCTGGTGCTGATTCTATTCTAGCTGACATTTACAAGGTAAGGGGACTATTGCTCATACAAAAACTGACTGAAATTTCCCAGGTTATATGGCAAGAAGAGGTTATCCCCCAGGAGTTCAAGAATGCCAGCATTGTCCATCTCTATAAAGGTAAAGGGAATAGATTGTCCTGCGACAATCACAGAGGAGTCTCTCTCTTAGTCATTGCTGGCAAAATTCTTGCTAGAGTCCTCCTTAATAGGCTGATCCTTCGCCTGGAAGATGGTCATATACCTGAGAGTCAGTGTGGCTTCAGAAAGGGCTGAAGAATAGTCAATATGGTGTTTGCTGCCCAATAACTCTAGGAAAAATGCCAGGAGAAGAACAGAGGTCTGTACACAACATTTGTGGATCTGACCAAGGCTTTTGATACTGTTAGTCGTGAGGGTTTATGGAAAATTATGTCAAAATTTGGTTGCCCAGAGAAGTTCATCAATATTATATGTCAGTTTCATGATGGTATGTTTTCCTGGGTCCTAGATAGTGGATAAAGTTCTCGTGCCTTCCCAGTCACCAATGGAGTAAAACAGGGTTGTGTTCTTGTTCCCACGTTTTTTAGCATGATATTTTTAGCCACGTTGTCAAATGCATTCAATGAGGATGAACACAGCATCAAGGTCAACTACCATACTGATGGTAAGTTCTTCAATTTGAAAGGGCTACAAGCCAAGACCAAAGTGGAGGGACTGTTGGTTCATGATTTTCTGTTTGCAGATGATTGTGCACTCAATGCAACCTCTGAAGCTGAGAAGCAACAAAGTATGGATCAATTCTGTGCTGCCTGTGCTAGTTTTGACCTAATAATTAACACCAAGAAAACATAGGTGCTCCATCAGCCATCATCCACACCATCCATATGTGGAACCATTGGTTACAACAAATGGAGAAGTTTTGAATGCTGTGGATAAGTTCCTTTACCTTGGTAGTGTACTTTCCAGGGATGTGCACATTGACAATGAGGTTGATACATGCATTGCCAGAGTTAGCTCATTGTTTGGGAGGCTCCGAAAAAAAGTTTGAGAGAGAAGAGGTATTAGACTAACTACCAAACTGAGGTCTATAGGGCCATTGTACTGATCTCATTGTTATATGTTTGTGAAATATGGACAGTCTACCAACACCATGTCAGGAAACCGAATTGCTTCCATTTGAACTGTCTTAGGAAGATTCTGAGGATCACCTGGCAGGATAAGGTAACAGACACTGAAGTCCTTGTCTGAGCTGAACTGCCAAATATTCAAATTACGCTTCAGAGAGTGCAACTCCGATGGACTGGCCATGTTGTTCAAATGCAAAATATACGCTTCCCAAAAAGACTATTTTATGGAGAATTCCTGTGGGGCAGGCGATCACATGGTGATCAGAAGGACACTCTCAAGGTGTCTCTCAAGAACTTTGGATTTGACTTTGCAATATGGGAGACAATGGCACAGGATCACTCAGCCCACATCAGAAAGGGTGCTGTGCTCTTTGAGCAAAGCAGAACTGAGACAGTACAAAGTAAAGAGGTTGTGCAAATTTGGGGTATCCACCTCAAATATTCACACAGGCTATCTGTGCCCAACCTGTGGTAGAGCATTCTGAGCTGGTATTGGTCTGATCAGCCATAGTCAGACACACTGAAATTTCACTTTACAATGGTGATGTCATTTTGGTCCTTTTCGAAGACAAAGTACAACAACCAACCAACCAATAAAAAAACAGTACCTTGTGATATTTACATTTGATTACCTTGTAATCCAAGAAGAGATTGTTCTAGCAATTCACACACAACTCCCACTCCATCCCCCAAAAAGAGAAAGTAGTATTACTATTGTCTAGATTACGGCATGTGATTGGAGGGCCAGTCTATGGAATTTGTCCATCAGTGCTAGACTAGACCTTGAATATTGCTAGTCAGATGAATAAAAGGAAGTGAAAAGCTTGGATTGCATATGGCAAATTATAAATTACTTTCAACAACCTCAAGCTGCTCCCTAACCTACCAGCAAATTTTTTTAGCATCTATTTCTCTCAAAGTATGGTTGTGAATAATGAAAATGATAATTATAGAAGAATCAAAATGACGGTCAACCCAAAAGAAGGATGTCCAATGGCTGTCCCACAAATATATGCACACAAAACAGGGTGAGTTCTATAGCAAGACCAAATAATATTGGATGGGAAGTCTATATTTATACTGGCATTTCTAAAATATTTAAAGATTTAGAGGAAGAAATCCAGTTCATTGAATAGATACTATACACAGTATTTATGGAAGGATGCAGGACAGAAATTGCAGAGGATGAGAAGGTGAATAAGAAGGACAAATTGTGATCTGAACCATTGGAGGGAATCCCCCACATCAATGAAATAGATCATGAATTCATTGAGAGACTGAAAAGTCTACAAAATAGATCCACTGACTCTTTAACGTTTTTTTAACTGGATCAAAACTTAAAAGACCAAAAGTAAGATTAAAAACTCAAATTCTATACAAGGAAATGATATTTTGGGGATATTTTAGATGAATTAATTAGACTAGTGCCATGATTGGAAAGACAATTGGACTCTTCTACCATAAGAAAAGATGGAGAGTATGGTTTCAGGGGAACCTGGGAAGACATGTAAGAACTGATAGGAAGAACGAAGGAAGCAGAATCAGTAGAACCATTTCTACAGACAACAACATTCAAAAGAGAAACAACTTTGAAAGACTTAGGAATTCTAAATGATACAATGATCAACATGATTCCAGAAGATTCATGATGAAATATGCTACCTACCTCCAGACAAAGAGGTGAGGAACTCAGTGCAGATTGAGAAAAAAATTTTGGACATGACTAATGTGGAAATTTCCTTTTCTTGACTATATATGTTTGTAACAGGGGCTTTTGTTTTTCTCTCTTTCTCATTAGTAGGGGGAAGGAGGAAAGGAGAGAAAGTGAATTTTAACTAATTGAAAAAATTAATTAAAAAAAAGAACTGGACTAAGAGGCAAGAGACCTTGATTTGAATCTTAGCTCCAACACTTATAATCTGACCATGAGTTAGTAATTTAACATTTTGAACCTCAGCATCCTCATCTCTAAAAAGGGAATGAAGTATTCTTTTTCATAAGGTTATTACAGGGAAATGCATTGTAAATTTTATCATATACTGCATAAAATGAAGATTTTATAACTATAAATATAAATAAGAATAATTTTTACTTTTGGGGGACCATGCACAGTAAGAGCCCTGGTGACTTATGGGAGATGGAGGTAGGTCATATTGAAGGGATGGAATGTTCACTGGGTCCTGCTAAGGGTGGGAAAAAGAGTCAAGGGCCTTAGGCAGAGAGTTGGGTAGGAAAGGGAAGGAATTTGGACAGAAGGTTTATCAGAGAGAATAGAAAATGGGCATAGTTACACCCCGTCAAAAATAGCTACCATACATCTTGTAACCAGAACCCAAACTCTGACAATTTGGACACTGGAAAGGAAGTAGTAGCTCTGACTAGGTGGTTTAGAGCCAACCACACTGTCCAGATAGCAGATAACCCTTAAGCACCATAATTTCTTGTGGCTGGTTTTTCTGTGTTTTAAATTTTGTTTTTCCATTGTAAATTAAACCATGATGGTGATGGTGATGATGAAGAATAAACATTTATATAGTCCTGCATTTTACTAGGCACTGTGCTCAAAGCATGATTGTCACAACCCTTTGATTTGTAAAAAATGCAGTATATGAGAAGTGCAATGTAAAATCACAATAGAATGAGGTATGTGTATATGCAGGATGCTCCTTTCTTGGTCCACATGGTTCCATGAGCTAAGAGCATCTCATCCAAGAGCTGTCCACCTCCAGGAAGAAATGTGCTTTGAGTTAATTTTAAAAGCTGCAGATGCTGGGGAAGGGGGGTTGAGGGGAGAAGAATGACAAGGTTGTCAAAAATGAGAAAATTAAACAAAGAATTGTCAGCTTTTTTCCGAAAGGGTGGTTATTTTTGTCTAGTGATTTAATGCACTGTAATGGCTGGTTTCTTCTTTAAAATAAAATACAGGGTATAATTAAGTAAATCTTGACTCTGCCACCAACTTACCTATGTGACCCTAGACAAACTATTTAATATCTCAGGGCACCCCACGCCTGCTCCAGTCAAATCTCAAAGACTAAGTGGCAGAGTACATGCAGATGGCCCAGGTAGAGAGAGCTGGAAATCGTTTTTCACTGTTTAAATTATTTGTCAAAAAAAAAAAAAAGCCAGTTTGGCAAATATCTTCAAATACTTCAAAGAGAGTTACAACTATTCAGGGTCGATGTGCATTGACCCACTGGGTTTAGCATCTCTAGTTCTTCTTTTCTCAGTCTAATTGATATCTTTTCCTGGTTATCAAAAAATATGCAACCATCTAGGCAGTCCCTGAGGATGACTTAGCTTTGCTGCTCCACAACTTCTCTGGGCAAAATTCCACCTTAGCAAATTACCAAAGCATGCAAATATGGGAAGTCAGAAGGAATAAAACACTAAGGATCTCAAAGAGGAAAAAAATAACATTATTCCCCTCCCTTTGACACATACACTTTGGCCTATCTACAGAATCTCAGAGTTGGAAGAAATCTCAGACAACATCCAGTTGAACTGGTTGTTGTTCAATCATTTCAGTTGTGTCTGACTCTGTGACCCCATTTAGGGTTTTCTTGGCAAAGATCCTGGAGTGGTTTTCCATTTCCTTCTCCAGCTCATTTTATGCATGAGGAAATGGAGGAAAACAGAGTTAAGTGACTTGCCCAAGGTCACATAGCTAGTAAGTGCCTGAGGTGGAATTTTAACTCAAGAAGATGAGTCTTCCTGACCCTAGCCTTGACACTGTTTCCACTGCACCACCTAGCTGCCCCTACTCCAACTGGTACTTTACCAGTAATTCTGTCTATAGTACATCCATCAAATGATCATCCAGTCTTCTTAGATAATAATAGTTAACCTTTATATAGCACCCACGGTGAGTAAGTGCTTTATAAATATTATCTCATTTGCCCTTTACAACAACCCTGGGAGGTAGATATATTATTATTATCTCCATTTTGCCAATAGCAAACAGAGGTTAAGTGATTTGTTCAGGGTCACATAGTAAATGACTGAGACAGGATTTGAACTCAGGTCTTCCTGACTCATTGCACCTAGCAGCCTTAAAGAACTTCAGTGAGAGGATGGATACTGACTATGACTTGAGGCAGTCCATTCTAATTTTGGACAACTCTAAATGTTATACAGATTTTCCTGACATCATATCTACATTTGTCTCTTCATATCTTTCATCTAGTTCAGTCCTCCAGACTCCAATAGAACAAATAAAATCTATTTTCAATATGACTTTCAAATAATTGAAGGCAACTTCCATACTTCCTCTCCTCTAGGCTAAATAGAGTTCCTTCAACCATTCTTCATATGATATGATGTGAAGGCCTTTCACTATCTTACTTGTCCTCCTTTTTCAGTTTTCTTCCCAAAATGTAGCACCCAGAAGTAAATACTCTATTCTAGATATAATCTCATCAGGGCAGAGACTTTCACATCCCTAGTCCTGGGCATTATGCCCCCTCTCAATGTAGCCTAAGATTGCATTAGTTTTATAGGCTGCTATTTATCATATTCTTCAGTCTCCTTGAGCTTGCAGTCCACTAAAACCTTTAGATCTTTTTCAAGTCAACTGATGTTTAGTCATGTTTCTCCTGTACTGTATCTGTGAGGTTTATTTTAATTCAAGTATAAGACTTTGCATTTATCACTATTAAACTTCATCTTATATTTGGCTCCTTGTTGTAGCCTGTCAAGGTCTTTTTGTGTCAGTCTTTGTCATTCAGTGTTTTAGTTACCTTTATCAGATTCATATCATCTATAAATTTGATGAGCATGTCATCTAGAACTTCATTCGAGTCATATATAAAAATATGAAGCAACACAGGCATAATTTGAGATCCCTAGACCATATCATAGATTTCTTTTCAAGTTGCCATCAAACCCTCAATGACTATTGTTTGGATTTGGTCATTCAACCACTGAATCTACCTTACTGAAATATCAACTAGCTCACCTCTTTCTATCTTGTTCACCAGGATTGCACTGGAGATTGACAAATTAGTTATTAAAATCCAGGTAAATTATACCTAAAGTATTCCCCTGATTTATTCATCTACCCAGTCTAAACGGGAAATGAAGCAGGTCAACTATGACTTGTTCTTGATGAAGACATGCTAGCTCTCTGTGATCTTCACTTCCTCTTATTCTAGATTTTCACTAATCAGTCTTTTAATGACATGTTCCAAAATGGCTGTTCTTGAAGTGTGGTCAAGGAATTCAGGGGATCTTCAAGGTCAAAACTATTTTCATAATAATGCATTTTAATTTCTAATACAGTAAGTATTGATAAAATGCACATAAACCAAAGCTTTGGGTGGGGGGAGGAGGGAATCCTAAATAATTTTTACAAATGTAAAAGGGTTCTGAGACCAAAAAGTGTGAGAACAGGTGTTCTAGAACTTAGCCAGGAATCAAAATCATTTTTTCAAAAAACTGGGATATTTGCCATTTTTTAATCCTGAGGCACCTCTTCCATTCTTCATGATCTTTCAATGATCACTGCAAATAACTAAACAATTATAGCTAGCAATTGTTCAGATGCAGTCCATCTGCCTCTGGTGACTTGAACACATCAAGGACAGCTATGTATTCCCTTATTATTTTCATAATTATTTTGGGTTCCAATTCCCTTTCAGCCATTTTTTGTCTTTTCTAGTACAAAGATTATTATCATTGGTAGAGAAAAAACAAGAAAAATAAGAGTTGAGTAGTTCTACCTTCTCATCATTGTTCATTCTCAACCATCTCAAATAAAAATCTTATTCTTTTTTTTTAATCCTTTTCTTTTCCTCAATATGGTTATTTAGATTACTTTTTCTTTATCCTTAGCATTCTTTATCAACTTCATCTCATTCTGAACCATGGTGCCCCTGACAGTATTCTTACAGCATTGTGCCAAGTTTTTTTGTTCATGCTCTATTACCTTGCTTCCAGTCATTTCTTTTTTTAGAATCTGCACATTCACATCAGTATCTTTAGATAATGTCCCCTATCTCCTCTTCAACAAAATTGTTTCTCTTTGTATGTTCATAATTCATTCTGGAGGGCTTTTTTTCTCCTGGCCGGAAAGGAATTATTTCTCCTAGCCTCATAGAATTTGAGTCTACATAGTCCTATCCTTTCTTTCTTAGAAACTTTTAAAATCTGCTCTCCCAAAAGCTAAGGTTCATGTAAGAACAGATTATGCTTTCCTCTCTTTTCTTATCCAATTCTGAGATAAAATGACCACTTTATCCCTAGTTTCCCTCATTTCTGTTCTACAAATTAGTTTTTCCTTGTTGGTGAGAATTAGACCCAAGCTAACCATTCTCTTCATTGCTTCCTCTATATTTTGAAGGATGGAAAAAGCAACAAATTATTAGATAATTTTCATAGAACTCCATAGTTCTAGCAAAGACTAATTGCTTTATGAATAATTTTGAAGTATATTTAGACAGAATGGTATCCACAATGCATTCTTGTTTATTGTTTAAGTCCTCATGTAAGTCAGGATGTAGATGATCAGTTCCAGTCTTGAGATGTTGCCCCCTTATTAACTGAGCAGGACGGACAGGAGTCAAACACAGAATGACATATTGAATAATGAGAAATCTGGAAAGTCTGGCTATTTTCCAACAATTCACTGCCTTAGAACATCTTTCATAGTCAGTACCATTCTTTTAGTCTGGTCACTTGCTTGATGTTATCGAGGTGTGATGGTGACAGCTCAGATCAACTTATTCACAGGTTTCTTACACTCAACTGTGACAAAGGCAGATCCATTGCTGCAAATGATAGTATCTCTGTAAACTCCAAATTCTTCATGCAGCAGGCATTCAATCAACAAAGCACTTATTATGCACCTACTATGAGGAAGGCACTATACTAGGTATTCCAGATATATGCAAAGAAAATAAGACATAATCCTATCCTTATGGAGTTTATGGTCCAAAGCAGGGATTCTTAATCTAAGATTCACAAACATCAGGTCCATAATTAAATTTCAGATAGGTATGATAAGAAAGCAATTGCATCTTTATTTTCACTAATCTCTAACTGAAACTTAGCATTTCCTTCAATTATCAATTCTCAAAAATCGTATTTCTGAAAAGGGATCCAAAGGCTTCATCAGACTGCCAAAGGGGTCCATGATACAGAAATCTCTGATAAAAAGTAATATTCAACAGAAAACACCCAGAAAAATATATTGAGAGTTTTCTTTAGTTTTAACGGTATACCAGCCCTGGATACTGTTCCCTAGAGGTAGGAACCAAATGAGTAGATGCAGCTGCCTGAATGGGGACTCAACTAGCTGGGTAACTCAGCTCCTCCTCTCCTGTTTGTCTGCCTCTCCCCTTCCTTCTCTCCAAAAGAAGGTAAATTTGGATGACCAGAAGATTCTTTTCCTTTACTTCTTCCCTATCTTTCCCTTCTCTTTCCTCTCCTTTCTCAAAACCTTAAATCTACTGCACTCTGAAGCTCATATACTGGACAACACTAGGCCCCTGCCTAAGTGCTCTCTTCTGGACCCTCTTGGCTTAAGAGTTATTATCAATAGTAACTGTTGCTGTTTCCTTCCCAACCTGAGGTCTTTCTTTTTCTTTGCCTCATTAAAGGGGCCATCCCCGGGCTGCTTCTTAAACAGGCCTATTCAATGAATGGACATTACCTCACCCTAAGTGAGTACCCGCATAGACCTTGGCCTAAAGGTGCCAAGGTCTCCCAGTGCATTCCAGGTCATTCGTCATCCTGACGAATATCTGGTCCCTGGATTCAGATGGCTCTGGAGGAGAAGTGAGCCTGGTGACCTGCACAGCCCTCCTTCCCTCAAAACAAAGTCAAGTGCAAGTCATGTCATCATTTCCCTGATGGCGTGGTCTTCTTTGGCAACGAAGGATGAACACCACAACAACATATGAGAAAACTGAGGCAAATGGGGTTAAGTGACTTGCTCAGGTTCACAGCTAGTAAGTGTCTGAGGCCAAATTTGAATTCAGGAAGATGAATTTTCCTGACTCCAGACCTGGTGCTCTGTGCCCTATGGTGCCTCCTAGCTGTGCCTTTGCTATGGTTACAGTGATCAAATTAATATTACTATTGCTTTTGGAAAAGTCATGACAGTTGGTTGCTCTGTGCATCAATTCCCCATCCCTGTAACACCTCACACTAAAACTCCTTTCTGTATCTACCACACTTCTGTTTGTTTTGTCTCCCCTATTAGGATGCAAGTTCCTTAAAAGCAAGGACTGTCTCTCTTTTGTATTTGTATTCCCAGTGCTTAGCACAGTGCATTATATATATGAGGGGGGAAATTTATATATAATTATAAATATAAAATTATAGACATAATTATATATAATATAAAAGTTATACATATATGGGGAAAAATTTAATGCATTCATTCACTTTGAGTTTGATGTTCTGGGGACTATCCAGCTAGAGATAGTCATTAAAAAATTGTAAAATCAAAGCAAAACAGATCAGGAGTCCTGTGAGGAGGCTGGGGTATAGACATAGATTTGGGAATCATCTACTTAGAGGTTATCTTTAAAACTATCAGAGTATAAAATCACCAGAGGAAAGGGATAAAGGAGAGATGAGGAGAAGACAGAGAAGGAAGAAAAGGAAAAGAAGGAGGAAGAGGAAGAGAAAAAGAGAAGGGGAAGAAGAAAAGGAGGGGAGGAGAATAAGTAGGAAAAAGGAGGATAAGGAGAAAAGGAGAAGAAAGGGGGGAAAGAGGAGAAAAGAAGAAGGAGGTAGAGGAAGAAAAGGAGGGAGAGGCAGAAGAAGAGGAAGAGGAGAAGTTTAAAAGAGCAGGAGGAAGAAGAGAAGAAGGAGGAGAAAAGATAAAAGAAATATCTATGGAAGCAAAGACCGAGAAGGAGCTGTCCAAGATAGAAAAGGAAAACCATGAGAGGGATAGGAAAAAAAGTTGACAGTGTCTGCTATATATGAATCCCAAGAATCAGACTAATGAATATCAAATTCATCAATAAATCCCAACTTAGTTATTTTAAGCATAGCAAGAACTAATAATGAAATCCCAGAAGATTTGGGAGCCCTAGGGAGTGAATTCTACAACTTTAATTCAGAGTTTTAGAGGCTACCATTAGGAATATCTGTTACTATGCTCATGAACTCACATCTGGTGCACTCTGCCAGTATAGATGAACTAGCTGACATTAATTAGCTTTTATAAAGAAATATTTATTGAGAAGGTATAGCAAGGACAGAAGTACAAAAACATCCCTCTGAAATGGGATGTATATTCTCCTTTCTGCATCCACTCAGTCCCTGGGGAGAGTGGAATCAATCAGTAAATATTTCTTAAGCACCTACTAAGTTCCAGAGACTGTGCTAAGTGCTAAGGATATAAAAAGAGACAAACTAGTCCTCGTTCTCAAGGAGTTCACAATTTAATGAGGGAATCAGACTTTAAGTGGTGGGTAGAAAACATTTCCTCCCAAAGTGAGGTACATTCTTCCTCCTGCACAAGTCCTTACAAAGTATTTTAAGGTTTGCAAAGCACTTTTCTTCACAACCTGTAGAACAGATATTACAGATTTTATTATCATCCACATTTTGTGATGAGAAAATGAAGACTTAGAGAGGTTAAGTATTAGTAGTGTTGGAAAAAGGATTTGAACACAGTTCTTGCTAACTACAAACACAACCCCCTTTGCTTCCAACCCCAGTACCTCTCTGCCCTTTCCAATATGGTGTCTTCTCTCTTTCCTGGAAAGTCCTGTCAACTTCTTCTTTACAGAAATATGTTGATTTATATTTAGGATATGAATATAATTAGGATAAACTCAAATTAGGTAAGCACTTAATTGATGCATGTATATAAAGAACTGACATTTATATTACATATTGCAAACCTTAAAACACCATGTAAGTATCAGTTCTTATCTTGACTATTATGACAATCATCATTAATAAGCAATTTGGGGTAGTGAGTAGGGTGCTAGACTTGGAGTCAGTAAATCTGGGATGAAATCCCATCTCAGACATGTATTAGCTACAAGATTGTGGGCAAGTCCCATAACCTCTCAGAAATTTCTTTATCTATAAAATGAAGACTAAATCGTCTTTGGAATTCCTTCCAGCTTCAGACCCATGATCCTATGAGTGTGAGATGTTAAGGTCCCTTCAAGCAAGATGTATCCATTTTCTAATAACATTTTTATGAAATGAGTCAAAAAATAAGTTTCCAGACCTGGCTCATTTCCAACCTTTAAAAATTTAGGAAAGTGATTATTTTTCTCATGGGTTTTTTTTTGGTCTGTGTTTTCTTTCAGAACATGACTAATATGGAAATATGTATTGCATGATTACATATATATAACCTATATCAAGTTGCTTGGGGTAAGGAAGAAGGGAGAAAATTTGGAACTCAAAATTTAAAAAAAGAATGTTACATGCTTTTACATGTAATAGAGAAAAAAATAAAATATTATTCAAAAAATTTGGGAAAGTGAACAAACCATTGCTCTAAAGGGACCTAGGCAAAGGGTGGAGTATTTTCTTCTCCCACTTACCAAAGCCCAATAAAAAATGAATTTGGCAGCTGATATTCCTTCAGGGCCAGATCAGGAGGTCAATGAAGCTGTTTGTATAGATTTAATTTGTCATTCTTTGCTATAGAAACAAGGCTGTTCTGGTTATGGAAAGTAATGTCTTCATTACTCTTCAAAAGGTATGGAGAATTATAAAACATTGGACCTAGATTAGGGAGGAGTTAACAGTTTCGTCCTACCAGAAACTAAACAAGTTGAGGTTAGATCTAAGCACTTGAAGGTTAAAATATAGAAACTGCATACATACATTAGATAAAATATATGCTACTGAAAAAATCAAAATTAACTTTAAAATTAATTCAAGGCATTTTCCTACTTTGCACAACTACATTGTTTCTTTGAAACCAGTCGTTCCATTATTGGTTCCTGGTCTATCACAAAACTAGTGGGAAGAGTAAGTATCTTGCTTCCAGACACTTAAAGGTCAACATGCGATACAGCATAGCAGCATTAAAATCTTCTGTTTTCAATGGTGATTGATTTGCTCATATAACATTCTCTGTGTCATACATCAGTCAGTCAATTAACATTTCTCAGTCACCTATTATGTGCCAGGAACTGTGCTAAACACTGGGGATACAAAGAAAGGCAAACAACAGTCTTTGTCCTCAAGAAGTTCAAGTCACATCATATGTCGAAAGCTAATCATATTTTTTTAATGTGGTAGGAGCTCTCTCCCTCCCCAATCTCCTACCTCCAGCCTTCTAGCATATTCACTTGCTAGTCCTGATTCTAGACAACCTAGCAGAAGCAGAGCTCCCTTAAGCTTCTACATAGTTGCTGTCAACAGGCAATCACCACTTCCCAAAATGTACATGAAAACTAGGTTTATTACAAGAGAAGTGAACATGCATATGGAACCCCAAAAGTTCACAATACACATATGAATTTGCATATTTTATAACAGTAAGACAAAGGGAGAAGGAGATCTCTACTCAAAGGAACATAGTATGGGAGGGAAGGAGGAGGTGCAGTAAAGATGGGAAAAGGACAAAACCTCTCCCAGAGAGGAGGAGCAAGGCAATGGTAAAAGCTGCATTCTTCCACCTTGGGAAACTGATGGACTCTGATAGAATGGACTGCTTATCTACATGGGTCCCAACTTCACAAGCAGTTCTTCAGCCTAGTGCAGACTGACTGGTGCCTATCTTGACTCCCAAGTATTCAGCCTGAGATACAAACAATATATTATGTCAGCTGGAGTAGGGGTGAAGAGAAGTTTCATCCTTGACACATTAAGGATCTCCTACATACTCTGGGTTCAGTGTTTCTGGAAAATAAGACAACTCGAAAGGACAAATTTAGGGTAACCTTATTCCTTAAAATTGCTTAGGACTAGGAATGGTTATGTGTTGTTCTGGGTGGATGAGGAGGAAAATGAAAGATTACACTAATATTTAAAATGCTTTATTGGTGATGTCTCTTTTTTCATGTTTTTCACTGTCCACCAGCCTACCTCCCTCTCCTATCAAGTAGAATTCCAAAAACATAAGTATAGCCTAAAAAAAAAAAAATCAAGCTATTGACTGTTATCTAGCTTAGTGTTCAATAAGGAAGGAATTGAACAGGCATTTGTTAAATGCTTATTATATGCCAGGTACTGTGCTAAGCATGTAACAAATATTATCTCATTTTATTTTCACAACAACCTCATGATACAGGGCATCTATCATCCACATTTTACAGTTTAGGAAACTGAGGCAAACAGAGCTTAAGTGACTTGTCTAGGGTCACCCAGCTAGCAAATGTCTTAAGCTGGATTTGAACTCAGATCTTTCTGACTCTAGAGATATTGACTATATCCAAGAATATATGCCTTTTTCTGTACATCCAATCCATCATCTCTCTTCCAAGAGGTGCAAGATACATTCTATTATTAGTTTTTTGAAGTCATGATTAGTCACTCATTAGACATCATTAGTCAAAGTTCTGACGTGTTTCAGAGTTGCTTCTCACATTATTGTGGTCATCAGATAAATAGTTTTCCTGGTTAATTTCACATTGCTCTGCCTGAATTCATACAAGCATTTCCATATTTCTCTGAATCTGTCATATTCCTTACTTCTCATGGAACAATAAAATTCATTTGCATTCATATTTGCTTAGCCATTCATTAATTGACAGTCACCTGTCTTTTTTCCAGTTCTTTGCCATAGTAAAATCACTAGAGACAGAATCAATGAGTTTGATTACACATGAATAAAGGGATTTTACACATCAAAAAGCAACACCTCTACAAGATAAAGAAAAGAAAGAGACTGGGGAAAAATATTTTCAGTAAACATGCCAGATAATGATTTGGCACCCAGAACTATAAAGGAAATATATATGGCTACAAGTGTAATACAGCATGCACTCTCTAATGGAGAAATAATCAAGGATGTTATAAATACTCTGGTACAGAGGGGTCTTTTCCCTCTGTCCCTGACCTCTTTGCTCTATATGTCTAATAGTATTATCTGAACCAAAAATGTAGGTACAATTTAGGTCTTCTTGAATATACTTCCAAATTGTTTGCCAGAATGGTTGAACCATTTTATAGTCTCACGAACAGTGCACTAATGGACTTTTTCTTCTACTACCCTGCTATCAGTTGCAATATTTCCTTTGCCAGTCTAATGTGTGTGAAGTGTTGTGATCGGTATTTCTTTCATTATTAGTGACTTGGAGTATTGTTTCATATGATAATTGATTGCTCACCTTTTTGTCATTTGTGAACTGCTTGTTCATATCCTTTGATCACTTATCTATTAGATGAATGACTCATATTCTCATATAAATGTATATATATATATGTATATATATGTATATATATATATATATATATATATTCGTTTTGGTGACCTGAGACTCTAGTCTAGGCATTTCATAAGGTTACTTACTGGTCCATGCCTATCAAAGAGGTGAGGACAGAGAGAGCTTGAGAGAGAAAATTTGTTTTTACTTCCAGTCCACCTTTGAGAGAGGATACATGTCATTCTAAGTTCTCTTCAATGAGAAGCCTCTGGAGGAACAGAAAGAAAAGAAAGTTGTGAAGAAATCAACATATGGAGGGGTGGTATTTTGATCCTATGGCTCACAAGCCCCCACTGGTGTGCTTACCTTCCAATGGATCATCAGTTGATATCAGTCAGTCTTTACTTGATTGGCTTTTTAGTATGGGATATTTGCAAAGGTGGTATAGTAAAAAGAATTGGTAGAAAACATTTCCATTAAAGTCTGATATACTCTTCCACAAATACATATAGAGACCAGAAGAAAGTGAGTTTAAATTCCGAGCAAAGATGGCAAAAAGGATAATTCATACCTCTTGCTGGGGTCCTTAAGATGTTCCCCTTCGATAGGGTATTGATTTCCTTTGGGGTCCTTGAAAACTTGGAGCTACCTATTCTTGGTGTGTTTAGATTGTCCTCAGCTCCCAGTGCAGAAATTTCCTCCAGTCATTGTTCTTCCTAGAACTCTGAAAGAACACTGAATGAAAAGTCCAAAGGCTCTGACCTTCCAAAGATCATAAGGTTGCCCTCAAGGGTCTTGACCTTGAAAGTGGGGAAGAAGACAAAGGTTTTTCTTTTCCTTCTCCTGAAGGGATTTCTCTCAGAGTCTTGGCTGGACTGTTCTATACTCTATGCCTCTAGATGTTAGAAAGTTTGAATTTTGAACTGGCTTGCTATTTTATAGCAGACCCATAGAACATGATCAAATCTCTTCAGCCAAAACCACCACACATCCTATGAGGCACCACTCCATTTCATCCTGTGGTTTTTCATGATTTCTAACATTTAAACTAAAGCCCTTGATTGATTGATTCAATGGAGAGATCTAGACCTTGTTCATACCTTTGATTGATTGATTAGTTGAAAGGATCTGGCCATCCCTCTGCTCTTACACTATTTTTAACTGGTTTCAAGTGATTTTTATTATTTCTACTTTGAAGTATATTTTGAGATCTTGTACTGCCAGGCTTCTTTCATTCTATTTTTATTCATTATTTCCCTTGAAACTCTTTTGTTCCTCCAGATAAAGGTTAATTATTTTTTCTAAATCTATAAAATAATCTTTCGATAGTTTGGTTAGAATAGTACCAAATCTATAAATTAATTCAATATCACCATTTTTATTATATTGGTAAGACCCAACCACAAACAATTAGTATTTCTCTAGTTACTTTTCTTCTTTCATGTCTGTAAAATATTTTATAATTGTTTTCATATAAATCTTAAGGGGACTTTGGTAGACAGATTCCCCGAAACTTTATACAGCTTGTAGTTATTTTGAATAGAATTTCTTTTTTTGTATCTCTTCCTGTTGTTTTTATTAGTAATATACAGAAAGGCTGATAATGATTTTTACTTTTGTTAATCCTCCTACTTTATTAAACTGATTAATTATAAAATTAAATTTTGTTGAGTTTCTAGATGTCGTTAATCTATCATATCACCTGCAAATAACAGTTGCTTCCTCTTTGTCTAAAGCTATTTCCTGAATTTCTTTCTCATGCCTTGGTGCTATAGTCAGCTTTTTCAAAATTACATTAAATTATAATGGTAAAAATGGGCTTTCTTTCTTGATCACTAATCATATCAAATTAATTTCATGTGTTTCTTCACCAATTCTTTGTTTTTGATAGATTCTACTTACCATTTTAAGAAAAGGTTAATTTATTCCCATGCTTTCTAGCACTTTAATATCAATGTTGCATTTCATCAAAAGCTTTTTCTGCATTTATTGATTTAATCATGTTATTTTTATTGTTTTAATTATTATTAACCTATTATAGCTTTTTAAATGGTGAACCATCTCTGCATTACTGATGTACATCAAACCTAATTATAGTGTATAATCTTTTGAATATATTATGAGGGCCTCTTTGTCAATATACATTAAAGATATTTGTCTATAGTTTTCTTTCTCTGCTTTATCTAACTCTATTTTTGGTATCAGAACCACATTTGTTTCATAAAAATAAAGGTAGAATACCTTTTTTCCATATTTTTTCAAATAGTTTATATACTTCTAGTATTAATTGTTCTTTAAAAATTTGATATTACACATCCTTCTGTACCTATATATGTATGTATGAAGGTGTGTATATATATGTATAATATATATGTGTGTGTACCTATATACATATATATGGAGAGAAAGAGAGATCTATATATACATATACACAGACATAGATGTTTAGGTAGGAAAGAATTCAATTATGGCTTCCATTTTTTGTTCTGACATAGGGTTACTTTCTCTTTTTTTTGCCCTGTGAATATGTATATTCTATTTCTTTGAATGAACAGTTTTCTTGGCATATAGTTGGGTATAAAGTTTCTAACAGTTTTTTTAATATACTTTTACTTACTATCATCTGTTATGATTTCTTCTTTTTTGTTTTTTGTATTGGTAAGTTAATTTTCTGTTCTTTTAAAAAACGAAATTAACTAATGGTTTGTCTGTTTCATTAGTCCTTTCAAAAACCAGCTACTAGCTTTATTTCCTAGTTCAAATTTTTGTTTTCAATTTTATCTCATATTTTGTTATCAATATTTCCATTTTCATGTTTATTTTGACCTTTTTGTTTGTTGTTTTACTAGTTTTTTTAATTTTACATTCAATTCATTGTTCTCTTCTCTCTTGTTGATGAAACTATTTAGAGATATAATTTTTCCTTAAACACTTTCACTACATCCTTTAAGTTTTGGCAAGTCATCATTTTCCTCGATAAAATTTTTATTGCAATTATAATTTATTCTTTAGAACATCTAGACCATAACACACCAATGTTTTCCATGGAATTTTCTTGGCAAGGATATTGGAGTGGTTTACAATTTCCTTTTTCAACGGATTAAGGCAAACAAAGGTTAAGTGGCTTGCGCAGAGTCGAACAGCTAGTAAATATCTGAGGTCAGATTTAAAGTCAGGTCTCCTTGACTCCAGGCCCAGCACTTTATCCATTGAGTCACCTATATTATTTAGTTTCCATTCAAGTCTGAAACTTTTCTGCAAATTATTCTTATTGATAATAATTATTCTTACTAAAAATGTTGTCATCTAGGTGGCACAGTGAATTCAGAGCACTGTCCTTGGAGCCAGGAAGACTCATCTTTGTGAGTTCAAATCTGGCCTCAGACACTTACTAGCTGGGTTACCTTGGGCAAGTCACTTAACCTCTGCTTGCCTCAGTTTCCTCATCTGTAAAATAAGCTGGAGAAGGAAATGGCAAAATACTCCAGTATCTTTGCCAAAAAAATTCCAAACAGGGTCACAAAGCAACTGATACAACGGAACAAAAACAGCAAAACGTGTTGTCCAGCAGAGGTCGCTGTGGCCAGATCAACGATTAACTCCTGAAATGACTACTCTTCTTCCCCCTCTCTTTCTTCAGAGGCTAGAAGAAAACCTAAGACCTCCTTGTGCTAAGCAATCTATCTAGTTGAAGATAATGAGATTAGCTCATTGGGGGTTTTTTCTAGAGTGAAGGCCACAGATCCATTGGTTTCCTTTCTTTTCAAGTCTAAAAACAAACTTAAAATCAAATACAATTAATAAAATGCTCCAAGTTCCCAGACAATCTATTGATTTCCAAGCCAGGACAGTGATCTCCTAGCCAGCTAAATTTAGCCTAACTGATTGTACATTTGCTTTCCTTCTTTCTCATACTCTCTATAGCAAAATAATAATAAAAAATAATAATATAAACTCAGAATACAGTTAAAATGAACTTACTTCTATCTAGTAAACCTTTGTTTAAAGTCCAAATAGTCAGCAAAACTTCAATAACAGACACCCTTAGTGACCAGCCCTGCTGCCTATTGTACTCCACAATAAAACAGAGAAGAGAAACAGAGAAGGGAATAGGTTTATCATTCTTAAAGTAGTTTCTGGAAGAAATCAAAATTCAGTCACTCTGCAGGATTTTATTTCTTTTTTTAACAATAATAATTTTATACTTACAAAGTTTTTTTAGCTTTACAAAGTCTTTTTCATACAACTCCGTGAGACAGTGTATCACTTTCTTCATTTTTCCCCAAAATTATTAATTTATTTGTTTTCAATTTTCAACAACCACTTCCATAAGTTCCAAATTTTCTTTCCCTCTCTTCCCAAGATGGCATGCAATCTTATATGGGTTCTACACATACATTCCTATTAAACACATTTTCACATTAGTCATGTTGCATAGAAGAATTAAAACGAATGGGAGAAACCATAAGAAATATGAAACAAAACAAAACATAACAAAAGAGAAAATAGCCTGCTTCATTCTGCATAGAACTCCATAGTTCTTTCCCTGGATGTGGATGGCATTTTGCATCATGAGTCCTTTGGGAATGTTTTAGGTCCTTACATTGCTGTGAAGGGCTAAGTCTATCAAAAGCAATCCTCCCACACTATGCCTGTGACTGTGTATAATGTTATCTTGGCTCTGCTCACTGCACTCAGCATCAGTTCATATAAGTCCTTCCAGGTTTTTCTGAAGGCAACCTGTTCATCATTTCTTACAGCACAATAGTATTTCATTACATTTATACACCACAACATGTTCAGCCATTCCCCAATTGATCGGCATTCCCTCGGTTTACAATTCTGGGCCACCACAAAAAGAGCTGCTCTAAATTTTGTTGTACATATGGGTGCTTTTCCCATCTTTGTGACCTCTTTGAGATACAGCCCTAGAAGCAGTATTGCTGGGTCAAAGGGTATGGCCATTTTTATAGCCCTTTGGGCATAGTTCCAAATTGTTCTTCAGAATGGTTGGATCAGCTCACAGCTCCACCAACAATGAATGTGTTCCAACTCTCCCACATCTTCTCCAGCGTTTATCACTTTCCTGTTTTGTCATGTTAGCCAATTTGATAGGTGTAGTGAGGTTCCTCAGAGTTATTTAGATTTGCATGTCTCTAATCAATAGTAATTTAGAGCATTTTTTCATATGACTATAGATAGCTTTGATTTCTTCCTCTGAAAACTGCCTGTTCATGTCTTTTGACCATTTATCAACTGGGAAATGACTTGTATTCTTGTAAATTTAACTCAGTTCTCTATATATTTTAGAAATGAGGCCTTTATCACAGACAGTAGTTATAAAATGAATTTTCTTAATAAGTCAAACTATAAGCCAGGAAATGGAAAAGTTTCCTGCTACTACAAAGCTTAGTCTTCTAGGAAGAGTCTTCCACCTTTAACTACCACCACATCCTTTTTTGATCTTTTACTCCAACTCTTGTGCTCATTAGTCTACTTGTGTCCCTGTCTGGAGCTTTTTAAATTGCCGCTGTAGTGGAAAACTACACCTGTCAGTCCTAATCCCTTGATATTGGGTCTTTAAAAACTTAGGTCCCCTGCAAGGCAACCAGTCCAAATCTTACCAGAAGGACATAGAAAAACCTAACAAAAATATAAATGCAACAGAAGTTAAAGTTCATAATAGAATTTTGGAAAAGTTAGATACACTGGAACTCTAGTGATTACTGAAAGGAAATTAAAAGAAATATATATATTTTTCAGTTGATATGGAACCTTTATAAAAATTGCTCTAGGTCATAAAAACCTCATAAATCCATCTTTTATAGACCATTATAGGCCATAATGAAATTATAAAATATAATCCTATTATAAGTTCTTAGAGAGAAACCCTTCACCTCCCCACTCCATGTTAAAGGTTGGAAAGAAAACAGTGACTTCAATTCATACGACTTACCCTGTGGGCCTCAAATCACTTAACTTCATCTGAGTTCCTGCCTTGTGATGATATTAAAAATTTGTTTTGCTCAAAAGGATATCAAAAATATTTTCTCAGCTAATGGACCAAAAGAGCAATTTTTAATTGGGGATGATAAACATTTTAAAATGTTTTCTTTTTCACCTTTAATCTGGTTTTGCCTTACTATCATTTAGGACCTGGGTTGACTGGTTTCTTTTTGTGATTATCAGGAAAATAATAGATTTCAATTAGGTTTTTTTTTGTTTTAAATCAGTAGAACAATAACATGTTTTAATGGGAACATCAACTTCTCTTTTCCTTTATTGTGCTGCTTTCAAGAAGTTGGATGATTAACATTTCTCCAATAGCTTCTAATGCTCATAAACATGTTAATTTTTAATAAGCTTCTCAGGATAAAAATGAAGATTCCATAATTCTTTCTCTTCACAAGTAGCTATTCAGGGATTTTTCTTATTTGTAATGTTCAGAAAGTAAATGCCAGACTGGGATAAGGATTGTCTTTGGCAGAGAAATATCATGCTGAATATGGAAATGTAAAGCATCCTACATGAACAGTATCTCCATTCAGGACTGTTTTTTATCCATAAAATCTTAATTAGATGGAGAATTAAAGCCTGTCAAATGGAATTTTGTGAAAAGATCAATCTATGTTAGGCAAAGAAACTTAGTAGACTGAAGGAATTAATTTAAAGAAAATCAGCGTAAGTCACTCAGCATGACTTCTGAGTCAGTCGATTTTTAAATCAGGGATAGCATTTTGTTTGCAAAGGTTAAAGTGGATTTATGAAATCTGGGTTGAATGCTGGCATTTATGTCACTGTTTTATTGCTTTGCAATTTAGAAATCTAAGTAACTCAGCTCCAAAGTATAAAACAGACAAGCACCAATTTGGTTTTAGAGTAAGAGACCCAGAACGATACTGGAAAAAGCACAGTACTACCAATCAGAAGGCATGGATTCTAGTCCCAACTCTAACACTTACTAACTGTGTGACTTTAGGCAAGTCAACTAACATCTCTGGGCCTTGGTTTCCTCATCAGTATAAAAGGGTTCGATGAGATGATCTGCATGTGCCCTTTAAACCTTCCCTTTCTGTGAATATGATACAAAGGAAGGAGTGTTCAATTTGGAGCCTGATGTCTTGAGTTCAAATTCTCCCTGTAATTAATTGCCTTTGAGACACTGGATAATTCACTTCACTTCTCTGGTCCTCAGGGTTCTCTTCACACTGCGTAAAATGAGACTTAATGACCTCTAAAATCCCTTTTAGATATGTCTGTTATCCTTTCCAGAGTTTACCAAAGTACCAACTTGGTACCTATTTATTTTATACTGTGGGATATTCTTCACTACAATTTCTACGTTACAAAGCATCCAAACCATGAAGTAGTCTCTACTGTGAAATCCCTTTCCAAATCTGCTTTTATTATGCTTTTTTTTTTAGAAATCCCCAGTTAGGGTCAGAGTGCAATATAGCAATCTTGGCCCAGTAGCATCAATTTGCTAAATATAGTTGAGTAACCTCAACTCCAAGATTGTCAACACCAAGAATTGTTTTGCAAATATAATAATAATCATCCCTTAAAATTCCACTAATTTAAAAAATGCAACAGAAAATAAAATAAAATTGAATATTTTACAAGACTACAATGAGTGAGAAACTTCCAGAAAGCAACTTAATGACCCACTGGGTTCATATATTTATCTTCAAGGAATTACTGCTGGATGGGTTTATACAAATTTATCTTTTACAAAGGTACTATCCCAGACTAAGCAAACAGAGAAAAAGAAAGAAATGAAAATAAACAAGTAACAAAGAGGGGGGAAAAATAGCGAAATGGAAAAAAAATCCAACCTTCCCTTTTTCCAGAGAGAAAAATACTAGTCCCAAACAAACTTCCAAATCAGAAGAGACTCTCCCATAGATGTTAGAGATACGGCAAAGAGTCATCGAAGGAATGGAGTGGGAAATAGCAACAGTGATTCAATTACTACTGAAGACTTGTGCATCTCATTATCTTCTCATCATCAACACTTTCTTCTGTTTATCTAAATGCAAAAAAACTTTGTGGATGCACCCTTGCAGCAAATATTGGCATTTAATAGACTATATCATTGTAAGGAGAAGAGACAGACAGGATGTGAGAGTGGAAAAGGCAATGTGTGATGTAGAGTGCTGGATTGATCCTAGACATCTTTTCTAAGCTAAATATTCACATTCATCAAAAGCAGTAGCCCAAAGGCAAGATGACTCCCAAAAGACAATATCAACAAATTAGAATACTTTTCATCAATAGTTCATTGTTAATTTGGACAGAACACTAAGTCAATATACAGCTGGCAATAGTGGAGAGCAAAAGAAGTGGACAGCTTTCAGAGATTTGGTGTATAGCACTGCATTTCACATCTGGGCCAGAACACTTGCAAACATCAAGACTGGTTTGATGAAAATTATGGGGAACTTCAGAATCTACTAAAAGAAAAATGAGAACTCCACAGGATTTGCCAGCAGGATAGTTCATCCATCTCTAAGAAGGTAGTGTTTACCTCCATCAAAAGTAAAGCGCAAGCTCAGCTTTAGAGAGACACAGGATTCTTGGCTCAGTAAGAGGGTAGATGAAATTCAATTTTATGGTGATAGCAACAATCCAAAGTGCTTTTATTATGCCCTGAAGGCAACTTTTGGGCCAAACACCTATGGTGCATCTCAACTACTCAACACTGATGGGGCTACATTTATTAGTGATAAGGACATGAACACTGCCATAGTGCCCTTCACAGACTATCACCAATCACTGCTGAACCCACTGACCATTTATCTCAGGTTGGAGTCAATCGTTTTCTAGCCAAACTTCCAATTGAAGAAGACGTTTTGAATGGCATTTGGGTCTTCTCATGTGGCAAAGCACCTGGTGCTGATTCTATTCCAGCTGAAATTTACAAATGAGGGGGTCCACTGCTCATAGAAAAGCTGACTAAAAATTTCCGGGTTATATGGTAAGACAAAGTTATCCCTCAGGAGGTCAAGTTTGCCTCCATGGTCTATCTCTTTAAAAGTAAAGAAAATGTAAAGGAAATAGATTGTCTTGTGACAATCACAGGAACTATCTTTCTCTCTTAGTCATTTCCAGTCCTTAATAAACTGATCCTTCAACTGGAAGATGGTGTGACTCCAGAAAGACCCAAGGAATGGTTGATACAGTGTTTCATGCCCAACAAGTCCAGGAGAAATGCCAGGAATATAATAGAGATTTGTTCACAACATTTGTTGATCTGACTAAAGCCTTTTATACTGTCAATCATGAGAGTTTGTAGAAAATTATGGCAAAATTTGGTTGCCCAAAGAAGTTTATCAGTATTGTACCTCAGTTTCATGATGGCATGTTTACATGGGTTCTAAGCAATGGACAATGCTTTCTCACTTTCCCGGTCACTACAGGAGTGAAGTAAGGCCATGTGCTTGTTCCCATGCTTTTTGGTATGATGTTTCCAACAATGTTGTCAAACTCCTTCAACAAGGACAAAAATGGCATCAAGGTCATGCTACCACACCAACAATAAATTATTTAACTTAAAAAGGCTACAAGCCAATTCTAAAGTGGACAGAGTTGGTGCATGATTTTTTGTTTGCAGATGATTGTACACTCAATGCAGTCTCTGAGACTGAGATGAAACAAAGTATGGATTGATTTTTCTGCTGCTTATGCTAATTTTAGCCTAATAATTAAGACCAAGAAAAAGCAGGCTCTCCATGGCAGGCACCACACCACACCATCCATACATGGAATCATAAATTCCAGCAAATGGAGAAATATCAAATGCTGTAGATAAGTTGACTTACTTTAGGAATATACTTTTCGAGAATGTATACATAAATACTGAGGTTGACATATGCATTGCCAGAGCTAGTTCAATGTTTGGGAGACTCTGAAGAAAAGTGTAGAAAAGAAGAGGTATTAGACTGACTACCAAACTGAAAGTCTACAGAGCCATCGTGCTGACCTCATTGTTGTACCCTGGTGAAACTTGGAGCAATTTAACAATGCCATACCAAAAAACTGCATCACTTCCATTTGAATTGTCTTAAGAAGATTCCAAAGATCACCTGGCAAAGTAAGACACCAGACACAGGTCTTTTCTAAAGCTAAACTGCCAAGCATTCAAACTCCACTGCAGAGTGCAACTCCAACAGGCTGGCCATATTGTTTGAATATCAAATATGCATTTGCCTAAAAGACTATTTTACATAGAACTCACACAAAGCAAGTCCTGACATAGAGGTCTGAAGAATTGGTACAAGGACACTCTCAAGGTCTCTCTGAAGAACTTTTGAATTGATTGTGTGACAGGGGAGAGACTGGACAAGGATTGCCCAGAATGGCATGCCTACATCAAAGAAGGCCCTGTGCTCTGAGAGAAGTAGAATTGAAGTAGCTCCAAAGAAACATGAAATGCACAAATTTAGACATTTCCACTCCAAATGTTCATGTGGACTATTTCTATCTGACCTGTGGTAGAGTTTTACAAGTTCGTACTGATCAGATAAGCCACAGATGGACACACTGTACCTTGACCCCAATATAATGATGTCATTTTGGTCTTCATGAATGAAGGACAATCAACCAATATAACTGTACGCAAGTTGTTTCTTATCTCTGAGGCTTTTGCTTTCTTCATTTCTAAAATGGTAATAACACTTACCTTTTCAACTTTACTGGGACGTTATAATGATGTGATAAGACAGTGTACAGGAAAGACTTTATGCCACCAGGAAACAAAAGGTCAGCTGATCATATTGTGAAATCAAGGACAGATGATAGGTCATCCATGTGCTCCATTGGTATCCATGTAATGTCAAGGGAACCAGAAGAAAGTCCTAGTACTTTGGTAGATCTTCTATGGAGAAATGATGGAAGGACATTGACAAAGAGTTGGGTACTATGAGAGGTTTCAGGATGAATGGGTTTCAGTTTGCATCCTTGATGGGAGTGGTCCCATTAATCAGATCACATATCCACTCACAGAGTAAATGCAAACTCCATTTCTCCCATGTTGACCTTCAGAAGTTCTAACAGAAGGTCTTTTACCTGCTTAAAATAGAGGTCTGGAGAGGACATACTTTAAAATCTCCATTACTTTAAAGGACACTCTTGAGAAATCTATGATAATTCCATCTAGGTCCAACAAATGTTAACTCCTTCACTGTCTTTTAAAGAAGTGGTTTGCCAAGGAAGACAGAAAACCAGATTACTTGGGGGAAATGTTTAACCTGTTAAAGAGGGTATACTTCTGAGGGGCTTTCAACCATTAACTGTCTATAACTGGTGCTGCCAGCTAAAAATGGATCTTGCTACATATTGATTTTAAGTTCATCCTGATTTGAAGCCATTCACATTTCTACCCTCCTCGTGCTGTTTAACTTTAAATAAATCATTTTGGGTCAGGCCAAGGGAAGCCTATGGAAGCCAAATGTGTGGTACACTCTTAAATGAGGACTAGGTAGATTTCTTTTTCTATCAGTAAGCAGGAAATAACTGTCAGTAAATATTGCTGATGTGACGGAAGGAAGAAACTTCATTTCTTTAAAAAGTACCCCATAATTCAGAGGTTTCGGGACTTCAGACTGGCCTTTTGCCCAGTTAATCAGAACTGATGCCCTTCCATTGTAACTGAACCTCAAAATATAATGTACTGAGCTCAGAATGAATGAGTCACAGTGAAGGCCTCAGAATCACACCATTACAAATCCAGACTTAGCTTTTCCCTTTCCTTTAAGTAAATCTGGCCCTGAGATGCTGCAGCTTAAGGAGAATTTTGTACTAAAAAAAAAAAAAAAAAGGATATCCATCTTGTTTCTAGACTAGCTCAAAGGTACATGCAGGAACAATTTTGTTTCCGGCACAGAAATCCATTTCCTCTTTACTATGTGACAGGGTTATAATACCCACTGGGGATTGCTCTGTTTTTCACATTTTCAGTTCTCCAAATGGTATTAGATTTTTTTTTTTTTAGGTAAAAAGGTATAAAATATCACTGAAATATCTGATCCATTCTCTCAGTGCTATTGTCCAGTTGGAAGCTTTTGTTAAACTGTGCTTTTGAGACTCTCTATGAAAGTAACATAAAGAACTAGGGAGTTAAACGAAAAAAAAAAGAAACAAGCTGCCATTTCTCTCTAAAGATCACGGAAAAGATGATGAATTTGGAGGCATAAGAACCAGGTTAAATTTTACCTCTGATGCTCTATAACCTGCACATTTCTGTCTCTTACTTCTCTGGGCCTTAGTTTCTTCATCTGTAAAAATGTTAGAGTTGGACCAGATATCTCTACCAGCTCTAAACCTATGATGCTATGATCCCTTGAGCAAAGTTTTGCCTTAATCAAAGAGTTTAGAAAGGAGTGGGGCAAAAAAGAAAGGGACTTGCTAAGTATTTAGAGTTGGAAAGGACTTTGATGATCATCTAACCCAAACTTTTGTCTTATAGGTAAAGAAATTGAGGTCCAAAATAGTTAAGTGGCTAGTCCAAGATCACATGGCAAGGAAGTGACTGAGCCAGGATTTGAGCTCATATCTTATGACCCCAAATGCAAAAGTTTTAATAAATTCTTGATCACTGGAGAAAAAAAAAATCCATGGATTCTCCATTATACCATACTGTTCTCTTCTTTTTCTTCAGTAGTTTATTGCCAGGTACTTACTAGTTTGATGATCATGAGTAAGTCACTTAGACTCTTTGAACCTTGGTTCCCTCATTTGTAAAATGTGTACAATAATATAATCAGTGCCTAATTCAACTAGGCAGGTAGGTGGCACAGTGAATAAAGAGCTCCAAGCCTGGAGTCAGGAGGACCTGAGTTCCAGTTCGACCTCAGACACTTAACTACCTGTGTGACCCTGGGCAGCCTCTGCTTTTTAACTATGAAATAGGGATAATAACAGTATCAACCTTGCAGGGTAGCTATAAGGATCAAATGAGCTGTTGCACAATTCTTGTCACGTAATAGGAACTATATAAATGCTTATTCCTTCCCCTCTCACTCCCCCAATTCATAAAGTCATCAGGAAGTTCTAATAAGGCAATATATGAAAAGTACTTTTAAAAAATTCTTGCTTTATTTGTTTTTGGCTTTCAAGATTCATTTTTATAACATTTTGAGTTCTAAATTTTCCCGCTTCCTTCCTCCCCTCCCCAAGACAGCATGCAATCTGATGTAGGCTATACATGTACAATCATATTAAACATGTTTTCATATTAGTCTTGTTGTGAAAGAAGAATCAGAACAAAAGGAAAAGCCATGAGAAAGAAAAAAGAGAGAGAGAAAATGTATACTCTATTTGCATTCAAACTCCATAGTTATTTCTCTGGATATAAACTTCATTTTCCATCAGGACTCTCTGGAATTGTCATAGGTCATTGCATTGCTCAGAAGAGCTAAGTTTATCAAAGTTGATCATCAAACAATGTTGCTGTTACTATGAATATTGTTTTCCTGGTACTGCTCACTTCACTCAGCATCAGTTCATGTAAGTTTTTCTGGGTTTTTCTGAAATTCTCCTGCTCATTATTTCTTATGGAACAATATTATTCCATTACATTCCTATACCGCAATTTGTTCAACCATTCCCCAATTGATGGCCATACCCTCAGTTTCCAATTCTTGACCCCGCAAAAAGAGCTGCTCTTAATATTTTTGTACATGTGGGTCCTTTTCCTTTTTTTATGACCTCTTTGGGATATGGACTAGTGGTATTGCTGCATCAAAAGGTATGCACAGTTTTATAGCCATTTGGGCATAGTTTGAAATTGCTCTCCAGAATGTTTAGATCAGTTCACAACTCCATCAACAATGCATTAGTGTTCCAGTTTTCCCACATCTTCTCCAATATTTATCATTTCCCTGTTTTGTCATGCTAGCCAATCTGATAGTGTGATATGGTACCTCAGAGTTGTTTTAATTAGCATTTCTCTAATCAATAATAATTTAGGGCATTTTTTCATACAATTGTAGATAGCTTTAATTTCTTCCTCTGAAAACTGCCTGTTTCATATTCTTTGACCATTTATCAATTGGGGAATGACTTGTACTCTTATAAATTTGATTCAGTTCTTTATATTTTTAAAAAAGAGGCCTTTATCAGAGACATTGGCTATAAAAATTGTTTCCCAGCTTTCTAATCTTGGTTGCCTTGGCTTTGTTTGTGCAAAACCTTTTTAATTTAATGTAATCAAAATTATCCATTTTGAATTTCATAATGTTCTCTGTCTCTTGTTTGGTCATAAGTTCTTCCATTCTCCACAGATCTGACAGGTAAATGATTCCTTGCTCTTTTAGTTTGCTTATAGTTTCTTTATGTCTAAATTGTACCCATTTTGACCTTATCTTGGTATATGGTATAAGATGTTGGTCTATGCCTAGTTTCTGTCATGCTATTTTCCAGTTTTCCCAGAATTTTTGTCAAATAGTGAGTTCCTATCCCAGAAGTTGGAGTCTTTGGGTTTATCAAACAGTAGGTTTACTATAGTCATTGACTACTGTGTCTTGTGTACCTAGTCTATTCCACTGATCCACAAGTCTGTTTCTTAGCACCTCGTAGTTTTGATGATTGCTGCTTTATAATATACTTTTAGATCTAGTATGACTAGATCATCCTCCCTTGCATTTTTTTTCATTAATTCCCTTAACATTATGGTCCTTTTGTTCTTCCAGATGAATTTTTTAAATTGTTTTTAGCTCTATAAAATAATCTTTTGGTAGTTTGATTGGCATGGCACTGAACAAGTAAATGGATTCAGGTAGACTGTCATTTTTATTTTATCAGGTTGTACTACCCCTGAGCAACTATTATTTTTCCAGTTATTTAGATCTGACTTTATTTGTGTGAAAAGTGTTTTGTAATTGTGTTCATATAGTTCCTGGGTTTGTCTTGGCAGGTGTACTCCCAAATATTTTATATTGTCTACAGTTACTTTAAATGGAATTTCTCTTTCTATCTTTTGTTGCTGGTCTTTGTTAGTAATATATAGAAATGCCGATGATTTCTGTGGGTTTATTTTATATCCTGTAACTTTGCTAAAGTTCTTAATTATTTCAAGTAATTTTTTTGTTAATTCTCTAAGTATACCATCATATCATCTACAAAGAATGATAACGTTTCTTCATTGCCTACTTTAATTCCTTCAATTTCTTATGAAAAGCATTTTTAAGACTTAAAGACTAATATAAATGTCGGCTATTATTACAGTTAACAAGTGATTACATTATCATCTCTTGACTCAATTAAATGTCCTATAATCCACTAAGAAGGAAGAAGACTTAGAAATCTACATTCCCCTCCCCACTCTCACCTACCAGGAAAAGACCATAATGTTTCATTATTTCCCTTTCCATCAGGGAAATTATGAGCTAGAGACAGTACATTTGAAAGGGATCTTTTTTTCAGCTCAAAGTAATACCTTAAGCAGTGCCCTAGCAAATAACGTATAGTGTGACCTTCTGCAAATTGCTCCTCCCAATTTGCACTAGCATGTTGGATTTCCCTGAAGATGAATCCCTGTCTTTAGGATAATTCTGTGTGTGCTGCACTCCTAAAACTATAGCTTATCAGCCCCAACCAATGTATTCGACTTTCAGTAATTGGCCAAAGAACACAATACATTCAGATTAAGGTTGTATATTGGTGTAGCATGCTGAGAGGATTTGCATTAGAACATTTCCCTAAACAATCTAGTATAAGGACTTCTTGCAAAGATAGCAACATGAAAAGTTCCAGCCAATGCCAGTCCCCCTGAGAAATATATGTCAGCAAACAGGAAAAAAGACACTAGATGAAGCAAAGATTCAATAAAATCAAATAGCAATATCAATGAGCTCTCCTCTCTAATCTTGGACAGCAAGACAAATGGAAACTTGCAGGCAATCTGGTCAGAAGCATACAAAGAGAGTTTGAGCATAATTTCTGGTAGTTGAGACCCAAAGCCAGTGCTTTCTCATGTTGGAAATGACTGAAATCTATATCAGAAGATAAAGTCAACTCATGGTAGGAAATAAAAGAAGGTAGGAAGGACCAAGACCAGTATATGTGTCTGGTATGCCTTCCAGGGGATAAAACCCAAAACCAGGCAGCTTACCCATAGATAAGTGACTGTTCAAGAAGAAGGAAATGGAGCCACGGCTAGAATATGTGTTGGGTCACCAGGAGATAAATGCAAGAGCCAAGAATTGAGCAGGTCCCAGCTCTAGCAGAGAAAAGAACCAAAACCCAGGTATCTCATATAAGAACTACGGTGACATCGAGCCTGCAGATGGGGACAGGGCCTGTTTCTAGGAATTTTGTCCAACAGTATAGGAGGCACAGAGTCCAGCAGCGATATAAAGCCTTGAATCAAAAGCTGAGGATCTGTGGTTATTGTTGTTGTTTGTCTTTCATTCTCTAAAAGGACTATGACATCAGGAAGGTGATGCCATGACTTTCAAGTGAACTGAATTCAAGTGAGTCAGAGCTGTGCAAAGTCACCAGCCTAACTCTCTCTTCCAGAGGGTCTAGTAGCAAGATATAGATCAAGATGGCTGAAGACAGCCCCAATGAAGTGGGAAACCTTGGCCTTTTTAAGCTAAGGTCTTTCCCAGGTCTCAATTTGTCTGAAGCAATGCTCATTCAATGGTTAAGGTTAGGCAAGAAATGAGGTAAAGAATGGCCTAGTTAAAAAAAAAATCAGTCTGGGAGAGGAAGACCCTCAGGGTTTCTGCCCAAAACAGAAACAATTGCTATTTACACTCACTCTGAACCATCAGAGCCCAAACAATGAAATGTTGTTACATTTCATAAACACTATGTTTTATGTAATAATTTTGTCCTTAAAAAAAAGCAAATTTTTCTTCATCTTAACTTACCTCTTTCACTTTTGACTTTATATCATTTATAGGAATAAACTCTGCTCTTTAAGTGGAGAACAAAACTACCAATTTGATAGTCTGTGCATAAGACAAAAATTATTAGAAGTAAGGCAATCCAGAAATTCCAGCGAGTTTTGCTTCATTGGCATATCATCCTGCAAGTGATACCAGCTAAGGGTCTCAAGTCTTATTTAATCCTTATCGATTACCTTGGAAGAACTGCTTTTTTAAAAAATAATTTTCTTCTGATACATAGTCTCAAATCAAAAACTGAGGATCTAGGCATGAATAAACAAAAGGACACTCCCAATACAATGTTGAAATACTGTGGGTCATAGAGGACCCATGAGTACGAAAGTATTTATAGCAGCACTTTGCATTGTAGCAAAGTACAAAAAATAAGGAAGATACCCATCAATTAGGGAATGACTGATGAAATTATGGTATATGAATATAATGGAATATTTTTGTGCTATAAGATAAAATGAAAGGAGTGGACTCTAGTAAGTATAAACTATGGCAAAGTAAAATGAGCAGAACGAGGAGTACAATTTATACAAAGACAACAATGTTGTAAAGGAAAACAACTTCAAGGACGGGGAACGTTTGGATGTATCTATACATACCAGGGAAGGAACCAGCAGATAGGGTTACATTTGAGGTTAGATCTTAAACCATGGTGCCTAGAACTGAACACAATACACCAGATAAGGTCTCATAAGGGCATATGACTCCAGTGCTTAACTGTAATTTCAACTGCTTCTAGCATTGCTTTCCTGATTTCCTATCATCAGCTTATGGTTTATGACCCTTGGCTAGAGTACTGCTAAACTCTTTAAGAGATAATGAAAACCTTTACCGTAAGACCAGCAAGAAATCTCCCCAATTCTGCTTCCTTGAAGGCTTGTTTCTGTCTTTGTAGGTGCAAAGCTCTCTGTCTTTGAACCTCCATCCACTGAAGGTAGGGTTCGTGAAAGCCAAGATCTTGAATTTCTCACTCAGGCTTCATGTAAGCACATCTCTCCATATGGCCAAGTGATTCTGCCACAAGATGCTGTGCTTAGCAAGAAATAAAAGACAGAATCTTTGAGAACTGAATCTCTTCTCAACTGGCCAGGAGTGGGACCCGTTTGCTTTGTATCTGAGCCACAAAAGCTATGACCTCTCAGTCTTGCCCTCTAATACCTTCACCCAAGGACCAACCAGCGCCCTATGAAACCATCATATTGATTAAAGAACTCTTTGATTTTATCATCAACAAACAACAGGCCAAACTCCATCATGTTGTGAAGTTGTTTCCACTGTTACTAAGTCATTTAAGAAAATGCTCCAATGTCATCAGGGACTTCCTCAATTCCTCTTTTATAATTGCATATTGGAAAAGTAGGAATCCTAGCACAAGGTTAATTTTTGAGGTGTGAATTCCTGCAACATCAAAGACAACTACAATCAACCATAAGCACAAAAATGGAACACAATGTCAAACATGAATGAATTCTGGCTTATCTGCCATTTTGGATTATCCATTAGTAAGGATTATTGAGAATTGACTGTACTGTCAAAATTCCCCTGATTTTCTCCCCATATTTGTTTAGCTACACAATAGGCACTTCTTTTTAGGCAAAGCATTTCTCTTTAATTGAAGATTAGGGGAGGAACATTTGAACCGAGTTCAAGAAATATTTAGACAGGATATGACATTTAACCTCCTACTCTTTATGA
The DNA here is from genome assembly GCF_028372415.1 of Notamacropus eugenii. NCBI lineage: Eukaryota > Metazoa > Chordata > Mammalia > Diprotodontia > Macropodidae > Notamacropus > Notamacropus eugenii. Next base: position 372,292,203 of record NC_092873.1, read on the forward strand.
GTCTTGAATGCATGATTGTAGGTTTGCCCAATAAGTTTTACGCTGATGTAATAAAAACACTTACTATGATGTCTACATATAAGTAGGGTGCCTTTATACTGTTCTGAGAATGCAAAATGAATACTTACAATTCCATTTAACTTCTGTGCTTCTCCTAATAACACACTAATGGAATGCCTTGGAGGGTTTTTCTTTTGAATTTTAATTCCTTGGCAGTATATATAAACTCCATTGTGATAAAACATTAATTCTAATGAATAATGCCCTCAGTTTGATTTATTATAAATATAACCATGATTTCCATTAAGCTATTGGAATGAACATAATAAATAAAGAGATTTCTTCTTCTTTGGATTTTAGCAGCCTCTTGGTAAAGGACTATGTTTCAAAACAGTGTATGAGTACCTACTAAGCAAAGACAGGGGACAATGTAGAATAGTGGAAAGAACACTGAATTGGGAACCAGAAGATTTAGATTTAGGTACAGTTTGACCACTAAATAGCTGTGTGGCCATGGATTAAATATGAGAGCTGAATGAGAGTTGAAGATCAGAGTTCCAATTCTGCTTCATCTGTAAAATGGGATAATAATCATACCTACTTCCCAGGATGGTTGTGAAAATCAAATGTGATGACATATCTGCAGCATTTTGCAAAGCTTAACATGCTATATAAATGCCAGGTATTCTTTTTAACATCACAGAATCCCAGATCGAAAGATCTTAGAGGTAATCTAGTTCAACCACCTCATTTTGCAGATAAAGAAACTGAGGTCCAGAGAAGTGAAATGACTTGTCCAAAATCATACCAGTTGTAAAAAGAGGCCACAATGGGAGAATCCATTACAGGTCTAGGGGAAGGTAATGGTATGAGCACAGAGAAGAGTGAATAGTCCAAATCTCTAAGCAAATGACTCAAAAATCAATAAGCATTTGCTAAATGGCTCCTATGTGCCTGGCACTGATGACGCCAAAAGGCAAGGCCAACCTCTCCTCTCAAAGAGTTCACAAGCTAACAGGGAAATTGGAAATAATCAGCAGAGGGAAAATACTAGCATTAAGTGGGATCAGGAAAGGCTTCCTATAGAAGGTGAGTCTTTATTTTTTTTAATTTTTTTTCCACTTAATAGTATTTTTTTCCCAATAACTTACAAAGATAGTTTTCAACATTCACTTTTACAAGATTTCGAGTTTCAAATTTTTTTCTCCCTCCCTTTCTCTCCTCTCCCCTCCCCAAGATCTAATATAGGCTATAAATGTACAATCATATTAGACTTATTTCCACATTAGTCGTGTTGTGAAAGAACCAGAATAAAAAGGAAAAATCTTGAGAAAGAGAGAAAACAGTATACTTCGATCTACATTCAAACTCCATAGCTCTATCTCTAGATGTAGCATTTTCTCAGCATTTTCCATCATGAGTCCTGTGGAATTGTCTTAGATCATTGCATTGCTGAGAAGAGCTAAGTCTATCAAAGTTAATCATTGCACAACATTTCTGTTATTGTTTACAATATTCTCCTTGTTCTTCTCAGTTCACTCACTATCAGTTCATGTATGTCTTTTCAGATTTTTCTGAAATCTGCCTGCTCATCATTTCTTATAGAACAATAGTATTCCATTATGTTCATATATCACAATTTGTTCAGCCATTCCCCAATTGATGGGCATCTCCTCAATTTCCAATTCTTTGCCACCCCAAAAAGAGCTGCTATAAATATTTTTGTACATGTGGATCCTTTTCCCTTTTTTATGATCTCTTTGGAATATAGACCTAGTATTGGTATTGCTGGATCAAAGGATATATGCACAGTTTTATAACCCTTTGGACATAGTTCCAAATTGCTTTGCAGAATGGTTGAATCAGTTCACAATTCCACCAACAATGCATTAATGTCCCAATTTTCCCACATCTCCTCCAATGTTCATCCTTTTCCTTTTTTTGTCATATTAGCCAACCTGATAGGTATCAGGTGGTATCTCAGAATTGTTTTAATTTGCATTTCTCTAATCAACAGTGATCTAGAACATTTTTTCATGAGAATAGATAGTTTTAATTTCTTCATCTGAAAACTGCCTGTTTATCCATTTATCAGTTGGAGAATGACTTGTAGTCTTATAAATTTGACTCAGTTCTCTATATATCTTAGAAACAAAGCCTTTGTCAGAGATTCTGGCTGTAAAAATTGCTTCCCAGATTTCTGAGAAGATAAGCCTTTAGTTGAGACTTGAAGAAAGTCACAGAAGCCAAGAGGTAGAGACCAGGAGAGAGAAAGTCCAGGCATAAAGGACAGTCATTGAAAATATCCCAGGTGGAGAGATGAAATGTCAAATGTGAGGAACAGCAAGAAGGCCACCAGATATATTTGTCATATAATTTTTTTTATTTTTTTCAATTTTTTTTATTTTTATTTTTCAATAATTTCTCTTGAACTTCAGGTCTCATCACTAATTTCCTATCAAATACTTTAACCTCAGTATCCATAGGTATTTCCAACTGAACATGATAAAACAAAACCTTACAATCCTTTCCCACACTCTAACTACTCTTCTTAATTTCGTATTAAACACTTCAACCTCAATATCCCATAGGTATCTCCAATTGAATGTGTACAAAACAGAAATTTATATTTTCCCACACTCTAACCCCTCTTTTTAATTTCCCTATTCCTACTGAGGGCTCTACAAATCTTTTATTCCCCTAGGTTCACAATCTCTGGGTCATCTTCAACTCTTTATTCAATCCCCTTCAGCTCTTCATCTGCAAATCTCTTCACTGCATATATTTAAGCAGCTACCATGTCTTATGGATTCTATCTCCAAGTCTCTCATATGTATATCTCCTCTTCATTTATGCAGTCATCACCCTAGTTCAGGCTATTGTTGTTATTCAGTCATTTTCAGTCGTGTTCAACTCTTGGTAACCCCATTTGGGGTTTTCTTGGTAAAGATACTGAAGTGGTTTGCCATTTCCTTCTCCAACTCATTTTACAGATGAGGAAACTGAGACAAACAGGGTTAAGTGACTTGCCAAGGATCACACAGCTAGTAAGCGTCTGAGGCCGGATTTGATCTCAGAATATCATTAGAACACCATAACTCCTTGAGAATATCTTTAGAATTCTGACTGGGGGAGATGAAACCAGCCCTTTGAAGAACCTGAATTTTCAGTGCCAAAGGACCCTCAGAGTCTTATAAGGGCTATAGAAGGATAGAGTACTATCAACTGGGGGGTGAGGGGTGGGAAGGAAAGAGAATAAGCACTAAGCACCTGCTATAAGCCAGACCCTGTCCCAAGGGCTTTACAAATAGTATCTCATTTGATCCTCACTCACAGCAACCCCATGTGCTATTATTATTTCTATTTTACAGTTGAGAAAACTGAGGAACACAGCTCAGAAGTATCTAGCATTGAATTTGAACTCAGGTCTTCCTGAGTCCCACGCTAGCACTCCCTCTACTGTACCACTTAGCTGCCTAGGGGAATCAGGAAAGCCTTCCCTAGGAGGTGGCACCTTAGTAGAAACCAGAAGGAGGTAGAAGTGTGGAGGAAATGGAGATAGAGTGCCCAGTTTGGGGAACAGTAAAGTTGGAACCTTGGAAAGAGAAATTAGACTATAGAAAAGATAAGTTCATTTCTGAAAACTCACTATTCAGTATAAACAACACTGGCCTAAAATGGGGGACCATTAAGTATATAATTAACTTCAATAGGAGGGGCTGCATTAATGATAAAACACCCTTCCTAAGTTCTAATAGCCCTTCTGTATTGTCTGGAAGGCAGCAAGTAGAGGGTACAGGGTAAAGAATAGTTTCTCAAAAGTTCCTCCAGCCAGTTAAACAATGAAAGGAGTCAGAGCATTTGACTTTAGTGAGTGGTCAAATGGGAGCTAGAAATAGCAGTACTGGGGGTAGCCACATGGCTGTATCATACTCTTCCCAAACTCTGATTTTTTCATTGTCATCAAAGAATCTGCCTGTATGGACACTGGAAAAATGATACACAATTCCACTTCCATATCATGAGTGTGGAGCCCTCCCCACCCCATCCCCTGTGACCTAGAAAATCCAAGTAAAATTTTTTGGCCCTCCCTTGGTACCAGAGAAGAAATCTGAATTTCTTCTTCTTTTATGGTTCCTTATTGTAAAATTTGGATTCATTATTTTTCCATGTCATCTACGGGCCTTCGCTTCTGCAAAACTCCCACCAAATTCCCATTTAATTTCTTATGCCACCCATGATATATCAAAACCATGATGGGGAAAGTTGTGATGTAGAAGGGATAACTATAATAAAGAGAGGGAAAAACATTCCTCTCAAATTGTAGGTTCCTTGGTTTCTAAGAGATATAGAAAGGTTTGTAAACAGTTCCCTTTTTATTTTTAGCATGTTATTTATAGCTATGATACAGCTATATTGATACACATGGTACTGGTGTTAGCCTCATGTAAACACTCCCTAAAGCTAAATGATCTGTTATTGTCCGTTGTTCAAATGATTAGAAGGACTTTTAAGAACCTATCATGCATCATGAAATCTCTACTTACCACTAACACAAAAAAGGTTAAGGACTCCTGGACTGCAGAGAAAAATAATGGACAGGGAATTGGACCATGTAATTAGGAATTTGAAAGGAAGGTTAAAAATGTGTTCAAATTTCACCTAAGTGAAGATCATGGTCAACATTCAAACCATCACAAAAGATCTACCTTTGGGTTGCCTACAGTTCATGACTTTCAGATTTCAGGCATAATCAATGGAAATTGCCTTCCCCACATATTCGGGGGCAATAATAGCTTTGAGCGTGGGTTCTTCCTGCACAATGGGCTGCTACTTCAATCTAGACAGGCATGCTGATGGAATCAGGTAGGCTACATTTGATCTAGAGACCTTTTGTGGAACCACTTAGAAAGAAAAAGAGTCTCTTAGAAAGACCACTATTCTCTTCAAGACATTACAAAGAGAAGAAAATGACCAAAATCCAGGGTGAAATGGTATTTGTCAGGGCAATTCTGAAAGATTATTTGCAATAAAAATGGACTAGTACATGGTGTTCCAAACCTAACCTAATGCCACAAAACAGAATTTACTTACATGGTTGAAACTGAGAGAAAAGAATATACAGAAAACTTCTTTCAAAACAATAAGAAATCAACTATATATACTGTTAAAAACTCAAAAAGCTTTTAAAAATACCCTTATTTGTCTAATAACTGGACAGAATGAAATTCAAATGTGGACAAATCTGCAAACTACACGAATCAAAGCAAAAGTGAAAAAGGTTGTTTCTTCCTTTCATACTGACTTAAATAAGGAACAATTTCTTTTTGTCACCTTCCACACAGTCTCTTTTATAAAGATGGGAGAAAGGGTACATTATCCCAGAAGCTGCCCTCCTGCTAGCTGTAATAGTTACTGGAAGGTTCTCCAGGTTTATTTTATGTGGTCAAGGGTCATCCTACAGCCAACCAGAATACTGGAAGGATAAAACGATAAAATGGCTTGGGTTTCAAGGTCAATGTATGGTGACACGGCTACCTATAGAGTTCAGGGCTCTACAAGGTACGTGGTAATCTTAAGAGTTTTCGTAAAACTACAATAAAAATTTACATAATCATAGAATATTAGAACTTGGAAGAGCCTTACACTTTACCTAATTTATTTCCTTCATTTCACAAGTGAAAAAAGTAATAGTAACTGGATGCCCCCAGCACCAGATGTACATATAAATAGATTTCAATAGATGTCGCATTCTTCATGACCCCTTTTGTGATTTTCTTGGCAAAAATCCTGGAGTGGTTTGCCATTTCTTTTACCAGCTCATTTTACAGTTGAGGAACTGAGACAAAAAGGGTTAAATGACTTGCCCAGGGTCACACAGCTAGTAAGCGTCTGAGTCTAGATTTGAACTCAGGAAGATGAGTCTGACTTTAGATCATGCATTCTCTCCACTCTACCATCTAGCTACTGTGTGTGTGTGTGTGTGTGTGTGTGTGTGTGTATTACATGCATAGTTATTTTCATGATGTCTCCCCCAGTAGAGGGTGAATTTCTTGAAGGCAAGGACCAGATTTTTGCCTTTTTTTGAATGTCCAGAGTTTAATACAGTGCTTGGCACATAGTAAATACTTAATAAATTCTTGATGACTGACTGATTTATTTGCTATCTATCCTGATAGAAGGTAAGCTCTTAAAAAGTAGGAATCAATTTATTTTTTGTGTTTGTATCCATAGCACTGTCACACAGTAGAGGCTTCATAAATGTTTGTGGATTGATTGATTGATTAAATTATATACAAAATAGGTTCGGCCTAATGAGGGAATGTGGGGCACACTAGCAGCTGACTACCTCATGAGGCAGCCCAATTCATTTTGGGATAGGAAGTTTCTCCTTATATTGAACAAAATCTGTTTCTCTGTGCTTTCTATACATTGACCTTTTATGAAAAGTGGAAGAAAGGTGGTATTTGAGATGGGCTTGGAAGGAAACTAGCTTTTCTAAAAGGCAGAAATAAGTGTAAAAGGAGTGAGTTCCAAACATAAGGGACAATTTAGAAAAGCATAGAAATGTCCTAGGAGAGAAACAAAAAGATTATTAAAGAAGTTAAGCGACTTGCCCAACATGAAATAGCTAGGTAATATCAGAACTGAGACTTGATCCCAGATTTCCTAGCTTTTAAATCCTGTGCTCTTTCCACTTTGGGATAGTATTCAACTCACTGTATAGGGACTCAAGTGTTAATCATTCCAGTTTAGTATGGCACTTCTCCTGCCTCTGCTTTTAACCTGTTATGCGACCTTGGACAAATCACTTCGCCACTCTGAGCCTCAATTTCCTCATCTGTTAAAATGACAAGTTAAAACTAGATGACATCAGAGGTTCCTTTCGGTTCTAAATTTCTATGGATTTATGGTTCTTAAATAGTCAATAAGCTCATACAAAGAGCAGAAATGGGAAAAGAATGATCCCCACCTCCCACCCTCAACTCATGCATATATGTGGAATGCCCACAAAGTCACTTTCTGCATACTTTCTTCAGCCTAGACAGTCATAGTTGGAGATTTGAAGAACTATCCATGGCTAATTTTCTTGGGACTACATCCGCAGCCCTTGTACACTTAATTGCTCAAACTCTTATACAATTATCCTTTACACATTGTGGGGGGCTAGGAGAGTGGGGATCTGGAAAATCCATGTAAGTTTTTGCCCTCCCTTCATAACAGAGAAGGAGTTTGATCTTTTTCTTTTATGCGGTATTTACAGTAGCTCATTGTAAAATTTGGGTTAAGTATTTGGTCATAGATTTAGGGTCATCTTCTGGCCTTCACGTTGTTGTCTGCAGCTTCAGCAAAACTCCCCCAAATTCCCATTTAATTTCCTATGCCAACCTTCAATATATTGAAACCACAATAGGGAAAGTCTTGACGTGGAAGGGATAACTGTAGTCTTATTCAAAGTAACATCAAAGATCAGAACAAAAAAAGTTCAGAAAATTGAGTAGTATGAATATAGAGTTTCTTCCACTGATCTGGAAAACATGCAATTGATACTTAGAGTCAAATAACAAATAGGATACATTAATAAAGATCAAATTGAATTCAGGTTATCATCCAGGATGAATGATATACTGGAGTAAGAGGCAGGAAATCTTCAGTCCTCTGCATTGCAACGAATTTACTATATTGCCTTGCATGAGATGCTTAATTTCTGTGTTGCTCTGTTTGACCCTTCGAAAAATTAGGGATGAAATCCAATAAGAATTATACTTGAGAGTGAGGAGCAGGGGTATATGAATATATTAAATTAAATAATCATCAAGCCTAATTTCTGGCAGACTGAGTAGGGCCAGAGAAAATGATGCTTTGTGATGAACAACATGGAAGGATGATTTTTTTCATACTAGCACTTTTTTGTGGTCACAAAGACTAGGAACAAAACAGATGCTCATCATCTGGGGAATGGCTAAGCAAACTGCTGCATATGGATGCCATGGAATGTTCCTGTACTTCAAGAAATGAGGAATATGAAGAATCCAGAGAAGCATTAGAAAGTTTATATGAACCAAAGCAGAATGATATAAATAGAACCAGAAAGCAATATACACTACAATGACTAAAACAAAGTAAATATAACAATACCAACAAAAACTAAAGTAAAAGCTGTGTCATGATAATGCTAAGCTTGTCAAGGAAGAAATGAGAAAATGTACCTCTCTTCCTTCTTTGGGAGGGATGGGGGAGACAATGAGTTTGGAACATTACAGATACAATCAGATTCATTAGTTGGTTTTGCTGAAGTATTTTTTTATTTTCTTCCTTTTTTATTCTTTGTTACAAGGAGAAGGCTCACTGAGTATGAAGTAGGGAGGAATATATTTGAAAACAAAGGTGATGTTAAAAACCAAATACGACAATAAAATTTTGTAAAAAAAAAATTTATAAAGTAGGATTTTAAATACATTCCAAGAAATTTCTTGAAATGACTTAAAGCATTCTAAGTTCACAAGACTATAGATGGAGGACTTGGTCATTTTCATAGATTTGGTCATACTGAATTGGTTAAGAATAGAAAACTACTCAGTGTCATCACTTCTGTTTAAAATGTGCACAAACCTATGGTCTCTGGTGACAAAATCTTCCAGGTAATTTAATGTCAATCTAGCCTGGTTGTCGGATCAGCCCAGAAAAAGGACAACATCCTTTAAGCAATGCAGTTCGATGTATACCAGCTATGACAGAACACTAAAAAGGAGAAAGAAGGAAGAGGGAACAACACACTGCCAAAACTCCCAATGAATTGTGGGGATTAGTGGAGAAAAAGAGGTCTGCAAATTAAAATTCATGAAGAAATACAATTTAAGAGCCATGAATAACAAGCCTGCAATTATGCAGGATCAGTTTTTTTCCCCCTTTCATCATTATAGAAAGAAGCAAAGTCATTATCATGATGTTAATGTGAGCTTGCCATGTGCTTTTCTTTTGTTATTGGATGCTTGGACAGACCTATTTAGGGTTCTGAGTTACCCAGGGGGAATGGTAATAGTGGAGAGTAATGGTAGCCAGGGTGCCGAGAGCCTACAATGGATAGCAGTATGGATGCAGAGGAAAATAGCTGGGTGGGTGTGTTCTTGCATGACAAACAGCTGAGTCCAGTCTGAACCTCAAAGACCCTTTATTAACAGTTACACCTTCTATTTCCAGTAGAAAAAGCTGCTATTTGCATATCGGCCCCCTTGGTGGATCTAATGGACTCTCTGGTTCATTTTTAAAAGAGTAAAAGCAGATCTAGTATAGGGATTAAGCTGGGCAGAATGGAATTATCTGGGAAAAGAAATTAGAGCTGTATTTTTGTGTGTGATAATAATGGCTAGTGCTTATATAGTACTTCAGAATTTGCAATGCACTTTACAAAACATTATCTCATTTGATCTTCATGACAACCCAGTTTTGTTCTTGTTAGGTCATTTCAGACATATCTGAATCTTTATGAGCCCATTTGGGGTTTTCTTGGCAATGATACAGGAATAGTTTGCCATTTTCTTCTCCAGCTCATTTTACAGATGAGGACACTGAGGCAAACAGGGTTTGTCCAGGGTCTCCCAGCTAGTCAGTATCTGAGGCCAGATTTGAACTTAAGATGAGTCTTCCTGACTCCAGGCTTGGCACTCTATGTGCTGTACCTAGCTGCCGTGACGACCCTGTTAGGTAGGTTCTATTATGATCCTCATTTTACAGATAAGTAAACTGAGACCAACAGAGGTAAAGTAATTTGCCCCAGGTCATATAGCTAGTAGGTATCTGAGGTCATATTTGAACTCAGGTCTTTCTGACTTCAAGTCTAGCATTCTATACACTGAGCCACCTTGCTGCCTGTGCAGTAGGGTCTAGTAATTTCATAACTATACATGTTAGTGTGCCATCAATAAAACACAGTAGAAGAATGCTGGCAGTAGGAGACTTGACTTCAAATCCTGCCTCTGCTACTAACTATTCTTGTGTCCTGAGAGAAGTCATTTAACTCTTCTGAGAATCAATTTCTTCATCTGTAAAATAAGGAAGTTAAGATAAATGAAGCTCCCTTCCAGCTCTGATCCCAATGACTGAATCAAGAATAGGTGAAAATATGAAATTTCAGATCTCAATGGACCTCAAAATCCCTCTGTCCTAGAGGTTCTTGATTTTTCTCTATCATAGCCCACTTTGGGAATCTGGGAATACCTATGGACTTCTCAGAATCATATTTTTAAACAATTGAAAGAAATGTTAAATTCCAGTTAGAGTTAATGAAAATAAAGATGCATTTTTTTTTTCCCATCTAAATTCATGTATGCCCCCACCCCACCCCTCAGGTTCTTAACCCCAGGTTAAGAATTCCTATTCTAGTTCAACCCCTTATCTCAATAGGAGTCTCCTCTACCATACCCACAAGAACTAAAAAGGAGAAAAAAATAGTTCCTAGCCTCCTCGAGCCATAGTTGTTCTGTATCTAAAACGTCCAGGGATTTGAATTAGGGGATGAAGTGATTTCTTAGGTTCCTTTCAGCTCCAACATTGTGTGATTCCTTTTGTGACTGCATAGTTGAGACTGCCCATTTAGGCCAGCCTCCATGTAAACAAGTCTCTCAAGGTGTTTTTGCAAATTTTTCCCTCTCCTTGTGCCTCGGCTTAGCTTAAAGTGTGACAGACTGAGGAGGGATGACATTCTGGAGTTTACTTGAAAGGCTTTAATTCAATTTCTTCTGAGAGATTTAAAAATGCCCTTCCTAATTCATCCCTTTCTTCTCTCTTCTTTAGGGAAGGAAGCCAAGTTCATCTAATTCCCCTACTGATGAGATAAAAGGCCAATATGTGGCTCAGGACGCAATTGAAAAATAAAAATGGCCAACTCTTCTGGGAGGAAAGGCTCCCACATGCACACACACCTGCTATTTCACTTATTATTATTGTTCAAGAGTGCGATCTGAATGTTGCATGATATTTATGAAAACACGTGGGCCTTCCATTTTCTCTCTCCTTCCTTTCCTCACACTGCTCTCCAAGGATAGCTTGGAGATAATTTGATGTGACATCTTGGCCTTCCTTCTAAACTACTTCTTTAACCTTTTACAAGGCACATGAAAAAGATAAATCAGCCTCCCTCTACCTCCTCGTAGCAGTGAGGCTATATTTTCATGTTTGTATAACTCCCGTGACTAGCCCAACACCCTGAATATTTTCCAGACCTGCGAAATCAAAGAATCACAGGTTTTGTACATCACAGGAACTTAACAAGTATTTGTTGAAATGATTATAAAATGATTTACTAAAATTGCTAAGTTTCAGTACCTGAGACACTGAGAGATCAAGTAACTTGCCTATTGTACGTATTATGGATCACAGGCAAGACCTGAATCTTGATTTTCCTGACTCTCTGGACAGTTTTCTATCCACTGAACCCATCCTTTAAGACTGCAAATGAGAGTGCAAGTATTGACTTGCAAAGATAGGAGGAGTTTCCTCACCTAGAATCCCTTGTCCCAATGAAATTATGGGACTGGTTCAAAAAAAAAATTTTGTTACTAAATAAAACATTTTGATGACATATTATCATAATATCTGGCACATTTGTTGTTGTTCAGTTGTGTCTAACTCTTCATGACCCTGTGGACCATAGCACAACAATAACATCCATGGGGTTTTCTTGGCAAAGATACTGGAGGGGTTTACCATTTCCTTCTCCAATGGATTAAGGCAAACAGAGGTTAAGTGAATTTCCCAGGATCTCACAGATAGTAAGTGTCTGAAGTCACATTTGAACTCAGGTTATCCTGAATTCAGGTCCAGTGCTCTATCCACTGAGCCTCCTGGTTGCCTGACACATAGTAGATGCTTAATGAAACACAATTTGACTGACTGAGTTTAAAGTGACCTCTAGACATATGAATGCAGGCATATTATCACCTGACATCATTAATTGGTTCTGACTGACCAGTTCCTCCATGGAGCATTCCTTGACTCCTCTTCCTCATAGAAATATTTTTCTCTTCCCTAGAATTTCTCATAGCATTTTGCCCTGCTCTCCTGCTGCTATCATATTCTCCCTTATGCATATATTCGAAATCCCAGCATGTCTGGGCATACCCAGCTTGCCTAACATAGAAGTGAGTTGAGGGGCCTTTGCCACATGTTCACATGGTCAAATGTCTACACCTTTGCATCCCCTACCATGTGGGTGAGGGTAACCTCCTTTGATTGGCTCTCTGTAACTTTAAAATTGTTGAAACTAAGGTGAGCTCTTTTCTCACCCCTCTCTTTCCATAGATGTCTTTCTACTGTTCTCTTTTGGGCTACTTTTATCTGTTGCATACAGACAAGGATCCAACTTCAACCACACTATGGGTGCGATTAACTGAACCAGTGAAAGGGAAAGGACTTTCCTTCCCCTGCTTATCTCTTTCCAAGAAATGGGCCTGAGGGTGTTTGTTTCTATTCTGTGTGGTTTGTTTTCAGTTTTAGGCACAGTAGATGATCTCCATGAGAATGGGACTTCAAGCTAAGATAACCTTGGAACCAGGATTCCAAGTGGGATGGTGCAGTCAATCCAACATAAAAGCCCTTAGAAGTCAGGATACCTAGAATTCCAACTGGAGGTTGGGTTTTTTGAACTTAAAACTGAGACTGTGCTCTACAGGAACTGAGCTAAATTATGAACCCAAAGACTGAGGTGGTGAGAGGGTGGTGCTTGGGGAATTGTGTTTCTGGTGTGTTGGGGGAGTAAGTTTGCATATTTGTGATTATACCTGTTGAAATAGATATTTCTGTGTAAAAGCCAATTTGATTGTTAGTGGCTAAATAGAACTGGGGTGAAAGAGGATACCCCTACAGTGTGGAGGCTGGAGCCATTGGCAGAGAGCCTAGATACCCCTCAAACCCTTTTGTTGTGTTTGTCCTTTGTTCTTGAAGAGGACCATGACATCAAGATGATGACATGACTTGCAGTTGACCTTGATTTAAGTGAGGGAGGGCTGTGCAAGGTCACCAACCTCACTTTCTTCTCTTGAGCCGTATAGGACCAGTGGCCTGATATTCATCAGGTTGGCTGGAGATCATCCAGGATACAATGTGAGACCTTTCAGGCTGAGTTCTTATCACATTCTCACTTTGAGTGAGATACACCCATTCAATGAATAGACTTCTTTAAGCAGTTACTCAAGGGGTGGCCCAGGTTGTGTTTGGAGGACCATGACATCAAGATGATACCCTTCAATTCCTTTAAGGATATCAGAGAACCCTGGTAGAGTGATGAAATGTAACACAGCTTGCTGTGGGTGGTGATGATCAGGGTGACTGCTACATATTATATGCCAAACCCCAGCTTCCCCCTTCCTTGAGAGCAAGGAGTATGCTATTTTTCCTGTATTTGTATACCTAGTGCCCAACACAGGAGTCCCACACAGAGTAGATGCAACATTAAGAGATGGTTAATGAACAGCTAGAAAGGGAAATGTTGATTACAAAGAGCCAAGATAGCTTTATCAAGAATGGGTCAAGCCTGTCTAACCCCATTCCATTTTTAGACAGGATTATTAAATTCATATATGAGGGGATTGTTGTGGATATAATTTACCTAAATTTTAGCAAAACTCAAGATAAAGCATCTCATGTTATTCTAGTGGACAATGTGGAGAAATATGGATGCAATGATAATACAATTAAATAGATTTATCACTTGTCAAAAGCCTGACCTCAAAGACAAGTTATTCATGGTTCAGCATCACTGCGTCAGGAAATATCCAGGGGAGTGAACTAGAGATCTCTGCCTGGCCCTGTTTTATTTAACAATTTTTTTTATGACTTGGATAAAGGCATGCTCATTAAATTTCCAGATGATATTGATCTGAGAGTGTTGGCCAACACACTGGATGACAAGACCACAAAAGATTTTGATAGGCTAAAGCAGGGGTTAGCCAACTATGCCCCAAGGGCCAAATTCAACCTGCTCCCTGTTTTTGTATGGATTCTGGGTTTGATTTTTTTAAAAAATTCTTAGCTCAAAAAGATTTTTAAAAGATTCTTAGGCAGTAGAAAAATAGGTCAAGGACTAGATTAATCCCTCAAGGAGGCATAATTTGCTGACCTCTGAGCTAACGCATTGGGCTGAAGCTAATAAAATGAAATTCTATAGGAATAACATATTCTTTACATATGTACACTCCATGTGTATTCATTCAACAACCATTTATTCCCTAGTCATGCATTTTCTCTGCATGTGTACCCTTCCCCACTGGTGGTATGGTAAGCTATTGACAAGTTAACCTTATGTGTACATGGCAGAAGTCTTATGCTATTTGCTGTACTTTTGGAGTTTATGTCTTTTATTTTTAACTAATGTATCCCATTAGTTGGGGTGTCTGGTAAAAGTAAACACATTAAATAAAGGCATAAGCTAGGGTTTTGCTACAGAATGCCTCAAATTTGGGGTAGCATTTCCCAGGGTCTGCCCAGGAGGATGTGTTTCAGGCTGTTTCACAAGTCTTTCTAATTTCATAAAATGTAATATTTGAATAGAAAAATGAAAAAACTAAAAAAATAAAAATAAAAAAGGAATTGCGGAGAGTACCTGGCCTCGAGGCCACAGGTTCCCCACCCCTGGTCAAGACCCATAAACTATAATATCTTTTTAAATGCTCATCAGCATCTTTGACACTAAGTAGACATCATTATTGTCTGGTGGATCAAAAGTGAAAATTTTTACTGGAGTGATTATGTACAACTGAAAACAAAATATCATAATGAAATGCTTGCCTCTCTAACACTGAATATATCTTGATTCGCGCTCCTTACCACTTAGGGCAAAGAATAGGCATGCTTTTTCCTCCTGCCCAGGGATATGCTAATGAATGTTTAATAACCATGCACAAGAGCATTTTAAAACTTAATCTGCATTATAACCATTTTCTCCTTCAATTTCTTAAGCCAAGACAATCAACACAACAATAAATCAAGACCTGATGTGCAGTGTTTACTAACTTCCAAGGCTCTCACTGACAATTTAATAATTGACTGCTGTGCAACCTGGCTTTAGCACACCCCTGCTCCTGACTGACATTCCTAGCCTTTCCTGCTACAACTGAGAGGCAGCTTGGCATGGTAACTAACAGTGGATTCAAGTACCCCTTCAGCTACATGCGGACAGGGTAACCCTGGCTGGGCTAGTCACTTAATTTCTTATTGCTCTAGGTCAGGGGTGCCAAACTCAGATAGAAAGGGAGACCACGTGTTGACTTAGAAAACCAGAAATTAATATTATCTATTTTGTATTGTTTTCTTAAGCACTTTATTTCTTATTGTTTTCTTAATTTTTGTTTTCTTAAGCACTTCCCAATTACATTTTAATCTGTTCCACTTTTGTAGTCACCTGGGGAGCTTAATCTCTGCTCTAGGCTACTTTCAAAAACTATACATGATAGTGAAGTTGCCATCTTGCATTAGTGGAAGCAATTTCTTTATTTGGGCATTTCTATATCACTATAAAAACAGGTCCAGTTCTTGTCCCCCTACCGTTGTCACTCGGCAACTGTGTTTCTATTAATAGACCCCACTACCAAGATCTTGGTGAGTGTTACCTATTGGCCCCCAGCTTATTCTCCATCCTTTCTAAAAGAATTCAGTACCTGGCTCATGGGCTTCCTCTCCTTTCCACACATTGTCCTATTAATTTGTTGTTGTTCAGTCATTTCAGTCATATCCCACTCTCTGTGACCCCATTTGGGGTTTTCTTTGCAAAGACTCTGCAGTAGTTTGTCATTTCCTTCTCCAGCTCATTTTACAGATGAGGAAACTGAGAAGCTTAAGTGACTCACCCAGGGTCACATAGCTAAAAAGTATCTGAGGTCATTTTTGAACTCAGAAATATGAGTCTTACTGACTCCAGGCCCAAGCACCCTATCTACTGCACCACCTAGTTGCCCTTGTCTTTATAATTAGAGACTTAAATTCATATATTTATGTCTCCTTAAAATGAACTTGCTTCCAAGTTCATCAAACTGCTTGACTATCATGATCCACTTCATACACACATGGAAATCGCCATACTCTTGATCTCTTCATTATTCATAAGCACCACACTTCTGCTCTCCAGTATTTTGGTATTTTTCTGACTATACTGTAAATAATTTCTTGGGACAGCTAGATGGTGCAGTGGATAGAGTGCTTTACCTGGAATCAGAAAGACCAGAGTTTAAATCCAGTCTTAGATACTTGGCTGTGTGACCCTGGGCAAGTCACTTAACCCAGTTTGTCTCAGTTTCCTCATCTGTAAAATAAGCTGGAAAAGGAAATGACAAACCATTCCAGTATCTTTGCCAAGAAAACTCCAAATGGGGTCATAAAGAGTCGGATATGACTGAATCAAGCAAATAATAACAATCTCCTTCCAAACCTCCTTGTGCCTCACCCCTCCTAAACCAATTCTCTACATCCCTACTCTAACCTCCAATCATTCCATCCTTCCTGTCTTTCTCAGGCCATCACATGACCTCACTTTTCATGAGAATCTTGCAGTCAGCCAGTTCAACTATACACTCTTCTCTACCCTTTCCATCTGTCTTGCCACTGAAACATCATATACGTGTTCCACATGCGTATCCCCAGTGTTTAACATAGTGCTTTGCATGTAATAAGTCCTTAATAAATGCTTTTTTGTTCATTTCCCAGAGAAGCAATTACATTACCTTTCTCTTTCAGATGAAGTTGGTGCTGGAGTTTCACGCAAACCTAGCTTGCCACCTTCAGGCCACAAACAGATTTACACAGAACTCTCTGCTCAAGATAAAAAATACATTCAACAGATTTTCCTAATAAAATACTAAATAGTAATTGTTTCTCTCTTACCCAGGAACCCTGAGGGTCTTCTCCTCCCAGTTTGATTTTTTTTTTTTATTAAAGGGGCCGTCCCTTGAGCAATTACTTTAAGAAGACTGTTCATTGAATGGGTGTATCTCATTCAAAGAAACAATGCTATAAGACCTTAGCCTGAAAGGGCCAGGGTCTCCCATTGCATCCTGGACCATCTCCAGTTGTCCTGATGAATATCAGGCCACTAGACCCAGAGGGCTCAGGAGAAGAAAGTGAGGTTGGTGACCTTGCACAGCCCTCCCTCACTCAAACCAAGGTCAATTGCAAGTCATGTCATCATCTTGATGTCACAGTCCTCTTCCAGAATGAAAGACAAATACAACTAATATGAAAATCACAAGTTATTGACCATTCCTGTAGGTCCCTTTGTTCATGTAGTTCCTTGCAGGTGGAATATCCTTCCCCACCATCAGAAATACATCCAGTCTTTAAGGCTTCCTCCACATGCTCTTTCCCCCATGAACTTCTTTGTTGTCTCCCCCATTAGATTATGAGCAGAGCCTCTTGAGGGCAGAGATTGTCTTTTGCTTCTTTTTGTATTCTCACAAAACACAGTGCCTCGCACATAGTAGGTGTTTAATAAATGCTTATTGACTCACTGATAGATCACCCCCAACCAGAAATGACCTCTTCTTTCTTCAGCTCTTTAATGACTTCATACCACGGGCCCTTATGCCACAGTGCTTTGCGCTGTAACTAGGGATGCTCTTATTTCCCCTCCTCTAGAGCAAGCTTCTAGAGGATGAAGAATGTTTTTGGTAGATCTTTGGATTCTCCACTGTCCCTGCAGGACAAAAGCTTAAACATTTGCTGAAGAAATGAGAAATGAACCAATGAATAATTATAGCAAGATCATCAGAGAAATTTCATGGAGAGGAAGATCTCCTTCACTGACAAGTGAATATTTATTCAAAAGTAAACAAGTAAGGCCTCCAGCACTTTGAGTGGACCCCTTTGTGGCAAATATGGAAGGATATGGAGAAGAGTCTTATGAGATGAAAAGGTTTGAATGGGTTGCTATCTGCATCATTAGATGAAATATCCAAACCAAAGAAGTCATGGACACATGAGAATATTTGGTTATCCTGACGCCATACCCCTCTCCCAGTAATGCTGGTGCCTGCCCTCTTGAGATTGCTTCCAATTTTTCATATATGCATACATATATATACATATCTGCCAGGCCTAGAGGCCTGTGGGCTACCCGAGTCTTCTTACCTCACCTCTATCGGAGGTCTTCGGTTGGCCAAACCGGATGCTCGTATGAGAGAAAGGACATTCCAGAGTCGAACAAGGGTTGAGCTTTATTTCAGGGTCTAGTTACAAGTGCAGGGGAATTCTTCCTTAGGAGGGAGCAAAGAATCTCCCAAGGAGGCAAAGATCTTACAATAAGAGATTGGAAGTAGAAGTATAAGTGGGGAGAGAGGGGGAAGGGAGAGAAGAGAGAGGAAAAGCGGAGCCTTGTGTCCTGTCCGCTCCGCGCCCCTCCGCCCAAGAGAGCTTTCAGGCTTTCCTGATCCTACTTAAGCTCTTCAGCGGCATAGTTTGCATCTGAATACCGTGCTGTTAGATAACAATAGTGTGCCCAGATCCGGGACAATCTCGAGGGTGGGGAGAGCTCTCTCCCATCACGATTCTCACGGGAAGAGGCAGAAATACACGAGATAGCTCGGTTCACCTCGATTCCCAGCCGTTTTCCTGGGGGGGCCTTGTGAGAACTCTAAGATTTAGAAGTTCCCACCTTTACCTGCCCGAGACTGTCCACATGGAATTGAGCTTCCATCCCTAGCATCTCCCCCTTTTTGTTTTGCACTGCGCGCACATGGCTCTAGAGCAAATAGTGGCTGGAGGCTGAGTGGATTAGGAAGGCCTTTAGCATATGAGTACCCCACAACAAGACTTCATTTACACAGAAATCTGCAGCTAGCACAACTGACAAAGAGAGGCATCAAATAAAACAAAGATGAAGCTAAATGGCTGAGTTACAACAAGAGAAAGGGCAATCACTAATTCCAAAGCATATTCTAAGAGAAGCAGCTAGTGCTGGCGCCTTACACATCACCACCCCCTCAGTCATGCAAATGGATCTCAACAGCCAAGCCTGAATGGCCAAGCCTGTGGTATTCAGGCGAAAAGTTGGTCATCTCCCGAAAAGTTGGTCACCCCTTCCCCCCCCAATGTCCTGGGTTTGTGATATCAAAGTCCTCCTTCAGCCGCTGGAAAGAGATGCCTAGATGGAGTGGTCAGCAATGTCGGGATGAGTGCTGCTTCCTCTCTGGGCAGCAGGGTTAAAGCTGTCAGCAGCAGACTCAGGTGGTGCATGATCCTTCTCCGGGGTCTCCGGGCTCTCTGGGGTCTCCGCCTCCTGTGTCTCCACCGTCTCCGACATCGGTTTCCACCTACGGATCCTTCTAATGGGAATCCACGCATTCCCTTTTCCTGTGGAGACACAAACATACCCTGGACCCCATATTAGTATCTTATATGGACCTTTCCATTTCCCTGAGGCCATATCCTTTACCATGGCCCATGTGTCCTTATTTCCAGCCTGGGTATTACTTTCCTTGCGGGGTTGTCTTGGAATAGTCACAAAATGTCTCATAGCTGGAGTAGTATGTGAGTTTTTTGAGACAGCTGTATCAAGCTCTGATTGTATTAGGCAATCTCTTAATCTCCCCCTTTTTTGTTTAGCGAGAATCGCCTTTAAGGTGAAATTGATAAGAATGCATAGTAGCTGTTTACTTTGGTATAGCTGCTGCCAGGTGCTTACAAATGCTTGATTAACATCTGTAAGGAACCTGAACTTTACGGATTTTTTCTTTATAACAAACACAGGAGCATTCCAGGGTGACTGTGATGGCTCTATATTTCCTTTTTCTAATTGCTCCTTAACCAATAGTTGTAGTGCCTGGAGTTTTTCTGGAGTCAGGGGCCATTGCTCCACCCAAATCGGGGTGTCTGACTTCCAATTCAAGGGTGGGGGACTCCAGTGCAACAGCAATGGCCCTTACTAAAAATTTGATAGCTTCATCCCCAGGCGGCTCATGATGTCTCTGCCCCAGATGTTAAAACTAAGTCCTGGAATCACCAACGGCCATACGGTCCCTTGGCGATCCTCTGCCTCCCACTTTACTGGGTGCATTGTCTCTAAGGTATTTTGGCACCCTCCTATTCCCCACACTGGTCTCTGGCTTTCTTTAAGCTTCCAGTGCCGGGGTACTGAGCGACCGCTAAGGCAGGTCCTATCCGCTCCAGTATCAAGGAGGCCAGTCATGGGAATTCCATTGAGCCAGATTGTACACTCAGGTCTATTCTGTCCTATTTCCTTTAGTAACTGGATTTGAACTGAGTGCTTTAAGGGAAGGGCAATAGCTATGGGAAGCTGATCCTGGCCCCTCCCTGTACTTATTTCTTTCTGCCCAGGGGTAAGGCAGGCTCTGGCTAAGCTCTTCCAGTCATTAGGAGTCAGAACGAACTGACCACTGAGAGTCTCAACATGGCTATGACAAAGGGTGAA
Organism: Notamacropus eugenii; assembly: GCF_028372415.1. Lineage (NCBI taxonomy): Eukaryota > Metazoa > Chordata > Mammalia > Diprotodontia > Macropodidae > Notamacropus > Notamacropus eugenii. Next base: position 372,312,616 of record NC_092873.1, read on the forward strand.
TTAGGGCCATGCTTGGTACAAGCCTCTTTGAGAGTCGCTACTCTCTTCCACTCTATAGGTATGTGGCTCCTCCGAACCCCACCGGGGACACTGGGGTCCGCTATTTCTAGCACAGGAAATGTCCCTACGTCTTCTCCATTCTCTATAGCCTTTCGTATTCCCTTTTCCAAACTGGACTGTGGCCCTGGACTGTCTGACCAATGGAGCATGCTATAAGGAGGCGCAGAGGGAAGACACGGCGTATGCTCCCCTGCTTCGCCTTTCCCATCAGCTAGATGGAGCTCCAAATCTATTTTTTCTCTACACTCCTTAACTTTCTGCTCACCAGGGTTCTCCCCTCCCCTCTCTCCGCTTCCACTCTCATTCCAATCCCGCCCTGGCCTCTCCGGCCCTTCCAAAAGGCTCTTAATTACACCGTATATCAGGAAATCTAAATCCTCCAGCTCCCCGGGGCATAGTTGCTCATAAGCGGTCATTTGTTCTCTGACCGCTCCCCATCTTTCTCTTGATATTCCTGTCTGCTTGAGCCAAGGAGAAACTTTCCAAATCTTTTTACAAAATTCTCGGAGGTCGTTTAACTCTATAGTGACCCCCGCCTCCCTGCATTCCCTGTAAAGTATCTCAGCCCAGACCTCCTGTTCCTCTGGCTTTATTACTGGCAATTGATTCCCCATCCCTGCCCTTTTCCCATGGGTGTGGGAAGCTACTCTCACTCTTTCTCTCCTTCCGAATCTAGGATTCGGGACTCGTGTCTTTCACAGCCCTTTCCGGGTGTTTCCAAAGCACCCAGGATATCTGCGCTCCCAGTCCCTGTTTGGGCGCCAACTGCCAGGCCTAGAGGCCTGTGGGCTACCCGAGTCTTCTTACCTCACCTCTATCGGAGGTCTTCGGTTGGCCAAACCGGATGCTCGTATGAGAGAAAGGACATTCCAGAGTCGAACAAGGGTTGAGCTTTATTTCAGGGTCTAGTTACAAGTGCAGGGGAATTCTTCCTTAGGAGGGAGCAAAGAATCTCCCAAGGAGGCAAAGATCTTACAATAAGAGATTGGAAGTAGAAGTATAAGTGGGGAGAGAGGGGGAAGGGAGAGAAGAGAGAGGAAAAGCGGAGCCTTGTGTCCTGTCCGCTCCGCGCCCCTCCGCCCAAGAGAGCTTTCAGGCTTTCCTGATCCTACTTAAGCTCTTCAGCGGCATAGTTTGCATCTGAATACCGTGCTGTTAGATAACAATAGTGTGCCCAGATCCGGGACAATCTCGAGGGTGGGGAGAGCTCTCTCCCATCACGATTCTCACGGGAAGAGGCAGAAATACACGAGATAGCTCGGTTCACCTCGATTCCCAGCCGTTTTCCTGGGGGGGCCTTGTGAGAACTCTAAGATTTAGAAGTTCCCACCTTTACCCGCCCGAGACTGTCCACATGGAATTGAGCTTCCATCCCTAGCACATATCCATCTCTATATATACATATAGAAATAGAAATATATACATGTGTATATATCTCCACACAGTGGACATATACATACATACACACATATTTTTTTTTCCAAATTTATTCATTTGTTTTCAGTTTTCAACAATCACTTCCATAAGTTCCAAATTTTCTCCCTCTCCTTCCCTCGACCCTCCCCAAGATGGCATGCAATCTTATATGAGTTCTACACATATGTTCCTATTAAACACATTTTTGCATTAGTCATGTTGCATAGAAAAATTAAAATGGGAGAAACCATGAGAAAAACAAAACAAAGCAGACAAAAGAGAAAATAGTCTGCTTCATTCTATATTCTGACTCCACAGTTCTTTCCCTGGATGTGGATGGCATTTTGCATCATGAGTCCTTTGGGAATGTTTTAGATCCTTGCATTGCTGTGAAGGGCTAAGTCTACCAAAAGCAGTCCTCCCACACTGCGTCTGTTACTGCGTATAATCTTCTCCTAGTTTTGCTCATTTCAGTCAGCATCAGTTCTGAAGCCCACCTGTTCATCATTTCTTGTAGCACAATAGTATGCCATTACATTCATATACCACAACATGCTCAGCCATTCCCCAATTGATTGGCATCCCTTCAATTTCTGGTTCTTAGCCACCACAAAAAGAGCTGCTATAAATATTTTTGTACATCTGGGTTCTTTTCCCATTTTTATGATCTTTTTGGGATACAGCCCTAGAAGCAGTATTGCTGGGACAAAGGGTATGCACATTTTTGTAGCCCTTTGGGCAGAGTTCCAAATTGTTCTCCAGAATGGTTGGATCAGCTCACAGTTCCACCAAGAATGAATTAGTGTTCCAATTCTCCCACATCTTCTCCAACATTTTTCTTCTTCCTGTTTTGTCATGTTAGCCAATCTGATAGGTGTGATATGGTACCTCAAAATTGTTTTGATTTGCATCTCTCTAATCAATAGTGATTTAGAGCATTTTTTCATATGACTATGGATAACTTTAATTTCTTCTTCTGAAAACTACCTGTTCATATCCTTTGACCATTTATCAATTGGGGAATGACTTGTGTTCTTGTAAATTTGACTCAGTTCTCTATGTATTTTAGAAATGAGGCCTTTATCACAGACACTAGTTGTAAAAATTCTTTCCCAGTTTTCTGCTTCTCTCCTGATCTTGGTTGCAATGGGTTTGTTTGTGCAAAAACTTTTCAATTTAATGTAATCAAAGTTACCCATTTTGCACTTCATAATGTTCTCTATCTCTTGTTGGGTCATAAATTTCTCCATTCTTCATAAATCTGACAAATAAACTATTACTTGCTCCCTTAATTTGTTTGTAGTATCAGCCTTTATACCTAGATTGTGTACCCATTTGATTGTACACAGTTGTTTGCTCCCATTGGACTGTGAACTCCTTGAGAACAAGAACTGTTTTTTGGCTTTCTTTATATCCCCAGCTCTTAACATGGTGCCTGACACATGGTAAGCATTTAATAAATGTTTTTATCCTGTAGAGATCTTGCTTGTACATAGTTGTCTGCACGTTGTCTCACCCATTACACTGTAAGTTCTTGAGAGTAGGCACGGCTTCTTGCCTTTCTTTGTATCCTATTCTTTGTAGTTCCTGGAATAGAGCAGGCACTAAATAAATGCTTACTGACTGAATGACTGCTCTCAATCATTTGAGATCATTGGCAACAATGGCTACAAATATTTCACCCTCTGTGATCCTAGTGGGGATCCCCACAGGTTCAAAGACTGCACATAGAAACCAGGACAACCCATTGGTATTTTTTAAGTGATTCCTTGGGATCTAGTTCTGGACTAAGCTCTCCAATGCTCACTCTAGACCACTAAGGTATATGAAGAATGGGAATGTAGGTTATTTCACTTCAAGTCTAAAATGACTACTCTCTCTAAACATTTTGATACATGCAAAGTTGTTATCCCTGTTAATTATTTTTCTTCTTTAATTCCCAACCTGCTTCATTTTTGCTTAAAGGAAAACCCACTTGGGGAAAAATAAAGAGTATATCATGCTACTATCTTCATTCCTGTTTTCTCTTCCTATTAGAATCTCTCTCTCTTTCTCTCTCCCTCTCTCTCTCTCAAAGGTTACCAGTGATCTCCTTACAGCTAACTTTGATGTCATTTTCTCAGTCTTCATCCTAACTGACTTCTCTCTAGCTTTTGATGCTGCTGACCATCACCTCCTTCTAGTCTCTCCTTCCCTTGTTTCAATTACGCAGCTCCCTCATAATCCTCCACTTGCCTCGCTGACTCTTCTCAATCTCCTCTGCAGGATCATTATCCCCCAATGAATGAATAAAAAACATTTATTAAGTGCTTACTGCAGGCACTGTACTAAACACTGAGGTTATAAATACAAAAAGTTAGATAGTTCCTACCCTCAAGGAGTCCACATTTTAATAAGGGAACCCAACACATAAATGGTAATGGTGACTACGAAAGGAAATTTTATTATCAGGAGTCACAGAAATGGTAGGTTGATCCATAAGGTAGTCCTATGGTGATCAAACTTTTTGGTCTCAGGATTCCTTTATGCTCTTAAAAATTATTGAGGGCTCCAGAAAGCTCTTGTTTATCTAGGTTATATCTGTTAATATTTACTATATTAGAAATTAAAACAGAAAGTTTTAAAATATTTATTGAATATTTTACATTTATTAATTATATTTAGTATATTATATAATATATGTAATATATTATATATGTGTAGTATATAATATGTATTAATATATTACATGATATATTATGTTATATGACATATTATGATATATGTTAATATAGTTAGTAATTAATACTTATACTCATTAAAAATAACAATAATAAATCTATTACATGTTAACATAAAATAGCTATATTTCACCAAAAAATAATGAGAAGTCATTATTTTACATATTTTACATCTCTTCAATATTTGGCATACTAGAAAATAGCTGGATTCTTATATTTGCTTCTACATTCAGTCTGTTGTGATTTGTTGTTTTGGTTCAGGTATTTGAAGGAAATCCATTTTCACACAGATAGATAGTTGGAAAAGGGAGGAGCATTCTAATGGTCTAATAACATCTTAGTATTATTATGAAAAGGATTTTGACCTTGAAGAGCTTCTGAAAGACTCTTGAGAATTCCCTTAGGTTCAAAGACTGCACTTAGAAAACCAATGGGACCGTCAATTGATGTATCCTTTCCCTGCGCAATGGCAATATTAATTTGACTACTGTGATCAAGGCAAGAAGTGCAAGAGAGTGGGGAGAAGAGGGATTCAGATAGCAAGATGATCTGAGTGGACAACTAGATGGGATGTGAAGGTGAAACATGGTCTGGTCTTGGATCTAGATATAGTGGGCAAAATAAGTTTGAGTTCATTCAATCACCAATCAAGCCAACTGGGCCTTGGGTGAGATTTCCAAAAAGAATGGATTAACTGCCCAGAGCATCCCCCAAGGGGTCTATTCTAGGTTCCTTCTCGTTTTTCTTCATATTCTTTCTGTTGGTGATCTCATCTGTGCTCATGAATTCAACTATTATCTCTATATAGATGACTGCAATCTATATATACAGCCCTAATCTCTTGCCGGAATTTCAGTCCCACATCACCAAATGCCTCCTGTGTATCTTCAACGGACTGCCCAACAGCATCTCTAACTGGACATGTCCAAAACAAACCTTATGATTCCTCAACAAACTCTCCTTTCCTCAAAGCTTCCTTGTCTTTGTTGAAGGCACACGGTGCATTTCATAAACTTGGGAATCATTTTAACACCCACTTTGGGCTCACTCTCCCAACCTCCATTTGAATTGGCAAGGTCGGGTCCTCAGAAGGCAACTGACTATTGCTCCTTTAGGGTTCTAGGAATAACCTTGAGGGGTTGGGATTTTCTAGTACTGTTGCACATGCACCCCTATTGATTATTAACTATCTAGCCAGAATTAATCAACTTGTAAAAGTAAGTATCTTCTAAGGTGTTATAATAAGAAAAACTGGTACATAACATCCCTTCACACTGAGGGCATATTGTCCCCCTTTCAGATGAGGTCCCTAGGAAGAGAGAACTCAAGTTTAGAAAGAACATGTTGCCAAAAACAAGCAGCCCCTAGATACTGGAAGTCTTTTTCTTTATTCGGGGAATCCTCATGAAGTCTTCTTTAGATGTAATAACTCTCTGCTAGGTGCGCAGGGTTGATACCAATGTGCCTTTCCTCAGTGTATTTAGATTTTCCTTCAAATACCTCAACTCCTGATTCATATCCTGCCATCAGCCGCTAGCATTCTGGGGACACTGTGTTTCCTTTTTTACTGAGTACCATTTGAATTCTATAGCTAATTTTCCTTTGGAAAACCATAATATCAAATAGAACAATTAGAGGATAAAGGAAATTGATAGAGTCAGAAAAAGTCTACAAAGCAGAAGGGGAGGTGAAGTGGAATGTGGTTGTGGAGATGTTGATACTAAGGAAAGGAAGTTGAGTGGAGATTTAAGTTATTATTTTAAGAACTGATAATATGGCTGTAAAAATGTTTTAAGAACAGAGGTTGAGGTGGAACTCCCCTAGAGAAGTTTAAAAATTTTTTTTTCAAAATCTGAACCACTAATGAGAGCAAGGAAAAGCGGGCAGTGATTATATCAGTATGTGATATTTGTATTTCTGTTACAACCAGAAATGATTATCAGTGTTCCAAAAGTACACTGATCTTGAAGAAGACAGAAGGACTTTAAGAACTCTCTTTACACTCCAAGTTGTTAGGGACAATGAAATCTTCTAAAGGAAATAGGAGGGAAAATCAGAGACAAAAAGACATCTGAGGAGGACAGATGTGACTCCTAGAGACAGACTGGGTTTTGGAAGAGTATTACCCAGAAAGGAAAGAAAAAGGAAAAGGACCATTGTAAATTTTGAGCTCACAAATAAGTTTTAAGCTCTTCCTGAAGAGGGAGCTGTATGCTTTGAGAAAGAAGCCACTTCTTATCCTCTGAAGAATGATATATTATAGTTCTCAACATGTGTCCAGGAACCCTCAGCGGACCCCAAAGACAAGGGATCCGTGAAGTCAAAATTATTAAGACAAAAAAAAAAAAACCAGAACACTGACATAGTAGAGCTACAGAAGACATGAGGTAAGAGATCATCCATCAAAGGTTAGTAGTAGTGGTTCCCTACTCTGGGGTACCGAGGCAACTATTTGTCTACTGGAAAACAACAATCAGGGTCTGTTATCTTCTTAGGATAAGTATCTGAGACATACACCAGAGAACTTCTCAAGACTTGTCAAAATGTACAAAATGTACAAAAACTACTCACTTCTGTGTGGACACAAATGCTGCCAAAGGAACCTCAAAAACATTGTCAAAAACTATGAAGCCTTGAGCAAAAAACTAAAGACCATAAGGACCCAGAGTATGTTTCCTACGCTGTTGGACGTTGAAGACAAAGGATGCAGAAGAGAAAAAATGAATTTGGGAAGTGAAGATGCTGGCTAAGAAGGTGATATCTGAGAATGAGATTTGAACTTTTGGACTACAGTTTGAAAAACAGTATTGACAGATTCCTAGTCAGAAATGGAGAACACCTAATGAAAGTTTGTAGGAGTGTGTGTATGTGTGTGTGTGTATGTGTGTGTGTGTGTGTGTGTGTGTGTGTGTGTGTGTGTGTGTGTATGTATGCTGGGTATCTCGCAAATCTAATGAGAAGAGCTTTGAACATAGATGATATAGATATACTCCAGGTTAAGTACCACAATTAGTATAGTATAATAATACTATATAGTATAATAGAAGAAAAAACATTAAGATGCCATTAAAGTTAACAGGAGACAGGGAGGAAGGAGGAGCTCCAGCTCTTGTGTTCTGCCCCTTTTTGTACTCTAGAGGTCAGAAAGCTAGACTACAGCCTTAGTCTCCTGAGCTAATTAAATTCAAGGACCATTTCAATACCTTTTAAGGAAAAACTAACCTAACCTTCATAGGACAGGAGGGTGTTGTTTCCACTACAAATGGAGCATTCTAGGAATTTGTTATTCATCCTAGAGGCCTGAGGGCTACCCGAGTCTTACCTTACCTCTATCAGAGGTCTTCGGCTGGCCAAACCGGATGCTCGTATGAGAGAAAGGATGTTCCAGAGTTGAACAAGGGTTGAGCTTTATTTCAGGGTCTAGTTACAAGTGCAGGGAATTCTTCCTTAGGAGGGAGAGAGAAAGATATCCCAAGAAGGCAAAGATCTTACAATAAGAGATTGGAAGTAGAAGTGTAAGTGGGGAGAGAGGGGGAGGGGAGAGAGGAGAGAGGAAAAGCGGAGCCTTGTGTCCTCACACGTGGCCCCTCCGCCCAAGAGAACTTTCAGGCTTTCCTGACCCTACTTAAGCTCTCCCGTCGCGTAGTTTGCACGTCAATACCGAGCCTGTTAGGTAACAACAGGTGCGCTCCAATCCGGGACAATCTCGAGGGCGGGGAGAGCTCTCTCCCATCACATTTCTCACGGGAAGAGGTGGAAATACATGAGATAGCTCGGTTCACCTCGATTCCCAGTCGTTTCCTGGGGGGCCTCGTGAGAACTCTAAGATTTAGAAGTTCCCACCTTTACCCACCTGAGACCGCCCACACGGAATTGAGCTTCTAATCCCAGCAGTTTAATATTTTTATCAATGACTGGAGTAAAATTATATGGGTAGCTAGATGGCATGGTGGATAGAGTGCCAGGCATGGAGTCAGAAAGACCTGTATTCAAGCCTGATCTCAAATGCTTACTAGCTCTGTGACCTTACGCAAATTGCTTTGCCCTGTTTGCTTCAGTTTAGTCATTTGTAAAATGAGCTGGAGAAGGAAAGGGCAAACCATTGCAATATCTTTGCCAAGAAAACCCCAAATGGAGTCACAAAGAGTAGAACATGACAAATAATTAAACAAAAAAATTACAGATGGCATGTTTATCCAATTTGCCTATGACACTAAGCTGGGAGGCTCAATTTATACACTTGATGACAAAGTTGGGATCTAAAGAATTGCTAGAGAATTGACCTGAATCAAAAGAGGTAAATTTCAATAAGGTGTCTTATGTTTGAGTACAAAAAGTCAATGTCACAAGTACAAGATGGGGGAGGTATGGTTAAGAAACAGTTCATCTGAAAAGAATCTAGGGGTCTTAGTGGACTGAAAACTCAGTATGAGTCAGCAGTGTGGTATAGAAAACAAACAAAAAAGCTAATCTTGGGATGCATTTGTAACTCTAGTCCCAAAGCTCATCTGTATGGCACTCTCTTCTCATTGGTGGAGAGGAATGATGTTTAGCTTAGAGTAGAGTAGCCTGGGGGTGAAAGTAGGGATAGGAGTTCAGGTGGTTCAGCAAGCATGATAGTTGTGTTCAAGTATGTACAGGACAACTGTGTGAAAACCAGATGAAACTTGTTCTATTCGTCAGAAGAGGGTAAAGTCAGATCAAATTTGCAAAGGGTCAAATTTAGGCTTGATGTCAAGAAAAACTTCCTATCATTTAAAGTTGTTCAAAAGTGCTTTGAAAGAGGGCACTTTCCCCCTCCTTGGAGGTCTTCAAGCAGAGACTAGATGGTCACTCGTCTATTATTTTTCTTTTATGTGTTTTATCTATCACTGGGATTTGTAAGGGAACTAAGGCAGAAAATAAATGCACATCTTTCTATTTTGAACAGAGTGAAGCACATGTTTATTATTAATGATACTGTGTTTTATATTCCCATAGTTTAATTACAGTATATTACATTGTTCATATTTTTAAAAATTAATCATATTTACACTGAACTCTTCTGTTTTCATAATTGATACACAGATTTAATTCTAGACTTTCTCATTATGCAATTCATAGTTTAGTAGACAAACCTGACAAAATAATATGTTAAGTTCCAAAATAATCCCTGAGTTTTAAATCTACTCATTATTGCCTCTTGAAATGCATCTTTTTTAGATGCCACTAACCAGGTGTTCCTTGTACTGAAATAATTATTATCTGGATTATCAATGCCTTGCCTGAACTTCTACATTGAAGTACTTTGTTTTTTGGTCTTTCCAAGTCTCAACTCCTTGAGTTACCGAAAAAAAATGTTGACACTCATAAAAGACAGGATGGAAACTGCCTCTGATGGGAAAAGCTTGGGATGCCATTATCTACCTTGTTGTTATCATCCCTAATATCTCATTTCATGTTGTATGACAGAGCCAGAATTCCAAAAGGCCTCATCAGGCTAGAAGTTGGGATGAATTTATTAAAACAAAATGTATTAGAGATAAATGTGAAGTCTTATACTTGGTTTCAGAAAATGAGTACAACTAGGGGTGGGATGGAGGGAGCAAGGCAACAGTCTGTCTGAAAAATATCTGGGGATTTCAATGGACTTGGAGCTCAATGGGAATCAACAGTATAATAGAGCCAATGTGATCCTGAGTTGCATTTTGAGAGGCATGATGTCCTGGGCTAACATATCCCTGATTAGGTAGCCTCTGAAAACCTTTCCAACTCTCAGGTTCTCAGTAACCCTCCCTTCTCCTCTCATTCCTATAATATATATAAGTAATTATTGTACATAATAAATTATATAAATAATAATTACTGAAGATAATTGTGAAATTGGTTAAATGACTTGTCCAGGGTCACACAGCTAGTAAGTGCTTCAGGTGATCTCTGAACTCAGGTCTTCCTGACTCCAGGCACAACACTCTATCCACTCTGTCATCTAGACCAACTTTTTAGAGAGCAGGAGACACTCGGTGACTAGGAAATGAAATCATATAAGTATGAGGTGGCACCTGTATGAGCTATATGATACCACGCAGGCATGAGTTATAACCTTGACAATAATTACTACTTCTGTGCGAGACCTATGAACAATTAGTAGACTTTATCAATTATCACATGATTAGGCAACCATGGGATGGGGCCAGAGCTGGCCCTTTCTCAGCATCAGACTGGAAAAGTCAGCCCATCACAGCAGGCCAGTTTTTCCTGCTGCCAGGTTTCTGAGGATTACATATCTAAGCCACATCCCTTGAAACTGTGATTTAGAGCCCAGATGATGATATGAGAGTCACGTGAAGGACTAACCTCTTTGTAACTCTAAATCCTATGATCCTGTGTGTTCACATTATTTGCTGTGTTGAGGATTTGTCAATGCAACCAGATGGAGAAATGAAAGAGTGAGAGAGGATTATGTGGCTGTGTGACTTTGAGTCTTCTAACTTATGCCCCCTTTTCTCCTCAGATTTCACAAAATACTCTGATGCATTTATTAAGCGTTATTTTGCTTGGCTGTACTTGGAGTTGGGAAACAAGGATCTGAATTTTGACTTTTACTAGATATATGATCATAGGCAAATGACTTCACTTGCCTGAGCCTCAGTATTCTCATCTGTAAAACAGGCTTAATATTTGTACTAAGGTATCTGTAAACCTTAAAGTGCTATGTAAATATGAGCTATTATTATATTTTAGTGGGTACCTCTGGCTTATAACGCAGAGCTATAGAGAGGCTATATCTGACCCTTAGGGTACCTTTAGGGTACTCTGAGGGGTTTGACATTTCCCTTTCTCCAATGCTGTTTGCTCCCCCTACCAAAGTGTTTCCTTCATTGTTGGGTTCCACTGACTGCTCCAGTTCCATTGAACAAATAAACATCAATTATCTTTAATAAATGGACTTTTACTCTGAAGATGTAGCAAGAATAAAGTATAGGTATCTATCCTAATACCTCAGGAGCAAACTCTCCCCTACATCATCTCCAAATCATCACAAAGTAGGTTGATTCTTAGAACACAGTTCTTACGCAATTTTGGTCCCACCTAGTTTAAGTCCAGATGCAGCATGACTACCCACTGAGTTCTGATCTCAGCTGCAGTCAGTCTGGGTCTATCAGTGTCACTTCTTGCTCTATTGCTACACTGACTGCAAACCCTGACTTTAGAATGTTGGGAAAGCCAGAGCACCCTCTTAACTTAAAACTCCTTAGAATAGAGGTTTCTGATCTGCTCACTGGTAACAGAAAAAGCAAATTCACAGGATCAACTTAGACAGGTGAAAACCCCAAGGTCTCTCCTCTCATAGCATTCACTGCTTCTCCCTGGACTCTGTAATTGTGGGAGTCAAACTACCAAAGCACAGTCAAATAGTATGAGGCAAAGGGAGTAAGTGAAAGCTGACTTGAGTCTTTTGAAGGTGCCCCCAATTCTAGTTACCTAGCCAATTCTCCTCACCATGGGGTTAGCAGATCAGGAGTAATGATATTTTTTAAAACAGCTAAAATTTGTCAAGTGCCTCTTATGTGCCAGGTGCTTTACAATTATTATCTCATTTGATCCTCACAAAAATTCTGAAGAGGTAAATGCTATTATTATTATCCCCATTTTATAGATGAGAAAACTGAGGCATCTAGATGTTAAGTACCTTGCCTAGGGTCACACAGCTAGTCAGTGTCTGAGGGTGCATTTGAATTCAAATCTACCTGACTCCATGTAAAGGCCTCTATCCACTTCACCATTTATACATTACATAATTTGAGATGCCTTTTGAAGCACTCAAAGCATTCGCCAGACTCCTGGCACAAAATTTGTCTCATACTCCTCCCGGGGGTATAAATTCTCTGAGGGCAGGCAGTGATCTTTATTTACCCAGACCTTGCATTCACCCTCCCAAGCCCCACCGTACTCAGCACCCTGTCATCTAAGATAATATTCCTCCATTCTGCATTTTAAACCTTCCACAATCTGGATCCAACCAAGCTTTCTCCAGACCTTTTCTACATCACTCCCCTTCACATGCTTTGTGTTCATCCTTCATTGCTAAAGAAGACTATGCCATCAGAGAAATGATGAAATGACTTGCACTTAACTCTTTTTTGAAGTGAGGGAGGGCTGTTCAAGGTCACCAGCCTCACATCTCCTCCAGAGACATCTGGATCCAGTGACCAGATATTCATCAGAATGACTGGGGATGACCCAGGATGCAATAGGAGACCCTGGCCCCTTTAGGCCAAGGTCTATGCAGGTACTCACTTAGGGTGAGCCTGTTGAATAAGCCTGTTTAAAAAGTAACCAAGGCACGGTCCCTTTAAAGAGGCAAAGAAAAAGAAAGATATCAGGCTGGGAGGGAAACAGCAAACAGTTACTACTGATAATCACTCTTAAGCCAGGAGGGTTCTGTTCAACCAACTGAGGGGGATACAGGATCTCACCCAAGGGGAAACTCTCTGAAGTTTCTAGAGTAGCATTCTAGAAATAGGGACATGATGGAGATTAGCTGCTCCTTTCATAATTTTCCAGAGTCTTTTCCTTCAGCAACTCTAAATGGGGTTGGCCTCTTCCATCTTCTCTCTCCAAGCTAGAAGCCAAGTCAGCTCTCAAAAAAGACTCTCATTTGAAGAATTCCCCCAGAGGGGGATTAGAGAAGGCTAGAGCCATCTCATCTCTCACCAACACCACTGTCCCTCAAGCAGGGTAGAACATTCACCTCCACCAATAAGAAGAGACTCCCATATTGGAGCAGGGGTAACAAAAAGAAAATTATTCTGAGGAATCCATAGGCTTCCTCATACTGCCAAAGGGGTCCATGATATCTAAAAAGCTTAAGAACTCCTGATCTAAGACTCTTAAGTTATTAAAAAAAAAAAAGTACCAACCTGCATTGGGAGATTGGGGCTGCTCTATTCTAATGACATGACAGGTACAATCCCTATCCCTCCTTATAGTCTAGGAAGAGATTCCTCCAGCAGAATCCATAACCTCCAAAGCTCAGTTACTAACCACCTTTGATACAATCAACCAGGCACTGGAGGGCCAATCAGGGGTTGCTGCATGTGCACTCCTCAGCAAAAGGTGAGAGGACATGTCTAGTTCCATGGGAAGGATCCCAGTCTAACACATCAGGGATTCCGCTGATCATCCCTGTTACAAGTGGTACTCCTACTCTAGACCTGGACCCTCTCACAAAGGGGAACAAACAAAGTATGACAGGGAGTCAGCCTCTCTGAATGCAGAGACTAGCACACCAGAATGTGGTAGTTACTCCAGAGCAGGAAGGGGAAGGGGAATAAGCATTTACTGAGAACCTACTATGTGCCAGGCATTGTGCTAAGCACTTTACAAATATCATATCATTTGATCTCACAACAACCCTGGGACATAGGTGTTATTATTATCTCCAGTTTATAGTTGTGGAAACTGAGGCAAACAGAAGTTAAGTGACTTGGCCAGGGTCACATAGCTAGTAGATATCAGAGGCTAGATTTGAACTCAGATCTTTCTTACTCCAGGCCCAGCACTCTATCCCCTGAGCCACCTTTTAAGAGTGTGATTGATGCCTGCATGTCTAAGGTCCTGAGAGCTGAACAGGGCCAAGCACAGATCACAATGTCCCCTGCAGCGTCAGCTGTAGAAGATGAGGAAACTGAAGTCCAGAGAGGCTGAAGTGACTTGTCTAATATCACACAGAAAGCGGTAGAACCAGAATTCAGGTACAGGTCCTCTGATTCCAAATCCAGCACACTGACTCTCATTGTTTCCAAACTAGCCTTCATCCATCTCATCACTTTCCCTTTGCACAGACTATATCCCCCTTCCTTCTCACCTAAATCTTGGAGAAAGTGAGGCTGGGGACTTTGCACAGCCCTCCCTCACTTAAATCCAATTCACTTGCATGTCATGCATCACCTCCCTCAAGTCACGATCTTTTGGAATTCCTTTCTGGAAAGATTACTCCGTGTCCCCTACTGCACGAGGCTTTCCCTGAACCCCTTGCAGCACAGCTCCTCTGCAAGGACAGTTAGTTACATTGTATTCACTTTGTGAGTACAGCTTTCCTCCAGATGGCACGTAAGTTCCCGGAAGGCAGGGGAGATTTCATTTTTGCATGACTGTTAGCACGGTGCTGCGGACACTGCACAATACTGTGATTGCCTTGACTCGCACTGCTGCAGATGATAACCGCTTTATTACTGGTGGAGCGTCTGGAGCGGACTGCAGCACAGCGCGCAGCCTCAGGAAGCACCGCGTGTGCAAAGGCGAGACGACCGCGCAGAAGGAGGCCCGGGGCGCGCGCGCCACTTTACCTAGGCCTGCCTGCGCACGCGGCACGGAGAAGGCAATGGGCCGCGCACAGGGAGCTACGGTACGTCCTGGAGGGCGCTCGCCGCTCTCTTACAGCTCTGACTGCGCACGCGGCACTGGGAAGGAACTGGGCTGGGCTCGAGGAACGCCCAGGACGGACCGCGCGTGCAGCCGGGACACGGCCGTGGGTAGCACAGCCTACTAACCCCATTTCGAAGGGGCAGAGGCCCGCCCCGCCTTTCCGTAGCTCGGGTTAGAGCGCAGAGCCATTTTCACCTCTTGTCAAACCCAGAGCCCCTCCCTCGTACGTCCAAAAGCACCCAGAAACACGCAATTGTCATCAAAATGCGCCCTTCCCTACTCGTCATTTTCTCCCGGACCGGTAGATGTCACCCTGAATTACCCAGGGCTGGGCTCTGGTATTCGAGGTTCCCGGCGGATATGCGCAATGGCTGCCCACAGGGGAGCGGTCGGGAGCCCTCCAAGAAGATCTGCCCCCACCAACAGTCGTCGGAGAGAGAGGTGCGTCCCTAAGAGGGAACAAAAGGGTGAGAAGGGAGAGGGAGTTCAGAAACTGGCAGGCCGCAGGGTGCTAGAGCGATGTCCGGGGGAAACTACAATTCCCAGCAGGCAAAGCGAAACGCGCCGCAGCTCGTTCCCCAGCATGCGCGAAGCAGATTGGCTCGTTGGGCGTGCAGTATGTAACTGACGACTCTCGGAGGTCGGGTTCACTTCGTTTTTCCAGACCTGGAACGCGGTCTAAATTGGGTCGGTGTGCTTTTTGACCTAGGGTGCTTTCAGATCGTAGATCAGGAAAGTTATTAGGCCACTCGCCTCATTTTACAGATAGGTAAATTGAGGGCCAGGGTTAAAGAGTCAGTAACTGGGCCAAGAGTGAAGAAAGAGGCCTCCCGCCCCCAGGCCCAGTGAGTTGGCATTGTGCACGTGCCCTTTGTTACATGGAGGGTCACCTCCTGACACCCAGCGAGACGCCGCCGTTGTCATGATATTTCAGCACCTAGCCCTTTGGACCATGAATCAGAATCACCCAGGCCTCCTCTCCTAACCCATCACTCTATCGACCCGCATATCGATATTCTCTGAGTCAGAGTCCTGTGCCGAGGGTTTGATAAGCCATGGGCCGTGTTGTCAAGTAGCCTGGGTCCTTATGTGCTGGGGTTCAGAGATCTCAGTATTGCAGTTGATTTAAAACCTGAAAGAGACTTCGGAGGCCATGTAGCCCAAGCCCCGAGGTCCAGAGAGGTTAAGTTGATGGGGTACAGGCTCTGGGAACCCCCTCGAACTCTCCTTGAATCTTCTCACTTGATCTGACCCAAGTCCAAAATCCCTGTTACCCCTAACCTATCCCAGCCCTCCATTGTCTGTTATCCCCAGGTAGCCTTCAGCTACTTCCTACCCTTAATCCCATTCTCTTGGTTTCTGGCGTCTGACCTCCAGTCACCCCAGCTAGTAGCCACTCCCATCAAGCCCCTCTCTGGACCCCTCTTCCAGTCACCCCAGAGTACTTGACCACCCCTAGACCCCTCCCTCAGTCTTTCTGTATGTAAGATCCCTCTTTCCTCCACGAAGGTGCTCAGATTCAATCTGGCCCGCATGGCGTTAGGGTCGCAAATTCCTTAAGAGTCTATCTAGATCTTTAATAAACTTTTGTTTTTTTGGCTGAAAGCAGGCTCGGGTCTAATTCACTCATTCGGGCAGGACCCGGCTTTTTGCTAAACCTCAACAAAGTGATTTGACAAGAGTCATACCGGTAGTATCAGTGGAAGGTCCTCAACTTGGGTCCTCTGAATCCAGTCAGTGCTTTAAAGGCTGAGTTGTCAGTGTGATTACTTAGGAATTTTGAGTGGGTTACTGATTCCCAACACCCTGCCACACACACACACACACACACACACACACACACACACACACACACACACACACGATGTGAGAGGTACTCAGGGTATGATACAGATTCAACCTTTCTTCGGGTCCTGTCTCTGACTAGGGCTTTGTGACCCTGGAGAAGTCACTTAGTGTCCCCAGGCAATTCTAAGGCTATCAGCACAGCAGGTGCACTGATCCATATTCATAGAAGGAGTTTTCTTCCTAGCAGTTCCCTATACCAGCAATATCACAAGTCAACAACCAGAAATAAGTCCTATAGATAGATTACTACGCTTTGCCTGTCCCTGTTTCTGGAGAATCAAGCCATGTAAAGCCCAGGCCTCACTATGTCACACCTTCTTTTCTTCCTTCCTGTCACCCTCCCACATTCCAATAAACTCCAGTAGCTCCCTGTCACCTCCAGAATTAAATATAAAATACTCTGTTTGGCATTCAATGCCTTTTATAACCTCCCTCCCTTTTCAGTCTTTCTGTATATTATACCTACCCCTACTACCACCTCCAGCAAGACACTGGCATCCTTGCTTTTACTGGACCAAGGTACTCAAATCTCCCAGCTCTGTGCATTTCACTGGCTGTTCTCCCATGCCTGGAATGCTCTCCCTCCTTATTTCCACTTGGCTTGCCTCAAGTCCCAGCTTAAATCCTACCTTCAGCAGTAAATCTTACCCAATCTGCCTTAATTCTAGTCCCTTCTCTATGTTGATTATTTCCAATTTATCCTGAATATAGCTTGTTTTTTCTAGTTTTTGGTTTGTTTGTTTTTTTCTGCAAGATTGTGAGTTCCTTCAGGGCAGGGATTGTCTTTTGACATTCTTTGTATCCTCCCGGTTTAGCCTAGTGCCTGGCACATACATAGTAGTAGACACTTAATAAATGCTTATTTACTAACTGACTACAGATTGCTTTGAATTACAGACTCATTTTTTTTTCCATTTCAATAGAGATAAGATGCAGATTCCAGATGAAAAGAAAAGCTATTGTGACCTACCTATTAAGCAACAAAGAAGAAAACTTGTTCAGGCTGTAAAGGACAATCCATTTCTTATTGTGACTGGAAGGACAGGAAGTGGTAAAACTACCCAACTCCCTAAATATCTTTATGAAGCAGGTAATTGTATTCTGAAACTTGTGATACATTTGATGAATAATCCTAACAATGATCATAGTGATTTCCCACATCTTCCTAACTCTCCCTCAGGGCCTCAGCTCCATCCTCACTGAGCAGATGACTTCTGGTCCTTTACTGAGAATTTAGAGGCTTGGTCACTGCTAAGAGCTCCCAATAATGACCTCCTTGAGTCTTCTAATCATCTTAGTGATATCACCCATCCTTTTATTTCTTCTTACCTTAGAGAAAGAGGTAACACTGTTTCTAAAGCTAATCCCCACCATCACCTATACCAGTAATCTCAACCCCTGCATGATTTTGCTTCATCAATTATTCTTTTTTATGAAACTTCAGTCTCTTCTACTTTATTGGGTCTCTCCCCTCAATCTACACATATACTCAGGTTTCCTCATCCTAAAAAAAAAAAACTCCTTCTCTCTTTCCTCACATGAACTGACAAATTCCTATATAGAACAGTTGGTACTTACCACCTCTATTTATGTTATCTTCCTATCTCTTTCCTCACATTAACTGATAAATTCCTATATAGAATAGTTGATTCTTAAGACCTCTATTTCTCTGCCACCTATTTACTCCCTTGCAAACTGGCTTCTATGTTAATAATTGGTTGATTCATGAACTTTTTGGCTACTTCTCAGTTTCTTTTGCTGGTTTTTCATATTCTTTTTACCCTTTAAACACAGTTGTTTCCTAAGGTTTTCTCTTATGTTCTCTTTTCCTCACTTTCAGTATTCTCCTTTGATGATACATTTCATTCACGTCTATGACTTCAGTAATCACTTGTGTGCTGATGACTCCATAGCTTAAGCCCTAACCTTCATAGAACTCCAGTCCTGGTCCTATTTCTTCATTCTCCTTGACCTCTCTGCAGCCTTTGACAGTGTTGATCACTGTCTTCTCCTCAATGCTCTTTTCTCTCTAGGTTTTCGGATTACCACTTTCTCCTGGTTTTCCTTCCACCTATGCACTTTCTTGGTCTTTTTTGCTGGACACTGCACCAGATCTTGCTCTCTAACTGCAGCTGTCCCTTGGGGTTTTGTCTTGGTCTCTCTTCTCTCTCTATACCTCTTCACTTGGTGATCTCATCAGCTCCCATGGATTTAAATAGCCATCTCTATGCTGATGATTCTCAAATCTACCTTTCCTGCCCCAGTTTCTTTGCTGACTTCCAGACTCCCATCTCCAGACTCACGTATTTCAGACACCTTAAGCTAGTTAAGCTCAATATGTCCAAAGTAGAACTCATTATCTTTTCCGCTAAACCTTCCCTAACTTCCACCTTTCCTATTACTGGAGAGGGCAGCACCATCTCCTCACAGCCTAGGAGTCATCCTGTTTCCTCACTCTTTCACCCCCTACATCCCAGCTGTTCTCAAGCCCTGCTGACTTCCCCTTTGCCACCACTATAATACATGCCCTCATCGCCTCATACCTTGATTATTGCAATAACCTGCCTGCCACAAGTCTCTTCCCACTCCAGTCCATCCTCCTTTCAGCCACTAAAATGGTTTTCCCAAAATATATATCTGACCTTATCACCCTCCTACTCAATAAACATCAGTGGTTTCCTATTGCCTCCAAGTTCAAATTCAGAATGCTCTATTTGGCATGCAAAACCCTTCATAATTTAATCCACTTCTTCCTTTCCAGCATTCCTGCACCTTACTCCCTAACACGTAGCCTTTGATCCAGTGGTATTGGCCTCCTGGCTATTCTACAAACAGAAGAATCCATCTCTTGGATTCTCTCTAGCTGTCTCTCATGCCTGGAATGCTCTCTCCCTCTTCTGTTCTTAACTGCTGACCTTTAAAATCTTGACTACTGGACTACCTTCCTTTAAGTCCCAACTAAAATCCTACTTTCTACAGGTAGCCTTCCCCAACACTTCTTAATTCTACTGCCTTCCCTCTGTTAATTATTTCCTGCTTCTTATGTACGTAGCTTGCTTTGTATATATTTGTTTTCATGTTATCTGCCCCATTAGAGTGTAATCTTCTTGAGGGCAGGGCCTGTCTTTTGCCTCTTTTTGTATCCCCAGTGCTCAGCACTATGCCTTCATTTAATAAATGTTCATTGATTGATTCTAGCTAATTCCTAGATATAATTATATATAATATAACATATAATATACTTCCAGAGTCTTAGCAGACATGTCAAACTCAACATGTCTGAAACTGGACTCATCCTCTCACCCCTAAACCTGTCCAAATTCATAAAATTCTCCATTCCTCTTAGTGATTAATTAACAGTAATCTCAGTCTGGTATCTCAAGTTATTTTTGATTCCTCCTTCTTCCATATTTCATGTGACCAGTCAGTTGCCAAATCAGACCATTTCTTTCACTCCCCTATCTCTCCTATCCGGCCCTTGCTCTCCACTCCCCACTGTAGCCAGCCTCGTTCAGTCCTTCTTATTTTTTTACCTAAGCCATTATAACAGCCTCTTAATTCCTCAAGTCAAAAACTTTCTGGGGTGCCCCATTGCCTATTGAATAAAGCATGAACTTGTGATCCAAGGCTTTTCCTAGCTGATTTCTACCCTATCTGCCCAGCCTTATCTCATACAACTCCTTTTGCATATTTTCTGTTTCCACTAAAATATACTACTCCCAACCCTTGTTCTCATCTTGTTACTTTATTCATGCTGCGTCTCAAGCCTGGAATTGATAGATTGCCCAAACCCTTTCTCTCCATTCAAGGTCAAGCTCCTATGCATTTCCTGAGATCACCTTCTTCCCACCCCCACCCATACTTGAAAGTGATCTCTGTCTTTGAACAGCACTTTGCCTGGCTTTTCCCCTTTGCACTTATTTCTCTCCCTTCTACCAAAGTGATTTGTGTACTTGCCCTTCCACTCATTAAGCTGTAAATTTCCAGAGACTTCTCAGATCAATCTTTGTTTCCCCAGTTAACTGGATTTAAATTCATCTAATTTCATCCCCAATCCAATTTTTGAATGCAAAAGATGAGCATACTGTTTTTATTTAATAAGAGGCACAGAGACATAAAGATTTGCTTAATTGCATGTTTTATACTGCATGAGAGATAAGTACATTTTGCCATAGCTTAGAGTTACCTTTCTTCAAGTCAACAAGGATTTATTAAACGCTACGTGCCAGGTGCTATGCTAAGCGCTAGAGATACAAAGACAAGCAAAAATATGGTCCCTGCTCTCAAAGTGCCCCCATTCTAATGGGAGAGATGACATATAGGTAACTATGTTATGTTAACTATACAAAATATGTATGGAATGAACCTGGGGAATTGTCAGAGGGAAGGTACTTGTGTTTTGGGTGAGGTTGGACATAGCTTCTTGCATAGGTGGGGATTTGAGCTGAGACTTGAAGGAAGACAAGAAAGTCAAGAATCAGAGATAAGGAGGAAGGGCATTCTGAGATGGGGGACGGCCGAGGAATGGGCAGAGAGCAAGGAGTTAGACTTTTGTATTTGAGGAACAAGGCCAATGTTAATGGATTGTAGAATATGCAGAGGGGAGTCATTTCTTGCTACTTTTTGTCACATAAAAGGTTAAACTAATAATGCCACAACTAAAATCCGAGATAATTTTTGTTAGCAACAATCATCATTTTTTTGGCCATGGAACAGAATTGTCCAGTATGGTCTCTTCTGGGCATGTAGTAAGTTATCTATCTTTGAGGACTTTATACTGATGATAGGTCATCAAGAAACATGAGTCTCTATTACATAGTGATCTTCTGTGTTGACATCTCCTGATTCCCCTTAATTCTGGTGTCTCCTTCTGTTGATTGTCTCCATTTTATGCTGAATGTAATTTGTTTCTACATATGTATTTGCAAGTTGTCCTCCCCTCTTAAACTGTGAGCTCCTTGAGAACAGAGACTGTCCTTTATAATGTTTTTGTAACCCCAGTGCTTAGCACAGTGCCTGGCATGTAGTGGGTGCTCAGTGTTCATTGACTGACATTTATTCAACTTGATTCCTCCTTTGGAGCATTCCCAAATACGTAGACCTTGTTAGCATCAACTCCACCATTATCGGATGCTTTCAGTGACAGATAGGAGGAAGCTGATGACAAGGTTGACAAATGGCAAAATAACTTTGTCATCTTTATCAATTTAAGTATTTCTTTTATCTTAGAAAACTTATTTGACAACTTTGTATCCCCAGGGTTTAGAAGTGTTTGGCTTGCTTTCTGAAGAATCTAAAATGGAAGTAAAAAAAATTCAAAGAAAAATTTTTAAATGTCCACTTTACGTTAAAAGTGTCCACATTCGATAATCTGTATTGCTGCCATCAATGCAGTTTTAAAATTCCAATATGTAACACTAAGTTATAATATTGTCCTTTAAAAACAGCACAGTTTTTCTGTTTACAAGAACTATCAGGAATGGGAAGAAACAATTGTATGATTTTGGTTTTTTATCTTATTTTTGTTAGGGTTTTCGCAACATGGTATAATTGGTGTGACTCAGCCGCGCAAAGTAGCTGCCATATCAGTTGCTCAAAGAGTTGCTGAAGAAATGAACTGCTCCTTGGGGAGTGTGGTAGGATACCAGGTTCGCTTTGATGACTGTAGCTCTCAGGTATGAACGCGTCGGGGGCTCCCTGTTACCTTCCCCCAGTAAAGTTCAAACTCTTTAGCTGCCATTCGAGGCTCATTACATCTGGCACCACACCATCTCTTTGGCTTCATCTAATGTTATTCTCTACTTTCTACTCTCAGCTTTAGTCAAAGCAGACTCATCACTGTTGCCCCTATACACTTGGCATTTTGCTCTTTCCGTGTCATTGTTCCTGCTTTTTTCTATACCTGTAATGCTGTTCTACTCTCTTCCTGTTGAGTTTCTACCTGTTTTTAGAACTCTCCTCAAACACCACCTCCAAGAAGCCTTCCCAGCTCACCATACAGACTGTCAGTCTGTTTTCCCTCACTCTCACCAACATTTGATTGACTCACCTCCTTTTGCAGTCATTGTTCTCTGATACCCTCTTTTGTATTCAAACATATAGCACCCTACTCACCCCCAGTATGCTTCTCCATTTCCCATCAGGTGGCCTGCAGCTTTAATTCATTGAAGACTGGAGTAGTCCATGATTCATAGCTATGTACCATCTTAGATTGATATTGATGTTAAAGAGATGGGACTTGGTGTCAATAGAAGTTTAGGGTCATCAAAAATTTTGTAAAAATTTCGAAAGGCATTCTTTCTCTCATTCAGTTCTGGGCCCAACTCATCATTCATCAATCTGTTCAAAATTGAGTCACTAATGGACCAGCTCTATTGGCTGTCAATCCAGTTGCATATCTTAATTTGAACATTAGGTATTTATTCATCTAGTTGGTTTTTCCTGTGTAAATAGACAGCGGTTTTGCGTGATTCTAGATTTTATTTCGATTTCATCTCTGCCCTGTCTCATTGTTTGATACAGTCATAGCGTTACCCTCAAACAGGTGCTCTCCTAAAGGACCTCTTAGGTGAAGTAATGTGGTGTACTCTACAGGAACACTGTATCTAAAGTTAGAGGAAATGGGTTTAAATTCCACCTCTGCCACTCATTACATATGTGACCTTGGGATGTGACATCTTGTCTCTGAATCTCTGTTTCTTCTTTAAAGTCAGGGGATTGGACTAGATGAATTCTAAAGCCTCTTCCAGCTCTAGAACTGTGATCCTCAGCCTTTTCCATTTAGACTCTGTAGTATCTTCCATGATAGTGAAAAACAATTTTGGCAAGCATCCCCAGTTTTAGGCTTCATTTGGCGTTAATAATCGGAGGGTTGTCAAACAAATTTATCTCTGTTGTTAAATCTCTCAAGGGATCATATGATTTTTGACACATGCATGGAAGACATACTGTAAGAAAGGCTTTAAGAGATAGCATTTTGTCCTCAATCGAATGCCCTTTTATGATTAACAAAAAGTAAGCATCATGGGATCTTAAATTCTCTACACCTTTCAGTCAATTCTGTGACTTATAAAGATGTAGTATCTGGTAGAAAATCATTTGTGAAAGCCTATCTGTTCCCTTCTCCTATCTTCATTGATGACATCCAGGATATGTGGTTTGATTCTCATTGAACTGGTAGAGATAAACATGAGTGACAGTCATTACTAGTATTTTCTCTGTTGTCCTTTTCTGGCAATAATAAGGGCCAGGATGGGCATCTTGGCTCTTTTAGTTTTCTTAAGAATCACTCCTTCAACACCCTCAACTAACCCAGAGTTAGTTGCCTCCAGCCCAGTGCAGCTCCAGATACACTTGGTCTAAGACAGCTGCTACCTTTTCTGTCTTCTTTTTACATAGTTACTTATGCTTCCTCATTCAACCTCCTTGGGCCTCCATTTCCTCAGATTAATCTCTAAGGTCCCTTCTAGCTCGGTGATCCTGTGGTCCTCCGTACGATTTTACAAACAAATTGCCCTAAATTGGTGTTGCCCTGGCTATCACCTCTCCACTTTGACAAGGAACTCAAGTGTCTGCTGGCCGAGTGGTTTCTGGGCTCTTTTGGTCTTGTTGCAACAATTAATCTGCATGGGTTAAACTTCTTTTGAAAATGGTGATAGGCTAATAGCTTAATGCCTATTCTATCCATCTCTCATTTTCAACAGCTTATTTAAATAGGACAGTTTGCAGCTGCCTCTATTGTGCATGATATATCTTTTTTACTGTAATTTTTTAGTCTTGATTTTGCTATTTACCCTAGTCAATCTTTAGTCTAACTGCCTGCAGACATCTATAACAATAACCAGTCTTTTCCTCTTTGGTTCAAATAATTGTTTTTGTAATGTTACTTGGGGCTAGTTGTGTCTGAAATCTCTCAACTTCCTTCTCGAAGAGAGTATTCAAATATTCCAATGGATTTGATTGATTGATATGTTTCTTCTTCAACCTTTGTATGTCTGTTTATCCTGTATGGCCCTTGCTTCTGTCTTCCCATAAGTTTTCAAGATGTAGACTTTCCTTGTTCTATCCTGACATCAGGAGGCTACCAGCATTTCTAGAAGGCAGCACTAGAACAATGAACAGGGCTGGAAGTCAGTGAAACCTGTGTTCAAATCCACTTACTATTTGCATGATGCTAGACAAGTCGTTTAGCCTCTGTTTGCTTAGTTTCCTCTACTCTAAAGTGAGGATGATAATGATAACATCTGCTCCCCGGGATTGTTTGGAGGGTCAAGGGAGATAGTATTTGTAAGGCACTTGGCTTTAGCACAGGGCCTCGCCCAGAGGAGCTATTTAATAAGTATTAATTTCCTTCCAGTGGAACATACAGGCAGCATATATCAATGTCATGATATTGATGGTCTTTCTGCAAGACACTTCTATGTAGTATATAAACCTTTGGTCTCTCCCTTTTCTTCTAAGCCATGTTTCTCGATATATTTTTTGTTATTCTCACTTGTATCCACCTTTACACTGAAGCCACCTGGTACTATTAGCTAAGCTAATACTTAGCTAATACTAAGTATTAAAATAGATTTAATTTAGACAGTCTTAGCAAAATATTCATAGACTTTCTGCACCTTCTCATCCTCTGCAACAAATATTGGTGCATAAGCTGTAAATGTCATGGTAGTCTCTTAACAGATGTTTATCTAGAGTTCAGAATAAGGAGGTGGCTAAGCACACAAAGAAATGAGATTTCTTGTTGGTTGGATATACAAAAAACCCAGCTGTGCTCTGAAAAATCTCTATTTGTCCCTCCTAAGAGACCTGTGAGCTTCCCTTTCATTTAGTTACAACTTACTTTTATCTTCTGATTTCATTTATATATTCCTTGAGGGCAAGAACTGTTGTTTTCCCAATATCTGGCATGCCTGGTTCATGATAGGAGCTTAAGAAATGCTGGTGGATTGATAGTGAGAAGGTCAAAATTTATATAATTCCTTTTCTTTTTTTTTTTAAGAAATCCCAGATGACCATTCTCTTTATTGCTCTCTGGATTCTCCAGTCTAAAATTTGTAGCTATAAGATTCTGTGACATAGAGACTGTGCTTGTATTCTTAAAGCTAAATAAATGAGATTTTTTTCATATTTCTTTTTCTCTCTTGACTGGAAAGACAACAGTTAGCAAAGTCACGTCAGCTGACTCCTTTTGTGCAAGGCAGGTGATAAAGAGTCCAAAGTGGTTTTCTCTTTAGTATTTAGGCCTGTGATTAGTTGGGATAACCCATACAGTGTTGAGATTTCTCTTCATTTTATTTGAGATATGTAAAAGGACTTCTCATTCTAATAGTTGCAGGGAGTTTTCCTCCTGTTATAGCTCCTAAGATTTCCTTCTCCTTTTCTGTACTATAGATGCTCCTGCTGCCTGGCATCTCACTCAGGCTAAACTCTGACTTTTTACTTTGTCTCACTGCTACTCCCTATGGAGTTGGAGTTATGTGAAAGGAGGGTGGAGGGGAGGGTAAATAAATTCCTCACAGCTTCTCTGTTTCACCCCAAACTCTTGTCATTCTTGTCACTCTCATTCTGCCTCCTCCTCCCTGCCTCCTCTGCCTGGCTGCTTACTCATTTTCAACACCTTCCCAGGTCTTCTGCCTTTTACTACTCTCTCTAGTACTTCACCTCCTAAATCCTTGAAATTCCTACTTTTTTTCTTGATAGTTATTATAATCCTGTATTATGCTGTTTTGAAATTGTTGGGTTTTTAATTCTCAGATTTATTATTTATTTTTACCATTTTTTTTTATTCCAAATTCTCTCCCTCCAGGCCCTCTCCTACCCACTGAGAAGGCAGGCAATAAGATATCAGTTATACGTGTGAAATCAAACAAAACACATTTCCATGTTAGCCATGTTGCAACCAAAAAGAAAAAAAAGTGAGAAAATGATACTTCAGTTTGCCCTCAGAGTTCATCAGTTCTCTCTTGGAAGATGGAGAGCATTTTTTGTCATGAATTCTTCAGAATTATCTTATATAATTGTACTGATCAGAGTGGCTAAGTCTTTCACAGTTGATCATCACTACAATATGGTTACTGTGTACGTACATTGCTCTGGTTCTGCTCACTTCACTTTACATCAGTTCGCATAGGTCTTCCCAGGTTCTTTCTGAATCTATCCCTTATCATCATTTCTTATAGTATGATAATATTCCATCACAATCATATTCCACAGCTTGTTCAGCCACTTCCCAATTGGTAGGCATCCCTTCAGTTTCCAAATCTTTGCCTCCACAAAAAAGATCTCATTTTTAAATTGTTTTGATTGATTAACTTTAATTTCATTTCTGTGGCAGAAACTATTGGAATAAAAAATTTGGAGGGACTCGAAGTGTTGTTTAATGTTTTATCTAAAATGCCTGTGGTACTGTAACTTGCTCTATTATGCTGTTTAACCCTCAGGATACAGCAATCAAATATATGACCGATGGATGTCTGCTAAGACATATGATGGTTGACCCAGACCTTACCAAATTTAGTGTCATCATTTTGGATGAAGCCCATGAAAGAACTCTAACAACAGTAGGTATTATTATTATTGGGTGTCTTGTTATCAAATACCATGAAATTTGGATTTAGTTTTCAGAAAATGAGATGTTTTTCTTCATTCACCTTTTGTCCTTATATGAATTGTTTCCTCATATCTATAGAAATCAGTGTCTTTCTTTGACTTATTTGTTCTCCCCATTTTTACTGGTTACTGGTAGGAATATGTTTGAAGGAAATTGTCTGTTTAGGTACATGCTTGTGTTTCACTTGATGGTAACCTTCCTTTTAGGATATCCTATTTGGCTTGCTGAAGAAATTGTTTCAGGAGAAGTCGCCTAACAGGAAGGAACATCTGAAGGTGGTAGTGATGTCAGCTACAATAGAGTTGGTTGAACTCTCATCCTTCTTTGGAAATTGTCCGGTAGTTGACATTCCTGGAAAGATTTTTCCAGTCAAAGAGATATTCTGCAACTTGATTGGACCAAAAGACAAAGAAAACTCTTCATATGTTAATGCGGTACTACTTAGAACACTTGTTTCTTTGTTTTCAAACCCCATTTCTGGTTAGTTGAGTAACCTAGCCGCTCAGCTGTACCCTTCGCTAATTTTGTGGAAATTCGCCATTTTGATGATACTCTTTTCCTGTAGCTCATATTTCATTCATCCTTTCATTCAGCAAGTCTTTATTAAGCACCTGCTACATACCAGGCTCTATGCTATATGTTGGAAATACAAAAACAAAACATTCTTCAGTCTTAGGAAGCTTATATTCTGCTGAGGATAAATAACATGAACACAGATAAATAAATATAAAATATGTCCAAGCAAATACAAAGTCCTTTCTTAAAGTAAGGGCATTAACAACTAGATGATCAGAATAGGCCTAATTGGGAGGTGGAAGCTGAGCTGTGTGTAGAAGGAAACTAGGGATTCTAAGAGTCAGAGGTGAGGAAGCAATGTATTCCAGTCATGAATAGCCCATGCAAAGGCGCAGAGATAGGCATTTAAATGTTGTATGTAGACTACAGGGAATTGGCCAGGTTGACTGAAATGCAGACTGCATGAAGGAGAGTAAGATATAATAAGCCTGGGCAGGTAGGTGGGAGCCAGGCTGTCAAGGCCTTTAAATGCCAAACAGGAGTTTGTATTTTAATCTGGAGACAGTGGGGGGCCTTGAGTGTTTGTTAAGCAGGGGAGTGACATGGTCAGACCTGGGCTTTAGGGAAACCCTTTGGGCATTTTATTTCCAGATGGAAAGGCCTACAAGCAAAGTGATTTTTGTTCTATTTCTTTCTCCTTCTGTGGCTCCCTCCTACTTGCCTGCTAGTGATGCTCTGCAGACTGTAGGCACTCAATAAATGTTTATTGAATAAGACCAAAGTCCTCATAGATCAGAGGTGGGAACCTGTGGCCTCTTGACTAAGTCCAAGTCTTACAGAACTGATCCTTTTATTAAGGGGATTTGTTGTTTGACATTTGGATTCAATCAAAGGGCCACACTTGAGGACCTAGAGGGCCACATGTAACCTCGAGGCTGCAGGTTCCCCACCCCTTCCATAGATCTAGATTTTCTTGCTAAGGAGGCAGTGCACTTATGGAATTTTTCCACCAGGGCAAGCTAAATTTGAAATAATGAGGAAAAACAGATGGGAACAATCTAATATTGCCTTCTATGTCAGGTCCCTTTGCAGATGAAATATGTATATGGGACAGCTTTACCTGGCATAAGTTTGATTTTTTTATGGAGCAAAGGGATTAATTCCTGATTTCCCTAAGTTGATGGGACTTTTGCTTCTTGTTTTCCTTTAGGTTGTAAAAGTGACCATAGAAATCCATTTGAATGAATCTGCTGGAGACATCTTGGTGTTTCTGACTGGTGAAGATTCCCCTTCATGTTCTCATTTCTTCCTGCATGTAAAGAACAGCAGTGAGGCTTATCATAAGTCAGGAGATCTGGGGAGCTTTGCCATAGCCCTGTCAGATGAGCTAAACTTAGTTTTTGCATGCCTGTATATAAAAACTCAGTACAGACAACCTGCCACCTGTACTTCTGGCAGGAGAATCCTAAAATAATGTTAAGCGCTTTGGACTTCTACTGAAGGACACACATAAGTGTACGGTGGTGGTGGAACTATGATCAGTTCCTTTGTTCTGTCTTGCCCAATCATTTGACACACTGAATTATCCCAGGCAGGCCTGAATGACCATGGCATCCCAGAACTCTGTCCCACCAGAACTTTCTTCTTGCCATGGTGGGATTGTTTTCGAGCCTCAACCCTTTGTGACTCCTGGATGTGATGTGACAGATGTGTGGCTCATAGATAGAATCAAGGATGGCAGCTCTTGGGAGTTTAAAATTAGAACAATTAAATTCCAAACTAGGGTTATCCTTGAGCATCCTATTAACAGGAATGAGTCATTTTATTGTCTCACTTCCTACCCCTCCTTTGTCCTAATGTCAGAAGTGAGGCAGGCTAAGGATCTCTTCTTCTTAAGGAACCTCAAACAGCCTGAGAGAGGCAATTGCTCTTGGACTGACTTCTCCGTCCAATTCAACAGCCATTTATTAGATGCCTACTATGTATAAAGGCCTGTCTTTTTATAAATTGGCCCTTTTCATCACCCTATCATCTTACTCCAAGTAATGTATTAATTAATTATAAGGGATGGGGCAACTGGTGAGAGGGAGTGGAAGGGATAGTAATAGTAATGCAAAAAAAAAAAAAGAAAGAAAACAAAAGAATGTCAATGAAACATTAAAAAATATGCAGAAGAAAGCAGACCAAGGTTCAGAAGAGATTGCACACAAGCAGGGCAGAGTGGGTACTACTGGGTTTAAATTTATGATGTACTTTTTTAAAAAGCTGTACTTAAAAGAGATTCACACTTATGCCTCACTCTTAAAAGAGGGTCATGTTTCATAATCACTCATTTACTCTTACTTATTGCTCTTAAAAGAGGGTCACTTTTCATACTCTGTCCTCTTTTTCTGGTCTTTGTATATGGAAATGTTTGTGTTTGTCAAGTTTGTAATAAGAAAGAGGAGAAAAAATACAACACAGTCTGAGGAGGAAAAAATTCAAGAGGTTTAGAGTTATGAGCTTAATCTTTCCCTGTGAGATTCTTATTTTCGTTTGGAAGCTTACTTCCGATAACTTGAATTTTTAAAATTATGATTAATTACACATTCAAAGCAACGAAGCAGTCAGTATAAGCCAATGATATTCTAATTTCATTATCATCTTAATAATGCCACCTTACATCAGTTCATCATTTCACAGTGTTCATGGTACTCTTACATTCTGTCACTGGATCCCCACAAGAACTTTGTGAAATAGGCAAGGCAGATATTATCATTTTCATTTTACTGATTAAAAAAATAAAGCTCTTTGAATATAACTTAAGCTAATTATAGGTATAGTGATAGCCAGGATTAAAACTCAGGTCTTCTCACTGGTCCAGTAAGTATTCTTTCATAGCCCCTTGCTGCCCCTCCTCTCTCTTATGAGGATCTTTATTAACATTTCAGTAATTTTTAATTGTAAATTTAAAAGTCTCAACCCAAACAAAATAAGGATTAAAGCCACAATCCAAACTCTTTATATCTTAAAAGAATCATTTTTAAATTTAATATCTTTTGGGGATTTTTCTCATTAAATCTTTTTTCACTTGTGTCCAACATTCTGTAACCTCATTTGGAGTTGTCATTTCCTTTTCTAACTCATTTTATAGATGAGGAACTGAGGCAAATGGGGTTAAGTGATTTGCACAGGGTCACACAGCTAGTAAGTATCTGAGGCCAGATTTTAAGTCAGGACGATGAGTCTTCCTGACTCCAGGCCTATCAGTCTATCCACTACACCACCTAGCTACCCCTGTCTTTTTGTCTCCCATCAACTTAATTTCTGAATAATATTCTTTCCCCATCTCTTCCTCAAAGCATGACAAAGAATAATAAACAAAGGGGAAGAAAACATTTCAGCAAGTTTAATCAACATATCAACTCAGTTTGACATGATCTGCAACATTACACACCTATCCCTCTACAAAGAAGGAAGATCTGTTTTCTTACCTCTTTCCTGGAGCACACTTGATCCTTATAATTATGCACTATGCAGTTTCAATTAAAAATAATACTTTTTCACAAAATGATAGTTTATTTATTGTGTCTCTTTCTCACCTTAGCTGGATACTTTTATAAAGTTTTGCTGTTGTTTGTGTAGTCTAAATTTGAAAGAACAACAGTAACTGCTAGCATTTATATGGCCTTTTAACGTTTGCTGAGTGCTTTACAAGTATTATCTCATTTGATCCTCTCAATAACTCTGGGAGTCAGAAGCTGTTATTATCCTCATTTCACAGATGAGGAAACGGAGGCAAACTGAGGTTAAGTGACGGACTTAGTATCACAGAGCTAGTAAATGTCTGAGGCCAGATTTGAACTGAGGTCTTCCTGACTCCAGGCCCAGTGGTCTGTCCACTGTGCCACCAGCTACCAAGGATCCGTAACTTTGTCAGAATAGATGTCTCAGATGAGTTGGCAGAGGCACCAAGAGTTTGAGAGTTATGCAGCTAATGATTGTTAGAGGCAGAATCTGCAGCTTCCTGTCCTCTCTCCTCTCTTCTACTCTGCCTGTATAATCTGTGGACAGAGACATGATAAGAACTGGGCTTGTGATTTTATCAGTGTAGGGTGCTCCCAGTAAGGGAGTCTCTCTGCCCATGAAGTCCAGCCCCTTTTGCACCACTCAGATTGTGGGAAAGGTGCCAGGTCACAGTGCCAGTGTGTGGCCTATCAGAGGTAGAACTTGAACCCAAATCTTCTGACTCTAAAGCCATCCCCATCTATTTTGTAACACTACCTAGGTATGTCATATATAGTACATTTAACACATATAATGACTGCACTTTGATTTGCTTCATGTAGTCTTTCCATATTCACATTAAAATGAGGATTTAAAATGAACACTTTCTCAAGTGATTTCTAATCCATTCATAATTATATCCTTAAATTAGTTTTGTTCTTCAGGTGCTTATATGAATTTTTTTCTACCCATTTTAGGTCAATCAGAAATTGAGAAAACTTGTGAATTACTTTTCCAGAAGGCAGAATCTATTGATTACCAGTATGATGTTCAAGACAACTCCATAGATGGTTTGCTGATATTGCCATTATATGGAGCAATGCCAACAGGTACTCATTTAAAACACAGTTTTTATCATATAAGAATTTTGTCTGAACTGATTTTTTGCACTTGAGAGCCCAACAGAAGCTCTTTTACATTTATTTGATGGGAACAGAGAGAAATCAGTTTTATTTACCTGTTAGCCATGCCATGTTGAGTTATATCCTCAGTTAATCACCAGAACAAAAGCCAGAGTGGGCTCCATGTGGAAGGAAGGCTACCATGTGGTGACAGTCACACCTCTGAGGCTGCATGGAATTTGGTTACAGTTGCTAAACATCCAGAGATGTTGCATTTCCAGTTATATCTGAGACCAAACTCAGTGCATAAATTCCTTTAGACAGCTAAATGTATTTTTTTAAAATGGGCACATTCCTTTACATGGAATTCCAGGGGTAACTCCAGATTATTTGATTGTGTTGAGTAAGCATTGACTGAAGTATGTGGCCAGGGTTTAGAGATGTTATTGTTGCTGAAGGCAGTTGTGGTTGCATCTGGCCTGTGAAACCTGTTCAGGACCTCAAGATTTTAGAACTGGAAGAAACCTTAGAGATCATCTGATTCAACCCTGTCGTTTGACAAAGGATGCAATTTGGGTCCAGAGAAGTTAAGTGATTGGCCTAAGGTCACACAAGTTGTAAGTGACAGAAGTTGCTCTTTGAGCCCAAGATTCCTGACTCCAAGTCCAGTGGAGCCATTTTACCTTTGAATTTACCTAGGATCATTTAATATAGTTGACTTTAGATTTTATATACTCTCTCAGCTTATTTGAATTACGTTATTGTTATCTATCAAAACACTCTGAATTTAGAAAGTTATTCTGATGCCAAATGGTCAGACCAAATGCTTCTTCATGATCTTATAAGTAACTCTCTGTCCTTCATCTCAGTGTTCTGAGCACTTAGGAACCCACATTCTATTTTTGCATTTTTGTCAACAGAATCTGGGAGTATCTGTTTAGATGACCCCTTGTTTTCTACAGATTAGACTCCTTTCTCCATTACATGTGTTTGCTTCATAGCTGACGATAGGAGGTGAAGCTATTTAAGGCTTATCAGTGCTTTACTAGAGTCAGGATCCATTGGGAGGACTAAATAAGACTTTATAGAAAAGTTATATGAGCCAGTCAACATTGAAAGAAATAGGCTCTTTTATTTGGTGTGTTAAAGAAAACTCACATGGCTTCACTAGAGATACCTTAGGGATCAAAATATGAAGCCAACAAAGGAAGGGGATTAGAGTGATCCACTGCCCCTTTCCCCCACATTGGTTCAAGGGTGATATGCCTGAACTTGGACAGCCAGTGAGTCTCTTCACACCGGGGCTAGGATTAAAACCTCTAAAGTAGGACTGGGAATGGGTAGGGAAGGGATGCAATTAGGAGGTAACACGTAGAAGGAAGGAACATGCCTAGGGAAGATATAGCCTATGGAACAGAGAAAGACTAGGCTAGGAAAAAACAAAACATTGTCTATAAGACTATCACAACCAGCAACAGGGAATTTCCTTACCTACTTCCCTGTTAATGTATACGTCTTTCCATATTTCTCTGAATCTGTCATATTCTTCATTGCTTATGGTACAAGAAAATTCTATTGTATTCATATGCCACAGTTTGTTCAGCTATCCTTATTCAAAAGGGTCCTTTCCCTTTGTCTCTGATCTCCTTCAGGTATAAACTTAATACTAATGTTGCTAAATCAAGAGGTATAGACAGATTGGTGACTTTGGCAATGTAATTCCAAATTGTTTTGCAAACTGATTGAACCATTTCACTGCTTCCTCAGTAGTGCCCTGGTGTGTCTGACCTCTTATACCCCTCCAGTAATTGTTTTTTCTTTCTTCTTGTTATCTTTGGCCAAAAATATGGGTGTGAGGTGGAATCTCAGAATTGTTTTGATTTGCATTTCTTTTATTATTAGTAATTTTGGATGTTTTTTATGTGGTTGTTGACTGCTTACATTCTTTATTTAAGAATTGTTTGTTTACATCTTTTGACCACTTATTCATTGAGGGAATGGCTCTTCTTTTGCAGTGTTTCTTGTACCTCTCCTTTTCCGTTCCCACTTTTATCACCTTAGTTGTCTTTATCATCTCACTCTTGAAACACTACAATACCCTTACTTTTCCTCCGGCTTCTGGTCTCGTCTTCTTCCAATCCATTTTATTTTTCAAATGAGTTTTATCTTGATTCTGAACTTAACAAATACCAAATAGAGTGGGCATTATACATTATCAAACAAAACAAATACCCACATTGACAGTATCTGAAAAGATGTATTTTATTTTTCATCTTAAGTCCTACCACCTTTCTCTTGGGGTTGATGGGCTCAAGCACACTTCATCAGTCTTCCTGAACTCTGGTTAGTTATTGCATTGATCAGAGTTCTCAAGTCTTTCAAAGTTGCATGTGTGTATTTTAGGGAAATATAAAATTTCTTATTGCTTTTATTAACCATAGCTTAGCAAAGAAGTCTTTTCTCATATTCTTAAAAAATTTTGTAGTTAAAAAAAACCTCTTAGGCTACCTTTCCCTTTTCCCCTTCATATTTCTCCTCTTTTCTGCATCCAACGCATATTTTTAAAATATTTAGTATAGAGGGCGGAGCCAAGATGGCGAAGTAGAAAGACGCACATACACATAGCTCCGAACCCACAAACCACAAAACGGCAGAGGGGACTAACCCAGGGCGAATTCTGCACCCAGAGACCACGGAATATTGGAGCGAGGGAGATTTCTGTTCCGGAGAGACCTGCAAACCTTTCGCGGGGGGTCCTTCGCGCCGTGGACTGGGCGCCAGGACGGGGAGCAGAGAGTAGCCCTACCGCGGCAGCAACACCGTGAGGAAAAGATCCGAGAGGGCTACGGGGACGGGATCTCCAGCGGCCACGCGGGTCTCCCCACCCACAGAGGGACCTGCAAACCTCTCTCAAAAGGTCCGTCGTGCTGCGTGCCCAGCCCGGACCTGTGGCGGCCGCCGCGGCCGCGGCTCCGAGAGGTACAGATCCGAGAAGGCTCCAGAGACAGGATCTCCAGCGACATTACAAGCCCCCCCACCAACAGGGGACTGACGGGGGTAGGTGAGAGAGTCCCTTTGGCGGGTTGAGAGGGGAGTGGGGTGCCCCCGTGGCTCGGGCCCCCCCAGGAGATAGAAGCTGAGAGGGGGCTACAGACAGGGGCTCCCCAAACGGGTGGGAGCCTGGATCCATTGTGGAAGGTTTATGCATAAACCCCCGGAGGGAACTGAGCCAGAGAGGCAGCCCTGCCCCTGACCACCTGATCTTAATTCTCACACTGAATAGCAGCCCTGCCCCCGCCAAAAACCCTAAGGCGGGAAGCAGCATT
The DNA here is from genome assembly GCF_028372415.1 of Notamacropus eugenii. Taxonomy (NCBI): domain Eukaryota; kingdom Metazoa; phylum Chordata; class Mammalia; order Diprotodontia; family Macropodidae; genus Notamacropus; species Notamacropus eugenii. The sequence goes on from NC_092873.1 coordinate 372,348,131, forward strand.
TGAATCTCACTCGCCAAATGCTGGCTGGGAGGACCAGGAGGCGAGGTGGGTGTGAGGAGAACATTCAGAGGTCAGGCCACTGGTTGACGAGAATGCCAAGAAAAGGGAAAAGAAGTAAAACTATTGAAGGGTATTTTCTTGGAGAAAAAACACTTCGTCCCTTCCTTTCTGATGGGGAGGAACAATGCTTGCCATCAGGCAAAGACACAGAAATCGAGGGCTCGGGCCATGGAAGAGCTCAAGAGGAATTTTGAAAATCAAGTTAGAGAGGTGGAGGAAAGACTGGGAAGGGAAATGAGAGGGATAAGGGAGAAGCATGAAAAGCAGATCAGCTCCCTGCTAAAGGAGAACCAAAAAAATCTTGAAGAAATTGGCACCTTGAGAACTAGCCTAACTCAGTTGGCAAGGGAGGTGCAAGGGGCCAGTGAGGAGAAGAATGCTTTCAAAAGCAGAATCAACCAAATGGAAAAGGAGATTCAAAAGCTCACTGAAGAAAATAGATCTTTCAAAACTGGAATGGTACAGATGGACGCTAAGGACTTTATGAGAAAGACAGATATCTCAGAACATACCGTGCAGATTCGAAAAATGGAAGATAATGTGAAATATCTTATTGGAAAAACAACTGACCTGGAAAATAGAATCAGGAGAGACAATGTAAAAATTCTGGGACTACCTGAAAACCATGATCAAAAGAAGAGCCTAGACATCATCTTCCATGAAATTATCAAGGAAAACTGCCCTGAGATTCTAGAACCAGAAGGCAAAATAAATATTCAAGGAATCTGCAGAACACCGCCTGAAAGAGATCCAAAAAGAGAAACTCCTAGGAGCATTGTGGCCAAATTCCAGAATTCCCAGGTGAAAGAGAAAATATTGCAAGCAGCTAGAAAGAAACAATTCAAGTATTGTGGAAATACAATCAGGATAGTACAAGATCTGGCACCCTCTATATTGAGATAGAAGGGAATGGAATAGGATATTCCAGAAGTCAAAGGAACTAGGACTGAAGCCAAGAATCACCTACCCAGCAAAACTGAGTATAATACTTCAGGAGAAAAAATGGTCTTTCAGTGAAATAGAGGACTTTCAAATTTTCCTGATGAAAAGACCAGAGCTGGAAAGAAAATTTGACTTTCAAACACAAGAATGAAGAGAACCATGAAAAGGTGAACAGCAAAGAGAAGTCATAAGGGACTTACTAAAGTTGAACTGTTTCCATTCCTACATGGAAAGACAATATTTGTAACTCTTGAAACATTTCAGTATCTGGGTACTGGGTGGGAGTACACACACACACACATGCACACACGCACACATACATAGAGACAGAGTGCACGGAGTGAATTGAAGAGGATGGGATCATATCTTAAAAAAAAAAATGAAATCAAGCAGTGAGAGAGAAATATTGGGAGGAGAAAGGGAGAAGTTATATGGGGCAAATTATCTCTCATAAAAGAGGCAAGCAAAAGACTTATTAGTGGTGGGATAAAGAGGGGAGGCAAGAGAAAAACATGAGGTCTACTCTCATCACATTCCATTAAAGGAAAGAATATAATGCACACTCATTTTGATAGGAAAACTTATCTCATAATACAGGAGAGTGGGGGACAGGGGCACAAGCAGGGTGGGGGGGAGGATAGAGGGGAGGGCATGGGGAGGAGAATGCAATACGAGGTCGACACTCATGGGGAGGGAAAGGACCATAAGAAAATAGAAGTAATGGGGGATGGGATAGGATGGAGGGAAATATAGTTAGTCCTATACAACACAACTAGTATGGAAATCATTTGCAAAACTAAACAGATATGGCCTATATTGAACTGCCTGTCTTCCAAAGGGAAGGGGTGGAGAGGGAGGGAGCTAAAGAAGTTGGAACTCAAAGTGTTAGGACCAAATGTAATGTTCTTACCACTGGGTAACAAGAAATACGGGTTAAGGGGTCAAGAAAGCTATCCGGCCCTACAGGACAAAAGAGAAGACGGAGACAAGGGCAGGGAGAGAGGATAGAGGAGAGAGCAGATAGGTCACAGGGGCAATTAGAAAGCTTGGGTCTGGGGGGGGGAGGGGATAAAAGGGGAGAAAATTTGTAACCCAAAATTGTGTGAAAATAAATGTTAAAAGTTAAATAAAAAAAAAAACAATAAAAATAGCATTCATATAGCAAAAAAAAAATATTTAGTATAAATTTGAAATCCTTCCTTCCTTCCTTCCTTCCTCACTTCCTTCCTTCCTTGCCAGTAAATCCCCAAAGGAAGGGGAGAGGGGGACAGAAGAGAGAGGATGAGCTGGGTCCCCACTCAGGCAGCTCTGTCTACTCACGGGTTGTTTTTCCTTCCTCTTCAAGAATACCATGACATCAGAAAAATGACATGACTTGCACTTGACTTTGTTTTGAGTGAGGGAGGGCTGTACAAGGTCACCAGCCTCACTTTCTCTTCCTGAACCTTCTGAATCCAGTGACCCTATGTACTTGGTATGTACATGTGGACTCCCTTAATCAAGTGTAAGCTCTTTGAGGAAGAGGCAGTTTCATTTTTTTTCTCTGAGCCTCCAGAGCCTAGTAAATAGTAGGTGCTCAATAAATGCTTATTGATTGATCAGATGACCTAGGAATCCATGTCACACAAGACCTCTAGAATTAGGACATCAGTCTTGTTACCCCTCCTGCCCCACAATAACCTTGGCCCTAGCTCTCCCCAGTCCTTATCTTCCTCTGTACTCCATTTCTAAAATCCTCCTCTATTATTAACCATCCATCCTTTATCTTAGATCTTTCCCTTTCACATTCCTTCTGTTTTATGGTACTTACTGCAACTTAGTGTGAGAAATGAGCCTGTTCAACAAGCCCCCAACTGTGAGAAACATGCTCACCTTAATCAGAGAACAATACCTGTTGTGAAATCAGGAAAGCTTTTATTAATCTTTACATCCATTCCCCCTGAATAAATGGGTAACCTCCCCAGTAAGGTTATAGGAAGACTACAATATGTTCAGAATAGTGGAAGCTTCTTATACTGTTCTAAATTTTGGATCTCCTGTGACACCATCCATTGCCACATGACTTCATGTTCTCCTCTCTGAGAGGCTTTCCCTCCAACATCTCATCAAGCCTGCACACAAGTTTCTGATCTCACCTGACTGTGCTAGGTCACAACTCTGATCACCCAAAGCTTGTGGAAACAGAACTTCCTTGTTTTCCACACTAGCCTTCTTCTAAAGATCACACCTTTCTCTTGGAACCCTCTCCAGGACTAGCTTCTACTTGTGTCATACCCACTGAAAAACAGTGCCAGGAGAAGGGCATAGAATGCTCCTTGCTCTCTATTGTCATTTTCAGACCCTCTTCCCAGCATTATGACATGGCAGCCACCACTGCTTTAAAGTTTGCCTCATCCTATTCAGATCCTTGTTCCTATCATTCATGGACCTCCAGGTCTCTCCTTCCCAATAAGTTCAATACCTACTTCATAATCTTCTTCTCTGTCTCAAATCTCCCCACCCCACCCCCCCAAACAACTTGGCATCCAAGGTCCTTAACCTCTTCAACTCCCATGACCTTTGTCATCGTTCTTCCTCCACCACGTGACCATATGCAGGTATGGATCATGCCTTGGATCCTATCTCCCGCTGAATAACTCCAACACAACTGATTTTGCCTCAGGAGCTAGAATTTCACCTCCAGAATTCTGTGATTCTCCAGTTGTTGGATATGGAGGTTGTTTCCAGTTATTACAAATAGAGCAGCTCTGAATATTTTTACAGAGATGACTCTTTTGTTTCTTTGGGAGTTTATCAAGTGATTATTGTATTAATTAAGTACCAATGTGACAAGCGCCATGTTAGATGCTAGAGGTACAAATACAAAGAATGAAACAATTTGCGCTCTCAAGTAATATATATTCTAATGGGGAAGATTTTAGGATAATACTTAAATCTCTGCTGGTTTCCCCTTTAAAAAAAAAAAGGTATAACCAAGGAGTGTGGTGATAATTATATATCAGCACAAGGAGAATGCCAGGAGCCTGACTTGTGAAACATGTCAGAGCAGTAGTTTTGAGGCTTTTTAGGTGGTTCTAGTGGCATTAATAGGGCATGAAAAGAGAATCACAACAGTTTTGTTCACAGTTAGTGGATTTTGAAAAGGCAGCCAGTCAACAAGATTATGAAGCACTTACGATGAATGAGGTAGATTAAAAATAGACTAGATGATTTAAAGTAAAAAATAAACAGAAACAAGTATTTCTGCTTTGTATAGATTGTTAGCTGATCTTTGAGATGTATTTACTCTTATAATTGAGGGAAAGGCCTTCACTTTATTTTTCTTTTCAATTCAGTGTTAGGATTATTTTTCATTTTAAAAATTGAATGATTATGTACTTAACAAAATAAAACCAATTAAGCATATGTTTACAGCCTCTTACACTTTCTGCATGAACTTCATTATATCAAATATCAAAAACAGCTTATTAACGACTTCATCTATGTCCCTTTTCATTCTCTTTTCTTGTGTGTTCACCTCTGTATTTGTTGATATATTTTTCTTTGTATGTTATCATAGTATGTGTTCCATTTTTCTGATTCTGTTGTTTGACTTTCATGTTACTGTCTTACAAAATTTTTTTATATTTTTCATTTTATCACTTCTTATAGTAGTGATATGTAGTATCAGCCATTATGTTGATAATAAAAATAGCTCAAGTTTATATAGCATTTTAAGGTTGCTTTGCTTCATCGTTACCATGTGAAGTAAATAGGACAAGTTATGGTATTAGGATTCCACATTTTAGGGGAATTTGTATCTCCACAGAGTTTTCACTTCAATTCGGAGAAAAGTTTTTCAGCAGCTATCTAAACAAACCACATAGCATTTGTGGTAGGGAGTTCTCTGTTATTGAAAATAGTTAAGGAGAAGTTGGTTGGCTTATCATTTGTAAAGAATTTCTGTACTGGGATGGAGACTGGATTAGTGGTCGTACTACCTATGTGATCCTGGACAATTAATTTTAAAACCTCAATGGACCTCAGCTATAAAATGACCAGGTTGGACTAAATGATCCATAAGGTGCCTGCCAGCTCTAAATCTCTGATTCTATGATTCCTCATGTTCCCTCCAACCCTAAAATGATATGGCTACTAGAAAAAAAAGTTTAAAAATCTATTTTTATCCCTTTTGCTTAAAAAAATTAATTCTTACAGAGAAATTTTTTAAAAGTTATCTTTGAATCTGTTTTAAAGGCTCTCTGCAGTTTATATCTTTTTATAAATTTGCTTTCCAGAATTTTCTGGATTTCAGCATACTTTATAGGGTGTTATAATAATTTTTCACTCCATAATTCAACAATAAAGTGTTGTTTTGGAGAAATTTTTTTTTCTATTATGCATTTAATTCATATTCATTAATAAGATTAAGACAGTTATATCTGTAATTATTGCCCAGCACAGAATATCTGTATATAAAGCTTGAATTTAATTTGAATGCATATATTCACATATGAATGTTAGACCACATACCATATCTGTGTGTATACACACACACTCACACACACACACATGTGAATGTAAACTCCTTGAGAGGAAGAAATGTTTCATTCTTTCTATCTCCAACACCTAGTCAAGTGCCTGATTTTTAGTCGGTGCTTAGTAAATGTTTATTGATCCATTGTTAATACAAATTTTATTTTGACCCTGATTTTAGAACAACAAAGAAGAATATTTTTGCCACCACCACCCGGCATTAGAAAATGTGTAGTATCTACAAATATTTCTGCCACATCTTTAACTATTGATGGAATCAGGTACCGTTCTTGACCACTTACTTACGTTGCAGGAACCTCTGAGCTTAACTGAGTTATTTTGTCTCTGTTCCTCCTTTCTCACATAGATTTTCTTTTTTTTCCTCTTTTTTTCCCCCTAAATTCAATTTTATTTTTAGTTCCAATTTTTTTTCTCTTTCTCCTTCCCCTTTCCACCAGCCACGGAGGAAGCAAGAAAAACAAAACCCTTTACAAATATGTTTCTGCTTTAGCCCTCTCCTGTAGGTTTTCAGTGTTGTAATTTACATCGCTGATTATCAGCCCCCTTTTACTTACTCCTATAAACAGGAAACGGTGAAAGATCAGTGACTATCAATTTACCTTCTCTAACCAGCTGGAAGCGCACAACTTCCTTTTCCCTGTTTTAGGCTGTCCTCAATGATAGTACTCGCACTTTGCTAAATAAGGAATCCAAAGCCAAGCCTTTAATTTCACACTCCCATCATCAGACATTATCTTTTTCAGAATCTATAATCCTTTTAATGCAACTTACTCCCCTAGTCGCTATGTAGTCACCAAAGTAATGTTTGCCCTAAGTGTTCATCTGAAAGTAGATCCACCCTGTAATCAGTCACTGTTTTTGTGATGTCAGTGGCGCATAGTAGGTTTGATATATAGCATTCTGTGCATGCCATGTAATATATTTTGCATGGTGCATATGTTTTACATGGTACATAGCGTTCCTTGCTTATTGCATAATATACTTACGTCTTATATAATAAGCCTTGCGTGCCTGCATGGTACATCTTGGTGCATAGCATTCTTTGCATGGTACATAGTATGTCTTGAATGGTACGTAGTTTTCCTTACACAGTGCATAATATGTTTTGTATGTTGCATAATAAATGTTTGTTGTATTGAACTGAATTACAAAGTACTGGACCTTAATTACTATGTTACTGAGATTTTAAAAATCTGTGCTTAAATATTTTTATTGCCAACAAATTGTTTTTGGCTAACATTCTAGAAAAACATAAAATTCTTGAGAATTTAAGGCCCAAACCAATAACCTCAGACAGCTGAGTTAAGGCCTCTTGAAGGTATTTACCAGTGATAACACCTGTCCAGAACCAAATTTTTCTGCTTTTGAAAAAGTAGACTCAAAAAATAGTTATTGTTTATGTTCCAACATAAAGAATTGACCACTAATACCTGAAAGGCCCTTTTATTTGTTTCTCATCTCTCACTTTTGTTTTTTCTTCCCTTTACCTCTCCTGGTAAAATTAATTTCTTCAAAAGGAATGGAAAAGGGGAGTGGCACTTGATTCGGAGAAGTTGATGATCACCTCCTTTCCCCCAAATCTTTTTTTTTCCAAGGGAGGTGAGAGTCATGTAATAGAGATGAAAAAAATAATCATTACTTTCTCTTACTGCTATCCTAACTTGTTTCTCTTAATCGATCTTGTCATCTCCAACACTTAATATTCTGTTTTATAGAAGCAATGTGAACTAGAGACTTAGATTCAGAGCCCACAGGAATATCTCAGAGCCAAGTTTTAAAATGAGATAAAGTATATAGTGGGCAGTGACAATAACATATGTAGTGGAGAAATTCAGATCTCTTAGTGAAAGTGTAAGAATGACGAGACCAAAGCCATGTCTAGTCATGAAGTGATACACTAGAAGCAACATTTTTGTAAGTAACCAAAGAGAAAGGAAGAACCTGAAGTGTTTGGAAACTGCTTATTTCCTCTCATTGCTCAGAGAATTAACTGACTTCTGTTAATTTCCTTCAGATATGTAGTAGATGGTGGCTTTGTGAAGCAGTTAAATCATAACCCCAGACTGGGGTTGGATATACTGGAGGTGGTTCCAATTTCAAAGTAAGTTTCCCTGTACTACTCTCATTCAAAAAACATTTGATAGGAATGGTTCTTGGAGTTGGGAGGGGAAGGCAGAAGAATGGCAGGATGGTCGGTCGTATCGTTGGGAAACCTACAAAAAGAGTTTTTGGGAAAAAAAAATTTTAATTTTAATTTTTTATAATTTTACTTGACTTTGAAAGGAGTGAGGCAATGCAACGAACTGGTCGAGCTGGCAGAACTTCCTCTGGGACTTGCTTTCGAATCTATAATCAAGATTTCTGGGACCAGTGTATGCCTGACTATATGATCCCTGAGATTAAAAGAACTAGTTTAACATCAGTGATTTTGACCCTGAAGTGCCTTGCCATTCATGATGTCATAAGGTATGAAGACAATTCGGACAAAGATAAGGTCAAGGTGAATTATACTTTTGAGTCCCTTGAGAAATGTTGTCTTTTTCCATGTACATGGGTTGGGTCACTGCTCTCTGTTCTTTCTAAAGTTCTGGTCTAACAAAATAAAAAATAGTCAATTTCTGATTCCTTCATGACTTTCCCTTACCAGAATTGGAACCTTTACTTACAAGAATGCATCTGGTGCCCGTGTTTGTTTTCAGCACTAGGTGTCAGCAGTTTGGTTTTAGTGGTATTTTACCATAGAAGATCTTAAATCACAGTTTCTGGGGATGTTGGAGTTGGAAAGGATTTTTGAAATCATTTAGTTCAGTTGGAGACCAAATACTTATCTGAAAATCAAAGAAAAAATTACAGTGAATCATTTTCCCAGCTCAGATCAACATAAAGAGACAGAGAAGTCTGCAGAGAGTAGGTTTGGGATCTGGCCAAGAACAGAACCTTCCAGCTCAGAGAGAGACTGTGCACCAGGACAAGAAAAGGTCTCCAATGCAATATAAAGAAACCTCAAATTGTTCAGGGTGCAGAAAGAATGGCCAGCTGGCACTTCTGTTGCCCTCTACTTAGTTCCCAGTAGATTCAACATGTATTGATACCCCGAACAGGGGCAAACCAAGGCGGGGCCTGTGCCTGAAGATAGTGTTCCAGAATGAGGAGCAGTAAGTGGGCCCTAGACTGTGTACTGAGCAAGGAGCAAGTTCAGAAGCAAGCAACGGCTGTGAAACCCAGACCTCCAGGATAGCTTCCAGTTCAGTCTGAAGCCTACAGAGGAATAACCAGGGCAAGAATTTCAGACCAAAGGGAAACCTATGATCTGTCAGTCTGAACCAGCAAAGCATTTCAGTTGGCTACTAGTGACTGAATTCAGAAGCAGTTTAATGAAACTCCAAATAGGGCAGACCCACAGGCTTGTTGCTCAGAGCCAAACCCAGGTCACAGATTTGTAGTTTAGACCGAGGAGACCAGCGATCAGACTTCGCCTTAAATCAGGCTAGGAACACTGAAATCTTGCAGGTCTGTAGCCTGAACATAGTGACAAGTGTTTCAAGACACAAATTCAGAAGAAAAGAATGACTCCAAAACATCTACAAGCAAAGCAACAAAGTAAAACATAGCTTGGGCCCAAATTAGAATTCCTGGAAGAGATGAAGCAAGAAATTTTTTAAGAAAAGAGTTAAAAAATTCTTTTATAAATGAAATAAGAGCACTAAAGGAAAAAATTGGAAAGGAAATGAGTATTATGGAAGAAAGAATTGTTAATGGAATTAAGAGTTTGGCACAAGAGATACAAAACCTTGCCCAAGATACCAACTCCTGGAAATTATAATGATCCAAATAGAAGATAATGACTCCATGAGACAAATATTAAAGAAAGTCAGATGACTAAAAATATAGAAGAAAATATAAGGTATCTCATCGTAACCACTGACTTGGAAAACAGAACAAGGAGAGACAGTTTAAGAATCATTAAACTACCCGAAAACTATGACCAACAAAAGGAACCTAGGTATCATATTTCAAGAAATCGTAAAAGAAAACAGCCTAGATCTCTTAAAACCAGAGGACAAAGTAGAAATAGAAAAAATTGCTAAATCTACTTCCCAAAAGAAACCCCAAAATGAAAACTCCCTGAAATATTATAGTCAAAATCTACAAATAGATAGAAAGAAAAGTATTGAGGAGCCATAGTGAGGATCACACATGATTTAGCAGCCACCACTTTAAAGGAGTAGAGAACTTGGAATACAGTATTCCAGAGGGCAGAGAGTATAGACTTACAACCAAGAATAACTTACCCAGAAAAATTAAGTATAATCCTAGAGGGGAAAAAGTGAATCTTTAATGAAAGAGAGGATTTCTGAGCATTCCTTATGAAGAGACCAGAGCTAGGTAAAAACTTTGAAGTGCAAACACTGGCATTAAGAGACAGAAAAAAGCAAATATGATCCAGCAATTATAAGGGACTAAACAAGGATAAACTGTTTACATGCTAATATAGAGAAATAATATATATGTCCCCTCTGAACTCTGTTATCATCAGGGAACATAAAGAAAGCCTAAATAGAGGTAGGACATGAGAGTGGTTCTGTTATGCGTTGATGATCATAAAAGAAGAATGGAAAAGGAGGAGGAGAGAGATAAACTACGTAGGGAAAGAGCAGAAGGTTAAATGGAATTATCTCACCTAATAAGAGTACATAAGTAGAAATCTATACAAAGAGGAAAGGATATTAACTAAATGAATCACAGAAAGGAAGAGTATACACACAGAGTTGGGTACAGAAATATATCCCACTAAACAGAGGAACAGAGGGGAAAGGAGAGAAGAAAAAGGGGAGAATAAGACAGAAAGTAAATCAAGGAAGGGGTTAGTCCTAAACAAAATAAATTCTAAGAAAATACCAAAATATTTACGAGAGTTCTTTTTGTAGTAGCAAAGCTTCAGAAACTCTCAGAGAGGTGATGTCTAATTAGGTAAGGGTGAAAAGAATTATGGTATATAAATGTGATGGAGTACTGTTATGCTCTAAGAAATGGTGAAGTGAATGACTTTAGAGAAACCTGAGAAGACTAGTATGAACTGATGCAAAGTGAAGCGAACAGAACCAGGAGAACGATTTATTATGACCACAGTATTGTAAAAATAACTTTGAAAGATTTGGAAACCTTGATCAGCCCAGTGACTAACCATGATTCCAGATGACTCATGGTGAAACATGCCACCCACCTCCTACAAGAGAGGTGAAGGACTCAGCATGCAGAATGAGATAGATGTTTGTGGATATGGCCAATATGGAAATTTATTTTGCCTGACCATTAATATTTGTAACAGATTTTGTTTTTCTTTCTTTCCTTTTCAGTGGGGGAAAGAGGTGGGAGACAGAGAAGGCAGATTTTTGCAGCTGAAAAAAAAGTTCATGTAGTCCAGCGCCTTCATTTGATAGAGGAGGAACCTGAAGCTCAGAGAGCTGAAATGACTTGCCCAAAGTCACGTAACTAAGAAATGGCAGAACTGGAACTCAGCCTGGGAAGTCATGTTAACGTGTTGAGCATTTGCTTAAGAACTGAGTGACATAGGAGACCAAAAAAAAATTATGGAACTTTCATGAGAAAAGACAGATATTTGAAACAGAAGGTTATGGTGCTTATAAGATTGCATGCTGTCTCGGGGAGGGAGGGGAAATGGAGGGGGAGAAAATTTAAGACTTATGGAGGTAATTGTTGAAAACTGAAAACAAATTATTTAAATTTTTTTTAAAAAGAATGTTATGGGGCTAATTGTGTGGAGCAGACAGAAGAGTAGAGAGGCAGGCTGCTGTAGTGACAGAGGATATTCCATCTCCTAGGAATCTAATTCAGCTCATATTGAGCACTAGAAGCATTTTTTTTTCTTGCTTTACTGAAAATTTGATCTCTCAGTAAATTAAGGGAGCAGCAAGGTGAACTACTCTTCTGAACTTAATTCTCACCAACAAGGAAGAACTGGTTGGCAATATAGAAATAACAAGAACCTTGGTGGGGGAAAAGTGACCGTGCCATCGTGGAGTCTGTCTTAGTAAGCTAAAGAATATATCAAATATATGCCCTTGAACTGAAGCAAAATTCTAATGATTTATAAAAAAAATAGTTAAGATTTGATGACTAGAAATATAGGCTACATGGTAAAGGGGTCTGGAAACCATGTCATGTCAAGAGCAGTTGGAAGAATTAGAAATGTTTAGCCTGCACCAAAGAATACAAAGGGGAGATAAAAAAGCTGTCTTCCAGTGTTTGAAGGGATGCTCTATAGAAGAAGAAAATGTGCACTGTCTTGTTCTAAAGCGAGAAAAGTTTCGACTAATGGTGAAGGATAAGATTTTAACAGCTGGAATGGTGAACTGATAGAACACTTTGCTTTTCTGGGTAGTGAACTCTCTGTTATGAATGAAAGAATGAATACAAAAAAACATTTATTAAAGGCTTAACATGTGCAAAGCACCATGTGTGCTAAGCACAGGAGATACAAAAGTGGAGATAGTCCCTGCGCTCAAGGAGCATTCTAATGGAAGAGACAACACATACAGGAGATCTCAGCTGCACATGAGATGGAAAGGTCCCATGGTCCTCAGGGTACAGCACAAAGCAGATGGTAAGGCATCTTCTTTGATGTCATTTCCATTGATAACATTATATTCATTTCTGATGTTGAACCATTAGGCAGTGCTAAGGACTCTGGTGGTGAGAAGTTTCTTTTCCCAGTATATTATAACTTCTCTTGTTGAGGAGATGGGGTTGCAGCACCTGTAAGAATAATTGCCAGGTCTCATCTCCACGGAGCTGTTGGTTGCAGAGGCTGGGGTACTGTCCTTCCTGGGGTCATTGGGTTTATCTGCCTGTTGGCAGCAGTTGGCCAGTTGTGGGTATTGGTGGTGGTGAAACAGGTTGCCCTTCCCTCTAGAGTTTATTCCCCTCAGTGATGGCTATGGGCACTGCGCTGGAAGCAGACCAGTAGTCTGAGGAGTACAGCAGTTTCCAAGGTTCTTGGGTTCCAAGCCAGGGGCTAGCTCCATCAGGGCCTGAGGGGAAATGGTGATTGAGTTAGTGACCATGGTTTGACTTGCCTGGCTCCTGCTGTCTCTTGTCTCCTCCTCAGAGTGCTTTGCCTGCAAAGGTGGAATAGGTGGAAGCATATTTGGCATTAGTGGGAATGGCTGCCATCACTGGGGCATGGAATGTTGTGGTAGCAGAAGTAGTAGTTGCCTGCCTCAACTCTCTCTCCCCTTCAATGTATCCTCCATTCAGCCACCAAAGTGATTTTTCTAAAGCACAGGTCTAACCTTGTCACTCTCCTATTCAGTAAACTCCACTAGCTTCCTATCAACTCCAGGATCAAATACAAAATGTTCAGTTTGTCATTGAGATCCCTTCCTAACCTAGCCCCATCCTACCTTAGGAGACTTCTTAGATGTTACTGTCCACCGTGTAATCTTCAGTCCAGTGACAAATGGCTGTTCCACAAACAAGACACTCTGTCTCTCACCTGTGGACATTTTCTCTCTCTGTCTACTCTCCCTGAGCTTCCTTTAAGTCCTAGCTAAAATCCCATCTTCTACAGGAAGCCTTTCCCAACGCCTCTTAGAGTGCTTTCCCTCTGTTAATTATTTCCCATATATCCATTTATATAGTTTTATAAACTATATTTATTGTTTGCTTTGTACACATTTATTTGTCCATTTTCTCCTTTGAATTGTAAGCACTTTGAGGGCAGGGACTGTCTTTTACGTCTTTTTGTGTTCCTAGTGTTGTATTCCTAGAACATACTAGGAATTTAGTTTACTGATTGATTGACCATTCTCAGGAGCTGCTCACCCAGATCAGTGAAGCAGAGGGGCTGGGGCACTGCTGTTCCCATATCTCTTGGGCCTACTGTTACTGGGAGCGTTAAAAGAGAGCCTGGCCAATCATCTGTAAAGAGTGTTAACAAGCAAATTCTTACGTTAGATAGGAAGGTGAGCTAATGGCTTCTAAGGTCCTTTTCACTTTTAAAAGTATGTAACTACAGAAGCAGGAAGAGTTATCGTGAGTCTCTAAAAGTTTTCTGAAAAACATAGAGCTTAAGCAGGGCTTTTGAAGTATGGGTTAGATTTGGATAGGTGGAGAAAGGGATGCAAGAAAGTGAGTCAGGAATCCGATTTTATTGAAGATATCATTTCTCCTAACCCTAAATTCTCAAAAGAAATTGATTTGTGAAACTGGGTTATGTCTGGTCAGGGCATCGCAAGCAATGTCACCTCTCTTTGTATCTCATTGACATCCCTAGGTTTCCCTATTTGGAACGGCCCGATGAGAAACTTATTTTAGAGGCTCTTAAACACCTCTATCAATGTGATGCTATTGATAGGTAAGAAACACGTTTTATTTCCTTATTGTGGTTTTAACCGGGTTCAGCCAATTGGTCACTTAATTTGTTCTCTTATCCTAAGCCTTCTTCAGCTTCACCGTCCCTAACTCTTCCTGCCTCTACCCTGTAGCTCCCAGCCCATCCAGCTCTTGTCTCTCGCACTGCCACCTCCACTCTGCCTCACCTTCACATTGTTAGTCCTGTGCTTAACCAGGTCACTGTCCTCTTAGTCTTTGCTTAAATCTCTTTATTGCTAGCAAGTCACTGTTGACTGACAATCTAGAACATTCTTGAGAATTTAAATTACAAATCAGTGGCCCCTAGTTAGCCAACAAGCACTTATTAGGAATTTACTATGTGCTAAATGCTGGAGAATCAAAAAAGGGCAAACGCATCAAAGCTGGAATAGAAAAAGCACAGAGGCAACCTAGAAGCACCCTTTTACTCGATGCAAAGCTCTTTCTCTTTTTCTTAAAGAGCCTGGGGTATGTTAGAAAGGCAAAGCTAGAGTATAGTCTTCTCACTAGAAGTACTTTCTGGACTTAGGAACTCTGATAATACAGTGACCAAATACATTTCAGAAACTCAGGATGAAACCTCTCCTGACAGAGAAGTGCAAAGGCAGGTGCTTTTTTGGAGGGCGGAGGAGCAGTGGCATAGTTGGGACATGGCCAACCTGGGAAATTGTTTTCCTTGATTGTAATAATGGTTTTGTGTTTCTTGCTTTCTGAATGGGTAGATGAGGAGGGAGTGGTAGCAAGGAGAGAATGCAGACCTGAAGGTAAAATAAAATCTGAATTTTAAAAAAAGTACTTTCTTCCCACTTATGGAAACCCAGCTTTGTGCAAGTCTGCCTAAATAAAGGTATTCTAGGTGAAGGTTTCTCTACATGAATAATTTGTTAATTATCTTCAGTTGCACACATATCTTTAGGAAAAGAATGACTTTTCTCTTGTTTGTCCTGATCCACCTTACAAGTATGACTTACCCTACAACAGAATAACGTAAGAACTTTTTCCTTCTACTAAGGAGTGGCCATGTGACAAAACTGGGTTTATCAATGGCAGAGTTTCCCCTCTCTCCAAATCTCACCCGTGCCATCCTAAAGGCCGCTTCCTTGGATTGTGAAGATCTCCTGCTTCCAATAGCGTCAATGCTGTCCGTAGAAAACGTCTTCATTAGGCCTGGTAAGAAACTAACTGCTCCACTCTTGTTTTAACTTTGGAGAGAAGTGTCAGCCTCTATCGTTAGAATAGAATGAAAGGCAGTAGTTCTAGCAACATCTTCAACAATTTTTTTCCATTTAGTTTTTCTTCATTAGTACATATTTGGAATAAAACGAGTATTTCCATAAAACTAATAAAAAAGATGATGTACGTGAAACTGCAAATCTACTAAGCACAACTTGCTCTTCCTTTCAAATATACAATACAATTATCATGTAAATTTCTTTTTTTTCTGCTCTTAACAATTTTAATATTTTCAGGATGACTTCTTGCATGTTTATTGGACAGAGTGCATTTGTAAACCTTTATTGCTTGGAAGTCAGGAAAGGTTGCATAATGAATAATTTGGAGTCAGTAACACCTAAATTCAAATCCCACTTCTGACAGTTATTAATTGTGAGATGGTGGGTGTATCTCTTCAGCTCCATGTGCCTCTGACAGTTCCTAGGAATTAATTGGGTACTGAGTCATAGATGGGAGGAGCCCCCCATCCCTTCTCACGCTAACAAATCACAGACTCGATTCGTGCTTTTCGGAAAAGCTAATCTCAATAGCACTTGGCTCCTAAGGTGTGACCGTATGCAGGGGGCTGAAAGATCTGACTTTCCTAAGTGAACTTTTTTTGTTCCTCCGAGGATACAAATGTTAGTCTGTAGGCATTACATTTAATATTAAGGGGGGAAACCATACATTTTATGCATGAGGAACCATATGGGCTAAATGACTAGGTGCTTTTGATGACCAGTGAGTAGCACAGTTTGCCTCAGAAGTGAAGGACGTAAGATAAGATTAGAAATGTAGATTTGCACCTTGTTGCCTTGGGGGCCAGGTTGATGGGTTTGAATTTTGATGGTAAGCACTAGGGAGTCACTGAAGATTTTTGAGCAGAGGAGTGACATTGCCAGATGTGTTACCGAGGTAACATATTGGGAATGAGCACTTTTTCTCTGAGGTTCTGATCTCTAAGTCTTTGTAATCTTGAATCTGGTCCTCAAGAACTAAATAAAGCTGCTGCACAGTGCAGTGCTGTTTTTCTTTTCAACTAAGTAGACAAAGAATGCCTATTATCCAGACTATGGTACAGAGTTGGATAAATAACCCATAGAGCTGGTCCCTCAACCCATACATCTTAGGCACTACAGACTGATGATACACTGGGCCCAGAATTAAATAAGACAAGAAATTGGGTCCAGAATCATGTGGAGGGAGAGTAGTTTGATGTATCCAGCAATTGGAAGGTCCTACACACTTCTCTCTAAATCATTAAATCTAAATCTGAAACATGAATATGTGCTAGGCACATGGTAAGGTCATGAGATAATCAGTGGAAAGAGCCCACATGTGGGCTTTGTGATGTCAGGAGAGCAAAAGGAAGGCTCCCAGAACATTGGGTAAATGAATGGGCCCCTCTGGCGAACTTAGGGCAGAATGTGAACAGTGTCAAACAGGGCGACCAGGAAGAAGGAAATCCTGCAGAAAAGAACAGATTCACAGGAGCATGCTTCACCATCACTCCCTCCCAAGTCTCTAATTACTCAGTCTCAGAACCACCAATATCTCATCTCAGGTAAATGCTTCAGAATACATATTCTCCCCTGTAACACCTGCTGCATGGTCGTTGTTTTTTTAAACTAGAGATTAGGCAGCTATTTCTCCTGAGTAGTCCCCTGAGAGCAAGAACCAGTAGTGTTTTGAAATGCCTAGAGAAAAGATGGAGAAGTTGTATTCATCTCTCAATCCTGGAGCAGGAAATAACAAAGCCTCTTAAATAGTGTCAGCAGGAAGAGAAAATAAGGGCTACAGAATGAGAAGGACAGGAGTTGGGAGATGGGGGAAGGGGTCCACAGGTCTAATTCTGAGATTAAAATTCCTCACGTGAGCTCTTATCTGCTTTGGCCACCAGAGAGTACTGGGCACAACAGGCACAATGCCTGCGTTTTGTGTGGGCCTCACATAATCCTAAAACAGTGCTTCACTTTAATGGTCCACTGAGCATCTAAATGCCCACTGAGTGTACAGACAGCGCTGTATCAGGCAGATCACTGAGACGAAAGGCTGCCAGCTCTTGTTATCCTTTGGCCACGGGATCTTTGGAATGTTTCTGGCCGAAAGATTTTATTTGCTTGTCCTAGTAAAGGAAGTTAGTATAGAAGACCTTTGCCTTATTGTGGTATATCGGTGATGTATTAACTCCATTTTGCTGAATCAGCAGGCAAGGGAGTTCAGCCCTACAGCTCTTTAGATAATAAATGATCAGTTTGGGGAACTTGTAGATGCTCTGCCTTCAAGGTACCTTCTCCCAGATTTCCTTTTGGATGCCAGTTCTTAACATGGCTTTTGCTGACATGTCAATTTTATATTCACCTGTTAAGAGATTTTTGTGGCCCTCCACAAGCTTTTGTGTAACAGTGACACTTCCGCCTCCACCACAGTTCCTCTGATAGATAACTTGTGCCTCTCCCAGTCAGGTTCAGAGAGCCCCATCACCACAAGTTGGGCCATCAGGTCAGGAATTTTTCCTTGTTAAGGCTATTTGTGAAGAATCTGCTGTTGCATGGAGAGATTCTATCTGCATGGGTGGAGGGATTTCCCACCCTCATCAATTCAGGAATCTTTTACCAATAAACCTCCAGGCATACTGTAGTTTCCCCTCCCCTTCCCTTGCTTCCCACCTCCTTTTTCTAATACAGAGCTCTGTATGTGGTACAGCTTAATAGTGTTGATTGGCATTTAAAAATGTCTGAGTTAAAGATACTGAAGAAAGAAAAGTTCTAAAAGATCAAAAGCAAATAAAGTTCCCATACTTATGACTTTGTAGAAGATGAATGAAATCAGTGGCCGCTTATTTATTCTTTAAAGTTGTAGTAAGGCCTTTAAATTAGGTCCACACTGATAACTTTGTTTGACTCTCTACTGAACGTTATCTACCCATTTTTACTTTCTGTTAGATTATCCAAGCTTATGGAGATTAATAAAGTGATAAAACAACATTTTCTTGTCTTTCTTATTCCTGTTTGCTACTATTTGTGTTTTTCCGGCCTAGAAATCCTTGACATAGTTCTTAGATCCTGGAAGTTCTTATTTGATTTTTTTCTGTGCAGTAGCTGAGTTTTGTTTATTTAATTATGTATTTATTTTTGTAACTATAGAGGAAAAGGCTGAGCTGGAGGATTTCTAAGTCATGAAGGAGACTTGCCTTTGATGTTATTTATGCTAATAGCAAGAGAGAGAACTCTTTCTTGACAGAATGATCTTGGTCATCCAAGATTATGACCTAGGAGTGCTCTGAGATCCTTCGCTATTTCTGTAAGCTGTGGCTTGTTAGTGCTGTGAATGTCCTTCCTTTCTGTAGCTGGATTAGAAGGGTAACGCCTTTCTCTTTAGTTCCTGACCTAGGTCTTTGTAATCTTCAGTCCGGTCTTCAGGAACTAAATAAAGCTGCTCTGTAATGCAGTCTTGTTTTTCTTTCCTTTTCTCTTCTCTTTATTTCTTTTCTTTCCTTTCCCCTTTCTTTCTCCTTCGCCTCCTCCCTCCTTGCTTTCCTCTCTTCCTTCCTTCCTTTCTTCCATGGTACTTGCTGAGATCTTATCCCCCAGTGTTCCAGAATCTATTTTCAGTGGATATACTTATTAAAAAAATACTATACATGGCCTCACTTTAATCCATAAAACCCTATCTGGGTTGTGCCTTGGTGATTGAAGACTAGCTATGTGGATTTGTTTTCCTCATAGTCAAAAGGACGTGGTATGCTTAAACTAAATATCCTCAAATTGGGAAATTGTAGTCCAGTCTGGGAAATAAAATGACCCTTTAAAAGCTCGGTGCCCTGCCCCCATTCTCCACCTTGCACAAAGAAAGGTGTAGAGGCTGTTAGGAACGGATGCATTCTTTTTAGCTGGAAATCGTGACTCGGTCAAGGACATTTATCACCAAAATAATGTCGAGTTAATTCTTAGATCCAGATGGGACTTATATCTCCCACCTAAAGCTAGCCACTGTGTGTTCCTTTGTGAGAACAAAGGACAGTTTTCACGTATGTGATTCTGCAACCCGGCTGGCCTGCTTCTTTGTCTCTGCTAAATATTCGCATTGCTAAAGCATTCTCTGCAAAGCCTTTTCCACTATCGATTGTAATAGAATTGACTGATGACTCTGAAGAATTCAGCAGTTACATCCCAATCTTGTTGCCACTGCAGCTGCTCCATATAACATCTACTTATTTTCACTGGCTAGGATTGCAAAGAAAATGATTGGGGAGAGGGGGTGGTTTTTTTTTCCTCTGAAGAAAATTGCAAGTACAGCAATGTGAAAAGTGATGAAAAAGGGACAACTCACCTGTTATTCGCCAAGAATATAGAAGAGTATTAGAAGGGCAAGGTACAGTGCTGCAAGATACTGCATTATGCCGAATGCTTGGATCCCTTCCCACTCCTACTTGGCAGTACCCATCCTCCTCCCTCACAGAGATAGCCAGGTCCCCTTCCACTAAAATGTTCCCCTGTTTTCCTGAAATTCTATTAGATTTACTTGAATTAATAAACAGAACCCCTTGGGAGGGTTAGGAGTATTGGCTATCAGTCATTCATACCCTAGCAAGGCTGTCTCTAAAACAAGGCAAATTATTTTCTCCTCTGTCTTTTTGAAACATTTATGTGCAGTTAAAATGAATATTGTGGATACCTTTGAAGGGGGAAACCCAGTGCAAAAGATGCAGCCTGAGTGCTGGCTTTGAAGTTGAAGGTTGTAGGAACTAGGTAGTTTTTAAGATGCTGATTCTAGATGAGTCTCAGGCCTTTTTTTGTTTTTTAAGCACCAGCTGCTGTTGTTTCCTTCCTCTAGAGCTGCTTCCCTGAGTCACTGCCAGGTATCAGCAGCCAAGGTCTTCCCAAAGCCCAAACCTTAGTGCGGATTAATTTAATCAGATGGCTTTCCTCCTTCCACTTTGTTGAGATGCATGCATGAAAGAATGAGAGATGAAGGGAGGAATTATCAAGAGAGAATTCTGGTCATTGGGGCTCTTAGGAGAATGCAAATCTAGGAAGGCTGCTGCAGCAGTAGGCTTTCTGTTGTTAGAGCATAACATGGAACACTCGGCTTCTGGGTGGGATTGGGGAGAGGAGTGTTAGAAGGCTAGAGAACACTTGGAGTGGGGGCGATGTATGGCCAAAGTGGCTAAAGGCAAACAGCCTACTTTGAAATTTTGTCTGTATCTTCTTTTGTTCCAGATACTTGCTTCCCCTTTCATCCCCTCGTCCCTGAAGCCAGGCATAGCTGTCATTAACTTGTCAGATCTTTTTGCTTTGCCTTGCCTAACAGGGTGAAACAGTAATGGAGCAGGGGATGAAACAACCTATAAGCTGTCCCAGTTGTTCAAGATGAGCTGGATTCTGGAATAGTCTTATGAATACAAAAGTGGAATGAAATCAATAGCCTTTCCAAAAGAATAAGATTTGTTTGTTTACCTCATTTTAAGTCCTAGTCATCGGCTTTCAGTCAGTTTGGCTGTGCAGAATAAATAAATGGAGGCCCTCCAAGCTCAGCTCTCACCCCGCTTAGCCTTTCTCTAGGTGAAGCAGAGAAACAAAAAGAGGCAGAGCTGAAACATCAGGAGCTGTCATCCCAAGCTGGCGGATTCAATGACTTTGCAACTCTAGCAATAATCTTTGAACAGTGCAAATCAAGGTATGTACAAGAAGACATAAAATTGCCATGGTAAAATGTTCTTTCTTGGAATTTGCCTTTACACATGCTTTTTGTGTTTGTGGATTCTTAATATTCTACATAAGGGGGCTAGGTGGTACGGTAGATAGAGCACCAGCGCAGGAGTCAGGAGGACCTGAATTCAAATCTCACCTCAGACTAGCTGTGTGACCTTGGGCAAGTCACTTAACCCCAACTGCCTCATCCTGGGTCATCTCCAGTCATCCTGATGAATATCTGGTCACTGGATTCAGATTCCTCTGGAGGAGAAGTGAGGCTGGTGACTGCACAGCCCTCCTTCACTCAAAACAAAGTCAGGTGCAAGTCATGTCATCATTTCTCTGTTGGCATGGTCTTCTTCGGCAACGAAGGATGAATGCACAAACAATATCCTACGTGGTGAAGTATTGAGTTGTCTGAGATAACAAAATGCTTGAAAGTATCCAATATATGAAATATCCCATCTGCAGTCTGAAACTGCCCCATTTATAAATTGTAGGGGTGGGGAGGGATTAACTCAGTGAAGGTGTTTGTTAAGCTCTGAAGCAAGTTTTTCTCTCCATAAGCAGGTCCCATCTGCCAGCTTTCATATAGGCTGATCCTGTAGATGACTGGTTTCCATCTCTACATGTATAGCACAAATAAACTTTCAGTAGAGCCCTGATCTGACTCCTTGTCATGGCTTGGAGTTGCTGCTAGTGCATAAGCCATGGGAGGTTCTGCCAAGTCTGGGAATGAACAAGGAGTCTGTAGTGTAAGAGCCAGTCACTCAACTAAATTTGGAGAGGCAGGTTAGCCACAGAGTAATGAACTTTTCAGGCAGAATGACTTTCAGAGACCATTTTTTAAATCGTAGAGGGTTGTCATGTGCCTCAGGGAAGGTAGTAACCACACAAATGAAAACTCAGATCTTTGAAATATTGAAGCAGAAGAAGGTGATCTGTTGTCTTTCATTTAGAGGCAACCCTTCATTGTACCAATATTCTCGTTCACAGCCCATCTCCACCTGCGTGGTGTCAGAAACATTGGATCCATTGGAGGTGCTTACAGTCGGCATTCCGTGTGGAAGGTCAGCTTCAAGAGATAATCAGGAAACTAAAGCAGGTGACCACTGCAATGCTTTACTTCAGGCTCTATATATTTCATGCTGTTGGAATAGCAGGGATCTACAGTTCCTTTCGATTATTCCCACCTCTCATCGCTATTCTGTAGCAAGATTATTTGCCCTTTGTTAATGTCTTCAGAAGATCCAGGGGAGATAAATCTAATTTGACAAATATTTATTCAATGCCTACTGCATGACCCTGTGCTTAGTGTTGGTGATACAGAGCTAGGTATGACATAAGCCTGGCTTTCAGTGAGATTAGAATCTAGTAGCAAATGGGAGAGGACATAAGTACCCAGCTAATAAGAATGAGGTCAGTACAAACGACAGATTGAGGCAAAATACTATGAGAATTTTGAGGAGGAAGCAATGACTTTCACATGAGAAGGTGGAAAGTATTAGGGAAGACATTCAAGTTGGGTCTTAAAGAAAGAAAGGGACTTCAACAGCCAGAATGGGATGGTAGGAGGCATTCCAGTCATGGAAAATTGCCTGAGCAAAGTCATAGCAGTGGGAGAAGCTAGGACAGGAATGGGAGATAACAACTAGTTCATTTTGGCTGAGATAAAGAAAACATGAAGGAGAGTAATATTAGAAGATTGGAGACAGATTATGGAGAGCCATTAATGCCAAAATATATACTTGATTAAATAGGTAGTGGGGTGCCACTGTAGATTTGGCAGCTAGGTGGCACAGTGGAAAGAGTGCTTGGAAACAGGAAAACCTGAGTTCAAATCTTGCCCTGAATACTTACTTAAGTAGGTAACCCTGGGCAAATCACTTCACTTCCCAGCCTCAGCTTCAACATCTGTAACATGGAGGTCCAAATATCACCTACCTCACAGAGTTGTGAGGATCAATGAGATAATGAAGATAAAAAGCTCTGCAAACCATAGAGCTACATAACTGCTAGCAATCGACATTACTATTTGAGTAAAGGAGTGATACGATCAGAATGTAGACAATTACTCAGGCAGCCATGTGGAGGATAGAGAGACTAGAAATAGGGAAGTAGACTAGAAACAAGAGGACCAGTAAGAAACTTTTAAAAGGAGTCTTAAGAATAAAAAGAGATCATGAAGGAGGAAGCAAAGGAAAGAGAGAGAATGGTCCAGATACAAGAGAGATGGTGAAGGTAAAACCAGTGGGACTTAGCAGCTGGTTAGATATATGGAGTGAGGGTGATGGAGGAGTCCAAGGTCACTCCAAGGGTGAAAGTCTATTATTGGGAGGGTGATGATGTCCTGGATAGAAATAGAGAAGTAGGAGATGAGGAAGGTTTCAAGAGGAAGAGAATAATCTCTGTTGTAGACAGCATGATGTCCAAGTGAAGAGCCCCATCGGGCAGTGGCATATATCTGACTGGGACTCTGGGAAGAGTTTGTACATAGAGAGAAGTTAGGTTATCATTTCTGTTATAGGAGGAAGAGTTAGATTTACCACAGATGAGGGCTGCCTCTTCTTCTGAGACTTGAGAAAGGGTGAGAGGATGAGTGAGGACCCTGAAATCTTAAAGGAGCTGAACTGGGAAGCTGAGGAAGTTCACACTGACGCCAAAGACAAATAGAGATTATTTGCTGAGTGTGGTGAGGGCAAGTTGGGACCTTGAAGTCAGAGGACAAGATGGGAAACAACTGTTGTGGAAGATGTGAGTCAACGAGAACTGAATACAAAGATTTTATCATGTCACATGGAGGTCCCATTTGGGATTAAAGAATTTATATTTTTGTGATTTCTTCTAGCAGCACTCAGGCATTTAGGAGTGGAGAAGGAAGATGGCAGGAGTTACCCAAATTGAGGGTTAACAGGGTAGAAATAGCAGAAGGCTGAGGGAGCAAATGATTTAAGTTTGGAGAGCAGTATCGCAGTAGTTGACCATAAGGACAAAAATGAACGTGAAGGAAACTGAGGCTAGAACAGAAATGGAAGGACTGGAGATTATGATATTGGATAACATTTACGGAAAGAAGGAGAGAGGGAGAAAAGGAATGATGAGAGTGTGACAAGAGGAGATGTAGGAAGTGAAAAGGTTTTGCATGATGGTGAGGTCCAAGATGTGATCACCTTGGTGTACAGGGGAAGGAAAATGAATGTAATGGTCATAAGCTTTAACAAGTTCAAGAAAACATGAAGACAGTGTGTTAGAAGAGTCTTCATCATAGAGATGGGCATCTCTGGGGATGTTGCAAGAGAAAGATAGGCAAGGAAGACCAAGCCATATGCTGAAACAGTGGGAAAAGGTGGACTAAAGAAATAACTTTTTAAAAACTTCTCAGGGTGGAAGATTACTTCTAACTGTTATGAAAAGATCAACCTCTTTACTGATATTTTTTTATATAGCAACCTGATTTCCCAAGAGAAAATTTTGATGGTCCTAGACAGGAAATCTTACGAAGATGTTTGTGCACTGGATATTTCACCAACGTAGCACGAAGGTGAGCAGTGAGCTTATAAATGGTTAAAGGGAAGCTACAGCATTGAGAGTAGTATGAGTTAAGGTTCAGCATTTGATACAACCACCAAAGTAATGGTGATGGCCTCTTTTACAATTTTCATTGGTGTTAAGCCTATGTTAGAAAAGTGTAGATTAATTGGTCCATCTTATCCTCTTCTATTTATGGGTCACTACTTTCTACTATGTAAATATTCCCATTATAAAAAAAAATCTCTTGTATTGGGGTTTTTTACTTAGAATATGCTTCATAGTAATTTTTGTAGTTATTTCTCACAAGATCCTGCCTGGTGAGGTGTACTGGTATTGCTATATTCATTTTACAAATAAGGTAATCGAGACACAAAGATTGTTACAATAGGTAAATGGCCTTGCCAGAAACAGTCATTGAATGAACAGTCATTGAACAGCTACAAGGTTCACTTGCCTTCTTGCATGTACTCAAACTGTCCTTCTGCCTAAAGTTCCATTCTCTACTTCATCCCCATTTTGATCAATTGAAATATTACCTTTTCTTCAAGTCCCAGCTCAAATTCTACCTATTCATTGCAGTCTTCCGAGTCCCTTTCACTTAAAAGTAATCATACTCTTGTCTGAATCCGTAGCACTTTCCCTGTGCTTTTCTGTACCATAGTTATTGATGCATTTATCTTCCATCTGAAGACCTCTCTTACATCTTCCCCTTTACCCTTTCCCTTAAGTCTTCTCCAGATTAAAAATACCCAGTAATTTTGACTTATACTTCTCATATAATATATCCTTTGGGCCTCTGGCCATTCTGTTTGCCCTCTTGTGGGCATCCTTCAGGCAGTCTGCAACCCTCCTAAAATGCAGCACTCAAGAGTGAGGTATGATCTGCTCAGCACGAAGGATGTCATCTGTTCTGGATGCCACATTTTAACATGGTCATGTTAGCTTTTTTGGTGGCCACATCACACTTGACTCGTTGAACCTGCTCAGCTCAAAACCCTCAGTCTTTTTCATATGAACTGTTATAAAACCACATCTTTCCTATTTCTTATTTATACAGTTTATTATTTTAAAGCTGGGTGCAGAATTTTACTTTCAGTCTCATTAAATGACATTATGTTAGGTTCAGTCTTTTGAGATCCTCATACCTTCAACTAATGTGTTAATCCTTCCCCAGGCTTCATGTTATCTGTATATTTGGTAAGCATCTTATCCTACTTGTCTTTGTGTCATTAAGGTGAATGTTGAACAGAACAGGATTACAGATAAAATCCAGTGGCAAACCTCTAGATATCTTCTTTCAGACTGACGTTGCTCCATTAATCAGCACAGTTCTCTATTAGTCATTCTGTTATTTTCAATCTATCATTTTTCATCGTCTCCAAGATTTTTGTGAGAATATATCAAATGTCTTGTATCTACAGCATTTCTCTGATTTACCAGTCTAATACTCTGTCCAGAAAAAGGAAATGAGGTTAATCTGGTAACTGACACCTAGTAATCAGTACTTCCCTTATAAACCATGTGCTCAAGAATTTTGCCAAGTACAGAGATCAAAGACACTACTTTGTATATAATTTGTGCGGTCCACCTTCATCTTTAGAACATTTGTCTAATTGTGGAGGGCTTTAAAAACTAGGCTAAGGATAACAACTGGGAAGAGAAGTCATCTTAACCTAGGAGTGAGAATTTTTGCATAGGAATTTTAAGTTAAGGAAATTGTGTTTTCATTGGTATCAGACTTCTGAATAGCAAAGATCAAATATACCTTTCAAAAGGAGAAGCATTGGATTGCTCATACCTGTGTTCATTTGAAGCAAAGTGAACCATTATAATAAAAAAGAAAAGTTATTTTTAACCTCTTTCATCTATACTTAGAAAATGTTGCTAGTTCCAGGACTCAATATACCGCTTATTTTGTTGTGTTACATTGATATCTTATAATCATGATGTCAAGTGTATCAGTAAAACAGTTTTTGCTGTGCTTATAGGTCTGTAGGAAGAACATTCTGCACAATGGATGGGCATGGAACCCCAGTACACATTCATCCTTCTTCAGCGGTAAATTATATCTTAAATATCTGTAGTAATCAGAATAATTATTTTGCTAACGTGTCTGTCTCTGTTACTCTTTGCTTTAAGAAATAAATTTGGCATCTAACTTATTTTATTACCTAGCACTGTAAAGGCCTGTGTAGTATGTGTCTATGAAGAAAAAGGTCCTAATGTAAACTCTTAATAGAATTAATTCAGGAGAACTATGGGTCTTAAATGTTTAGTTACTAACTTAGGGTGGTCTCATGTTATTCAGTACTCTAGGTTGTTGAACAGAAAATCAGGAAAACTATGTCTCCCTCAATAAATAATTTTGTTTAGCTCTATAATCAGGAACCCAAACTCGAATGGATCATTTTCCATGATGTTTTAGCTACTTCCAAAATGTACGTGAAGACTGTGTGCCCAATTCGCTATGAATGGGTTAAAGACTTGTTACCCAAGTTATATCAGTTTGATCTGTATGAATTGAGCAGTATGGCTCGGCATGAAGTGACAGAGGAAGAAATAAAGAGGTGGGAAAACAAGGAAGATCTAAAGCAACAGAAGGGTGAGTAAAACAGAAAGTCTGGTGGCTTTTATGATATAAAAATATTGTGATAGAACTTTGGCTTTAGAATTTTTCCCTAGGGGACAAAGGGATACAATAAATCCCATCTTGGCTAGTCTTCTCTCAGTGCCATGCTCTGTTCTAGACACTGAAGTTGAAATTGAATCTGGATTATTGAGTGACTCCACGTGAGACTGCAAAGAATGGAGTTGTTCTGTCTCATAACATTTAAGAATACGTAGAAGAACCAGTCATCAAGTATTTTGCCCCAGTACCTGGCCCTGGACACTGTTTAGAAACACAAATTAAACTTAACAGTCAAATCCTGAAGATCTTGGGCCCCGTTTTGTTTTTTTTTTAATCTAATCTTAGACCACACTGTTTCTCTTAAGTGAAAATTTTTACTTTTTTATTTCTTTACATTTTACTAAGAAAATTCAGTGTACTTTTCTCCCTTAAAACCTCCAGTCTCGTATCCCCAAGAGATCATAAAAATGGGAAAAGGTCCCACACGTACAAAAATATTTATAGCGGCTGTCTTTGTGGTAGCCAGAAACTAGAAATCAAGGGGATGCCCATCAATTGGGGAATGGCTGAATAAGTTGTGATATATGAATGTAATGGAGTACTATTGCGCCATAAGAAATGATGAACAAGAAGACTTCAGAGAGGCCTGGAAGGACTTATATGAACTGATGCTGAGCAAAAGGAGCAGAACCAGAACTTTGTGCACAGCAACAACCACAGTGTGCGAGAGTTTTTTCTGGTAGACTTAAATCTTCATAGCAATGCAAGGACGTAAAAAAAAAAAATTCCCAATGGTCTTCTAAGGCAAGGTGCCTTCCACATCCAGAGAAAGAACTATGGAATTCAATCGCAGAATGTAGCAGATCATGTTATGTGTGTGTGTGCGTGTGTATTATGTTTTGGTTTGTTATATGATTTCTCCCATTTATTTTAGGTCTTCTACACAGCATGACTATAGTGAAAATGTATTCAATAGGAATGTATATATAGATCCTATATAGAATTGTATGCCATCTTGGGGAGGGGGGGTGGGGAGGGGGAAAAAAATCTAAGTTTTATGGTAGTGATTGTAGAACATTAAAAATAAATAAAATGAAAAAAAAATAAATATAGAAATAAATACCTTCAGTCTCAAGTGCAAGGATATCACTTTAATATATTCATTTTTTCATGTTGTTTCCAGATAGAACAATGAAGGAATCTCTAAAGAAAATGCAGAGAAGAAATGATGATAAATCCATTTTGGATGCACGGGCTCGATTCCTGGAGAGGAAACATCAACGGGCCCAGAACATCACTGGCACTTTGAAGGAAAATGACTAAGCAATGACCTCTTGATTCAGAAAGGACCAGAAGCAGTCAGGAAATGCTCTGCTGCTTTACTATTTCCTTCATGCAGAATTGCCAAAAATCCAGGGAAGCTGCTATTGAATTTATTAGCCTAGGAGCTAAAACAGCCTACACCAATGAACTCAGATGAAATTTTCACAGGGAAAATGAGTAGGTTGCTCTGATCAATGGCGTTGATGTGTGAATGAGTACAGCATGAGATTAGATGATGTTCCTTTTTACTTTCCATTCTGTTGTCCTTAAATTGGCATTGAACTCTGTTCCTCAATATTTTTAAATAACATATAAATTGATATTTTATTAGATTCTAACCCATTTGTAATGAAACATTAAAGATTATTTTCTTAAAGCTTGCCTCTGACATATCCTGGCTGTGTAATCCTGGGCAAATCACTTAACCTCCCAATGCTCTAGGCAGTTGTTTAAGACTGAGTTGCAGAGTAGGTGCACCTGCACTGATAGAGTCTTTTCACCTGGGAGTTCTCTGTTCCAGTGAAAATGTAGGTTTCAAGGCCCGTCCCTAACTCTTCTCAAAGCCACTTTAGAGTTGTCGGTTATGTCTGCTGTGTTGCCATTATTTAAAGCATTATTAATATTTGTTGAGAAAATATTTAGATGGTCAATGAATGAATAAGAAAACTGTCTATGGCAGGACTCTCTTAAGAGTTATTTTCACTGAGATGATGCCAAGTACTTTTTAATATAAACGTATGTTGGGAAAAGTACCTATACGCACTCATCAGAAAGAGATCGTAGATGTAAGAACTTTTCTTCTAAACCTGTATATGGTTAGTGTGGTACCAGCTTAAAACTCAAAAGATAGCCTAATGTATGTTTAAGGTTTTTTTCTGCAAAGATTAAGACGTTCAGATTTTTTTATAGATAACTGGCATTTTCTGGAAAGTCTTAGCATTATTTCTTTGTCCTTAGCAGCTGAGCTGAATGCTCTGATTTTTAGGGTTAGAAACTTTTGAAACCTTTACAGAAGAAATCACAGGTGGACCAAAATCTCTTCCTTAAGTTTTCTAAAGCAGGTTAAATGGTGCTAGATTCACTCAGCACTCCCTCCATTAAGTCTGTGCTTGCGCTCAGACTATTTTATTGAAGTAGGCATAAAGGAGATTAGTTCCAGAAGCAACTATCTTCCTTGGAAGTTTTTTGAAAAAGCTTATGTAATTCTCATACATTGTAAGTCACAACTGAGATCCCAGGAAATGTTTTTGATCTAGGAAATTTCATGCTTATGAGTGAATAAAATGAACGAATGAATGAAAACACGTTTATTAAGCACTTATTATGTGCAAAGTGCCAGGGATACAAACAGAAAAGCAGACAGCTTCTGCTCCCAAGGAGCTCACATTCTAATGGTAGAGACAACACTCAAGAGGTTTCAGTTCCAAGTTAGAGGGAAAGGTTCCATGGTCTTTAGAATGCAGCAGCAAAGCAGATGATAATGCTTCTTCAGAGCCATTTCCATTGATAAAATCCTGTCTGATTTGGAACCATTTGACAGTGCTAAGGACTGTGGTGGTAAGATCTTTCCTTTCCCGGTCTGCAGTAGATGAGAAGGTGAGGCTTCCACAGAAGGGCTGTTTCTTGGGATAATGGCTGAAGGGGCTGGGCTGGAATCAGGGCTAGTGGTCTGCGGAAGGGGGGCAGGGACAGGAAGGATCCTGCCATTCTTGGGGCTTTGGGCCTTGCCTGCCTGTCAGTGGCAGTTTGTTAGTAGTCAATATTTGTGGTGGCCAGGAAGGTGGGCCCCTCCTCGACAGAGATTGTTCCCTTAAGTGATGGCTGCAATAGGGATTAAGGGGAGGTGGTGGGATTTTGGCCTGCCTGGCCCATGCTGCCTCCCATCATTTCCTTAGGGTGCTTAGTGCTTCAGTTGGACTGGCTTGCCTGCCCTGTTGGTGGCAGTTGGTGGGTGCCTGGCCTATTCTCTATAGGAGTCACATCCCTGGGTGATGACTAGAGCTATACTGATGAGGGGGGTGGCCCTGCACCATGCTCTAGCCCCACCCAAACTTACTAGTGCCATATCTCTTTAGTCTTTAACTTTAGCCCCCTCCAGCCATAGCTTCCATTTGTGCATGAAACTTCACTATTAGGAGCAAACACTGTAGCCCAAATATGCCTCCCACAAATAGTCAACCCCTGGTACTCAGAATTTATTAAGTCAATGACAGGTAACCTCCCCAACTCTTCTCTTTCCAAGTAAGATACGAGGTCTTAGATGAGCTCTTTCACTCAATTTGTAAGCCAAACTTCATTTCTGTGCACTGACCAGGACTGGCTGCCTTCACAAATAAGAAATTTGACCAAGCCATTTTCACCTTTAGAAGTAGACAGAAGCCAGTGAGCATTCATTTTTGGGGGGAACTCAACTTGTCTTCAGACCAGCACTATCACCCCAGGGCAAGGCCAACAAACTGGGGAAGATAAAGGGAGTAACTTTGAAAAAGCTCTTAAAGAATGTCACTTAGCCCTCAGCCATGGAATACCTGCACTACAGATAACCCAGCAAAACTGGCAAGCTGAAATCTCAAAGGAAGGAGAAATTCTCCTCACCGGTCCTTTGGAGCACTTGCCAAGGCAGCCCTTCTGTCATGCATACTCCTATTGGCATTGCACCAGTTAGTAACTCACTGAGCTGTTACCAGCATGCTTGCCTCTGATGCTGCCAGTCACTTTGTAATTTTCTTCCTGTGTTTTGAGTTTAAAACTATACTGGTTGGTTATTACCTTCATTTCTGCTATATTTGTAGATTCCTAAGAGATCCATATTTAAAAGGCATCCTCAGTAGGATCATCATCATTTATCAGTGTGGCCAGTCCAGGCTCTAAAAATTTCCATAACTCCCACCATGGCCTTAATGGTATCTATTTTTGTTCTATATAAACAATACAGTTTATTTACCGTTTTAGATAAGGCAGGGTGGCCAAGGTGGTTTCCCTAAAAATGTTAAAGTGTTTGTGAAATCCCCCAGCACAGCTGATAATCTTTTCATGGAGAACTTATAGAAGAACTTCTTTTGAATTTTTTAATATGAATATATAAATTAAATAGATTTTATTGATATAGTTTTATATCATCTATATTTCTCCCTGCCTCCTTCCCTATAACATTCCCAAAGAGCCATCCTTTATAACAGAGATGTTTTTTTTAAGTCAGCAAAATCAACATCAAAAAAAATCTGACATTAAATGCAGAGTTCCACTCCCCACCCTTTGCAAAGCAGCAAGGGGACGTAATTTCTTATGCATCTTCTTTGGAGAAAAGCTTGTTCTCTATAATTCCTCAACATTCATATTTGATTATTTTGTTGTTATTCTTAACATTTACGTTGAAGTCATTATAGATGTTGTTTTTTTCCATAGTTTTGCCATAGTTCATCTGGGCTTTTTTCATGCTTTTTTGTATTCATCATATTCTCATTTTCTTATAGCTCAGTAAAACTCACCGACCACAGTTTGGTTATCCATTCCCCGAGTCAACAGATGGCTACTTTGTTTCCAATTCTGTGGTGCCCTCATGCACACCTCAAAAGCTGCTATAAAGATTTTGGCTTATATGAATCTCTAGTCAATATTAATATGTATGTAAAGGTACTCTAGGCCATTTCATATAACAAAGTGGGGGGGGGAATATTCAATTATATAACATATTTGAAAAGTCCATAATCTATCAAGGACCCACAAAGTTTATCTCCTTGGAAAATTCAGCTAAAAAACAGATGCAAATAGCATGGATCCCTAGAGCCTTCAAAATTTGGAAGACAATTTACTCTATCCCTCTCATCAAATAAATAGAAATAATATAATTCTCACTATGAAATAACTAATTTCAAAAAGGGAATTATGGTTTGAATACTTAACAAATCAACTACTTTGATTGTAACTTCAGAATTTTACACTGTCACCAAAGGTCTTTGTGAATTTTAAATACTGAAAGTTGATGAGACTGAGTGCTTAAAAGGTCTAACATGTCTATGAGCAATGGCCATAGCTAAAGTCCCATATAAACAAATAACAAAACAAAGAACAGATATTGATTGAGTGCTAGATTAAAACATTTGTTCCCACTGGTCCATTATCTAATTCATCTTTAAATATTAAGAGTTAGCTTTTAAGTTGCTATCCCAAAGCTCTATAGTAAGATGCTATCCCAAAGCATCAGTACAGCTAGTGTGGTGTCCTTCCTGTGGTATCCTTTGCAGTTAAAAGGATCAGGATTTGAATCCAGTCATCTATAACCTGTGTGACCTTGGTCAAATCCCTTAACCTTCCCGGCCTCAGAATCCTCATCTATAGAGGGCTGGGTTAGATCTCTGAATTTCCTTCTAGCTCAAATTTCGTTGGCCTCTTCTATATGAACCCTTCTATCCCAGCAAGTGGTTGCAGAGACCATATTATCATATCTGGTATGCCTAAAATGAGTTTTGGGGAAAAGTGTTTCATTATGTGAAGTTAATCCCTGAAATAAGGAAATTCATGAAGCAAAGTACTTCATTCCTAACAGCTGAGAAGAATCCACCCACCCACAAAGCTTGGTTTGATGAGATGGGGGAGGGGAAGGGCAATAGGCAACACCTATTTACATACATTTTTTCTTCTCTTCTTGTTCCATCCATGCACTCTTATCTTGTGTTGCTGTGGTCATGAAGATCATAAGCAAAAGCATTTAGGGTTAGGGTGACCATGGCATGTGGTAATGTTGTATGAGACCTATCTACCTATTTTCTCATCTCTATACAATCTTTAAGAATAAGTTTTCAAGGGTATCTTGGATTAAAAATATGAAAAGAGTACAGGAAGGCCATTACAAACTACACTTTACGTAACCTCTCCTAGTTTCCTTCTAAGTTTAGTTCAGTCACTACCTTTGTCTTTCTACGTCCCTTCAGCTGCTAGTGACTTAGCGCATGCCCCTTGTATTTATTTTCTATATATTTCTTATATATATTTTCTACAAGTGCCTAGCACAAAATAAGTACTTAATAAATATTTGTTGACTGACTGATTTTAAAATTCCAAGCAGATTTCCACTTTTGCATGCTGCAGTAGTACTTGTATAATGTTAACAGATCCAGGGGAGCAAGTCACCCATCAGCATCTTGGGTGACTTCCTGGGGAGGATTAGCAGGAGGACATGGACCAGAATTGCACAGAATAAGAAGACATGAATGGGTTGTACATCTTTGCTACCATTAATGGGAGCATTCCCATCACTAAGATCACAAAATCTATGGAAGTATCACATAAAAAGATAGCATGAATAAAACTTCTTATCCAGTGACTTCAATTTTATCTTCTTGACAATAATTAAAGAAACAAAAACCTTTATCACTAACACACTTGACCAATTTTAGATTGATTTCTTTAAACTTTTCTTAAGAATATTTCTAATAATAATTCAATAATCAAAAGGTCAGCTACAGCAAGGAGTGATGTATGCAAACAGCATATGTGAGCAACAGACTGGCATTGTGTATGTAAAGGACTTTCTATGTGTCAAATACTGGTAAGTTCTGGAAATACAAAGAAAGGCAAAAAATAGTCCCAGCCTTAAAGAAGCTCATCTTCTAATGGAGGAGAAAAATATGAAAAAAACAAGGTACATACAAGCTCTATAATAGAGTAGATGGAAAGTAAACTCAAGAGAAGAGAGCACTGCGGGGGAAGAAGGACATGTGTGGGGAAAAAAGGGTATGAATCTTGAAAGAAGCTAAGGAAACTAAGACAGGAGTGATAAGGAAAAGCATCCCAGGTGGAGAACAGATAGTGCAAAGGAGTCCTATACAGCACACAGTAAGTAGACCAGTATAACTGGATCCTAGAATGTGTGAAGAGGAATAAGTGTAATAAAGCTGGAAAGGTAGATTAAACCCAATTGAGAAGAATTTTTAATGCAAAGCAGGAGTTTATTTTTTCATTCTAGAGGTAATAGGGAGCTGCTGGAGTTAAGCTGGGAGGCTGATATGGGCACACCAGATTTTAAAAAAATCAATATGGTAACTAAATGGAGGATAAATTGGAGTGGGGAGAGACTTGAGGGAGATCATTTAAAAAGGCTATTGAAATAGTCCAGGTAAAAAGTGATTGAGGCTCTGAACTAGTGTGATAGCAGTGTTGATGGAGAGAGGGATATTATCAGTCATTCAATTAGGTAGAATTTTGAAGTTCATGTGAAAGAAACTAGAACACTTGTGAGTGATAGTAACATCAAAGGTATGACCATTTCTATGTGCAACTGAGGTGTAGTGATGGAAACTGAGTAGATTGAAGAAAGGGCAGTTGAAATCCTCTGGTATCAAAGTAGGTATTGTGATGAATAAAAAGACTGTGAGCTGGCCACAGAACTCTTTGAGGAAAGGAGGAAAAATGTCCTGAGGGTTAATAGATGATAGTCACCAGGATCTGAATGGGTGATAAATTTGAATAGCATGAATCTTAAAGGAGAATTTGATGAATGATGGTGGTAGAGGGTCTAGAAGTGATCATGGAGAATAAAGAATATTCTGACTCCCCCACCACGACCATGGTCAAGAGGTATGAAAGAAAGTCCTGGGAAAGGTAGCAAGGGAAGCAGTATTGCAAGGGGTAGGGAGATTACGGTGAGCACCAGAAAATAAAGGGTTTAAAATGAAAGAAAATTTGTTAAATATAGAGCAGTTATTCCAGAAGGCACATTAGAAAGAGCCATAAAATCTGGAAGAGGCCATAGAGTTGGAGAAGAGTTACAGTTGAAGAGGATGGGAGTAAGTGAGCAGTCGATTCAGGATAGGGATCAAGGTTTGTACATTGGGTGGTGAAGTGGGAGGGTCAGAATTGCAAAGATAGAAATAATATATGAGAACTGGAATATGCTAACCATTGAGGAACAAATCCAGGCAACATATTAGTATATGGAGAGAAGTCTGCTGAGGAGAGCGAGATAAATAAGACTATTACAAGGTCCAGCCTCATAGCATGTGGTGATGTTGTATCCAGGGATGCTAGGATGACCTCAGGTGGGAGTAGGTGGAGATAAGGCCTTGGGCATCCAAAGATGTCAGTTCCAGGCAGGCCAGTTGGGACAAGGCCCTTTTGGGAGGAAAGAGGAGTGAAGAAAAAAGCCAAGAGGTGAATGCTCAAGCTCTTGTCCCTTGTCTTGGACCTAGTTGGAGAAGTCCCTGAGGCATTATACATCTAGTCCTCTTCCACATAACTGTTATTTAAATACTTAAGAAGAGAGACCTTTACTCCTTGGGTCTTATCTTCTGTAAATCAAACATCCTCAATTTCTTCAGCTATTCCTTGTATGACATAGACTTGGTTAAAGGCCCTTTGATACCCCTGGTTGTCCTTCTCTGGATGTTTCCAGCTTATCTGTTTTAAATTGTGATGACTAGAACTGAACACAATACTTTAAATGGAGTTGGACCAGAGCAGATTACAGAGGGACTTTCACTTCTTTATTCCAGAATGCTATGCTTCTCAGGGCAGCCCAAGACTAATTTCGCTTTTTTGGAAATCACTGATTCATATTGAGCTTGCAGTCCACTAAAACGTTTATGTCTTTTTCAGACAAACTGCTTTCTAACCAAACTTCCCTTATCCTGTATCTCCCTTGAGATTATCCACATCTTAAATGATTTTGTTGTTAAGCATTATCATAATGTTTGAAAGGAGGAACTTTTATTTGGGAAGGAGTTAAAGCTCCTCAGAAAAAAGGGGGAAAAATATAAATAACTGAATTGTGAACCAGATACTATGTGTTCTATTCCATATACCATTATATAATTTTGATCTAAACTCAGAATGATTCTTGGTTAATACATCTTCTCAACATTTAATTTTTGATATACAAATGCATTAAAGGATATTTGTACATATTAGAAGATCAATTTTTCTTATTACTATTCTAATGGAATGTTCAACTCAATTGTCAGGAATGATTTTTTATTTCATGAAACAAATGATCCAGATTTTGCTGTCTTACTCCCTTTTCCTTGTCAACAGACCTAGTATCAAGAGTCCATAAATATGAATTATTATCCTTATTCTCCTAAGGATTTCCTACATAGCCTTATGGCTGTCTTACTATTTTCTTCTCTATTGAATAGGAATAATGGTTATCTGATGCACAGGGCTGTTGAAGATTCTTTAGAAAACATTAATTATAGTAATCATCAAGATAAAAAAGGCCCATATGCTGTTGCTAACCATTCCAGTAGTTGGTGCTGAACTAAAACTAAAGAAATTAAAAGGGTTAAGCCAAAAATATAGCCCAGTATTCTTTTAGGGCTTACACAGATATATAATTTTGGTCAAGTGATTATAACCATTGTAGCAAATCATGCACATAACACTGGAGTAGGAATTATCCTTTATTGCTAGCTTCTAACACTCATTTTAAACAAAAAAAAAGGTTCTGGATTTCCTTTTTATGGGAAACATATAATTTCTTTTCACATTAAGATTTTTAAGTGATTTTTTGATTCCCCAAAGATCTCGTCCTTAATCCCATCCCATCTCCCCCCCCCCCCAATCAATCAGAAGAAAAAAAATTATTTTGTTGTAGCTGATTATTTAGTGTCAGGTTCTAAATCTACCATTTGAAAAGTATCTGAAAACCTTTCAAAGTAGACCCAGCCCTTGATTTTCTAGGACAACAAAACTCACTTCTTGTTCTTATACATTGAGTAGTTAAAGAGGTAGGAGAATCCCTAGAGCCTATCAGAGGATACTTTCAGGCTTCTACCATCAAGGAACCACATACAGTTACTAGTACAGAAGGTCATACTTTCTGGTACATTTAGAGCCATAGCTACCCATGATGGTTACGTCTATAAAGGCCTCTTACTTTAAAAACAACAATAAAGTGATTTTTGATTAAGGTAGTGATGTGAAAGGAGAGCCCAGCTCTTCCAAGTACATCCCAGAAATATCAAAAAGGGCTCTAGACAACAATGATCAAGAAAAACAGAGAGAAACAGAAGCAAGTTCCTCCATTCAGTTCAGGGATACAAAAAAGGCAATGAGAGAGAGGTGCACTCCTCAGATCATAGGGAGCCACAGTAGGAAGCAGAAGCAATTCATCCCTGGTATACAGTGAGTGGACAGGGGGGAAGTGTTGCAGGAATGCTGAGATCAGTGTGATCTTCAACATTTAACTGGGGCCTGTTAGGGCCACAGCAGAAGATGGAGCTAATTCCCAATCAGGGATTATACAAAGTTAAAAAGTGAAATAAATGGGCCTAGGCCAGTACCCAAACACAGAGAGGCTAAAACTGTCACCAGGGATTAAGGTAAAGAGAAGGGCCTAGTGCTACCTCCTTAGTTCAGAATGGCATCAAAATCTAGGAGGGAGACAAGACCAAATACGGTCAAATACCTAGCTTATACCTAGGGTGTCAGAGAGGACTGAGCCAGGCCCTAGCACAAAATCTCAATCTAGGTGAGAAATATGAATATGCAGAAGAAAACACCACATACAATGATGAAATGGTGTAAAAGAATCTGAAGTGGTAAGCCTAGAAAAAGAAAGTAACTTCACAGCACCTACAAGCAAAATCTCAGAGGAAAAAAAGTATTTTTGCCACAAAGACTTCAAAAGTATATGGAAGAAATTAAGCAAGAGATAAACACTGAAATCAGAATTCCAGAGAAAAATAAAGAGAAGAAGAAGAAATACCTGAGAAGAGCAGGTAGAAGATCTTACCAAAAGAGTAAACTCCACGAAAAAATATAAAGAAGCAACCAGAACTTAATTACTCCTTGAGAAAACAAGAAGTGCTAGAACAAAGTCGAAAGACTGAAAAAATAGAAGACAAATATGAAGTATCTATTGTCAAAAAGAATATGGACTCTACTATCAAAAACCTGAAAAACATGACCAAACCACAAGGGCAGGGGATGGGAAGAAGACAGTTATCCATTCTCTTTCCCCAAGTTCCCCTTACAACAGGTTAAAAAAAAAAGCTTGAATATTCTATTTCAAGAAATAATAATAAAAGAAAATTACTCAAATCTCTTAGAACCAGAGGGCAACATGAAAATAGAAAAGAATTCATAGAGCTCCTTCTTTGAGAACTGGCAACCTGAAAACACTGAGGGATGTCACAGTCAATTGCTAGAGCTTCAAAGTCAAAGGAAAAATGCTGCTGGAAACCAGAAAGAGCTCAAGTACCTAGAAACCACAATTAGGATTTTAAAAAGATTCCATAATTACAACAAAGAAGAGCAAGACTCGGAATACAATATTCCACAAGCCAAAAGATGAATTCTTAAAATCTTAAATAGCTTATCCTGTAAAACTGAAATACAATCCTACTGGGTAAAACAATCTTTAATAGAAGAGAGGGTTTTTTTTTTAAAGCATTCTTGATCAGAATATAAGAATAGAAACTTTGAAATGGAAACACAGGAGCTGAGAGCCCTAAAAAGGTAAAATGCATCTAAGCAATAAAAAAGTGCTAAATAAACTATTGTAAAGTGTTTATATTGTTAGAGGAGACAAAAATCAGGCTCACAGAATTAGAGAAGAAAGATAAGCACAGGGCCTGGATAGAATTTGTCTCATTTTGTTACTTTTAAGACGGAAAGGAAAAGGGAGGAGGAAAGGGATACATTAGAAAAGAAATGGGAAAGAAGGATGAGGAACTAATTTCTCATAATTGTGGTGCACAAGTTGAAATTATAAGCATGGAAGACAGGATAGGGAGAATAGTATTCTCATGATCCTCTTTCATCTGGAGGAGAAAAAGTAGGGTTGAATACACATATGCCTACATATTAAACTTAATAAGAAAATTAATGGGGTCAAAGAATGAGGAAAGGGGAAGGCAGGGCTTAGGAGAGAGGATAGATCTGAACTATAAACAATTTCAAGTAAAAAAAAAACCAAGGAGGATCCTAAAGGGAGGATTAAAATAAGAGAAAGTAGATGACCAGACTACGACCTGAGTTTGATGAAGAGAGAAATAGCAGGTGAGAAAAAACAGATGATTTTAATGATGAATTTGTCTTTTGGTTCACATTCTTATTTCCAAAGAAATGAGCAGGAAGGAAAAAGAAGAAAAATTATGAGGATATAACGAAGGGAAATACACAATTAACAATCATAACTAGTGTAAATGGGATAAACACACCTGTGAAATAGAAGAGGGTAGTAGAATGAAGGAAATGGGAAGGGGAACAAGCCATTAAGCATATTACATACCAGGCACTATGCTAAAACTTTTTACCAGTGTTAATTATTTGATCCTCACAACAATCCTGTGAGATAGGTGCTATTATTATTCCCACTTTACAGTTGAGGAAACTATAGATTATAGATTAGAATAGATTGAAAAGTAGAATCCAACAATATGTGGTTTGCAAGAAACACATTTGACACATAAAGGATTCATGCAAAGTTAAAATGCATGGCTAGAGCACAATTTATTATACTTTAGGCATATTTGAAAAAGCAGGGATAGCCATTGTGATCTCAAACATAGCAACAATAAAAACAGACATGATTAAAAGAAATAAGCAGAAACTACATAATATTTAAAGATACCATAGAACATGAAATAATATAAATATATACATGTATATATGTGTATATACACACACACACACACACACACATTTTACAGGTGAAGAAACTGAGACTAAGTGAGACTAATTGAGACAAGACTACATAACTTGCTCAGGGTCACACAGGTAGTAAGTGTCTAAGGCCAGGTTTGAACTCAGGA
This sequence comes from Notamacropus eugenii, assembly GCF_028372415.1. NCBI lineage: Eukaryota > Metazoa > Chordata > Mammalia > Diprotodontia > Macropodidae > Notamacropus > Notamacropus eugenii. The sequence goes on from NC_092873.1 coordinate 372,388,207, forward strand.
AGTTGAGAGGTCTGGTGCTGTATCCACTGTGCCACCCCACCACCACCACTCCCCCACAGCCACTCCCCCTCTCTCATCACATAATATGTAAGTACTTAAAGGAAAATTTAACCAAATTAAATGGAAGATTAAACATTAAAACTGTCCTACTTGGAGACCTCAATAGGCTTCTTTCAGAACTATACCAATACAGATTTAACAAAAAGATAATAAGAAAGAAATTAAGGACCTGAACAGAAATTTAGAAAAGTTAGCTCTGTTAGATCTCTGGCAATTCCTGAATGTAATAGAAGGAACATGTTGTATATTTATCACCTGTGCATGTCAAATTAACTACTTGCTAGGGCATAAAAGAGAAACATTGCATAGCATCATGGGATAGAGAACTGGCCTTAGAGTCAGCTAGACCTGTGATCATGTTCTCCTGCCCTTACTACATATTGACTGCAGGCAAATTATGTAACTTCTCAGGGCCACCAGATAATTTTCTTACACTATAAATTGTGGAATCTGTGTTGAATAGAATTCCTCACTGGTAGATCTCTAAGTGATGAAATCCCAGTTCCAGTTAGAACACAAAGCTCATAAACAAATGTAGACATATTAAATATTTCCTTTACTTGCCACAGTATAATAAAATTATAATAATTAAACAACATTTGAAGAAAGGATTAAAACTTAAAATGGAAACTAAATAATTTAATCCTAAAGAATGTGTGAGCCAAAGAAGAAAGCATTAAAAAAAAATCTTCAAAGAAAATGAAAATAATTAGACAATGGAACAAAACCTTTGGTAACCGGCCAAGACAGTCATTAGAGGAAAATGCAAATCTTGAAACATTTTATCAGCAAAAGAATGGTCAGATCAATGAAATGAACATACATCTTTAAAAAAAAAACAAAAAACTAAAAAAGAAGCAAATTAAAAATCCCCAACAAAGCACAAATATAGGAATTTTGAAAACCAAAAGAGACATAATTTTTAAAAAATAACATTGTATTGATAAACAAAGTTAATACCTTTTTTCATGAAAAACTAATGAAATACATAAAACTTTAGATGATCTGATCAAAAAGAAAACCAAATAGTCAACATGAGAAATCAAAAAGGAGAACTTACCAAAAAAAAGAAGGAAATTATTAGAAACTTTTACTCAGTTATGTATCAATAAAGCTAATAATTTGAAATGAATGTTTACAAAAATCTAAAATAGCTCTATTGCCAGAACAAGAAATTAAAAATTTAATAATCCAAATTCAGAAAAAGAAAATGAAAAAATGTAACTGAACTTCCAAAGAAAAGAACACCAAGATGAGATGAATTTACTAGTGAATTCTAGCATACATTCCAAGAAAAATTAATTCCAATATTCGTAAATTGCCTGTAAAAATTGGGAAAGAATGTATCCTACCAAATTCCTTCTACGAGGTAGATATGATCCTGAGAGCTAAAGCAGAGAAATAAAACTGTAGACCAAAATCTCTAATGAATATCAATGCAAAAATACTGAATAAAATATTAGCAAAGAATGCACAACACATTAGAGACATTGTACAACATGACTTTTGAAATGCCCAGATGGACTATTCCCAAGGTTTTCCAAACCTTTTAAGGCCATAGAATCCTCTGAGCTATTTTTTTTTTTAATTTCTCTCTTTAGCCCTTGTTGATCATGAAAGTGACGAAGCAGAAACCAATTAGTCCTGAAGCCATGGACATATTTTATTTGGAACCACTCCTTCCTAATGATGCTTTGTGGAATGTTTTGGTTCTTCAGAACAGACTTTAAATATAGTTTTCAGAGTTATTGTAAGTGAAGTCAACATGTATTTATTCCTACTAGTGGGCCTCAAACTAGGCTGACATGACACAAAAGAAGCATAAGAAAAACTTGTTCTGTTTCCTCAACTAGCTTCCGATCATGTTAGAGAGAAGAGATGTACACATGAAACTTGCTGTTCTACAATCTCAGCATTTCATCTTCTGCTTCAATTTTCTTGGCCCAGGCTGTTCCCAATGGCTAGAGTGCTTTGCTCCCTCTCTTCTGCCCCTAAGAATTCCTGGCTTCTTTGAAGATTCAACTAAATGTCACCTCTTACAAAACCTCTTTCCTGAACCCTCTCATTGTTCTTTCTTTTCTGGAATTACTCAGCATTAATTTATTTTAGTACTTATATTTCCCTGGTGAAATGTAAACTCCTCAAGGACAGGGGATGTTTTTCCATTTTAGACTCTGTATTCCCAGTAGTTAAAACATTATCTTGTACATTCTAGGGCCTTAATTAATATCTGTTGAGTTGAATTGAAATAAGGAGTAATATAAGACAGAATTTTATTACATTGTCTTGTATAGTAGAATTCTGTGGTAAAGATGATCAGTCCTAGGGAGGTTCCAAAGATGGGCTTATAGAGTTGGGAAAGATTTTGTTTAGGAGATAAGATACATTTGTTTATTTATGTATAGATCGTATTGATACCTTTTATTTTCATATAAGTCATTCCCCAGCATGTATGACTCAAGAATTCTCCACTGCAACAACAAAAACCAGCTTAAGAAGACCAGAAGCTATCATAATCCACCTGATTGCATGTGTAATGTTCCACATATATAGTTCTCCACTTCTTTGCTGAGATGATCATCTCTGGCACCAAAAATGATTATTTCATTTTATCTGAATTCAGTTGTATTTTAGTGAGGAGGTAAAATTTAAAAAGAGGCTTATATAGTGCTTCACTTAGAACTATCCTTTTTAAGAGTACATATTAGTCATAATTCAATTCTGTTATGTTAAGTACCTATTATGTTCTGTTATGTGCAAGGTATTGTGCTAATAATTCAGAGAAATAAGACATAACCCCTCATTTTGGGAACAGTATTCTAACTCTCCCTCCCTTCATTTAAAAATTGTATTGTCATTTCAGCGGTCAAAGGATATGAACAGTTTTCAAGAGAAGAATTGAAAACTATTAGCAACCACATGAGACAATGCTCCAACTCATTAATAAGAAAAATGCAAATCAAAACTTTTCTGAGGTTTCTTTTCACCTCACTCCCTGAAAATTGGCAAGAGTAACAAAAAATGGCAATGGTCAATGTTGGAGGGGTTATAGAATGATAGGTATACTAATAAATTGCTGGTGGAGTTGTGAAATGGTACAACCATTTTGGAAAGCATTTTGGAAATTATGCAAATAAGGTTACTAAAATCTCCATACTCTTTGATCCAGAGATTACACTACTAGGCATATGCCCCAGTTGTTGATAGAAAGAAAAGTTCTCACATTCACCAAAATATTTATAGCAGTGCTTTTTGGGCTAGCAAAGAATTGGAAACGAAGTAGATGCCTATTAACTGAGGAATGATTAAAGAAATTGTGGTAAGTGAATGTAATGGAATATTGCTGTGCTGTAAAAAAATGATAAATGTGGTAAATACAAAGAAATTGGAAAAATTCATATGAACTGTTCATATGAACAGAATGACTACAATAACGTAAATGGGAAGAACCACATAAAAATCAAAAGTGAGTGTTGCAAAATGATAAGGAACATGCATGGTTGAAAATAATAATAATAACAGTAGCTAGCATTTGTTCATCTTTCTGTGCACCAGGTATTGTGCTAAGCCCTTTACAATTATCATCTCATTTAGTCTTCACAACAACCCTGGAAGGTAGGTGCTATTTTTATCCCCATTTTACAGTTGAGGAAACTGAGGCAAAAAAAAGGTTAAGTGAGCCTCAAATCACAGATCTACTAAGTATCTGAGACTACATTTGAATTTAGATCTTCCTGCCTCCAGGCACAATACTCTATATTCACTGCACCCTGCTCTACACCTTTGCAGAGATGGGAATTTTCTCAAGAGTTATCTATTGTACATGTTTTCAGACTTCTTGATAAATTGATCACTATGCTGGTTTTTTTTCATTTTTTCTTTTACCTTTAAAAAATACTATTTATTCTATGGCATGGTTTTCAAAGAGAGGGAAGGATATTGGGTGAAATTATATTGAGGTAAAAAAAGGCCAATAAAAACTTTATAAATAGCCATAATGAACCCACTTATATAGTAATATAAATAACATTTTTGATGAAAATTAACTATATTTTCCAAAAAAAATTAATGAGAAGACTGGCATTGTTTAATTTTTTAAAAAAATATCCTTTTCATGTCTGGCTTACTAGAAGACAGTGGATTCTCATTTCTTCTTTTGCATTTAATCTTTTGTAATGTTGTTTTGGTTGAACTATATAAAGAAAATGTGTCTTCATAAAGACATGTAGCTGGAAAAGGGAGGGGTATTTTAGTAGCCTTTCAGATAGTTGTGGGTATTCTTTGCTACTACATTAGAACTCGATAAATGATATTTTCTTAAAGGTTAGTTGCAGTGTGGAGAGAAACCATATCAATTAGCTTTTTACATGGCTACATTAAAATCAATTGTCCTATCTTGCACTTTGAGTGGATCTTCTACCCATGCATGATTTTGTAATATCATGCATTGTTCATTTGCGAAATATCAGTTTGCTGAGTCATGTAGATCTTCCAAATGTTGACACATTTCATTATGTATTTATATATAATGAATAATGATATATAAATTATGTGTCAATATATTCATTAACCTATTTTTAAAAACCACACCACCATTCTCATTAGAAAAGTGTTTTAAATATTGGGAAGCTATCAAGTTCATAATGAATACAAGTCTTTCAGAGTTCTAATTTTCATTGGAAGGCTAGAATTTTATCATTGACAACAAACCCTGTCTTTTGTTTTGCCTTGAAGTGAGTCTTCCTTCATTTGTTCCTGAAAAAATGTCTGCCAAATACCAAAGGCTAAGTAACCACATTTTGGCCTGTTGTTCCTCAAACACAAATGGTGTTCCACAATAAAAGTGGCTAGTTTTTCTCCCAACTCAAACAGTTGCACAAGGACTTTTCCCCAAGACAATGTCTTTCATTATTCAACAGAAGTGCATTATTCATGCTTCCCATTTCATCACATAGAATATTAAAAGGATGTGTGTTTAAGGGTTGAGAATATTAAAATTAATCATATTTTTACTTCATCAAGGACATTCTTAAGTGAAACTGGATTCTTTGTTTTTACAGTGATGAAGAATACAGTGACTAGTAGTATAGTTAGGTGTCACTGCCATGACTTGTGCTAAAGCATCAATAGTTTTATCTACAATTGCTTTTGTCCCATCTTTGAAAATGCAGACATAGTAGTTGTTCCAGGATAAGGCATGAGATTCAAAAGAGTTATTTAATACTTTGAACATTTCAGCACCACTTGTGTTTTAACAAGCACTCATCTAAAAGAAGATTTTCTTTAGTAATTAGTTATTGCTGATATGGGATGGATAAAAGCAAAGCAGCAAGTTCAGACACATCTGCAGATTTGTCAGTTTGTAAGGCAAAAGTACAATTCTGCTGATGAGAAGACTCAGTTTTCATATATGTAGCTAGATATTTAATTCACAGGTCATATAGCCTTTGGATAATGCCACTGACTTTGCAGATACCCTGGAAGTCTTAGGAACTGCCAGGGGTCCCTGGGTTATACTTGGAGAACCACTGGTGTAGTGGATAAAGAACTGGACTTAGCCTCAGAGAGATTTAAGGTCTAAGTCCTGTCCCTAATATATGTAATGGTAATTTAAACTGGAAGGTCTTTCCCATTCATTAATAGGTCCATGTGACCTGTCTGGGTCACATGGAAGTCTGAGTCGCATGGAGCCTGTGGTGGGAAGAGTTTGCTGAATGGGTGCAACAGGAAGGGTGGAATAGGAAGAGGCAGAACTGGAGCAGAACTGAGAGGAAGTTGGTTATGAAAGCAGTCAGAACTGAAGGATGCAGGCAAACAGACAGCTGGCTAGCATGAGTGAAAGAGCTTGCTAGCGATTTTGTTTAAGGGAGCCTGCTTATGATTTGTTTAATGGAGCTAGTTCATGGGAAGCCTAGTACGGGGAAGGCTTAGGAATGGTGTTGTCTTCTGTATTATTATGGTGTATAGATTATGATGGAATTGGCTTTCTGGTGTCTGAATAAATGTTTTGGTTTTGTCTTTCATATGGAGAGTCTGTTGTATTTTGCGATTCAGAATTGTGCTGGGATATTCATGGCCACAGTAGGTGCCATGAATATTGCATTGGCGCTACAATACATCCTGGCTAAGTGACCACAGTCAAGTGATCCCAGGCCAATTCTGCAAGACTTAAAAAGTTTCAGAAAAGTCACTGATCTGTACTGATAGGAGTTTCCTCACTGGGAATTCCCTACAGTAATAAAATCACAGGTGAAGACAAAAAAAAAAGGGGGGAGAGGAAAGCAATTTCAGTCACCATGCTGGTCACATCTTCCACTGGCATCTCAAATTCAACATGCCTGAAACAGAAATCATTATGTCTCTCCCTTCTCTGATTCATTCTCTACATAGCTGCCAAAATAATCCCTATTGTTCCTAAGATTAAAAAAAGCACACTTCTTAGCCAGGTATTTAAGATACTTAAAATTTGGCTCCAATCTACCTTTCCAACCTTGTTTCATATTACTCTACAGATTCCATGTTCTAGTTAAATTGAATGACAAACTCTTCCCTATTCTTGACTGCTGACTCCTGCCTCTATCATTTGGTCAATCTATCAATAAGCTTTTATTAGTGCTTACTCTGTGCCAGGCAGTGAGGGGATCAAACACTGGATATACAAAGAAAGGTAAAAGCAAAAACCAAAAGAATAAACAAAAAGGCCAGTCCCTGTTCTCAAGGAATATATATTTAGTGGAGGAGACAAAATGTAAATAACTAGGTAGACAGATAATGTGTGTGTGTGTGTGTGTGTGTGTGTGTGTGTGTGTGTGTGTGTGTGTGCGCGCGCACAAGGAAGACGAAAGTAATCTGCAAGGGCAAAAGATTAGCAGCTGAGGGAACCAGTGAAACGTCCTCCTTTGTATAGAAGATGGTATTTGAATTGTCTTGAGGGAAGCCAGGGAAACAAGGAAACAGAGGTTGGGGGATGGAAGGTGGGAAACAGAGATTCCAAGCATAGGAGATAGAGTTGGGAGAGGGAGTGAAGTATTCCAGGAACTGCAGGTAGGTTTGTGTGTGGATCATAGAGTATGTGGAGGAGGGCAAGGAGTAAGAATGCTTGGAAAGTGGGAAAGGAGTCAGGGTGTGAATGGCTTTAAATGCCAGAGAATTTTTTATTTGATCCCAGAGGTAATAAGGAGCTAAATGAAGAGGGGTGTGTCATGCTCAGACCTGCCCTTTAGGAGATCACTTTGGCAGCTAAACCTAGGATGGAGTGGGGTGAGGAGAGACTTGAGGCAGTGAGACCAGTTAGAAGGCTACTATAGTAGTCTTAGAAAAAAGTGATCAGGTTCAAGGAAGGGTTTTTTTAAGGAATAGGAAGACATTGGGCATGTTGGCTGGCAGCAGGGAAGGAGCCAGCAGACAGAGATGGAAGATAATGGGAATGATAGTGGGAGTGACTTTCTGGAGCCATCAGGAGGTCACACATAGAGAGGACTGCCTTGTCACAGAGAAGGGTTGTCTTTATCTGAGGAGGAAATAATGAAGGGAGATATCTGAGTGATATGAGATGAACAGGGGAGAAATGCTATTCATTCCTTTTTTTTTTTTTACAAGTACTTTTATTTATAAATTAAATTTTCAAGGATGGTAGAGTTTAAATCTTCTTCAAGGCAGTAATATTCATGGATTACACATAGCCTTCAAAGGTAGTTATCTATTCCTTCAGCAATCTTGTTCCAACTTTATCATCTTCACCTACACAGTGTATTTGAGGTTTTTGGATGTCATATTGTACTAGTTCATTTAGAAGATTCCTAGAACAAGCTTGAATGCTTCTGATACATTTCTCCTATTTTGCCATATCTTTCTTATCATCCCAAAGAGAGACAGCTTTGTAAACAATTTCAGGCTTTTTTTATTTCTTTGATTCCTCCTGAACAAGACTTTGTTGTTTTGCTTCTACACTCTCCTCTTCATCATTAGATCCAAAGAGATCATGCCTCCAACATCTTTGCTGTTATAGTTCTACTTCACATAGCATCTTCTGCATCAGCAAGCCCATATGTGCCCAAAGCCCTCTTTATTCCTGGCAAGCTTGTCTTTTGCTCTTCTTAAGATTTAATGTGGTTGTACCAACAGAGACCATGGTACAAATGAGAAGATGGTGGGCCTGAGATTGCATCAAATACTAAAATGTCCATTGGAATACCTTTGAATGTAGCTCGTCTCCAACTCAGGAGAGCTGTGGAACTGCTGGAGACCTGCAGGTTTCTTGATATCTTGGCAATGGTGGTAGGTCCAGAGATAAGGAGTAGTGGAAAATTAGGTTGGAAAATTAGGTGAGTGTCAAAATGGAGAGATCCTTGAATAACAGGCTAAGGAGACTGAACTTTTCCAATTGAAGGTTTTTGAATAATGGGGTGGCAGGAACAAAACAATTTTAGAAGATCATTTTGGCTAGTGGGTACATAGGATGAATTAGAAGTGAGCAGAGACAGGAGATATGGAGACAGGTTAGGAGACTTTTAATAGTCTATGCATGAGATGATAACCAGGTCAGAGGAAGTACCTACAGTATTGCAAAATAAGAGATAAATAGAAAAGATAGAATAAAAGAAATATTGATAAGGCTTGATGAGTGATTGGATATGATGAGGGCAGAGGGAGAGGGACAAGTCAAGAATGAATTAAGGTCTGGGCATCATTTTCAAAATGAAAACTAATTTTTAGAGAAAAGTTGAATTCAGACTGAGAAATGCTAAGAGTGAGAAGATGGCAAATCATCTGGGTGGAAATAGTTGCCTATATCATGGCTGTGGTTCAGGAGAGAAGTCTAGTTGGGAGGCACAGATTTTTAAGTCCTTCAAAAAGAGGTGATCATGATTGAAGCCATGAATCTTCCATTTAAGTCTATGCTCACCTGGGAACCTTTTGAACTCTGAAAGCAGCCCACCCTTTCTCTTAATTTCTTGTATTTAAACCAAACTTTGATGAGACACACTTGAAAGGCACCAGGAGAAAGAAAGACTGCTGTAGAGTCTCATGCTTGGAATACAGGGTTTTTACAAAAGTTTATGATGCCATACAAGCCATTCATTGGTCTTTACTAGTCAAGTTGGCTCTTCTGAGGGCAAAAGGTCCTCTTAACAAATGTGTTTATAATCTACAGCCAAGTTGCCTTTTGTTTTTAATAAATGTGGTGCCATAATAAACATATGCTAATTTCCTAATGCTAAATTAGATTTTATCTGAATAGGGCTTCACAAGATCTCCATTCACCAAGTTTTATGCTTTTCCAACATTTTCTCTGACTCAGGGCCTTCTAATGATTCCATTTATTTAATTCCAAGAAACCTCATTGCTCTTAGCTATGAGTTGCTTCAGAACTATAAAGGCAGATGTTATTATCCTAGAACTTTGCTGACAGGAAGTCTTTAATGTGAATTAGTCTCGTTGTTGGAAAATGTTTTGAAATGACTTTTAAAAATTACTGGATATGCAGAGGTTTAATTTCATAAGGCTAATTTGATGCATCCTAATGCTATTTTAAACCCATTTCCCCCCCTCCCCTGCCCCCAGCTTTGACTTATATTGTGCTGCAAATTTTTATGCTGTTGAATAATAGTTTTGAAAAGTATGGTGGTGTTGCATGAGTCTTTAGCAGGGTCCAGAAACAAGAAAATGAATTTCCCGATCATCTTAAACTTCTTGCACAAATTGTACCTTCATAGAAGAGTAGGAAGGACTTTTGTTTCTCGTTTCCAACTAAGATGGAGATTCTTAACCTCTTTCATGTGTCTTGGACCCCTTTGGCATTCTGGAAAACCTTAGATCTCTTCCTAGAATACCATTTTAAAATACCCTAAACAAAATACATAGGTTTACAAAGATAACCATTTATATTGAAATATAGTTATCAAAATATTTTTTAAAAGTAAGTTCATGGGTCCCTGGTTAAGAACCTTTAGAACTAAGGTTAAGCACTGGTAGCGTCCTAAATCTGACATTCTCCTCCTCTCCACATTCCCCCAGTGATGGGTGTCAAGCGGGTATAACTCTTGGAATGACATCCAAAATAGTCTTAATTGATTCTAAACTCTTTAGAAGAATTACCTTCCTCCCATCCCATCCCCCCTTTCCTTTTCATGACAAAAGAGAAGAGGATGATTTGTTCTTAATGTAGAAATTGTGGTCCAAGTCTTTTCTTTTGCTCTTAAGGGAAATGTTCATGTACCATAGAAGTATATGTTGTTACAATGTATTTATAGTTCATGACTCGAAATGGGCTTCTTGAACTAAGGTTAAGAGCAAATCAGGGGGTCAAATCAAGCAAGTAAAAACAAAATGGAAATAAATTGATAAATTGATTATTTACTATATGCTTTTTAAAATTGTTAAATTGTCTTTCATAGAATCTCAGATTTAGATAGGACCTCAAAAGCCAATTAGTTCAAATTACACTTGAATAGGAATTTCCCCTATATCACTCCTGACACGTATAGCCTCTACTTGAAAATCTTCAGTGATGAAGAACATGCCACTTCCTAAAGCAGTCGACTAACACTTCCTGACTTATGAGGCTAGCCCTCTGTCTGCTGTGCCATATTTGTAAATTAATAAATAGGTATCTACTACATGTGGCATACAATCTTGCTCTTTTGACTCAGGTCAAGAAAGGTTTGGCTTTTGAGGATTATTTTGCAAATTTAAGAAACTAAGAATTTTCTTAAATTTCAGATGATAGAACTAATGAGAGATAGACTTTTTTTTCCAAGATAAAATTGAGATAGCTTTTTAGAAATTCCAGAAGTAACCAGGAAAATATTTTTAATGAACTCTGATGTCTGACTGGAAACTCTTTGTAGTAGGAATATGTTGGTTAAGAAAAGCATAGCATTGATCCGTAGCAGAATATAGGCAAGTTGGCTCATACTTTGAATCTATAGACCAACATTTGAAAATTATGCTTATGCTGATTTTCCTCTTTGTCTTTTTGTCAGTTTGCAGTTAGACTTAATTCCTTTCCAGGAACTGAATTTTTCACTTTTCCTGTATAAATACCAGTAACCATAAACTTGAATTAGTCAAGAGGATATGTCAGGTCATTTTTTTCCTTTTCTTTTTAACATTCATTTTAAAACATTTTGAGTTCCAAATTTCCCTTCCCTACTCATTGAGAAGACAAGCAATATGACGCTCATTATACACATGAAGTCTTGAGAAATGTATTTCTGTATTAGACATGTTGCAAAAAAGCAAGAAAATAAAGTTAAAAACAATTTATTTCAATCTACACTAAGAGTTTATGAATTCTTTCTCTGGAGATTGATAGTATTTTTCATCATGAGTCTTTTGGTATTGTCTTAGAGAACTATTGATCTAAATAGCTAAGTCTTTCACTGCTGATCATCATAACAATATTGCTGTTACTATGTGCAATGTTCTCTTGGTTCTTCTCATTTTACTTTACATCAGTTCATATAGGTCTTTCCAAGTTTTTCTGAAATCATCCTGTTCATTTCTTACCGCACAATAGTATTCTATCACAATCTTATACTACAACTTTTTCAGCCGTTCCTCAACTAATGGACATCCCCTCAATTTCCAATTCTTTGCCACCACAAAAAGAGCAGCCATAAATATTTTTGTACATAAAAGTCCTTCCCTTTTTTCAGGTAATTTTAAAAGTCCACACAGTATGGAAAGCTTTTTTATTTGTCAAAGGCTTATGGAGATGAACTGATTAGAAGTGCTGGTAGTTGCAAAGTTGACTCAGAGTAAATAGTAAAAGTTAGATCACGTAATTTCAAGTGTACTCATTTATATGCCCTATGTATTTAATCAACATTTCAGTGAAGAATAGTAGTTATCTACTAAACTCATATCTATTTTTATTCTAATCCATCAAAACCCAGAAATAACTAAGCCAATTTTGGGAAGGGTGCACTTATCCTAAATTGTATTTTTTTGAGAGAGACAAATGACAGACTGGTATTAGGATCTGTGATTTTTGTCGGTGTGGTTACTAACTGCCAGTACAGATCATACCCCCTTTGACTCAGTCTTCAAAAATTGTGGCTAAAATATTCATCACCCAACACACAACCTAATAATAATCCTCACTGAACTTAGGTAGGCTGGTCTTTAGAAAATATACATTCATTACCTGGCTTATCACTGAAATTTGTCCAGCTTATTAGGAGCTATTATAGGACTATTATATAGTCCACCAGAGTTTGAATTTTGCTGGCATAACCTACAAGAACACAGGGTTGTCATCTCCATAATGGGAGAGGAGGAACAGAGTAGCACTTCAGTGAGTTGGGCTTTGTTACAAAAAGTAATTTTTTTAAAAAGTAAAAAAAAAATAATTTTCAGAGCTTATTGTAAGATCTTTATAGTATCCTAAGCCATCTATATCTACAATAACGTATAATAGTGCTTGATTTTCTAATACCCTGAAAGATCCCCAATTATCTTCCCTTCCATTAGTGACTTTTATTTGTGCATTTTTAAAAATACTGGAATCATTTCCCAACATTCACTCCCCACTCCCCCATTTATCTTGGAACAAGGAAAAATGCTTGACTTGTGTTTTGTCAGTGGATTTTGATGACTGAAAGAGAGTGAAGCTGACAACTTTGTGCAACTCTGCCTCACTTAAAACCAATTCATGTGCAAGTTGAGACATCACTCTGTGATGTCACTGGTTCTCTTTGGAAAAAAGTAAGGATGAATGAACTAACTCATGAACCATTTTAGCTACTCTTTTTGTCAAGGATATGAGCAGCCATATTCCTTTGCTAAACTCTAACCAAACTCAAGATCTCTTCGTAGAACCTTTTTCCCCTTTAAGGCTACCTTTAACATTCATTTTAGCTTGATTTCTCTATTTTGAGGCAGTGATAATGGTACAGAATTGAATACCAGTGCAATTTGTTCCAGTCCCATAAAAAATTATAATTTAAGTTCTTCAAATTACTTTCAAAACAACCCTATGAAGTAGGTGGTGCATCTATCTCTGCTTTATAGATTAAAAGACTGAGGCTTAGAGAGAAGTGACTTGTACAGCATCCCACAGTGAATAAGCATTAGAGCTAGGATTTGGCTAGCTCCAAGTCCAGGCCAGTGGTAATCCTGGGCATCTCAAAGTCCTTCAGGTGTAGTGCTAGTCACTTAAAACTCAATTTCTTCTTACTTATACTTTATATAATAGAATAGATAGTATAGTATCATACTGTTATCCAGAAAAGGTCTCTCCAAAGACTACAGTGGAAGGTCCTACTGCCACCCAGCCTATTTTAATAGGACATATATGCATAAAAGTTATATATATGTATATGAATATATAAATATAATATATATTTATTGAACATAGGACACATTAAGAGAATAGGATTCAGTGATTTTGGTTACAAAGACTTGCACAAGGCTTTGTAAAAATCCTTTTCTCATGTATATGTCATCTATCCTTATATCTTATCACTACTCTTCTGTCTCTTTCATATTACACAAAAGGACCTACTCTACTTCCCAAAACACAGTAGGAACTCACTAAATGTTGAATGACTTGTGAATCACATGCAATATTTGATTCCTTCCTGGACTTTTAAAAAGAAAAAGGTCTCACAGATCTATTCCATTTATCTTTTTTGAAAAGATAAAGACCTAGTTCAACCCTGCTATGATTCAAACCAGCTTCCCTAGGGGTCTGAGGAGTTTCAAAGCTGCCAGGTAAATGGAAAAACTATGTGTCTGAATAATGCTTTGATATAAAGACATTCATCCATGGTAAGAATCTCCCAGAAACAATTCACATACAGACCATTTCAGTACCCACAGGGGCAGGCAACTCTCTAACATGAATCTCACTTCTCAGTCATTGAACTTTGCTGATCATATTTAGAATGTGTGACTGGTGCTCATGCTGCTCTGGGTGCTTTAAAGCATGAATATGTTGCTGGGTCCCGAAAGGGAAGAGCTGCAAAGAAAATGAAGGCACCCCATAATGAAAGGGGTATTCAGAGGTACCTGCCTCGTCCCTCACCCCATCATTGGTACATATGTTTTAGTGAGTAACAGCAGTCCTGAAAGTAGCAGATTAGCCAAACAGTCCCTAGACCCGGCTAACTGTGATTGCTTTCTCCCTGAGTTTATATCAATGGTCTCTTATTTATAGACTAGGCAAAAGGAAGGTCATTTACTCAGTAACTTGGCCACACTATTAAAACCTAGTCCTGAAACCCTAAACTTGGTAGGATCACTCACGTAGCAACCAAATAAATGTCCATGTTTGCAATTTAAGTGCTTTAGAATCAAAGCTTTTCTTTTCAAGTAAATTTAAAGTTATTGGCCTAACCAACTACTAGAACCCTTATTAATGGAATGCAGCAAAATATTCCAGTATGTACACAACATAAAAATGCAATGACTATTTAGGCTCATGCCCCTCCTCTCGAATACACCAGATCCACAGTAAAATTCCTACAATGAATAGTATATCCTGAGGGCAAAAATGGCAAAGAGCTAAGGAATCTATGTAAACAAGGAGCTCCAGGGCCTATGGCCCCCACAATATTATTTATACATTTTATTAGTAAAGTTTACACATTTACATTTGGGCCGCGTTCTATATTCCTCCCTCCTCCAAAAAAAATATTGTTTTTCTTGAGGGCAATAAGCATACTTTCTTAGTATTCTATTTTCTTATCTCCTGGAGTATTCAAAATAGTGTCATTTGTACCATCTGATAATTGTTGACATTGCTTCAGTTTGGATCTGCTTTGACAAAAGAATGTTTCAGTAGTTTATTTTTTTTCTACTTTCCAGAAAAAAAAAACCCTAGAAATTTTTCTTTAAGGAAAATTGAAAATTTTAAGTAACTAAAATGTAAGGGAAATGTCTTAAGAGAGTTCCTATCTTGCTAACTGATCTAAAATGTATGGAAATTACACAAATCAGATTTTTACATAAAACAATATCACAATCCTTGCATCTGAATCAGTGCATATTGTTAAATGTCCCAGGTAACTGATAAAAATAATTTTTTAAAATCTCTACATACTCTCTCTTGGTGATTTTATCAAGCTCCCATAGGTTCAATTAAACTGGGCTCCAGTATCACATTTTCATCTGACTGCTGGATGTCCACCTAAAAGTTCCATAGGCATCTCAAACTCAACAAATCCCAAACAGAACTCATTTTATCCTTTCTCCTAAGATCTAAACTTAACCCTCTTCCTAACTTCCCCGTTCCTGCAGAAGGTACTTCTGACAAGGTTTGAGGGGTGCTTGGGGACCCCAAAATACAGACATGCCTGGTCCTGCTAGAATGAATTCAACTCAAGCCTTCTTAAAGCCAAAGAAAAACAAAGCTTATTAAAGATTCGCCACCTTGGATTGACTCTTAAGGAGCCTAAGCCTTTGCAACGCTTGTATTCACAAGTGGGCCAGATAGAGTCTCATCTAGACAGAGTCTGAGCTGGATTGAATCTGAGCACCTTCATGGAGGCAAGATGGAACTGAAATACAGAAATGACTGTAGGAGGGATCTAGGGGTGGTCTGGTAGTCTAGGGTGATGGGAGAAGGGGTTTAGGGAAGGTCTTGAGGAGAAGTCCAAGGAGGGCCTCAATGGTCCTGGGGTGACTGGTCAAGAGTTGGAAACAACTGGAGGCAATCAGGAGATACCAGACAATGGAGGGCCTGGGCCAGAAGCAGGTGTCACCAGAAGCAGGGGTCCCAGGGATGGTCTTGATAGATCAAGCCCAGGGAGAATCCTGATGGGAGTGGCTGGTAACAGGATCAAGGGTGGGGAGTGCAACAGAGACCTGGGCATAGCCATAACAAAAAATCCATGAGCTTCTCGAGACTGCTGGAACAAATGGGAAGATTAGATTTGAGTAAGAAAGGCCAGATTAAGTGGGAAGATTCAAGGGGAGCTCAAGGAGGCTCCAAGTCTGAACCCCATCACTTCCATTTCTCCTCTCACTGAAATTTGCAATCCTAGAATATTCCTGGACTAATCACTTTCTTTCACCTGCCACATTCAATAAGCTGTCGTTTTATCAGGTCTACTTGTACACCTCTCCTAATTTTCCTTTCCTAATTTAATCTAATTTTCCTAATCTAATTCAAGCCCTCATTAGTTCTTGCTTGGACTGTTGCAATGCCTCCTCTTTATAATCTATACTCCACATTGCTCTAGTCATTATTCTTAAAGCATAGATCTTTCTCCCTGACCTATTCAAGAAGCTTCTGAGATTCCCCATTGCTTCTAGGATAAAATACTAATTTCTCTGACATTTCAAAACCTTCAAAATTTGCCCACAATCTATGTTTCCAGATTGATTACATTTTTACTTCCCTTTACAGACTTTATAATCCATCTTCTGCTTCCATATCTTACTCTGGACATCCTACATGCCTGGAATGTTCCCTTCTCACCTATACCTCTTGGAACCCTTAACTCCTTCAAGCTCAGGTCAAGTCCTCCCTACTACAAGAAACCTTTCCTCGCTTCCCTGGTTATTAGTGCCCACCCCTCTTACTTTTAATTTATTTATATTTTATATTTGTCTGTGCTTTCCTACCTGCGGAGGAAACAATTCCACCTTCCAGGAGAATGTAAAATCCTCAAGAAGAGGAACCATTTCGTTTGTCTTTGTATCCTGGGTCTAGCATAATGTCTGACACATACTAAATTGTTAATAAATGCTTGTTGAATTGAATTGAATTAATCTAAGCTATTTACATGTAGGGAAGGTAAAGCAAAAAACAGGAAGAATTTTGTCCTCAGTCAAGACAGGCTTCTGCAAATGTCTCACAGCCAAAATTTCTAGGCAGAAACTCCTATTGCATTAGATTGGATTAAACAGCAGGCAGCACCATTAGGAATTGGTATTGGAAAAATACTTCTTAATGTGACAGAATCTTTTACATAGATGCATATGAAAAAAACAAACACGAGACCAGAAGTTCTTGGCTTTTTTGTATTGTGGACACAATGTAGAAGAAACTTCTTTTTACAAATTCATAATCAAAGGAAATGCTAAGTTTCAGTTAGAGATCAGAGGAAATATTGTTTTTTTCCCATCCAAATTTGTAGACATTTTGAAGACACTGACACCCTGCACTAAATGCAGAAAGAACTAGGTTTAACTCCTGACTCCAACACTTAATAATTGTGTGACAACAGACAAGTCCTGAACTTTAGTTTCTTTTGTAATATAGCTAGACATAACAGTAATGAGGAAAATACTGCATAAACTGAAAAGCTGGGGTAGGCACCTGAGTTTTTCCAAGATCCCAGAGAACTTGCAGTTGAGGATATGGGAACTTCTGGGTCATGGAATGAGCAGGGTGGCAGATTAAACACTTTCTTCAGACCCCTTTTACTCTTAAAACTTTCAGAAAACAAATTATGTGCCAATTCCAGGAAAAAGAAGGAACTCCATAAGGTAAAACACTTATGAATTCACAACAAAGACGACTAATTCTTAAAGTCCTCAATGACCTTTGCCTTCTGATTGGAGCTCACCTTGAGATTTTACCTAGAGATTCTGCAAATACACTCCACTCCTTGCCAGCACCCCACCCTGAAACAAGGGCAGACACTAATTCTGCTCAGCTATGTGAGGAAGAAAATGGGGGAAGAACGAAACTAAAAGAGTGCTGCGTTATGACTCGGGCTAGCTATGATAGGAACCCTTAAGATGCAGAGACTCTCCAGAATATCCTCCCTGACTTGTAAGAAATGGAAGAAGCAGATTCACTTCAGCCATAGAAGAAAAGAAGGGGAAGCAAGGACAGAAATAGGTGAGACCTAGCATGCATGGCTGTACTGGGTCTGAAAGAAAAGGGCCTGAAACCTAGGTGGCCCAATTCCAGAGATTATTCAGGGTAGAGACACAGGGTTGGTGAACCCTAAGTCCTCCAAAGCTGAAGGAGGCTGAGACAGTTTTGCAGCCCAAACTCAGGAAGATCCCTGCCAATAAAGGGGGAGGAGTCAGAAAGTAATAAAGGAAATAAAGGAAAACAATTTTAAAGAGGAACAACCCTCAAAAAAAAAACCAAACCAGAATACAACAGATAAATTGAGAGGAACCTAAAACCAGAAGAATGAGTACTAAATCATCAAAACAAGTATAAAAATGTTTATCAAATATTACAAGACAGATGAAAGTAGTCCAATTCCCTGTGTTTGTCTTTCATTTTCAAAGAGGACCATGACACTGGGGAAATGATGACATGACTTGCAGTTGTCTTTAATTTGATTGAGGGAGGACTGTGCAAGGTCACCAGCGTCACTTTCTCCTCCAGGGCTATCTGGAATCAGTGACCAGATATTTACCCAAGTTAACTGGGCAGCTTCTGGTCATTAAAAGTTACCTTCCTTTGGAAAGGAGGAGAGAGCATTGTATGTTAGGAATGGCATGTAGGCCAGTATGGCTGGATTCCATTGCATAGATGAGAGTTAAGGGGTAAAAGAATGGAAACATAGGAAGGGCCCAGGTTGTAAAAGTCTTTAAATGCCAAATAAGAGTTTATATTTTATTTTAAAGGTAAAGAGAGTCATTGGAGATTAGTAAATATGGAGGTGACATGTCAAACCTACCCTTTAAAAAAATCACTTTGGTAGCTGTGCAGAGGGTGGATTGGAGTGGGGAGAGACTTGAGGCAGGGAGCAAAAAGTGAAGGAAACCTTAAAACAGAGTTGTGGCTGTATAAGTAGAGAGAAGGGAATGCATGAGAAAGATGTTGTAGGAACAGAAATGAAAAGACTAGATATGTAGGTTGAGTAAGAGGAGGTAAGGAAGACACTGAGAAAAGAATTCCATTAAAAAAAAAAAAAGAATGAATAGAGTTCAGAACTTGAACAGTCAAAGAAGAATTTTAAAACTCAGTTAAAAGAACAGAACGAATTAAATGTGGATTTAGTGGTTAAGCCTCTCTAAAGCATTAAAAAAGAGATGAATAGTTTGTAATACTGAAGTGTAAGAAGCATGGCAGAAGGGAAGCAAAAGGCAACAAAGCTAAAATAACATATGAACCCTATACAAGTCAAAACAATTGACTTTGAAGACAGGATGTGCAGAGACATCCTGAGCATGTCTCCCAGAAGAATATGACACATCCAAATTATAATGTAGGAAATAATACAATAAAACTGTGCAGAATTTTGAACACAGAAAATAAAATACCAATCAAGAGAGTCTATATATTGCTTCTAGAGGATAAAAAGCAAAACAAAATAAATGAGAAAAAAACTCCCAAACCTTGTTCTTCAAATTCCAAGACATGTAGAGATTAAATTATTTTGAAAAAATATTATAGTTTTTATACTGTACCACAAAAATTTTTCCTAATTTTTCTTTTATTTTTTGTCATAAATTTGATAAACATTTATATAAGCATTTTCAAATACAAGGAACATGAGAGTGTTGTATATGACACTATGAATCTCAATTATTTTCAACTCATTTTAAAAAAATGTTGAATTTAACATATTTTCAACACTGCTTTGCTTCTCTGACCCCTTCTAAGCTTCCTTCTGCTCTCTTCTGTGTATTTTGTAATGCTTAACTGATTTTTTTTATATTAGTATTATTATGCCCTACTCCTTCCCATTCCCATAAAAACCTTTCCTTATAACAAATAAGTACAATTAAGCAGAACAAATTCACATTTTGACCATGTACAAAATGTCTCATTTCGTACCTTTAGTCCATCACCTCCACGTGAAGATGTGGGAACCATAAGATGCTATCGATCTTTTGAAACAGTGGTTAGTAGTAATATTACATTAATCATAGTTAAGTCTTTCATAGTTTTTCTTTTATAATGTATTAGTCACTATATAAATTGTTTTCCTATTTCTTGTTACTTCAATTTGCATCAGTTCATACAAGTATTCTCAGGTTTCTCTGAGGCCATCCCTTTCATGTTTTCTTTGGATGCAATAATATTCTATTACATTTATATACAATTTTTGTGTGTTATAGTCAGCTTTGAAGTGAGAAGACCTGGGTTCCAAGTTCCACTTCTGATATATACTAGCTCGGTGACCCTGAACATATTGCATAACTTCTTAGTGCTATAGGTAACTTTTTATAAGTTGTGGATTTGTATTAGTAGAGTTTCTTCACCTGGGAATTTCCTATACCAATGAAATCACAGATATAGTCCCTATCCTCTACCATATTGATGGGTGCTCAGGCCCCAGCCCTAAGATCATATTTCTAAAAGCCTCCCAATTTCTCAGTAGGCCCCTATCCTGTGACAAAATTTTCTCTTGTTGCAGAACAGAGGGGTGCCTGGTCCAAGGATTTTTGTCCCTGGCTAGCTCAAGGACTCTTCCTCCCACCAGATCTCCAAAGTTCATGCCTCTGACAACTCCCTCGATGTCTGATATACTCCTTACATTTTTCCATCCATAGTTCCCAAAGATATCTGGAATCTTAGATTACCTAATTAGCATCCCTGGCATTCCTTTCCCATGTCCCTTTTCCATACAAACTCCAGCACCATCCTCAGTGTCTTGCAGGTTCCATAAGGACCCTTTTTGCCACTTGACTAAAAGAAGGCTGGAATGTGTGAATTCTTTCCAGGCAACTCTGCCTTGGCATTCTCGGGGTCCTAGCACCCCAAACCTCTTAAATATTGCATAATATTTTCAGCCATTCCCCAGCAGATGGACACTCATTTTGCTTCTAGCACTTTGCTATAACAATAAGTGCTGCTACAATTTTATACAACTGGAGTCCTTTTTTCTTTGAACTCTGTGGGGGAGTGTGTATGTGTGTGTGTGTAAATGCATAGTAGTGGAACTGCTGATCAAAAGAGTATGCAAAGTTTATTGACTCTTTCTCGAATGGTTGGATTATTTCACAGCTCCACCAATAGTGCTTTAGTGTGCCTGTTTTATTCTATTTTTTCCCCCTATTTACTCAGATTTTCCTGGGTATAGCTGCTGCTAAAGTTGGAAGACTTTATTTAGCCCATTTACTAAGGGTTGGGCTCACTTTTTTGGTGCAACCCTGTTCCCAGATTCTGCAGGCTTCTGGACTTTTTTTTTTTTTAAAGTTGAACTACCTACTTTTGTTTTTTACTGTTGTTTCATGTTGTTTCTTTAGATCTTTCCTGAGGTGTGTTGGAGAGCTGATCTTCTCTTTACGTTGTCACATTAATTGGACTTGGGATCCATGGGATCTCATGGGAAGTTTGAGATCAATTCTAGTGTTGATTGTTTCCACAATGGTTGTGTCATAGGGTAAAGGCTGTAGGTAATGAACCTTGGTTTTCTGACTGATTTTCTGAGCTTGACAATAGCACAAGGGGTGCATGGATGTAGGGAGGGTTACGGAAAAGGAAAAAAACTTTCTGGGTCACACTTTTCCAGGGTAGGTAGAGGCAAGGTGGTGGGAATTAGATAAAGGAACCTGCATACAAGCCTTATCTCACAAAGTATTTAAATTTAGTGATTTAATGACAAGCAAAAAATTCTATTAAGTAGAGAAGAAAAAGATATCAAAATATAAAGGAAAGGGATTTAGATTAATATAAGATTATTTCAATTTGATCAGAAATTGTGGAAGTTGAATACTACAGTCTGAAAAGCAAAAGACCTCAAACTGCAACTCAAAATGATAGTTTGCTAATTTGAGACTAATCATCAATGAAAATTTAACAAAAGAGGGATATATAAGGCATTTTTGCAACAACAACCACAAAAAGCTACATATAAAAAGATTTGATTTACTGCTGCAGAAGATGTGGGAAAATTAGAACACTAGTGCATTATGGGTGGTAGAATTGTGAACTGATCCAACCATACTGGAGATCAGTTTGGAATTATGTCCAAAGGGCTATAAAACTGTGCATACCCTTTGACTCAGCGATTTTCTAGGTCTATATCCCAAAGATATCATAAAAATGGGAAAAGAATCCACATAGACAAAAATATTTATAGCAGCTCTTTTTTGTGGTGGTCAAGAATTGGAAATTGAGGGGATATCCATCAACTGGGAAATGGCTGAACAAGTTGTGGTGTGTGAATATAATGGAATACTATTGTGCTATAAGAAATGATGAGCAAGTGGACTTCAGAAAAACCTGGAAAAACTTACATGAACTGAAGCTGAGTGAAGTGAGCAGAACCAGAACATTGTACGCAGTAACAGCAACGTTGCGGAATGACTAATTTTGATAGACTTAACCTCTTCTTAGCAATGCAAGGCTCTAAGACAACTCCAAAAGAGTTTTGATAGAAAATGCTATCCACATCCAGAAAACGAATGTGGAGTCTGAATGCAGATCTAAGCAGACTATTTGCTTTCTCTTTCTCTCTTTTTTGTTTCTTCTTTCTTGTGGTTCCTTCCATTGGTTCTAATTCTTCTTTACAACATGACTAATGTGAAAATGTTTAATATGAATGCATATGTAGAGTCTATATCAGACTGCACACTGTCTTGGGGTGGGGGAAAAATTTGGAATTCAAAATCTTATGGAAGTAAATATTGAAAATTAAAAATAAATAAATTAATTAGTTTTCTTTTAAAGAAAAGAATAGCAAGTTGTTCATAGTAGATTTGCAGTTTCATGTGCAGTCATCTTTTTATTGTACTATGTCAGGGAAATGCTTGCCTTACTCTATAAATTAAAAATAAAACCTAATAATTAAAAAAAGGAAAAAAGAGATTTGATTTGCAAAACACTCCAAATAACAAAAACACAAGGTAAATTCCTCACGTATAGAGGTCTTGTTTTTGTTTCCAAGAAAACTGAGCAAATGGACAAATGTGCCAGTCATACTGCTTGATTTCCTAAAGGAGCTGGAGGGCAGAGGATCAGTTTAAAAAAGCATTTCTGCTCTTGCTGCAGAATGTGTGGCATGTAACTCTGTCCCTATCTTAGATTTCCAGTGAGGGGTGTGGAAGGTCTCTGGTGCCTTCTTCTAGCCCAGCAAAAAAAGCAGCTGCTCCCACCTGACAGAGGGTGTGTCCTTGGTGCTTTGTGTCTTTCTCCAAGCAGAGATGAATGAACAGTGGTCCCAAGACAGATAAATCTAGTCTGTGTTTGGGAAGTTGGGTCTTTCAGTTCCAATTGACTGGCAGGAAAAGCTTCTGCCTTGACAAGAAAAAGAACTCAAACCTTGGCTTGCCAGAAGACAAGGACTTTGAGGGAATTATTTAGACAGCATGGATACTGAGTGACAGTGAAGGATATAGCACCTGCCAGATTAGTGATCTTGCAATCTTAGCAAGGACATCAAGCTATGTTATTCCTGACCTCAGCCATGAGGTCATTCTTTATCCCAGCCATTTATTTCCAGTCTCCTTGGCACTGTGGGTAATGCCTCCCCTACTTTGCTCTTGGAAATAAGCTGGAAGTAATTCCATGCCTTTCTTTGTTTCTGCAAAGGCTATGTCAGTTGAACTACCCTAATGATCCAATTACCCTCCCTGTGACTTCAGACCATAATATCCCTCCCTAGCTACCATTCATCTGTTTGGGTTGTGAACTCCTCTTTCAATGCACTTTTGAGTATAGGGAATATTGGAATTTTGTATTTGTATCCCCAGCATTTAGCACAGTGCCTGGCACATCACTCAATATTCAACAACCACTTATTAAACTCCTATTAGATTCTGTGCACTGATGATACAAAGACACACAAAATGAAAGTCCTTGTCCTCAAGTGTGTTCTACTTTGGGGTGGCGGGGTGGTACATATACAGTTTAATATAAAGCAAGGAGCAAAGAAGAAAAGAAGAGATCAAGAAGAGTGCTGAAGAGTGGCAGCTAAGAAAGGGAAGGCAGAAGAGCTGAACTCTGATGGAAGAAATCCCAAAAGCAGAGACTGCATAATGAACTGAATGTTCTGGGAATAGAGAGTAGTCCAGTTTGACTGGAAGGTAAAATGTACAAGGTAGGTAATGTAAGGGGGGAAAGGTAGGTTGAAACTAGGTTGTGGAGGATGTTCTTACATGAAGGCATAGGTCAGTCAGCCAATAAACATTTATTAAGTGTGCTAAGCACTGGGGACACAAGATAAGGCAAAAGACAGTCCTTGCTCTCAAGAGGCTCACAATTGAATGAGGGAGATGACATGAAAACAACTATATTCAAACAATGTACAAGATTAATTGGAGCTAATTAGCAGAGGGAAGGGACTAGAATTAAAGGGGATTGAGAAAATCTTGTAGAGGGTGGGATTTTAGCTAGGACTTGAAGGAAGTTGTAATACCAATGAGATACCCACAGCAGCCACAACAGATATGCATGTGTATTTCCAGGGTAAATTTGCAAAATATAAACTCTTTTCCTCAAAGGCAAAATCGAAATATTTATTCAGATACTAGAAAGTCAATTCCACCATGGTAACAATGAAGTTTGCATACATTATCAGTACAGTGAGCATTGCCATCCCCAAGTCTTCCCTCTGTTACACCTCCCCATAAACAAGCTCCCTTAGGCAAAATCACTCCCTCTCTCACTCAGGCTAGCTGCCCTGCTCTGCTCTGCCTGCTCTCTCTCTCAGCTCTGCCTAACTCTCTCATCCTGCTGCACCCATTCCTCCCACCATCCTCCCACCATGTGACTCAGGCTGGGTCAGAGCTCAAAGCAGGTCACATGGACTTATTAAGGGGCAGCGAAGATCTTCAAATTCCCTTTCCGTTATAGAAGCCAGGAGTTGGAAGAGAGAAGGAAGAAATCTTCCAGGCATGGGAGACAGCCAGTAAAAATATCCAGCGTTGGGAGATGGAACACTGTGTTTGAAGAACAGCAAGAAGTCAGTGTCAGTGGATTACAGTAGTTGGGGAAGACAAAGGTATGAGGTATAGGAAAACAGAAAAGGTAGGGAGATGGGTAGGTGATGAAAGACTTTGAACATCAGAGATATTTTTTGATCCTGGAGGTGATAGGGAACCACTGGAGTTTACTGAGTAGGGGGATGAATTGGACAGACCTAAACTTTAGGAAAAATCACTTTGATGGTTGAGTGAAGGATGGACTGAAGTAGAAGGGAAACCAGTCAGCAGGCAATTGCAATAGTCCAGGTGTGAGGTGATGAAGGGCCTTTGGAGGGTGGTGGTAATGCCAGAAAATGGTATATACATGAGATAAGTTACCAAGGTAGGTAAAATTGACAGACTTTGGCAAGAGACTGGATATAGTGTTCAAAGAAAATGAGTAGTTGACAATGACACCTAGGTTGGTGGAATTTGAACTCAGGTCTTCCTGACTCCAGGCCCAGCACTCTATCCCTCAAGAGTAGTAGGAAAGTTAGGAAGAGGGGAGGGTTTGGGAAGGGAAGGAATTAAGAAGTTTGTAGAGGCAACTGAGAACCACTGTACTGTTCTGAGCAAGGAGTAACATGGTCAGACTTGTGTTTATTTTGGCATCTGGGTAGAACTGGAAAGAGGGAGATTGCAAATAGGGAATTCAATGGCATCCAAGCTAGACTGCAGTTTGGGTGAGAGGTGATAAAGGCTTGGAGCAGGGTGGTTGCAGTAGGGATGGAAGAGGATGGATAAAAGAGACGAGCAACAGAATATATTTAGTAGGTAAGGAAGAAGGATGTTAAGAATTTAGGAAATTGGGAGGATCTCAAATTTTGAGTTGGAAGGGACCTTAGGAGAAATCTTTTTAAATTCCTTCATTTTACAGATGAGAAATCTGACACTAGAGAGATTAAGTGATTTGTCAAAGTTGATACAAGTAGTAACAGGAAGAATTTGAACCCAAGTCTTTTGTTTTCTGAACCATGATATTGGATGGTTTTGGGGCTAGAGAAGAGCTAAAGGCAAAGGCAAAGGTAGAGAAGGGGCAAAGGTAAGTTTTGGAGGTGTCAATGGGACATCCAGATAGAGTTGACTAGCAGGTAGCTGGTGATGGGTTCAACTATTCATTACTATTTTCAGGTATTTGGTCCAAGAACGCAACTTGGCTTTCTGCCACAAAAATCCTTCCTGTAATACATTAGCAAGGTGTTTGCTTGATACAGCTTTTGGCTCCTGTTTCGGATTTCTTTATCACATGAAAGAGTGGTCTATGTTTGAAAATATGTAAGCCAAATCAAGAAGCAAAATAACATGTGAATTGAATCATAGGAAACCTTGCTTCAATCCAAGTATGTTAATTTTATATATAATACATTTTATGTTCCTAAACCAACATAATATCTTTAAATTAATAAAGGGCACTGAAAGTTAATACTGATTTTCTTTTTCTCAAGAAATTAAGAAGCCTCCACTCACAAAATATTTTCCCCATGATTTCAAAATTTCCAGAATGTACTAAGATAAAAGGAAATCTAATTTCTTCTACTCCTTATAAGATTCCTAGTTTCTACAGTTTGGGCACTTTCTCCACTGACAAGGGCTACAATCACTCTACATTTCAGTAGATGATTGTAAGTTACTGTTGCCTGTACTTGGTGGGCAATCTTTTGGTAATAGAACTGTCCTCACTTTGTTAGGCTAGTTGATGATAGGCTGTACATAGCTGGGCTCACATCCATAACATTTCTAGCTTATGAGAAATTGCCAGAGCTTGTGCTCTGCTGGTAGAGACCTTCAGGAGCTGAAGTTCGTGTCCCATGCGGCAATGAGTGATTTTGGTGCATGTATAGCATCTGCATTAGAGAGAGCTATAAGTCTTCACTGCTATAAAGATGTAGAAATGTTTGAGATTAGCACAGCCCTTTACTTAGGCAAGTCATCTCACCTGTTATTAGCCTGTTTCCTTATGGGTAAAATGGGGAAATGAGTAGAAGGAAATCACCTTCAAAGAGTGATTAAGAAGAAAGTGATTTATAAACCTCCCTCCAAGTGTTATATGAGTCACTACAGAGTATCCAAATCATGTAGTTCAGAGGATTTCTTGTTTAGAAGCTGGAAATTAAGAATGAAATTTTTGAGGTCAAGTCCAGAACCCTTCCTCTCTGGACATAAACTGTACCACAGAAAGATATTCAGATGATTCCCAATGTCCCTTAGTTTATTCTAAATCTTTTTTTGTGCTTAATTTAAGTCCTTGTCATAATTTAGGCCACATCTGTATCAGCACTATAGACAGTGAAGTGAATTCACTGAATGAGAGGAAGAGATCATGTTAAATCACATTTTTCCATTTGGTAAAGTGCTCAGAACTTGAAATGATTCCAAGTAGTTTACTGCCATTGGCTTTATATACAATATATAATAAATGTTAAATTCTGTTCAAGGTGCAGATATACTCCACCACTAACTATTGTCTTAAAGAGGTTCACAGAACAAGAAGAGACTTTAGCAATCAGTTAATTCTAAAAAAAAGAAAACTGAGGCCCAGAGAGGATAAATGACTTGCTCGAGGTCACAAAAGTAGTTAGGTAGCTCGGCAGGAAGTGCTGGATCTGAAATTAAGAAGATCCGAGTTCAAATTCATCCTCAGACATTACCAGTGTGATCCTGGGCAAGTAACTTAAACTCCGTCTGCGCTGTTTTCTCATCTGTAAAACTGGGATAATAGCAGCTACTTCTCAGGATTGTCGTGAGGTTCAAATGAGTTATTTGTAAAAGGCTTTGCAAACCTTAAAGTGCTATATACATGCTATTACTAGTGGGAAAGGATCTGAACCCAAGTACTCTGATTCCACATCCCTAATCTACTCTGACTCCAAATCCCGGGCTTCTCTATGAGCCC